>NC_054384.1:91902464-92513179 GCF_017654675.1 Xenopus laevis | reverse complement strand
ATACAGTTATAGTCAGCTGATGACACTAATGTTCCTTTTCAAACCCATAAAAATGATTAAAACAGGTGCTTCTTTTTATCTGTCTCTGCTTATGGCAAGATCTGGTCTTCGTGCCTGTGGGTAAAATGTTCAATTTTCAGTAGAGATTTCCTTCATAATAGCATTCTTCGCTGATGATAAGTAGCCATAAAATTGCACTTATTTCCTATAATTTGCTTGTTGCAACATCCAGTGGGCAGATATTACAGCCAATGCAGTGAAAGTAGGGGAGCAGAACAGCTGCAATATCATGTACTATAGGGGAATTTCTACAGGGAACACTGAGCTGAGGATGGAAATATTTAAAAAAATACACTTGGGGGCACATTTATCAAGGGTCGAATTTCGAAGTTAAAAAACGTAAAATTCGTTTTCGGTCGAATTAAAAACATTCGATCGATCATAGAAATCGTTCGAATCGAGCTTTTTGATCGATTTTCAAAAAAAAAAAAAAACTTCGACTTTTTAAAACTTTGCCAAATTTTGGCTATAGGTTGTAGGAGGTCCCCATAGGCCAGGGGTGTCCAAACTGCGGCCCGAGGGCCACATGCGGCCCAGGATGCATATGAATGCGGCCCAGCTTGTAACTCTTGGTTCCCGAGGAAATAGGAGGAGGGGGGTATCTGCCCATTGCCCAGTTAGTAATAATAATATAATAATACGTCTATTTATTATCCAGGTGTCCCATATTCCAGTGTATAGCTCTATCTGGTTATTCAACTGGCATTGTAGTTCTTTTCTTTGTATTTCCTTTCCTTTTACAATTAAAAGTGTATTTTATGTGTGGCCCCAGACAATTTTTCTTTTTCCAATGTGGCCCGGCAAGCCAAAAGTTTGGACACCCCTGCCATAGGCTAACATAGCAATTCGGCAGGTTTAAGGTGGCAAAGTGTCAAAGTCAAACTTTTTTAAAGAGACAGTACTTCGATTTTTGAATGGTCGAATATTCGAAGTATTTTCAATTCGGATCGAAGTCGAATTTGCCCTATTCGATGGTCGAAGTACCCAAAAAATACTTCTAAATTCGAAGTTTTTTAATTCAAAAATTCACTTTGGATTCACTTCGACCATTAGTAATTGTGCCCATAGATGAAAGCCGGAAAGCCTGACTTCATTAGGGGAATAAGTTAAAACTTAAATAAATACTCACACAATAAAATCCTTGTCTCTAGGTTGCAGCACTTCCCTGCATTGGAAGCTTCAGTCCCTAACATACTAAGACAGTATGCTATTGTTATTACAGCTATGGGGTCCGTTATCTGGAAACCCGTTATCCAGAAAGTTCGAATTACAGAAAAGCTGTCTCCCATAGACTCCATTATAATAAATTAAAAAAAAAAACTATTTCCTTTTTCTCTGTAATAAGAAAACAGTACCTTGTACATGATCCAAACTAAGATATAATTAATCCTTATTGGAAGCAAAACCTATTCAGTGTATTTAATGTTTACATGATTTTCTAGTAGACTTAAGGTATGAAGATCCAAATTACAGAAAGATCCTTTATGCGGAAAACCCCAGGACCCGAGCACTATGGATAACAGGTCCCATATCTGTACTATTTTTTGCTTAAATCTAAGACTTTGGGGCAAATTCACTAAGCCGCGAAGCGCCGAACGCTAGCGTTAATTCGCTAGCGTTGGGCATTTTTGCTACTGCGCAAATTCACTAACGAACGCTGGCGTAGTTTCGCTAGTGTTACTTCGCAACCTTACGCCAGGCGGATTTTCGCTAGCGACGAAACTACGCAAATTCACTAACTTGCGCAGTGTACTGAACGCTACCTTTTACGCTAGACTTCCTTCGCCACCTCAGACCTGGCGAAGCGCAATAGAGTAGATAGGGATTGTTTAAAAAAAAGTCAATTTTTTTTCTAAGTCCCAAAAAACGCTGGCGTGTTTTCTACATGATGGCTGATAGGCTGAAAAAGATCGAAAAATTTTTGGGGCTCCCCTTCCTCCCCCCTACATTTCCTGACTCATGGCAACTTACCTAGACAGTGGGCACATGTGTAGGGCAAAATAAAATTTTTATTTGCTGATTTGAAGGTTTTCTAGGCATTTGTAGTGCAGATACGTGTTCCTCCATTTGCCGTATGCAAATTAGCCTTCGCTAGCGTAACTTCGCTTTATATAGCGAATCAACGCTAGCGCAACTCCGCAACCTTACGCTACCCCTGTGCGCAACTTCGGATTTTAGTGAATTTGCGGAGCCCTGGCGAAACTACGCCTGGCGAAGTGCGGCGAAGTGCGGCGAAGTTGCGCCTGGCGCAACTTCGCATCTTAGTGAATTTGCCCCTTTGCCTGCACCCTAGCACTGCAATATACCCATGGTAGCAGCTCTCCACCTTTGCTGGGTTGCAGTGCCTGGTCCAGACTACTCCCACCCACCATTCAATATGCCTGGCAAAAGCTTTCTTCCTCTCTGATTTCTTCCTCTCTGATTTCTTCCTCTCTGATTTGAGATGCCCAATCCCAGCTTTAACCATATAATTTACACCTTGATTTCCTTTCACTTTAGTTCTGTACCTATTTTCCACTGACTTCTTGGGCTCATAGTAGTTATGCCCAAATGCTCATTTCATTATGGTGCTGAAATCTCCAAGATATTGATTGGCAAAGCTTCATCCACTGTATTACTGATCTCTCTGAAGGTAATAATCACAAGGAGCTTTTTATTCTCTCAACGGCCTGCAATATGTAGCAAAGAGTACAGCACTAGTTATTAGTCTCTCCGGTATAATATATATGGTATTGCACTGTATTGTTAGCCTTTCTGTGGGTTTTATGCACAAAGCCCATTGCACTTTATTGGTTCTCTGTCTAGAATATCTGTTGTACTGAAAGGAACAGGGCCATAATTCCAGCATATACAGTGTGCTGGGCTCTGTTGTAAAGCATTATGACTCTTCTGAATAATGTGAACTGACTGCAAGGCACTAATCGTACTCAGGGTTTTTCTCTTTTGGAATGCAGATTGTTAACTGGCGATGATAAATACGTTATTATGGGGAAACTGGATAACGTGTCAAATATTATAATACCCCACGAAATAGTATTAGATCGCACCATCAAAAAGATAATCTTCTTTAAAAGCCTTTATTGAGAAGATTTATTTAGTTAACTCAATAAAGACTTTTAAAGAAGATTATCTTTTTGATGGTGTGGTCTAACACTATTTCATGGGATATGGCAGATGGACTTGGCCATGATGTGACCTGCTTCTATTTACTTTGGCACGAAAAATAGGTGCTGACAAAAATTATGTAAATATGATACCAAAAGTATTTTTTTTTAAATAACTGCCAATAATGACCCCTTCCCAATTGATCCAACTCAAATGTAAGGGATTGAGGAGGAGTATCAAATCATTGCAGATAGAGGACACATTCCCTGCTCCAGTAAACAGCAAGTATAATGGAACAAGATCTTTCCAAGCATGGTTAACTTCCTTTTTACCCTAATTTTTGGGCTAAGAGTTTCCATCCTCCAGGCTATTGTAATAAATAAAAGGCACAGTTGTGTTACAGCAAAAGGCAATACGATGTTCAAAATAGGACAGTAACAATGTGTCTGTGATGGCCCTATTTTAAAAAGAACTAAAGGATAATGAAAAAAAGTACTCTACAAATGCTGCACATTATGATTTAGCCTTCTATACAAGTCCAAGACCCCTACAGTCCTTTAGCAGGGAATATCTGTGGCTTAGGTAAGTGGCTCTGCCCCCAAGTTTTTTTTACCAGTGTCCCACCAACACAGACCGAACCAGCCATTGTAAATGTGACAATACAAGGCTGATTAGCAATTAATTCAAATTTTCATGATATTGAAACCAGTGCAATTAATATCAATTATTAAGAATTTAATCATGTGATGGCCCCTAAGCTAAGCTTCTCAAAAGCTGCCCAGAGCACACTGAGCATGTGCAGTGCCAGTGACACAACTAAAAAAATCCAGGATAATGATCTAAATTCTAGAAGATCATTACTTTTATAGAGATTCTAAAACTTCGGTCTGGTGTTGCAAGTTCAATATATAAAATGCTCAATTTCTACCTATATTTGTTTGTAGGATTTAGTTTTCCTTTAAAGTTGAGTGGCTATAAAGGAGCTAAAAATATGTTTCAGTATGACAGATTTTATATCTGTTTTCTTGCTTTCACTTCCAGAATTTGTAACCTTATCACAGTCGGGAAAGGTGATCTTTGTCTAGGTCATTTGATGAGGCAAACTTGGGCAATAAATTCCTCCTTTCATTTACTACCATAGAGAAACTAGCCATATGCAGAACTTACAGCGAGGCGAAGGAACAGTATGAAAATAAACAGAACAAACTGTCTATTTGACCCTTCTTAATTCTTCTTCCCAGGTCAGTGGGACAATGTATAACACAGGGCGCCACGTTTCTCTCCGTCTGGACCAAGAACAGCCAGTGAATATTTCCGGTGGCCCCCTTTTATATAACCATCGTCTTGAAGAGGTGATGTTTCATTTTGGCAGTGAAAATTCCATCGGCTCAGAGCATCTGATGAATAAAGAGGCCTCAGCTGGGGAGGTAAAGCTGGGTGGTGATATTTACGTCTTAATTTGATCTCCTTAATTATTAGAATAATCCCTGGTATTCTGAATATATTCCGTATCAAAACAATACCCTGGATGTAGCATGTTTCCATTAGGAGCCATGGAATAAATCTGAATGCTCATTTATTTTACTCACTATTTTATTTTATTCACTTATATAGCCACATTTTCTACAGAGATAGTTCAATGATTGAATCTGACTCTGTTTGGCTTTCTTATGCCATGGCTGCAAAAAAATACAGTATCATTTTGCCCATATACAGTACATACAGATCAGGCAACTTGCACTCCTTCCACCACACATGCTTTAAATTGTAGTGTTTGTGCACACGAGGCCTGACACAGGGCCCAGTATGGTCCTAAACGGTGCCTGATCGGTATATATGGGCTAAATAAAAGGTTTATCACAATGCAATATTTATCAATAGCCTATTGGATTGGATATACTGACCCCTATACAAGTTAGAGTTCTTCCAGTGTTAGCGCCTGACACCTATTTAGGTGACTTTATACTGGGTTGAGCTCCCCGTCTACTTTCTAATGTATCTTAAGTCATAGCTGTGACTACAAACCATATTATCCTTAGAATAATCTATTTCTGCTTAAAAAAGCTATTCCTGGGGGCCCATTCCCCAAGCTCGGGTGAATGAATAGAGGGAAAAAAGCTCTAATTTCGAGTAGTTTTTTGTGCTCCTCGACTATCGAAATGGCGTAAATTCGCCTGAGTAGAATGATTCGAATAGATCGAGCGCAAAAACGCTGCGACTATTCGCCCATTCGATAGTCGAAGTACTGTCTCTTTTAAAAATCATTCGACTGCCTACTTCGCCACTTAAAACCTACCGAATTGCTTTAAAAGCCTATGGGAAAGTCCCATAGGCTTTTTTTCTAAGTTCTTGATCGAATAAAAAGGCATTCGATCGAATGAAAATCCTTCGATCGAATATTCAATCGTGCGCCTATTCGCCTGGCGAATATTCGCCCATTCGACTATTCGCCAGCGCGTAAATTCGCCCGAATTACCTATTCGATTCTATTCCCCAGTCGAATTTCGAGGGATTTAACACCTCGAAATTCGACCCTTGATACATCTGCCCCCTGGTGTTGGAAAAAGTCTCCACCAACCACTAGTGACAGCTAGCTCTCCTATTTATTCTATTTGTGCTGTTCTAATTCTTCCTAAAAATAATAGCAGTCTTCATGGCTTCCCCTGTTTATCTGTGGCAATAAACCTAAATGAATCCTGTCTTTGTATAAGTTTTTTAAAGATTTGTATACCTCCTTATAGCAAACATTTCCTTTGGAAACAACAGGTTTTGGAATCCTCAGAGGTTATAGTACTTCCTAGGAATTCCTCACTTTTTATTTTGGAAATAAATAGGAATAATGCTGGTAATAAATAACCTGGAAAAGATAATAAAGAACTAATCCTCTGTGCTTCAGAAAGTGAGAAGGACCCAATCGGACCAGGGGAATTTCTTGGTATTTCCAGTAGGCCAGGCTGACCCTGAATACTGTAAAAATACAGTAACACTCACTTTGTATTGTTCTTTGACTTGTATGAATATGTCTCCAGATCCTGGTGACATGCACTGGATTTAACTGTCTGGTCTATACAAATAATTCATTTGTGTGTGTACCTTACTGGTCCTTGAACTGAGGATGCCTGTAACAGAGCCTGTAGGTCTATAGCATTGAATGAATGAAGCGATTCAATGAAGACATTGTAAAACTGGATAACTCTGAGTTGCCATTATTTCAGCAGTGTAACACAACTTAAAATCAGTGTACGTCTACATTCAAATACATATACCGTGTTGGTTATTTTTTTAAATCGGTATTGTTCATGAATTCTACATAAGGATTTAGAATCTGTTGACTATTTTAAACTTCAAAACAGCATCTGTTTGTGAAATTCTAGCAGTGACAGGAAAACATAATGGTTTATTTCAATGAGAAATGCAGAGTTAAAAAAAAAGCAAGTTAATCTTCTGTTTTATCCTCCACTGATAATTTTGGGAAATTGTTATCAAACTGATTTATGCTCTGCCATTTCTAAAAGTACCACTCTCTGTCTTTTTCATGAAGCTATTAATCTGTGATCATACCTGCATGTTCCCTTCCTTCACTACTTATCCGTCTTCCTTTTTGATGCTGAGAACCTTGACTTTCCATCTTATTTTTTAGCTGTGGGCCTTGTGAGATACCTCTTTCTTATTATAGGTGCAGCTGATTCATTATAACCAGGATTTGTACAGTAATATCACAGAAGCATCCCGCAACCCCAATGGCCTGGCTGTAATCTCTTTATTCTTGAATGTAAGTTCTTCCGTTTCCTTTTTTGCCAATAATTGATTCTCTTCCTGTCTTTGCAATAGAATATCCTTCCCTGTCAATCTCTTTTTTCTGTATGTGTTGCTGGTGTGTGTGTTTGCAGGATTGTTCATTTTACATGAGCAGCATTGTATGTAGTATAGCCCTAGCACTTGGAATAAAAGAACCCTTGATGTAGGTTTCTTTACTGGGTTGAAAACTGGTAGAAAAACATTAATATCTAGCAGAGGCTTCTCTACACTTGTCAGCAAATGTCAACTCATGCTTTTATGGACAGCCTGATAGCTGTGACATCATAGATACATCATTTGTGTTATAGCAGGTTTCCATTTTTATCTCATAACTATTGGGATATTTGTTTTAAGTCATTGATTACCAGTTGAAAAACAAAACAGGGACAAACAAACTTTTACTGACCAAGAAGAGTTGTTCCATTAAGGTGGAGCTGCCAGTGTCTGACTGGGATACCCTGACCCACCATGGGCCCACTCTCCAAACTTTTTTTTATCTCCTCTCCTCACTCAACTACTTCTATTCTCCTTTCTCTACATTCTATATGTTAACATTTCATTTATTAAGCCTCTTTGTTCCCATACAAAAGTAGGCCAAGTAGCTAGAAGCAAGACACATGGGGCCACCAGGCATTTACTTGGTATCCTAGTGGGCTAGTGGGTCTGACACTGGGAGCTACTATTGTATGTTAATGCTGATACCATTTCCAGATATGGAAAAAAAGCTCAAACCTAAAACTGAAAAACTGAGTTTTTTCTTCCAACACATATAGCTTGTGCAGTGATATCTAAAGATTGTGTCTACCCTGGATACCAAAAGCTTTGCACATGGGTAGCACATTATTGTAAACCCCCCCACCACAATTATTGAATGACTGACACCCAAACCACTGACCAAGTATTGATTGTTCCTGAGTGTCACTTGCTGCCTCTTTCAAGCCCTGAAACAGCCAAAAATAACATTGGGGTGATGGCAAATAAGTGGGACTTGGGAACTTGGGTAATTTTTGCAGTTTCCAGGTAAATGTACCATAACCTGATTGGTCACATTAATTGAATGTCAAGCTAATTGCATGATAGATTCAATATAAAAAAAAAGAGTTTAACTACAACTCAACTCAACTAGAGTTCAACTACAATTCAGCTACAGTTCACATAATAGTTCTCGAAGAAGGACATCTAAGGATGGTTTTATAGATACAAAACAGCAATCATCACTCTAAAATAGTGATGGGCGAATTTATTTGCCAGACACGAATTCCCGCGTTTCACCGCCGGCAAATAATTTTGCAAAACTGCCGGCGCCTGCATCAAAAAATGGATGCCAGCGTCCAAAAACGGCCGCCGGCATTGTTTTGAGAATTTTTCGCAGTTTTCTAAATTTCACGAGAAATTCGCGAATTTTTCGGAAAAACTGGACAAATTCGCCCATCACTACTCTAAAACACTGGCCAATCTGTATTTATTAAAATTTGAGCTATTTAACCCAGGTGTTCCCAGTAGGTAGAATCCAAGCATAACATAGAAATGAGTTTACACCCAGTGTTGTGGTGTCGGTTAAAGGAGAAGGCTATGGAGGCATTTTATTGCCACTAGATTAGCCACAATAGTGCAAACTATAACACTATATTTATTCTTTAGAATGTTTTACCATACCTGAGTAAACAGCTCTAGAAGTTCTCTCTGTTTGTTTAGTATAGCAGCTGCCATATTAGTTTGGTGTGAAATCACTGCCTGAGTCTCTCCCTGCTCACTCATAGCTCTGGGCTCAGATTACAGCAGGGATGGGAGGAGTTAGAGGGAGAGGAGCAAACTGAGCATGCTCAAGCCCTAGCCCTGGAGGTTTAAGATGAAAACAGGAAGTCATAGAAGGAAAGAAATTCTGTGTTTCTTTTGACAGAGGACTCAGAGCAGCATTACTTTGAGGGTTTACTGGTGTATTTATAGAGACCTTTCTGATAAAGCTTACTTAGTTTTAGCCTTTCCTTCTCCTTTAACACACAGTATAGGCAATTGAATGTATTGGAAATTCTATGAAGACACAGATTAAGTCCAGTATTACATGAAGAAAACTCTTCTCTGCTGTAGCGTTCAATTAATAAACTCCCTGGATATTTTGCATATACATTAATTATTTTCCCTTTGACGTGTAGCACTGAAAGGATGCTCTCCTGCTGGTCTCTTTAAACCACTGGCAGGCAAATCAGTATGCGCTCGGAAACTCTGCCGCTATTAAGATCACAGTATGGCTCAGCACTAAGGGAAATGTTTTCCTCTCTCATGTATCAGTCCCTTCCAATGCAGTGAGGAGGAATGGAGGCAGCATGGACCGGGGCATTACATATAAAAATCACAGTGGGAATGTTTTATTATTTGGATTTAGAAAATGCTGAAGTTGTTCTATTGTTAAACAGATGTTAGGCCATCAGGCTTGAATTAGCAGGCTTTACAATAAAGCAACTTAGTGGTCATGTTTTCCAGCAATGGCATTAGCTCATAAAAAATGGGGGGGCTTCAATTTAAAGTGATGGAACACGAAAAACTCTTCTTATTTTCCTACTTTTTTATTCAGCACTATATGCTTGTAATGTTCTGTCCGCATTTGTTCATATAAAGAAAGCAAAAGTCTCTATTTACTTGAACAGTGTGTGATTGTCTTATTTTGTTCTGAAATCACATAACTCAAAGTAGGGATGATTATAAAATATGTGTTTTGCAAGGTTCACCCTCTTTGCATTAGCAGGGGTTGAGTAGTTACCATATATTTGGGGTTTCCTATATATTGTCGTTGACTATAGCCCCCATTTCACCAGCAGCTTTGTCCCTTTGCTTAGGTCATAATATAAAAAAATATATTGAGGGCTCAGCCTGAAGTTGATGCATAGATACAGGTATGGGTTCCGTTATCAGAAGGCTCTGAATTACGAGCCTTCTCCCACAGATTGCATTTTAATCAAGTATTTCAAGTATTTTAAAAATGATTTCCTTTTTCTCTGTAATAATAAAACATTGATAAAACAGTAGCCGGTATTTTATCCCAACTAAGATATAATTAACCCTTATTGAAGGCAAAACAATCCTTTGGGCTTAATGAATGTTGAATTGACTTTAAAGAGACTTAAGATCACCAGGTCCCAAGGATTCTGGATATCAGATCTCATGCCTGTACTATTAGCTATATTTGAATGTCAGGGCACCCAACTGTACAATGAGTGCAGCTGATTCTCTGATTGGCCTCATATAGGGGCAAATTTACTAAAGGGCGAAGTTTACTAACAGGTGCTGGCGTAAATTCCCTAACACCCTAACGCCAGGTGAAGTTGCGCTCTGGCGAAGGGACGTAACTACGCTAATTCACTAACTTGCGGATTTTAATGAACGTTACCTCTTGCGCCAGACTTGACTTTGCCAGCTCAGACCAGGCGAAGTGCAATAGAGTAGATAGAAGTTTCTTAAAAAATAGTTGAAAATTTTTCTAAGTCCCAAAAAACGCTGGCGTTTTTTACTTTTAACTGGGTGATAGGCTGAAAAAGATCGTAAATTTTTTTTTGGGGTACCCTCCTTCCCCCTTACATTTGGCACCTAAACTATACAGTGGGCACATGTGTAGGGCAATATAAGACCTCTATTTAATCTTATTAAGTTTCCCTGGCCTTGTGTAGTGTAATGTAGTTGCTGCAGCATATACGTCCATTGTACTTTAACTGCACGCCGTATGCTAATTAGGCATCGCTAGTGTAACTTCGGACTGCTTATTATATTATCGCAAGTGCAACTTCGCAAATGTTCGGTAACCTGTGCGTAACTTCGGATCTTGCGGAATTTGCGCAGCCCTGGCGAAACTACACCTGGCGAAGTGTGGAGAAGCCGTCCCTAGTGCATTTTCGTCGCTTAGTGAATTTGCCCCCTAGTTTTTACATTTTAAATTGTCAGCTAGTGAGAAAGAAGCTTGCCATGTTCTAGTTATACTACATTTTGTTTTTTTGATAAGTGAATCATCTGTTCAAGCAGATTTACTGTGTGTAATTATGTTAGATCAATATTTGGATGGCATTAAATACGTTCAGCTGCTCACGGTACATTGGAAAGGGCTGATTTTTCTTATGTTACTAACCTGCTGTGGTTATATTTGTGCATCCAATGAACACCCAGCTTTTCAATTTAAAATAGAAATATCTGTTCAGGCCTTTGTTATATTGTAAGAAATATTTCTGGTTGTCGGATCTCTATCTCCGCCTTGTAATCTGCATTCCGTGCCTGTTAAGGAAAATCACAACAACACCATAATGTAGCGTTGTTTGGATTCAGCACATTTGTAATAATTTTTTTCCATTTTTTGGGTTCTCCGGTTATTTTGCAAATCATACTTTAAAGCAGCGCTATCAAAATAAAACATAACTGACTAGACTTTTGCACATTTCCATTATGAATCATGCATGAGCTGCAGTCCTAAGCTTTCTATCAGAATGCATTTGGCAGAAGCAAGAAAATATATGTTTTATTCTCATTGCATTACTAATACTAATTCTGGGGTCTCCTTCTTTGAAGGTGGCAGACAACTCCAATTCATTTCTCAACAGGATGTTGAACAGAGAAACCATCACAAGGATATCTTTTAGAAGTAAGAATTCAGAAGATCCCATGGGGTAAAGCAATATCCTTTTAACTTGCCGACTCTGGAGAAGGAATATGATCAAAATGAAAATGTGTGATATGTTATTAAGTCTCCAGTGGAAATTTGACCTGATCACACAACTGATTGATAATATAATTCTGTTTAACAACATCTCTGCAAAGGTCTGAGACGATTGTGAGTACAGAGGTGGGGGAAGTAATACAGAAAGGCACCCTGTGTAAGTGGAAAAAGGAGGGGGCGACACAAAAGCAGTCTCAATGTAGAATATAAGAAACTTCATTTTCCTTCCCTAGAAAAGTACATTGGGATGCTGGGTTGGAAATACAGCATTAACAGAGTTTTGTAGGTGCATTAGGGTTATAAAAAAAAATGGCATTGAAAGAACTTTGGCAGGAACCCCAGATTTAATTTCTCAGAAATAGATATTGGCATTTACTCTTGAAAGCTGCAGGAATAGCCATTTCCGAAATGCAGTCAGATCTCGGTGGGGCGGAATCTACCGGCTTATATGATTTACTATAAGTGGTGTGAGTGCATTTGAGTGGGGTAACGTGCCAGTCTTAGGGGGGAAAAATGCACCTGCCAATTTCGGTCATTTCAATAAAACGTACATTAAATTTTTTATAAATGTCACATAAAGGCAAGTCCTACATCTTGTGTGAATTATCATGAAACTCCATGCTGTTTATAGGCTTTGCCAGCGTGCAGCCGGCATTTATATCTGAAAGCATCTGCTAGAACAACTTCCATAAAACTGTGGTGCACCATGGCTTGGGCTGACCTGAATAAAACTCGGAATAAAAGAAACATTTTAAAGAGCAAAGTTACACAATTGAAATAAGAAGCAAATCCATATTTTAAATTATTAAAGCTTGGCAAAAGTTGTCACAAATGCCGTTATGGGAATGTAAAACTGTTGAGAAGCTGTAGAGTTGGCTTTGACTGACTGATACAGTTACTTTTTTTGCATTGCTCAGGTACATCTAGTTGATTTCTTTTTACCTGTTGCAAGTCAGGAACAATTGAATGTTAAAGGAAAACTATACCCCCAAACTATGTAGGTCTCTATTAAAAGATACTGAGTAAAACAGCTCATGTGTAAAACCCTGCTTCATGTAAATGAACCATTATCATAACAATATACTTTTTTAGTAGTATGTGCCATTGGGTAATCATAAATAGAAAATTGCCATTTTAAAAAATAAGGGCCACCCCCTGGGATTGTACGATTCACTGTGCACACATACAAACCACATGTAAGGTCACATGAGCCAATTAACAGACAGAGTTCTGCCTTTTGCTTCCTCACTTCTTCCTGTTACAGTTAGTGTTGTAGTATTTCTGGTCAGGTGATCTCTGAGACAGCACAGATAGAGTCACGAAATGGTGGCTCAAGGCAAGAGATGTAAAAGGGCAATATTTATGTAAATATATATTCCAGTTTGGTAAGATTCTTTAATATGTCATTCAATTTGATATAAATCTGTTGCTTAAGTATTCATTTTGGGGGTATAGTTTTCCTTTAACTGATGAGTCCCAAGATGTGTTGAGCTCAAAGTGTTTGGCTACTGGTTATACATTTGTTAAGTGCTGGGTTGACCTTGAAGGACTTTTTGGCTGTGAATCCATATTAGACAGCGAAGGGCTGTAATTTAAGTGCATTGAGTAAAATGCAATTTCAAGTGTAACTGGCGTGTTTGCTTCCCATAATGCACTGTAGTTCCCCAGAATTCCAAAGTTGTTCCAGTCATAAGAGGACAAATAAATGCAATTGCACTTCATTGTAAATCTTGGGCAAATGCCCTGAAAGCTTTTTAAGTCCAGTTGGTGTAATTTCTGGTGTTTGGCACAAGCAGGGTTGGAGTGGGCCGGCGGGACACCGGGAAAAACCCGTTGGCTCAGATCCACACCCAGATCCTACATTTGGGGGATTCTTTGAGCAGCGACCTCCGCTTTTTGGTCGGTCGCAGCAAAAAACATGCGCACATGCGCAGCTACACAGCGCATTGGTGCAGCAGGTGGGTAGAGGGGGCACTGGCATAGCAGCCCCGGTGGGCCCCCCAGTCCAACCCTGAGCACGAGTGATGCATGCACTTCATTCTTTAGTCACAAGTGTCCTGCTCCTAATCGAGCAGGATTCTGAACTCTAGAGCTACCTCTGGTCTGGAGGTGGTGGTAGGTCTCGGGTTTCTCTGCATCAATAGGTCCAACTGCCTCCACGAATGAGAGTAGCAGAGTACCTTGAAAGCCCTGGATACCCCACAAAGAAAATCTTTGGAGGGCCCCAATGTGAACAGTCTTTCAGTTCCTCACCCCCTCCTAGCCTGTTCACTACCTGATTGTTGTACTTTTATACTTTTTGCCGAAGTTTAAAGTAGAATAGATCTGCCCCCCCTCCCCCGTTGCTTGGGTCCTACTGTATATGTAGTAACAATACTGAATGAGAGGCAGGAAAGACTGAGTGTGGCAGAAGTGCAAAAAGCACATTTTGACAACTTTAATGAATGGGGTTTTACATGCATTTGACTGCAGGAAAATTTGCACAAACGCAACTGCAATATTTGACGCTAAAAGTAAAAGGGACACAAATCCATTGAAGAAACAGCTCTGTCAGTTTAGAGACTAAACTAGGAGATGTGTTTGGACATATATTGCACATTTCCAAGGAGGCTGTTTCCCAGGTAATCAACGACAGTTTTGAAAATCTAAAGAAGTGGCTTTCTGTATGACAGAGGAGCTAATCACCAAATTCAGGCTTCATTTTCTTTGCAGTTCTATCAGTGCACTTCATTTCCAAATTGCATTATTCATTCCTACAACTGTTCTGAAACATATATTCACAGCACTTGGTTCAAAGCCCTCTAATGTGTGTCAGGAATCTGAATATCGTTAAAAAATGTATGAGGAGCCAGCGTGGGAATATATATGAAAACATAGAAGCAGATTCATGAAAGATCAAACTGAGGGTATCAGGAAGGATTCTCAGTAGTCCGATCTTTCTTCCCATTTATCTAAAGTTGAAAACTAAGGCTAATTTCTAATTCTTACACCTATCTAACTTGATAATGGTCTCTGTTCATCAGAATGCATTTGACTGCCATTAGCAGAAATTCTCAATGAATCATTGGCTTAAATATTGATCAAATCAATATTTATCACTGTCCAAGCTTTCCATAGAAATTGACTACACACATCCTCCCCCCTCCCTCATACAAATTCATCTGAGGTATCAAATACAATAATTTTTTGGAAGTCTAATGTAATTTCAGTGATTAACAGAGGGCGCTGAGGAAACCCTGGAGCTGCATTCGGCTCCAGAGGTGGCGTTTGCTCCAGGGTTCCCATGCGTCAAGAGGCGCGGCAGCTCAAAAGAGAGGGGCTTGATCAATGCAAATTTCCTGGTCCCCTGTTTTATAAGTAATTTGGTATCTATGCAAGTGCATGTATCTTCTAAAACAGGGTTTTTTAGTTACAAAGTTATGATTATAAGATAGGTAAGACACCATACCACATCAAGGTAAACCCCTTATGGTGGTCCCTAACTAGTTAAATGTGGTCAGATTTTTCAAAGGCTGGCACCTCCCTGCATGGTAGCATTTCCTAGGATATGTTCTCCTGACCAGGGCATTGAATTTAGTCCTTACCCGCCATTAGTTTTGATAGGAGAGAGACTTCCAAGAGCACAGCAATGGTTCTACAAGCTTAATCCTCCCCCACTTTTAAGAGTGAGAGAGACTGCCCAGACCAATACCCATTTTCAATATCACCATTTAATGCAGAGTGTAACAATATGGTAGGGCAAGGATCCCATTTTTATGCACCTTTTATCAAAGTGGTTTTATGCGCAACTGATTGCAGAGAAGTTGCAGGGGGTACAACCTAATTTGCAGAAGTAGATGAGCCCCTGTTTTTGCCACATTTACAACTAAAGTTATATTTTATATATTTAAGTAATGTAAAATGTATTACATATATTTTAACAGATGAAGCCACTCACATTCAAGATCTATCCATTGAAGACCTGTATCCAGAGACCTTTGGGTTTTTGACATACCAGGGATCTATGACCATTCCTCCTTGCTACGAGACTGTTACTTGGATTATAATCGACAGGCCCCTAAACATCACCTCAATGCAGGTAAACATTACCTTTACTTATTGAACTAAACAGAAAGACAGAAACAAGTGCACTTTCCACAGAGTTACTGTAAAGACTGACCATGGATATAACTTTGCCAAAAAAAATCAAAAGCAAAGCATCATGCCCTGTATTTCTTTTAGATACTGCAGGGAGCTGAAATGACATTTATGTTAGGCTAGAGACAGCATATATTCCACATGGTATAAGTACTTCTAATACTGTACCTACTTGTGGGTCTCAACTCTCCTCTATTGTATAAATTTTATCAACCCAGCATTCAGAGTACACTGATCATTTTGCTCTTTGCGCATATTTCTAGTACCAACTATTACTTATTGATAGTCTTTTATGGTGTCCCTAAGTGGTTCAGAAGCAATTTTGTGTTACTGTAGAGCAGGGATCCCCAACCTTTAGTACCTGTGAGCAACATTCAAAAGTAAAAAGAGTTGGGGAGCAACACTAGCATGAAAAATGTTCATGGGGTGCCAAATAAGGGCTGTGATTGGCCATTTAGTAGCCCCTATGTGGATTGTCAACCTACATTAAGACTCTGTTTGGCAGTGCACCTTGTTTTTATGCAACTAAAACTTGCTCCCAACACAGTTATTCAAAAATAAGCTCCTGCTTTGAGGCCACTGGGAGCAACATCCAAGGGGTTGAAGAGCAACATGTTACTCACGAGCTACTGGTTGGGGATCACTGCTGTAGAACTACCAATCACTAGCATTATATTTTTCTAGTTATATCAATATCTACAACTGCTGGGGCCAACCAAGATTTCTTGCCAGGTGGGTCAGAATTTTGCCCTGTTGCTCCCATATAAATATATGCCAGTCTCTCCATCTCTGTGGCCCCATTTTTGACCCCCCTAAGGGCCACAAAGTTGTACTCTGCAGTCCTGGTGGTGAAACTTCCTTTTAAAAAAAAAAAGCACTATAGTAAGCACTATAGCATGTAACTTCTACTGAACATGAACTAAAGTACTGAGTTTCCAGCAAAAGGGTATCAAACTCACTTCAAAGAAGAATTGTACTTTAATATACTTCAGTTCTGTCCTTTTATCATAAGAAAGTCTGGACATCTAAACAACGTGTTGTTCAAACTACAATAAATATGTGCATAAGCCCTTTGAAACCGTCAGAATTCTATATTTGTCTGAAGCAAGGTATACATATGTGAGGACTGAAAGTTCTTATAGTGCAGATATTATATAGATAAATATACAAACAGACAGTAAGCAAGAGAGAGAGAGAGAGAACAAATGAATCCCATTAACAGTTGCAGGTCAGCAGACCCAAGGCTGTCAGCTCTGACAACAATCAATATACTGTATCAGGCATAAATTAAATTCTTTAAAGGTTAAAAGGCTTTTACAACAGGAAAAAGGATTGGAAAAGTACAGGTTCCAAGTGCCCGGTCTAATTAATAACTAAATATACATATGTTTATAGCAGATTATACTATATAACTAATGCAGCATTGTTCCTTTAAGTCATATTTTGGGGTCCATGCTTTTTAGAATTGCTAGCCATGCTATTTCATTTTTAATATAAACTACAGTAAAGACAGTAACTAACTGATCAATGTTCTTGGGACCTCAGATAAGATTTTGCAGCAATCAGCAGTTATGGGGTAATGTAATATCCATTGGTAATGGAAAAATTATAATGCGAATATATATGCCTTTGCTTAAATTTAATACAGCTTTTGCAAACCCAGAAACTGTTTCTCAACCACTTCAGACAGTGGAAGAGATACTTTTGCGGTTTGTGCCAGTGTGCAATGTATGTCGTAACATTTCTTACTGAAAAAGTTGCTATGTTTGTGCCAACAGATTATGAGCACTTCAAGCACTTCTTAAAATTGCGCAATTCCCAATTAAAATTCACAATGCAATAAAAGTCTAATGAAGAACATGACATTGCAAAATGCTCATTTTTATTCTTATTTGTGCAAATTGTTTTTCTCTGTGCAGCTTTTATTACTCTCCCCCCTTAAGGCTGGAACTACACGATGCGTCTTCATCAGATCCGACGTGATGAGAGGAAACTGATGCGACGAGACGAATGCAACGAAAATAAGGAAAGTAATAGAAATTTCGGACATTGTCGATGCGTGCATCTGAGAGGACATGACTGTCGGATAAAGATGCGTGCAGCGTTCGCATCCGACCATAGACATGGTCCAACATTTCTATTACTTACCTTATTTTCGTTCTCATCGCGTCGGATCTGATGAAGACGCATCGTGTAGTTCCAGCCTTAGAGTATCTGAGACTTGGGACAGTTCATCTTGAAATTAACTTGCAATACAATGTGGACAGTGGGATTTAAAGGAAAATTACAAATTGTGTTGTTTGTTGTGGTTTTTGAGTTATTTCACTTTTTGTTGTGTGGAATGTATTATCTTCATGCTCAGGCCCCGCTTATCCTAGTAATGAAGTTGTGGCATGTATGACAATATAGAAGATAAATAGGAGAGGGTCCATGGAGAAAAAACTGTGATTTAAAAAAAAAAAAATGAATAAAATATGTCAGTCACTGATCTGGGCAATCAGACAGAGAAACACAGCAAAGAATACAGAGCAAATAAATCAAAAACTGGGGGGAAAATTTAAATCCTATCAGCCCTTTTAATGGAGAAAATAACACTTTATAAGTAGGATTTTAAATAACTTTTTTCAATATATATTTTAACTATAAATTACTGATGGGCGAATTTTTTCGCGAAGTGGGTGAAAAATTAATGAAACACAGATTTTGACGCCGGCGACAATTCATAGTTGACGCCGGCCACCATTAAAGTCAATGGGCGTCAGGCAATTGTCGCTGGTGTTGATTCCATCACCGGCGGCAAATGTTTTTATTTGACGCCGGTGATGGAATCAACACCAGCGACAATTGAATTCGTGCCTGGCGAATTCGCCCATCACTACTAGAAATTATTGGCACAGGCTGTTCTTTGCAGGGAACCATATTTGTCTTCCTATCAATATTTATTCATGAATATGCCGTGCACTTCATCATTAGAGCAACCACTTTTCAATTTTTTACTGTTTTTTTCCAAAATCTAAGTTTAAAGTTGAATGTTCCTGTCTCTGGCGTTTCATTCTGGCAGTTCAGTAATTCAGGCTACACTGATACAATTTTGCAACATTGAGTTGATACATTTCTCAGCAGTATCTCTGGAGTATTAGCAACTATTGTATTAATTCTAACAGCTGCCTGTAATGAAACCCAGAGATTCTGCTCAGCAGAGACAAAGATAAGAAATGTATCAACTAAATGTATCAATTTAGAATAGTTTACCAGGTCGGCGACCCCCCCTCCCAGAGCTGCTTTAGAAGGTGAAAATTTACACTTAGAAAAACAGTGACACATAGAAAGTAGAAAGTCATTGGAAAAATTCGTTATTTATGGTGATTTATCTGAAACCAACTAGTTGTTTGAAGGTGAACCACCCCTTTAATATTATAATTTCTTGTGTTATTACTTTGAGAAAGATATTCAGAGATATGTTTCTTTGTCGTACTCAGCAAAGTTATATGTAAGTAACTGTTAAACTGTTAAAGGGAAATAGAGAAACCCAAAAGGAGATGAAGGTTTATGCTTAGCAGTGTCGGACTGGCCCACTTGGATACCAGGAAAACTCCCGATGGGCCCAGGTGTCAGTGGGCCCTCCTGCTTCTAAACATTTGGTCTATTTCATGGCCATTCCTTATTTCCTTAAAGAAGAACTAAAGCTTAACTAAAGAAGTAGGCTAGAAATGTTGTACATTATGTTTTGGGCTTCTGTACCAGCCCAAGGCAACCACAGCCCTTTAGCAGTAAAGATCTGTGTCTCCAAAGATGCCCCAGTAGCTCCCCATCTTCTTTTCTGCTGATTCACTGCATATGCTCTGTGCTGCTGTCACTTACTGAGCTTAGGGACCCACTCACAATATACAGTACACATAGAATAAAAATGTCACAGTATAAGGCTGTAGTAATTAATACAGATAATTACTACATGGCAGCACAGAAACCAGTTCAACTAGCATCAGAATTTAATAATCAGCCCCATAGCATCAGCTTATATTACAGGCCAACCTCATTTTCTGCTTGATAATTAGTGACGAGCCCTAAGCTTAGCTTCTCAACAGCTGCTCAGAGCCCACTGAGCATGTGAGTGTCACAGACACTTTCCAAGATGGTGACCCCCTGTGACAAGTTTGAAGTCCTGGACCATTGCTGCTATTGACAGGCTGAAACTTTAGGCTGTTGCAATAAGTAATATAAAATATGCCATTTGTAGCCACATTCATTTTTAGGGTTTAGTTGTCCTTTAACAAAGAGGCTAAATACTGTAGTTGGAATAATAGATTATAGTATGTAAATAAGAGTCTAGGTGAATAGAGGTTGAGTGAAGAGAGAAAGAAAATAGTACTGAGAGTGGGTCCCTGGTCTGAGGTTTTTGGTGGGCCCCTGGTGTCCCAGTCCAACACTAAAGAACAGAAAGTGTTCCAGAGCACTTGTAGCATTGTTTTCTTGGAATTCTAGAAGAAAAATTGGCTTTCAAACCTCCGACAGCACCTTTAGCAAGCAAGGGTTGTGTAAGGCAGGTGGTACAGGGGGTTAAAGGAAAACAAAGCCTCCAAACAATATAGGTCTCGATTAAAATACATAATAAAGAAGCTCATATGTAAAAGCCTGCTTCTTGTAAATAAACCACTTTCATAAAAATATACTTTTTTAATACAGGTATGGAATCCATTATCCGGCAACCCCTTATCCAGAACTCTAAATTTTGGAAAGGCCGTCTCCCATAGACTCCATTATAATCAAATAATCTCAATTTTTAAAAATGATTTCCTTTTCTCTGTCAAAATAAAAAGTTACTTGAACTTGATCCCAACTAAGATATAATTAATCCTTATTGGAAGCAAAACCAGCCTTTTGCGTTTATTAAGGGGCAGATTTATCAAGGGTCGAATTTTAGAGTAATGGGAGTTTTTTTGAACTCCCATAACTTCAAAATTTGAATAAAAAAAGACCAACTGAAATTAAAAAATGGATGGTTTTTTTTGCGAGTGAATAGGCTGTATTCGAACGGTCAAATCGAAATAAGATCATATTCGATCTAATTCGTTTTTTAAAAAAAACTTTTTTTAAAAAAAAAAGTTTTTAAAAAAAGTTTTTTAAAAAAAACATTGATTTTTCAAAGTCCAGGCGAAGTGCTATGGAGTCCAATCTTCTGTCACTTACATCATATTCTGAGTGGAAAAAGCATCAAAGTTCAAAGACGCTGGCATCTTTTCCTTATATTTTCAGAGGGATAGGCTGCAAAAGTCCTACAAATATTTTTCTGGGTAACCAGTTTCTCCCATACATTTTCTAACATATGGAACATTATTTTACAGTGGGCTCATGTGTAGGGCATTATAACAACTCTATCCCTGGACTTGTGTAATTAACAGTGGAAATGTAATGTATTTGATGCAACATATAACATAAAGACGCCCAATCAACTTTAAATTTCCCGCTGTATGCAAATTAAGCTGAGAGCAAGACCTCTAGGGAATTTGCGCTTGGCAGAAAATCGAAAAGTCACCAGTGTTCAACGCCCACAACGAAACTCCTCATTTTAGTGAATTAGCGCTGTCTAAGTGAATTTTTCCTGGCGAAGTGAAGCTGTGGGTGCGAAACGGTCACTGGGGACTTTTCACCGGTTAGTGAGTCTGCCCCTAAAACTTTAAGCATGATGTTGAGCTTGATATTTTGAGACAATTTGCAATTGACTTTCACTTTTGATTTGCTGGGGTTTTACAATTATTTAGCTTTTTGTTCAGCAGATGTCCAGTTTGGAATTTCAGAAGGAACGTGGTTGCTTGGGTCCAAATTATCCTAGCAACCAGGCAGTGGTTTAAGCAAGAAACTGGAATATGAACAAGGGCTGAATAAAAAGATAAGTAATAAAATGTAGCAACTCAATAAAGTTCTAACTTCATAGAGCGATCGTTTTTGGCTTCTGGGGTCAGTGCCCCCCCCCCCCTTTTTAAACATGTAAGAGTCAGAAGAAAAAAGGCAAATAATTAAAAACTATAAGAAATAAAAAATGAAGACCAAATGAAATGCTGCTAAGAATCTGCCATTCTAAAACATACAATAGGTGAACCGGCACTTAAATGCCTCCATAAATTGGCTTGCCAGATAAAAATCCAGTTTGCAGGTGACAATGCAATTTTATGCCTGTAGTATTGTTAAATGGATTTTTACCTCTAAAAAAATAAAAAGTGTCCTTTGTGCACATTTACATAAGTTATTGTACAGTTACTAATTGCCATAGATACCCCTTTTCATGCTCGGTTGTTCAGGCACAAGGGCATTGTTGAAATCTTTTAACTCGACTTGATATTCCATTCACTTACTTGATAATAAAATGTGATCATATTATGAAGCGTGGAATTGCAACAGTATCACAAGCAAAACAAAACCTAATTATGGGCTCACAGAAACTGCTTCAGGTTTTCCATTAAATAACTGTAAATTGCAATTTGCTGTTTTTTTTTAATATTTGCTTTTATCTGCGTCTATAAATTTCCCTGAAAATAATAAGAAAAATAATAACCTTAAACTCAAAACATTACCGCAAAGAGAATTATAAAAATAAAATTAAGTAAACACTTTTCTTTCCTCCCCTTTGACAACCAAAGTGTGAATGTGCGGCAGATCGGTGTGTTTGTTCTGAACTACAAGAACTTTCTTGGGTGTCAGCAGTTTTTGTAGTATCACCTATTGCACCTGCTGCATTTTGTTTCAAGCAATAATCCATAGTAACCACAGTTTCCATAGTGAGAACTAATTTATATAATTATGGCATTCATGCTCTAAATAAAAATAGAACCCACAGTAACATAGAGAGAGAAGGAGAGGGATGGATGGATGGATGGATAGATAGATAGATAGATAGATAGATAGATAGATAGATAGAGATGGGTGGATAGATAGATAATAGAGAGAGAGAGAGCGAGACAGACAGACAGACGGATGGGTAGATAGATAGATAGACAGACAGACAGACAGACAGACAGACAGACAGATAGATAGATAGATTGTCAGGACTTACTAGTATAATCCAGACGTAGAAGAGGCTGGAGCAGAAGTTAATGAACCCACAAGCGCCTCACACAACCGCTACCCACCTGGAGTGGAACAGGGAGCAGGGTTGTGGAGAGTAGCTAGTGAGACGGTTAGCGAAGTACAAGGGATTAGGCAAAGTCGTAGTCAGGAGATCCGAGGTCAAAAGGCAGGCAGCAATATTCGTAATCGATAAACAGGCAAGAAGGTCGAGACAGGCGGCAGTAATCAAAGTCCAGGTTCAGGCAAGGGTCAATAATCGGGAATCCAAAGTTCAGAGTCGCTAGGGTTTCAGTCAAATAAGCTAATAACCAGGCAATGCATGTTAATCTGGTTTGGGTTTAAATACAGAGGTTTTGGCGCCAAACTGGCGTCATTGCGCTGACGTCGCGGAACTGACGCCAGCACGTCCGTCACAGGCGTTTCCGCCTACGTCCTTGCGCCCGCGACCGTCGCCAGCGCCTCCGCGTCCGCGACCGTCGCCAGCGTCCCGCGTCAGACGCCGACGCGCATTAGCGCGTCCGCGCCTGCGCCGGACAGGACGCAAGCGTGCGTTCTCACATAGATAGACAGATAGATAGATAGATAGATAGATAATAGAGAGAGAGAGACAGACAGACAGACAGACAGACAGACAGACAGACAGACAGACAGACAGACAGACAGATAGATAGATAGATAGACAGATAGATAATAGAGACAGACAGACACACAGACGGGTAGATAGATGGATAGATAGATAGACAGACAGACAGACAGACAGACAGACAGACAGACAGACAGACAGACAGATAGATAGATAGATAGATAGATAGATAGATAGATAGATAATAGAGAGAGAGAGACACAGACAGACAGACAGACAGACACACAGACGGATAGATAGATAGATAGATAGATAGATAGATAGATAGATAGATAGATA
The DNA here is from genome assembly GCF_017654675.1 of Xenopus laevis. Taxonomy (NCBI): domain Eukaryota; kingdom Metazoa; phylum Chordata; class Amphibia; order Anura; family Pipidae; genus Xenopus; species Xenopus laevis. The sequence continues at coordinate 92,489,399 of NC_054384.1, read as the reverse complement.
GATAGATAGATAGATAGATAGATACAGACAGACAGACAGACAGACAGACAGACAGACAGACAGACAGACAGACAGACAGACAGACAGATAGATAGATAGATACAGACAGATAGAAGACAGATAGATGATGTACAGATAGACAGACAGGTGTATAAATAGATATTTCCACATCCGCAGGGACATCACCAATTTACTAACAGAGGAAGAGGACAATTCACTAGCGAAAAGACCGTCACTAGCTTAGTTTCGTGCCCCATCTCCATCTCAAATTCACTAAATTGCGAATTACCTCTTTCGCCAAAGTTTCCTTCACCACCTTAGAACTGATAAAATTAAATTACATCCTCCTCAATCTTGTCAGTGACATCATATCCTGTATGCCCAAGCGTTATAAAAATAAAAAAAAAGCTGACGTTTTTACATATTTTAGAGCAGGATTGTCTTTAAAAGTTGTAACAATTAAAAAATTGTATTCTAACATTTTTTGTACCATTTAAAAGGACATGCCACATTTGTTTTAGGGTGGGATCATGTCTAGGGCATTAGAGGATCTCTTCTGTCTTTATTTTGCTTCTTTGGACATGTGTAATAATAAGTGGCCCCTTCAATCATTTGCACCAACTTCTCTAATAAGGTCATATATAAGACCTACTTGAACCCGCCCTATTCAAATTGACCTCAGAGCAAGTGTACTAACGAAGTTTAGCAAAAGTTCGATATGAAATGCTCGCGATGACAAATAAACACTAGTGAAACATCGCCAGCATTCAACTGCAGAGACATAATTTTGTATCTTAGTGAATTAGCGTAGTGGTAGCGTATTTGCGCCGGGAGGAGTGTGGCAAAGCCTTCGCAGGTGAAAATTCACCCTTTTGGTGAATTTGCCCCCAAATCTCTGCACCTTTGTGTCTCTTCCTCCTTTTCTTTGGTTAACTCATCCTTCCTGTTTCTTTTTTATTTTATTCAATAATTCCCTTTGTTTCTATTCCTCCTACAATTTTCTGCTGGGGACAAGGTAATGCTTGTCAGTGTGTGCCTATTGGTATGTATAATAAGTCCTGTAACAGTGCTGACTGCATTGGAATATAACAATATCACTATAATGGCATAACCTTTAGAGAACACATCAGCAGTATTCATAGGACTAGTCCGCTTATTTTTGCTGTAAAGCAATTTTGTAATGATCAGAATGTGCATAATTAACATGCTTATACAAGATCACATGGGTTGATAAAGTGTCAGAATTCTTGTCATTAGTAAATAGCAGCCAGCCGCACTGAATGACAATCAGCTGGCTCCTTATAACTCACTGGCTGAGGCTCGATTTAGCATCTGCACTTCATTTGAGAGAATTTCACCCCTGGGCTGTTGTGTTGTTAAGCTGGAAATGGATGGCAGATATGTTGCTTGTTATGCACACCCCTCTGCAGTATCTGTAAGGAACAACAATAAAATAAATACATTATGGTTTCATAGGATTTTGTATGTCATCATTTTTGGACAAACACAAACACTCTCAGCAGCTCGCCAATACGGAAGGATTTTTGCACATAACAAAAATGTGCCTGCGCTATTCGGATATAGGTGCATTGAGATTGAGCTGATGTGGCTGGGCAGAAAGGAGCAATATATGGGGTCACAAAATTAATAAACATTGACTTAGTGTAAAGATAACTTATAGGAGAACAGTAATGATCCGTGCTGAAAAAGTTGTCCATTAAATATTCCAATCTTCCAGTCATGTTAGGCCATCGTTTGAGTATCCATGAGACCACACATGCTTGGGGGCATATTTATCAAGGATCGAATTTTGAAGTAAGAAAAGTTCAAAATTCGACCATCGAATTTGAAGTAAAAAAAAAAAAAATTTGACTTCTCAAAGCTTGCCCAAAAGCCTCAGATGGGTTCTAGGAGGTCCCCCATAGGCTAAACAAGTGTCGAAGTCGAAGTTTTTTAAAGAGTACTTCGATTTTCGAGTGGTCGAATTTTCGAAGGTTTTCCAATTCAAATAAAAGTCGAATTTGGCCTATTCGATGGTCGAAGTACCCAAAAATTACTTCGAAATTCGAGGTTTTTTCATTCAAAAATTCACTTCGACCTTTGATAAATCTGCCCTTTGGTGTGTCCTGGTCTCAGGGATCAATGGAAATTTTGAAACATTAGTAGAAATTAACAGATCCCATACCTGTCTGTACTGTATATTGTAAGTCAATTCCCAGGCTAAGGGAACACTGCATTATGTGTTGTGAATCAGCACAAAAGAAGACTTGGAGCTACAGTGGACATTGGACAGCTTTTGGGTGAGAACTAGAGGAGAGCAAACCTTTTTGCCTGGCTCACAGCTAAATTTGCAGTTTCAAAAGCTTTTTTCCAAATGCACGCTAGAACTTCACCATGTGATCTGTTTCACCGGAAAAAAAGTGCCCTGCGTCAAGATTCACTTATATGCCTCGTTCCTGCGTCAAGATCAGCACATTCAACATGTCCTTTTCATTGCCATCTGCCAAGTGTCAGTCAGAGAGCAGGAAGCTAAACCTGGTGTACCATTCAGACTAGCTGACGAAACACCTCCAAAAACACAACAATCACAATTGAATTCTGCTTTCCACTGCCTCCAAAGATTTGGCTGAAATTTCTGTGGTTTCATCATTTTTTTGGTTTGGTCATCACTGCTTAATCACTGTGGTGACCTTGGGTTAGTACACAATAAAGGTGTAACATGTCTAGTTGACATCTACTTCTCCTTAAAACCAGCTAAATAAATCTGGGATGACCAACATTTGGCTCTCCTGTTCCTCCTATATGTAAACTTTATTGGTGTTCATAATGTGTACAGATTATTGGTGCCTATTGTGCCCACAGTACAGGCAGTATTTTATTTATACCATGTTTTTGCTGGTTAGTTTTTACAGACAAAAGTGTGTTCTGTTCCAGTTCTTGCTTCAGTGAACTCTGCTTTCTTTGTACAGATATGGGGTCTATTATCCTGTTGCACATTTTCCAGAAAGCTTAGAATTATGGGAAGACCATCTCACATAGGGGGAAATTTACTAACCTGCGAAAATTCGCCCAGACAACACTAATTTACTAAAATGTGAAGTTGCGTCCAGGGCGCCAAACGCTGGCGAATTTTCACTAGCGTTACGTCAGCAATCAAAGCAATCAAAGCGAAGATGCACTAGCGTTCAATTATGCCTAGCGCAACTTCGTTAGAGGTCTTCACTCAGGCTAATTTGCATATGGCGGGAAGTTATAACGTTTAATGGACATGTATGTTGCAGCAAATACATTACACAAGTCCAGGGAACCTTAATAAAGAAAATAGAGTTGTTATAATGCCCTACACATGAGCCCACTGTATAGTTTGTGTTCCATATGTTAGAAAATGTATGGGGGAACCCGGTTACCCAAAAACATTTTTAAGGACTTTTGCAGCCTATCACTCTCAAAAAAGGAAAAGACGCCAGCATTTTTTGGGTCTTGGAAAATTTTTCCACTAAAAATTGAGGAAGTCCTATGCACTCCATTTTGAGGAAGTCCTATGCACTCCATTGCACTTCACCTGGTCTGAGCTGGTTAAGGCAAGTGTGGCGAAAGAAGTAACGTTCAGTAAAATCCGCATCTTAGTGAATTTAGTGAAAGTTACGTCCATTCGACAGAGCGAAAATTTGCCTGGTGCAAGGCAACCCTAGCGTCCATCTCCTTCACTAGGGAAGTGATACATGCGCCTGTTAGTAAATCGGCGAAGTAACGAAATGACGTCATGCTCGCGAATCATTGCCCTTTAGTAAATGTGCCCATTTTCATCACATAATTCACGTCTTTTTATAAATTATTCCTATTTTCTCTGTATTAATAAAACAGTACCTCGTACTTGATCACAACTAAGATATAATGTGATCTATTCTGGTGGCAAAAAAAATCCTATTGGGTGTAATAATTTGTTTAAATGATTTTTAGTAGACTCAAGCTATGGAGATCCAAATTACAAGAAGGCCCTTCTACAGAAAACCCCAGGTCCCAAGTATTCCAGATAACAGGTCCCATGCCTGTACTGAAAATATTAAGAAGGATAGTTTGTAATCAAGGGCCCAAGGACAAAATTATTTTCTGCTTTGTCCTGACACTGGTTCTACATGGGAGAAAATGCTTTAATATTCTGGCCACATCCTGACCTCCTTTAATTCCCTTGGTGCTCATGTACCTACAGACAGCAGACTGGGCATAGCTTGACAGGGAAAGCAGTCAGCTATAAAGCAAAAAAAGTCCAAGTGAAAGATTTGCAGTGACAAGGGACATAGGTTGAACAATGCAAAAATCTGCACGCATTAAAATGTAAACACAAACTGGGTCACTTAAAGCTCCAAATTATTTTGCTATTTTCCAAATTAAGAATACAATAATTGATATTTATGTATATTAAAATAAATATACTAATAATATTGCTCTACCCAGATGACTAAAGAGAATAGGTAGCCATTATTCACTGCACCCATCCAAGGAGTGAAGTGAGAGGGGGAACTAAGAGATTAGCTGCTCAAACAAAAGTAAAAAACAAATAACATTTTAGAATTTACAGAACTCTAAAATAGCAAACGGGATTGGTTGCTACAGGATACTAGAACTTGACAAGTCAGAACTATCATATTACATTCCTCAAATCATTTATCATTCAGAATTTGGGTTTGTGCAAAGTCAGTGAGTGGGTAAATGGCTCAAGAGAATCATGATGGTTTGGCAGACACATTTTTGCCTCTTTAATTGACCAGATTTAAAGATGCTTAAAGGGATTCTGTCACCGGAAAACTTGTTTTTTTCAAAACGCATCAGTTAATAGTGCTACTCCAGCAGAAATCTGCACTGAAATCCATTTCTCAAAAGCGCAAACAGATTTCTTTATATTCAATTTTGAAATTTGACATGGGGCTAGACATTTTGTCAATTTCCCAGCTACCCCTGGTCATGTCACTTGTGCCTGCACTTTAGGAGAGAAATGCTTTCTGGCAGGCTGCTGTTTTTCTTCTCTATGTAACTGAATGTGTCTCAGTGAGACATGGGTTTTTACTATTGAGTGTTGTTCTTAGATCTACCAGGCAGCTGTTATCTTGTGTTAGGGAGCTGTTATCAGGTTACCTTCCCATTGTTCTTTTGTTTGGCTGCTGGGGGGGAAAGGGAGGGGGTGATATCACTCCAACTTGCAGTACAGCAGTAAAGAGTGATTGACGTTTATCAGAGCACAAGTCACATGACTTGGGGCAGCTGGGAAATTGACAATATGTCTAGCCCCATGTCAGATTTCAAAATTGAATATAAAAAAATCTGTTTGCTCTTTTGAGAATTTGATTTCAGTGCAGAATTCTGCTGGAGCAGCACTATTAACTGATTCATTTTGAAAAAAAATTTTTTCACATGACAGTATCCCTTTAAACTGAAAATAGGTTTGTATAAAGTGGCCTGCAATCAGAGTCATTTTAAAGGGGACCTGTCACCTTAAGAAATAATTCCAAATCTGATTGTATGGTGTTAATCAAGCAAAATAAACTTCACTTATACTATATAAAATATTTACATCTTGTTTTTTTAGTTTTGGAATCGACAATCACATTAAGCAGCTAGGTGCCATTTTGTGGACACTGTTATTATTAAGGGATGGTTTGCATTATGCCAAAATCTTATTGAAGTGCCATAATGGGTTAGCGGATGCACTTGCCCATGCATTGGCTACACATACATAAATGGCGAAGAGGGAAGGGGAATCTGAGGGGTGCAGTGATATCTAGGCTAGTGCAGAATGGAAAATGAAAGTAATTGCCTGTCCCGTCTCTATGCCTAAGGTATGAATGTTTTAATGAGAAAAATAATTTGGCTTTCCTGTTTAATTTGAAATTGACTTTTATTACACAGCTTTTTATGTCTGGGTGACAGGTCCCCTTTTAATAAATGGGCAAAAGGGTCATAGTGCAGAAGCATCTAGCCGAGATGATAGACCCCTTGATAGAGCTCTACAGATGGTTATTCAGAGTTTTGCTCTATTTTAGGTTGTCCCATTTTCTCATTTAGCTGCTCCCATGGCTGTTGATCCAGGGAGACATATCTGGGGACCAGGTCTACTTCAGCAAGGACAGACCGTTTCTTCACTGTCTGCCATGTTATATTGAGTTCATATGCTTGAAGGGTTTTCTATCTCATATTACTAAAAGAATAGTTTTTACAGAGGTGAACAGGACTGTGCACTTTTCCAAATACAGTGCACAGTCCTACTGGCTTTTGTTAGAGATATTCTACTACTGTGTGTAAGGTAGAGCAGTCATGGGCAGTGGAGAAAAACTGTTACATGTCCAGCAAAAAGGGCCTGGGGAAAACTGGGCAGTGGGTTCCCACCAATGAAAGCTTTGCCTTGGGAATCCTGGTACCTTAAAGCGCATTGCCTGCAATAATTCAGATCTAAGTCCAACACTAGGTACGTTTCTCCTCTGCCTACCAGTCTGCGACCTGCACTTATTTCACTGCCTAGACTCGCAACCCATGACCCAATGACACAAATAGCATTTTTACCGTATGTCCGTATATTTTCTGAGTTATTGCAGGTTTTAATTATTTTGTGACTTTGTCTTTCTTCTTGTGTAGATGCACTCTTTACGTCTACTGAGCCAGAACCAGCCGTCTCAGATATTTCAGAGCATGAGTGACAACTTCCGTCCAATTCAGCCACTTTTCCACCGAGGTCTGAGAGGGAATCTTGACTTTCGAAAACCAGGCCGCAAATGCAAAGGAGCCAACTATAAACTTCACAGTAAGAATAGCATATTTTGCTTTATTTCTCAGGGCAGAATGGGGTATAGCAAAGCAATAACTGTATTGTGTCTGGCAATACTTTTATAAATGCCAGTTACTGGAAAGTTATCTTAGTGACCCCTCTAGCAAGAGAATTGTAACTACAGGACTTAAACTAAACATACTTTTCCTATATTCTTTTTTTCTTCAGTTGACAGGCCTACGTCTTCCACCACAAACTAATACAAACCCAGCAGTCGCCTCTGTCCATCCTACAAAAACCTAAATGAGCTATGTGGAGTGAATGAAAACTGGGCATCTGGGTTACTTGAACTGTAAGCTCATCTTTTCAATAGGAACTTTTTACAAATTTTGCAAATAATTGGGAAAAAGACATTTCTTTCACTTTAAGTACAAAGTGGGGTTAGTATGTTGTGTATTATTCATAAAGAGCCACATTTTAAATTATTATAGCCGTACTGGAAATTTTTATCTCCATTTTATACAAAGGCTTTGAATCTTATCCACCAAGAGAAGAACCAGATCCCATCCATTGAGGAGTTTGGGGCTGCTAGGACTTGTACCCAAAAACAACAGAGGTATAGATAACTGACCTCTCTGCCTTATAAACCCAGGCTGGACTCTAAATACAACAGAACACTGCCTTTCCTTTAAAAGACAAATGGAAGTAAATCTACAAAGTAATAAAGGTCTGTTGGAATGTGTACAGTTTTATTCTGCTTTGATGAGTAATAATACTATAATAAGTATTGTGAAATTCAGTACTAGCCTCTCGGTTCACCAACATACAGTTTCATCCTACAGCTGTTCAACCTCATCCTTTTCCAGTCCACTCCATTTGCTTTTATGATGGTTTTTATGGCTTATGGCAGTAACATTCCACAAAGTTGAGCACTAGCTTTAGTAGAGTTTATCTCATCCTTGGTGTAACTTAATGAGTAACTCCGGTCTTCTGCTGCCCCAATTTGAAAGTTTTTCATACCTTTATACAGTGTATTGTACTTTTTTTTTTCATTTACCTTTACAGACTGGCACAATGTAAATTTCTCATTCAAATCTATATTATGTTTGCCCCAATCTGATACTAAACAGAACATCAAGATATAGAAATGTTTATACTTTATTGAAAATACTATAGAGGGCAGGTTAGGTTAACCTGAAACCATCAAGCATATTTATTAGAGCATTTTTTACAGTAGAATAACCCGATATAATTATATAAAGTAGTTGGAAGAAAACACAATATCTTAGTATGTTCTTTCTAATGTTTATGGTTTACAGCACTGGTTCCCAGTTTGTGGAACTGGCCCTCGTGAGGGCTTGGAGCAGTGGCGGGGGGCTCAGCTTGAAGCCCAAATACAATGATGATGTCATGGTGAGATTTGAGTTGAATATGTATTTGCTCTCCTACATAATTTTGGAACTGTGGCTGAATGACTGATACAATATTTTACTATATCTGTACACATTCCATGAGTTGAGGTTCAACCTTTAAGGGGGGGACTTGAACTGAAAAGGTTTGACAACCACTGGTTTACAGGGATTTGAAAAGAACTGTGACACATGTTAAGATGTTGCCAAAATGACAGCAAACATGATTGGTTGCAACTAGGGATGTACCAAAATAGTGGATTAGGTGCATCCCTAGTTGCGACAAGTTATTAGAACTTGGCATGCCTTGGCTATTGTATTTCATTTAAGGAAGATAAGGTGAGAAATCTATCAAAAATACGTAGAAAAGCATATTTTAGGACATGAGAGACAAAAGGGTTTTTTTTGTCTCTCATGTCGTAATAAATGTTTTTGTAATTTTTACTATTTTTGATTGATTTTTGGGAAACACATTATCTTGTTTGGGTTATATATTTGTACCCACTGGGGTGAACTGTGAGACTCTTCCCTCATTCTTATTTAATTTCTGTGGCACATGGCACCATTTTCTCCTTTTTCTGCATCTTATTTTACTACATTTACAAAATCATTTATCATTCAGAATTTGGCTGGTGCAAAATCACTGGTTTAATGGCTCAGGCCACTGCTGAAGAATGACCGGAACCATCATGTTTTGGTAGATATATTTTTGTATTATTATTTTTATATTAATTTGAATAAATCGCCATATCTGGAAGCAAAAAGTAACAGCAATAGCGGCAAGTGGTGAAAACTGTTTAATAAAAGTGGAGTGGCAAGCTTCTATATATTATATAGTGAATAAAGTACCCCCTCTTGTAAAATATAAGGATATTATAAGTTACCTGAGGAGTTTCATGACCATATAAAAACACGAGGCCGAAGGCTGAGTGGTTATATACAGGTCATGGAACTCCGAGGTAACTTCTAATATCCTCATATTTTTCAACCGGGGGTACTTTATTTATTATAATACACAAGTTTCAGTGAGTCATGTGACAGAAATGACATCAGAACTCACCGTTTATAACTGATGACATCAGAACTCACCGTTTATAAGGATATAATTTACAAGATATTCATGGCTTTTGTGTATTATATATTACTCACTGTCAGTGCTGTCCAGATGGATACTTAAAAGCCCAATATGACTCTCCAAGGAATTGTTATAGCACCAAGTGGTTCCACAGACTTTCTAGTATGACCCCATCATTTTAATACAGCACAGTACAAACATTTGGTATGCTTAATATGATGGCCCACTACCAGGGTTGTAGTTAGATTCGATGCCAGCCTTGTCATCGGACCTAAACAGGCCCCTACGTTGTGTTGCCCCCAAAACCTTGCCGTCCTGCCCACTACATGGAGCAAGCTGAGCAGCGCTGCCCCATATTATAAGGATACATACTGATGGAATTTTAGAGCACAGGTCATATTTTTTTTCTGTAGCCTGATAAGACTTTCCATATAAGTCATGAGCAGAACTCAGGTTGCAGTCAAACAAAAACTTTGATGCAGCATCTCAAAAAGATGGTAGCACCTTCCATCTATGCCAAATAAATCTAAATGTTGGTGATGAGGACCATGCAAGTACACTCTCACAGAGTATATAAAATAATATATGCCTACATACACAGTCCTCCTTACAAGCAGTTAGGGAATTTCAGTGTTTTTTTTAAGTATGACATAACATTGACTGTAATGTACAGTTGGCAATGCCCTATACTGCTATCTTGAACTAGGGAATCTGGATACCACATTAGAATGACTAGTACACATAGGCTTGTAACTATCCAGGTCTGCACAAAATAGGTAAAGTTGCCATTTTCTACAATACCACATTATGTGTCATTCATTGCTCAAGCTACAGTTCTGGGTTCTTTGATGTTTGGGTGCACTAGAAGAAGTCAATAGGGAAATATCTGTAGGTTCATATATCCGCTGTATGTTTGAGTTCAATACATTTGTGCATAAGATGAATGTGCCCTGCTGAGTGCAATATACATATATTCAACTGTATCTGTATTCTAGCCATTCTGTTGTTCTTTATATAATCTGGCAGGTACTTGATCTCTGAGCCTAGGGCACATGGGATGGTAAAATGTCACTCTCTCAGAATGCCGCAGGCACAGATAATTTCTTTGGCATACTGCACTGAAATCTCAGGGTACCTATGAAGTTTACATGTTTCTAGAAAACTCATTATCCAGCTATGCTTATCGGTTAAAGGGAAAGGGGACTTTATTTTTAATCATGAGATATATCTCAATATTCCCTGATACATTAAAGGGATTCTGTCATGGAAAAACATGTTTTTTTTTTCAAAAGGCGTCAGTTAGTAGGGCTGCTCTAGCTGAATTCTGCACTTAAATCTGTTTTTCAAAATAGCAAACTCATTTTTTTATATTTTATTTTTTTATATAATTAAATTTGACTTATTAGACATATTGTCAGTTTCCTATGTGCCCTCAGTCATGTGACTTGTGCACACAATAGTAAAAATCCAAGTCCCACTGTGATTCCTCCAGTTCCATTTGGTAAGAGGAACAATAGCCTGCCTAAAAGCGGTTCCATTGTGAAGTACTGTGTCTTTCTGAAAGCAAAACCCTGAGATGGCTGCCTACACACAAATATTACAAGTAAAAAGAAATATACTTGTTGGTTCAGGAATAAAATGTTATATGGTGGGGTGAATTATTTACAGTGTAAATAGTGTAATTCAGAAATAAAAACGACACCATAAAAATCATGACAGTATCCCTTTAAGATATAACATGAAAAATGGATGGACCTTATTTTTTCTTCAGCTGTGGTACCCATTTTTGTCATAAACAGGTAGTGGTGTTGCTACTGGGAAACCACTATGTACACATGAACTACGTACTCATACTTGACTGTAATGGAGTACTAATAGAAGATAAGTTGTATTTAAACATGATATAGACCAATTATACACTAAGGGGCCAGATTACTTTAAAACAAGAATGTCATAGAGGTCTATGGAGGTCTTGAGCATGTTGAGGGTCATTCCTGCAAGCCTTTTTCGATAACCCATAGTAGCGGAACAGAACTGCTCTGCTGTTTGAAAGTAGTCTTTTTGAAAAGTTCAGCTGCTTCTGTTAAAGGAACAGTAACACCAAACAATTAAAGTGTCTTAAAGTTATGAAAATATAATGTACTGTTGCCCTGTGATGGTAAAACTGGGGTGTTTGCTTCAGAAACACTTTTATTTTTTGGTGTTACTGTTCCTTTAAGCAAGTTGACAAGTATAGTCCCAAACAATAACTTTCCAATGAATACCTGATTTAGTTTCATACAAGTATTGATCCGTTGGGGAGGAAAAATCCCTTTGGCTGAGGACTATACAGTTGATGACTCTTCATGATCACTTACTGAGCTGCCCATCGGTCCCATTGAGAGCAACATGATTTGGCCTACCACTTGGTTCAGTTTCATGAAAGTATTGAGCAGTTGTGGTGGAAAAAATCCCTTTGGTTGAAGACTATGCAGTTTATTACTCTTCATGACCCCTTATTCATGTATCTGTTGTTCCTAGGAATCATTCAGATCAACCTGATTTGGCCCACCACTTGGTTCAGTCTCATATTGGAGTTGGGGTTGGGGAGGAAAAATCCCTTTTGCTGTGGACTATACAACTGAGGATTTTTTATGACCCCGTGTTGGCCCTGGGTACCCTTCAGATCAACATGATTTGGCCCAACACTTGGATGTCAAAATGGACAAGGATTCCTTTTTTGATAACCTGTAATATAAGGCAGATCTGGTTTTTGTTAAGGTCAACTTCAGTCTGGTGTAAAATGAGACTGTTTGAGAAAAGAGCTTTGTACAATGCTATGATTAGTCAAAGATATGGATAAAATGTGAAATAATACAGTACCGATACGAATGACAAGTCAATTTAAATGCATTCACTGTAGCTGACATGATATATATATCATGGTGCCAGCATGGAACATGCCAAATCTGATGGATTGACTAGGGTTAATGAAAGTACTGGAGTTTTTCAGATCAATGAATGATTTCACATCACAGCCATGTCTGTTGCAGTATAAACCATGAGCCATTGGGGAATCTCTACTCAGGCTGCATACCTTGCATTGAGTTATTGATCGATTTGCTAGAATAAATGTCTGACGGACAATAGTGGTGCGAGTTTCAGCCCCAAAGCCTGCGGTTTTTGCAATATTAATAGGAATAGAAAACATTTGTTTCACAAGGTGTTTGTTTGAACATTTTTCATATCATATTCTCTTTCTTTGACATGTGCATAGAGCTAATAAAAGAGAGCAGCTTGCCGGTTGGACAATTCTGGAAAAATATATCTCAGTCCAGGTTGGTCGAGCACCAACAACATTCCCAGCTTTCTGAAATCTTTATCATGCCTAGGCTATTGAAGGGAACCTCGTTTTATTCTTACACAGAGGCCTTTATTATATTATGTAACTGGGTTTTAAAGAAATCTGCAAGGATTTCCCAACTCTACTTTTTAGACCAAGAATGTAAAAGTTAAAAGGAAAACTCAATCCCCACAAAACTGAAGTTGCGTCTGTGTATCATCACTCCGTTCTTACAACTATTGGCTGCCAAACTAATTTAGAAATTTTGCTCACCTCTAGTTCTTGTGACTGTCCAGTTCCCTTTGTTGGTAGCCCCGGGCAAGAGTGGAGCAGCACCCGCTGTGTGGGCACCCAAAGCACATGTAAGACTTAAATAACATGGAAGAAGTTTGGTTGCTTAGGGGTTGCTGGAAAGGCAATCAGGGATATAGATGAAAAACATTAAGAATACAAAATAGTTTGGTTTTCAGAACTATAATGTTTTCATATTCCAGATTATATTTAAGGGAATTTGCATTTATATGATCAATTTTCATTATTTATATTATTGGTTTGTTTCACAGGGAGGATAACTGAGTACGAGAGTTACTTTCTCCTTATCCCTGAAATTGTATTTTCATAAACCAGGTCTTTTTATATGTAACTTACTGCTGATTGCCTTGTCATATTGGCCTCAATTTCACAAGTCGCCAGAATATATATTGTGTTAAAATACACATTACTTTGCAGCATGAAATAATTCATCCAAATTCTACACTTTGGAGTTCAGTTGCCCTACATCTTTGGAGCCTAAGGCTGGATATTTTTTGTGCACTGAATATTCCAATTTTGAACTCTTATGGTTTGAATGAATCCAATTGAGGAATATGTTACCTTTACTCTCGCACCTTTTCATTGTCTGAATGAGCTATAAATAACCATGGAGTGTACAAACAGTATTGATTGGTGGTCTTTTTAGAAATGACAAAAGGATTAGGAAAAAGTAAGAGGTATAAATAATTTAGGAGGCAAATAGTCTATTTCTTAGGTGTTTGCAAGCAGTGGAATAACCCAGTGACATGATTATTCTGTAACATTCTTTGCACACAGCAGACCATGGACTGTGCTAATGAGACTTCACAATAATTTTAAAACAAATCATCCCTTTATGCAGTCCATAAAAATACAGTATTAGATGTACAGTTGGGTCTAAGACCTAAGTATTTTAGAAATCATCTATTAAACCAGTACAGCTCTTAAAGGAAAAACAGTCAACAACAATGTTGTTGAGGCAAAAATGTATTCGCATTGCCCTAGTCATTTGCAAACTAGACTTTATCTTCCCATAATCCAGCATGACCTTTTGGAAAGATGGCCAAACAGAGAGACCATTTGATCCACATGTACAGCTTTATACAACCATTTTTCGAAAATGTATACTCTGAAGTCACCAACTAACTAATTTATTGCCCAAAACGTCAACTGTACGTCATGTGGGCAGGCTTTTGTAGAATAAGGCCATATCTCACTAGTGATCCAAAGAGATAAAGAAGATGTGATATTGGTAAACATTGGCCACATTGTAAGAAGAAATGAATCAATCAACAGGCCAGTTGAAAGGAAGAACTTAAAAATCAGCTTGTGTGTGTAAACTGTTTAAGGGCTATGGAACATATTTGCATTTGTCTATATCAAGGTGACAATTGGCAGCACATGGTGACTTCTAGTCCGTGCCAGATCACTAGTATTAATAACATGCCATATTGTGTCCACAACAGCATATATGTATATCTTGAAATAGGTGCAACTCACATTTTATCTTTATGTTATCTAAAAAAAATCTAAATATGTTAAGTTAGCATTACATGGACTGATATAAGTTGCCAAAACTGCCAGTCCGCAGCTTGTTTGACTAGGTATGGGGGAGAGCTCCATATTCAAAAATGGGCAGATATCAATCAGAGAAATGCTATTGGATGAGGTCTGCATCTGCTTGCAAATGTGGTCAGATTCCAACAGTTTTCCATCAGTATGACAAGCCTGATTTGTCTTGGTGGGTGGCCAAATTGGGCAGAGCTTCACACAGAGACTAGTGTGTGGTCAGCTTTAAATACATGCGATATTCATACTTAGTGGCACTGATCAATAAACTGGATGTCGCTGAGGGTTGCACCCCACTGAAGATTATGGGAAGCACTGCAAACCCATGCTCTCAATTATTCCCTGAGGAATACGTTGTGGGCTCCTTATGCTTCTAACCCTTGTTGTGCAAACTGCAGAGATGCCCAGTGTTTTACAGTTGCGACTAACCAGATTCCATCAAATTACCCCAAGTATTAAGCCCTCGAGACAAGTCTCTAGAATTTTTGTATATGTTAATCTACTGGAACTTTCATAATAAAAAGGAAAGAAGAAGAACATATTGTGCAATATGCTGTATCCAGCTTTAAAATGACTTGCTGTGTCTTAATGTTCTGTTTGGAAGACTGTAAGAAAGTAACATAATTCTATTTATCACCATTTCTTATTTGTTGTGATGACTGCTGAATGCTCTTGGGAGAAATATGAATATTAAATATTTTATGGGAAGATTCTATTCCTATGGCTGAAGCCGATGGTTGCCTGCAAATGCAGAAGTCGGATTGGTACAATATTTTAGTGATGCCCAGGCCTAGAATCCCCAACCTACACTTGCACCTAATTGCTCCCTTTTCAACCTGGATCCAACACTGACTGCTGTTTCAGAAAAGTTAAAAAAAATGGCACCTCTCATAATAGCAAACAGAGCAATGCCTTGTAATAAATAGAACAAATGAAACTAGGTTTTCTAATTTTGCTAAACCGCCAACCTCATCTCAGTGCCATCACTAGAAGGCGGTGAAAAATGTGAATGTCCTTTTATTAACAGTCATATATGGAAGTTTGCAAGACATGTTGATTTCAAGTACAGTTTCATCATGGTTATTCTACTTCGGACAGCAACCCTTAAAATATTGGTATATGATTTTAAGGCATGAAAAGTTCACATAAAGCAAGTCAGTTGGTGGCAGTTCTATTTGTTTTTTAAAGGGTACTAATCACTATGGATCAGTGGTATCACTGAATATGGACTGAAGACAAAATATTGATATGATGGGGTGTATATTTTGCATGTCACTGTCATGCCAATTTTATATTGAAAAATAAAAGTTTATTGTTTATACTTCACTCACCTTAGATATACTTGTAGTTTTTTCTTTTTGGGTTGGAGAATAGCTAATTGTCATGAATAGAACACACATGCAGAAAGGTAAGAAATACAGTATACTTATAGCATCCTGTATATGGCCAAATATACTATATGGCCAAAAGTGGCCACTTCTAAATGTCTTTTTACATCACACCTTATTGCCGACACATGCCACTACATCATACAATGACATTCTTGACAATGCCATGCTAACTATAATGTGGTAACAGGTTGGCAGTTTACTGATTTGGTAGGAGAATAACTGAGTACACAAAGTGTGGTCCATACAGAATGATTATGCAGAGATGTGAGTGGTAGAACTTGTCCTGCTTGTACAGATCCCTGACCTCAACCCAACTAAACCCAACCCAGCTAAAACCAGGTCTGATCCCCCAACATCTGTACTCCACACCAATGGAAGCAAAACCCATAAACAATGTTCCAACATCTAAGTGGTTGGAGAATAGCTTCACGTCGCCCGATGTAGATATATTTTCTGGTAGTTCTTGGGTGTGATTCAAGTCTGATTATCTAGCCTTGCCTTTGTCTGTCTCTGACTTCTACTAGTTCACTGCCTATACCAGTGATCCCCAACCAGTAGCTCGGGAGCAACTTGTTGCTCTCCAACCCCTTAGATGTTGCTCCCAGTGGCCTCAAAGCAGGTGCTTATTTTTAAATTCCAGGCTTGGAGGCAAGTTTTGGTTGTATAAAAAACAGGTGCACTGCCAAACAGAGCCTCAATGTAGGTACAATCCACATAGGGGCTACCAAATGGCCAATCGCAGCACTTATTTAGAAACCGAAAAAACATTTTTCATGCTTGTGTTGCTCCCCAACTCCTTTTACTTCTGAATGTTGCTCACGGGCTCAAAGGATTGGGAATCCCTGGTCTAGGTCAAAATCTGACACCGGCTCCTGCATCAAATCGTTCGATTCGAAGTCGTAGTCGAAGTTCGAAGTAGCCAAAAAAAACCTTGTAAATGGGCCCCAAAATGTACATTTCTGTGATCACTCACCTTTAAACCAAAGTTATTGGCTACGGTCTGCATATGAAAGAGAACTTAGAGTGCCATACCTCAATTTGTTTTTTGTATGTAACCCTGTTTAAAAAGTTATCCATGCTCATTTACAGGGTAAATATACATTATTTGTACATGATATGTAACAAGATCAGTGTTTTACATGATGCTAAAAATTGGTTGTCTTTCTGTTGATCATGGATGAACACTAATGAATGGACATAGCGCTGTACAGAAATACAATGGAATCGTATTGATTACATAACATATCAGTAAAAGATAATCTATATACAATTTAATGCAATTATTCTATGACCATAGTATATATGCCACCGTTTTATCTATGCCCTGAAACACCAACTGGGGGAGGTGGGTATCACCACTATTACAAATAGCAAAATATCTGCCTAGTGATGCTACTAAAGGTCTTGATTTCTTGTATCACAAGTCAGACGCATTGACGCTCCACATTCAAAGGAGAGCTAAACCCTAAAAATGAATACGGACAGAAATGCCATATTTTATATATTGCGCCAGTCTAAAGGTTCAGCATCTCTATCGTATTAATGATCCAGTGATCTAGTCCTTCCAAGTTGTCACAGGAGTTTTCCATCTTGGATTGTGTTAGGAGTGTCTGTGACACGCACATGCTCAGTGGGCTCTAAGCAGCGGTTGAGAAGCTAAGCTTAGGGGTCATCGCAAATTATCAAGCAGAAAATATAGGTAGATGTTATAGGGCTTTTTACTAAATTCTGATGCTAATTGTGTTGATTTCTGATCTGCCATGTACCAATAATCTGAATTATTTACTATTCATTCTTATATTGTAACATATATTTGGTGCATATTCAATATATTGTGAGTTGGTCCCTATGCAGAAAAGAAGATGGAGAATTACAGGGGAATCTTTGGAGACACAAATCTTCCCTGCTAAAGAGTTGTGGTTTCCTTGGGCAGGTATAGAATCCCAAAACATAATGTGCATTTCTACTGTACTTCTTTATTTAAGCTCTAGTTGTCCTTTAAAGTATGACTGCTAATACCATATGCAGATATAATCTCAGTGACTGATCCAGGAGGAGGTAATAGCAATTACATATTAACAACTAAGATTTATCACTGCCACTAATATATTGGTTTTAGCTTTGCCACCTCTTGATCCTTACACTTTAGCTGATGGGATCAACTGATTGAAAATGTCCAAGGCCATGGAATAAGGCCACCGACATCACATAAAATAATTATAAGTTTAGTGGAGAATTTAAACAGAGAAAACTCTCACAACTATCTGACATCGCACAGAACTTAAACACATTACATTTGGACAAGCTTTACAATGTTTAGAAGAAAAATCATGTTAATCCCTCAAATTCAAACAAATAAAGCATGTCTGCGGAGTGGAGCATGTGCAGTTGAACAAAATAGCCGACTTTTTAGTTAAAGTTCGGCTTTTCATTCTACTGCGCATGCGCAGCCATGTGAAGAAGGAGGAAGACATAAGAAGATCACTACGTGGTGCTCACTGGTATAACCCCAGTCGGTGCAGTTTTCTGCTGATAGGAGCACTGGCCCAGGGTTTCAGGTAAGTAACTACAGTCACTTGGGGGTGCCTAACATTTGGCACCCCCCAAGTGCTGCAAGCCTTTCCTTCTCCTTTAAGTAGGGATGCACTGAATCCAGGATTCGTTCGGGATATGGCCTTTATTAGCAAGTAAATTAGGGGCAGGGAGGGAAAATCACATGATTTTTTGTCACAAGACAAGGAAGTAAAAAAAAAATCCCCTTTTTCCTTTCCCTTGCCTAATTTGCATATGCAAATTAGGATTTCGGTTCAGTATTCGGCCGAATCTGTCACAAAGGATTCAGGGCCAAATCCCAAATAGTGGATTCGGTGCATCTCTAGATTTAAGTAGTATGTTCTACGCAATGGCTGTGTTATGCTTTTGAGCAAGTAAATATACTGATAACTGTCTAGGAGGTGTTAACAAATATATGTATTTTATACTGTTATCTTGATTTTCCCACAAAGGGCCCTATTGTTTGTTGGGGTGCAAGTACCCTCTTTTCTTCTTTTCCCTGAGCATTTGTGAATGACTGGGGATTACAATGCACTAGAAATGACAATACCCTGTGAATATATAATTACGCCTGAGCTATTTACAAAGATTTTAATCATACGAATATTTTGGATTTGATGTCTGAAAACTCCGATTTTTTAGGCTCTGGACACACATACAACAGTTTGCGCCGCCTTAGTTTTGCGGAAGCCTTAACTTGAAACCGATACGCATCGGTCAGCTTTTTTAAAAACCGTGGTGCGGACCGCAGTTAAACGTATGTGTGTTAATAGCTTTAGGATTTTTGCCGGAACACCACAAAACCTTTGGATTATTGCACGATACCCAGCGCAGATCAGGATATCTTCAGGACTTCTCCCATTGACTTCTACATAAACTTGGCAGGTCTGAGTTGGAGTACTTTTTTTATTCAGACTTTTAACACCCTCGGAGTTTAATAAATTCTGAAAAATTTGAGGTTTCTTTTCCAATAAAAATTTTGATTCTATAGTATATAAAGTTTTTGGCATTGGGACTTAAATAAATAACCCCCCACCCATGTCACAAGCTTCATCCAACTGAATCCAGTGCAGTAATGCAGATGATTTCTAATAGTGTCATAGCTTAGTTGAAGTAGGAAAATTGATATATTTGCTTGGTAAACATGTAATACAGCATAATTAAAGGATGAGTAAACCTTTAAAATAAGTAAAGGTAAAATGGAGCAGGCCTTGAAATTCACAGCTGTAACTCCTATGTTTATTGCCTGAAGAAGCGGGTCTGAGCCCGTGAAACGCGTTGTACTGATTGGAGTTCGTTAATAAATTTTGACTGCTTAATTACAGTCGTTTTGTGTCTGCTTGGAGGAGGTAAGTCCACTACTGCCTCCTCTGATTACCAAGTTTTGGTTTTTTAACTCGTTTATATCCTTTTATTCTTTTGGCGCCTCTGTTCTTTTTATACAAGGCCCAGAAGAAGGCATGTGTCCAAGTCGGGGACCAGGTAACCCCGTGAATGAGGAACAGATATACTAGGGCAGACTTTTCATAGTCTCTCTAGGAGAGAAAGGCAGATAGGATAGAGAGAAAGAGCAGCTGAAGCTCCAACAAGGATTTGCAGAAAGGGAGTAGCTTCCCAGAGGCTCTGTGTGTTGCCTCCAGTCAGGGACCTCAGTGAAGAGGGACTGTAGGGTAGAAGCTGCTTCCTGACAACTTCCAGGAGGGAAAGGTTGTACTGCAATTGCCTGTGTACTCTCTGTGTGAGCCTGCCTTTGTTCTGCGTGAACTCTCAATATGCTGTTTTCCTCAACTCCTGCGTGACTACTGAAACCTGTGGTCACTTGCCTCGTGCATAGTAAATAAACCGTTCCTGATTGTTAAGAACCTCCTGGCGCCCAAGTTGTTTTTGTGTGCACAGTAGCCTGGGGGGATGTAGTTGCACTACACCATAGAGGGAACACTTCCACTTAGCGAAGGCCCTGCCCTGGGTGTAAGTCGCGTGTAACCCATGCTCTAGTGTTCTAGCTGGTGAATTAACCCCGAGTGGCCCAAATAGGTGTTACATAATCTAATACAAGATTTTAACATTTCAGTTGGACAAATAAAGGAAAGAATGTGAATTGTTAAATGGCTCAGGTAAATGGCCCTTTTGGTTGCTGCTTCAAAAGGATTTTGAAACCGAGTTTCTAATCACATAAGTCCCACCTGGTTCACTGCGTTATCTAAAATCCTGAATGTTATTTCTTTCTCATTTGTCAAATGCACAGATGTATTACCTTTTTAATTAAAGACAGATAAAGCTAAAGTGGTAAAATGGTGACCTTCTTGAAAATAATGAATAACACTCCTATCTTTCTGAGAGCAGGGAAACAATCTTCTAAGAAAAAATATAGATATGGATTAAATTGCTTTCTTCAATTCTTACAGGGCTAGCTGGAAGCAAGTGCTTGAGGATCCTTTATTCCAGAATACATTTTCGCCACATATTTTACAAGCATCATTCAAGTGAACATCTCCATAATCATCAGAAGGCCCAGGTGAAATGTTTTCATGTTTTTTTTTTTTAGCAGAGCTACATCAGAAGAGTTCTCTGTTTTCCTTTGGAGCCTATTCTCCTTGACTGTACAGTCAAACTGACCAGCAGGTGGGGCTGTTGTTACACAAATTCATTATATTAGCAGTTTATAAACATCTTCATAACTTTTGAACTTTTTTTTTATTTATATTGAAATAATTTGTACTGAACCTACAAAAACATATCAAGTAATATTATAACTATGAAAAAGCAGCACCATTATCCTAATGAACCCAAATGACCCTTCTCCATATATCAAAGCTGCAGAAAGCTTGACAGTCATTGGAAGAGTGCATACATGTGACCTTTGGTATTTCACACATCACTTTGGAGCGACTAATTATATAGTCCTATCATTAATTTACACATATTTAGATTTCACTGGGAAGTGGGTTATTTGTGTTTAATTAATAGGTGTTTTTGTTTCTTTCTCCATTTTTTTCTACGGCAGATAGTGTCATTAAAGGGCATGTAAAGGCAAATGAAAAAGAAACCTATCTCCAATATACTTTAATTAAAAAATGTGTACCGTTTTTATAAGAAACCTGACTGTATGCAGGGAAATTCTCCCTTTATTTACTGCTATGGATAGGAATTGTCAGATGGTCCCTAACTGCTGAGCAGGGAAACAATCATACTTATGAACAGCAGGGGGAGCCCCCGCCTTACTTCCCAGCCATGCAGAACTCAAGCAGCTTTGTTTATGACGATCCCTAAGCAGCCCAGACCACACTGAGCATGTGCACAGTCTTAGTCTTGCAAAGATGTTTAACAAAGTTACAAGATGGTGACCCCCTGTGGCCAACTTTGAAAGCAAAAATTATTTGTTTGATTAGGCTTGTGGTGCGGTAAGTTCATGTTTATATTTACTATACAAAATACAGCATTTCTAGCCTTATTCTATTTTAGACTTTACATGCCCTTTAATTTACATTCTCATACATCCTGCACTCATTTAACTTTAAAGCAAAATATTTACTTTTGCCTGAAAGGAACAGTAACATATAAAAATAAAAGGGGTTTAATAGAATGACAATATAATGTAGTGTTGCCTTGTCTTGGTAAAACAAGTGCATTGGCTTCAGAACGACTACTATAGTTTATATAAACAAGATACTGTGTAGCCATGGGGCAGCCATTCAAGCACAGGCTAAGCAGGAGATAACAGATCCGCTGTGTAGAATCCCATTGTATACTACAGAACTTATATGTAATCTGCTGTGTATCCTGTGCCTTTTCTCCTTTTTCAGCTTTGAATGGAAATATCCAGGTGTGGCAATATTTTTCTTGTTCTGAAAGTGGTGACCACCAGTAAATACTGGAAATATATTACAGAAAATGTTTGGACTCTCGTGTAAAAACGTATTTGTATTTTATAAAAGATGAAAGAAGCAGAGATATTGTTGGTGGACTTACAGTATATGTTGTGGATCCTACTTTATTTACAAATTTAATGCTATATAGGGTTTTATTAAGTCCAGATAATGACAGTAAAGCAAGGGTTACACTTGACTCTAATAAACAGGAATGCAACTCACTTAGGCTATTGTTCTTAAAAATAAAAGGACGCGAGGAGTTTGGTAGGAGTTTGCAGCAAAAAAACAGAACAGATTTTATTGTCCAAAACAATGTCCACAGGGGTTAAGTACTAATAGATCCACAGAGGACAGTATGATGCGCAACATGTGGAGATGGATAGTGAATTGTAATGATCTACCCTAGGGTCTCAATGCCCCTTGTGGTCTGGATCCCAAACAGTGAAATGAATCAGAGAGAAGACTATACCTGAATCTCTCTTCAAACTGTGGTCCTAGAGGAGAGCTACTACCTGCTACCAATCCTCGTTGGAGCTCAGGCTGCTCATTATATCTAGATCTGACTATCTCACTTTTCTTGAAAGTGCTATTAAATGGAATAACCTGCCACTAACTAAAGCCACATTCACGGGGTTCCCAATCCCTGACTTTCACTAGAGGTAGGGCCCCTCTAGGACAGCACAGCTTGGGGTCTTGTTGATCCCAGACTCCCTGGAACACATCTTGCTGGGTAAGCAACTTAAAGCCAAAGAGAAAGATCCACCTCTAACCAGACACTATGGGTCAGATTTATTAAGGGTCAAATTGAAAATTTTAGTTTTTTTTATGGTCAAAACTGTCGACTAGGGATTTATCGATTTGAGTTTTTTTTAAAAAAATTAATACAATTTGAGATTTTTCATACTCTGGCCCTTTAAAAATTCAAATTCGACTATTCGGCACCTTAAACCTGCCAAATTACTGTATAAGTCAACGGGAGAGGTGCAGTGACCAATTTGGAGTTGTTTGCAGCCTTCCTGACATTCGAGTTTTGATCAGAGAAAAAACTTGAATCAAGTTTGGTTGAATTCGTTTTGATTCGAGTCAGTAAAATACATCTGAGTGTAAGATGTTCTATTTTCTCTTAAATAATCCCCCAGTCGAATTTCAAGTGAATTTGAATTTAAACTTACATGATGTGAGGATGACTGTTAGGATTCACTGACAGGAGCTAAGGTGCTGGGTAACTTAAAGGTATTTATTAAACAAAACATAATCACAGACCTTTGCAGAGCAATATAAGGCAGCAAAAAACACAAGTCCAGAATCAGGCAACAGACAAAACAGAATGAGGTACAGGCAAAAAGATGAAGATGGGCAGAGTTCATGCAAAGTCAAATATCAGGCTGAGGTCAAAACCAGGAAGTCCAAAAACAGAGCAAGGAGGGATAATAGGGAACAGGAACAAGGCAGGGAGAAGACAAGATTACCAGGATATATTCAAGAAAACAGGATTGAGGAACACGACAGGAAATCAGGATCACCAGGCTTGGAGTTGCTGTTGAGCTAATAATCCAGCACAGGGTATTGGGGAAAACAGGCTTAAATAGCCCTCAAATTCATAATTGTCCTCAGCTGGATCGGGGGTGTGCATGCAGTAAGACTGGCCTGGAGTCAGCAAAGCAACAGGTATCTTAGAGCCAGGCCACCACCACACTGCCTCCTGTGGCTCAAGCAGGAGGAGCAGCGCCTGGAATACAACAGGTCCTCACACATGAATTCGACCCTTGATAAATGTGCCTCCCCATGTGACAGGAAGTGGGTATGTAAATGGACAAACAGATACCCATGCTTTTGCCCAATAACAAGAAGAATAGGGAAGTGTAGGGATTTAAAGCCATAGGGAGTGTACAAAACCTATGGGTCCCTACACTTCCACTGGATAATGGCAGAATAAGAAAAGCTGCTTCTTATTACCTTTATTATCAACAGAAAGCTTGTTCAATACAAGTTGTATTTATGGGCTAAAAAGTTGAAATTTGTGCCTAATTGCCCTTAAAGCTTTATAATAGTACACAATACCCCTGATATTTGGATACTGCATTTGTAATTAAACAAAAAAAAGCAAATGTTGCTTGAGGAGGTTCCTTTAATGCTAAAAAAATAAAATAAAATTCGGAAAGATTTTGTAAGCCTGAGCTCCTTTCTTCAGGCACCGATACACAAAGTGATCCTCCTAAAGAACAATGTGCCGGGCTCGGAGCACCGTAGACATTCCGATCTGTATTCTAAACAAGTTCTGCGTTCACTTGAGGCAAAGCTGGACATGTATATCCTCCTATTACATGTCGCCACTTTTGTTTTATATAAAAAGTATCACACGAAGATATGCCCTTAACCTGTTGATCCCTTACTAAGGGCGCTGCTTGTTTAGTGTAATCTCTTCAAGCTCAAGGCGGAGAGAGATGATTCTATTGAGAGCACATCTGAGTCATTGCCAAGTGCTCTATCGCCTGCTGTCATTTCAAACTATACATCAAGGATAAACACTCAAAAGAGCCTTTATCTGACTGAATGGCATTTAGATGTATAGAAAATACAGTAAACCCTCTGTGTGTGTGTTTTTTTTATCAGGACATAGAGAAGAGCCAAGTAGTGGGTCTTAAATGAGATAAATCTAATCATAAGTGCCAAATAACATATAACAGATTGTTACACTGTCAATAAAAAATAAGCCAATGTGAAAGTGCCATCTGTAAAGTAAATAACTTGTACCACCTTTAGCCGCAGTTCCATGGACTATATGGATTTATTAGGAGATCGTATTGGAGAAACGGCATTTCCAGCAATGCCTCATACCTTCAATTACAGGTGTGGAATTTGTTATTCGGAATATGTGGGACCTGGGGTTTACCGGATAGCAGGATCCAGATCTTTCCGTAATTTGGATACATTAGGAGGCCCATTTTAGAGCTTTTTGAAACCACAATTAAACTCATGTTGTCTAAAACCACAAATGCCATGAAAGTTATTAAAAGCTCCGAATGTAAAAAGTGTGAGCGGGAAAAAAAACGAAACGCTGACCAATGCGCTAAACAATACAAATATCTCCAAAACCTCTAAAAATCTGAATGACCAAAAAAAAGTCCAATAGAATCAGCACAACTCCCATTGCCTTCTATGGGCCTTCTAAGAGTTTTATGTGGTTTTTACACTTAATAAATTTTGCATTTTTAGAGTTTCAGAGAAACATGAATTTATAGAGATAACATGTGTTTCATGAAAAAATAGAAGTCCGAATGTTAGTAAATTGCCTCTTAAAGGAGTTGTTCACCTTCAAACACTTTATTCATTTCATTTGGTTTGAGACAGACAGACAGAAATAAAGACTCTTTCCAATTACTTTCTGTTTTCTGTCTGTGACCGTTTTTGTAATATTGAAGTGTAAAGCTTCATTTGTCACCTTCTAAAGCATCTCTGGGAGGGGGGTCGCTGACCCTTTAACTGTTTTAAATTAATACATTTAGTGGATACTTTCTTTTCTTTGTCCCTGCTGAGCAGAATCCCTTCATTAAAGGCAGCTGTTAGAATTGATACAATATTTGCTAATATTCTACAGATACTGCTGAGAAATGTATCAACTAAATGTAGCAAATTGTAACAGTTCAGGTGCTCCTGAATGACTGAGCTGCCAGAGTGAAACACCAGAGACAGGAATATTAAACTTTAAAGTTAAATTTTGTGGAAACTGTAAAAAATAAAAGATGAAAGGCAATAGAAAAAAGTCTTTATTTATGGTGAATTATCTGAAAACAACTGAACTGAAAAAAGGGTTTGGAAGGTGAACTCACCTTTTAGTTAACTTTTAGTATGTTATAGAATGGCCAATTCTAAGCAATTTTTCAACTCTTCATTATTTATTTTTTTACAGTTTTTGCATTATTTTCCTTCCGCCTCTTCCGACTCTTTCCAGCTTTCAAATGGGTGTCGCTGACCCCATCTATTAGTAATGTATCAGAGCAGAGACACAAAACAAAGGATGAATTCTATGGAACTCTACTGTGTGTAACATGGCCTGGGTATATCGTTCAGAATGCAGTGAAGAAAAAGACAATTACCATATGGGTAAATATTAGGGACGCACCAAATCCAATATTTTAGGATTCGGCCAAATCCCAAATCCTTCACGAAAGATTCGTTTGGATACTGAACCAAATCCAATCCCTAATTTGCATATGTAAAATAGGAAAAGGAAGGGTTAAAGAGACCCGAGTACTTAGCACAAATTTTGTTTGTGGGGTAAAAAGTCATTTTATTTTTTGTTTTTTGGCGAATTCTGGATTTAGTTCATCTCTAATAAATATATTAAAAAATATTACATGTACCTTTAAAGGAACAGTATCACGAAATAATGGAAGTGTTTTAAAGTAATAAAAACATAATGTCTTGTTGCTTTGCACTGGTAAAATTGGTGTGTTTGCTTCAGAAATTCTACTATAGTTTATATCAGGGATCCCCAACCTTTTCAACCCCGTGAGCAACATTGAGAAGTAAAAGGAGTTGGGGAGCAACACTAGCATGAAAAATATTATTTTTTTTTTTTTGTAACTTATTTTTTATTAATTTTACAGAAGTCATTTTAAGCGATAAAAACTTCCATCATTTTAACTGCGTACACACAAAAAAAAAAGGTGAGTATAATAGTATAAACATATATCGGTGATGGACCAAGCCTGGAACCTGTTAACAGCTTAGTTTTTCCATACATCTGGATATGTGTTAAAGTGGGTCCAAACTGGTCTTTACATTGTGTTATCGTTGTTAAGTAGCATAGTCAAACACCATAGTCAAACATTGTGGTTCACTCTGAATGCCTAACTTTATAGGTCAGTAAATAAGTTATCTCAAGTCTGGACCGTGTGTGGAGAGTGGATTCCCCGGCTTCCAGTAGCAGATGAGTCTCTCAACTCCCAAATATCCCAAACTTTTATATGTTGGTCAACCTTGTTGGTCATCATTGCAATACCAGCTTCAAACATTTTATTTGAATTTATTCTATTAACTATTTCATTCAAGGTTGGTGGTGTGGTAGATTTCCAGTGGAATGAAATAGCTAAACGAGTTGCCGTCAAGATCTGATTAACTAGGGCTTGACCAGATCTGCGTAGCTTTGGAATGGGTTTACCTAGTAGTAGAATTATGGGGTCCAAAGGTATAGATTGACACAACAGTTGACTTAAGAGCTTAGTTATTTCAGCCCAGAGTGGTTTGATTATAGGACAGTCCCAAAAGATATGCAACATAGTACCATGCGATCCACAATTTCGCCAGCATAGAGGAGAGAGTTGTGGAAAAAGTTTATGTAGTTTGCTAGGGGTATAATACCAGCAGGTCAAAATTTTATAAATATGCTCTTTTTGTCTTACGCAGGTGACCATATGCTTCGCGTTGTCCCAGATCAGGGGCCAATCCTTGTCCGGGATTGGTTGAGAAAGGGCTTGATCCCATCTGGCATGAAAAATATTCTTGGGCTGCCATATAAGTGCTGTGATTGGTCGTTTGGTAGCCCCTATGTGGATTGTCAACCTACATTGAGGCTCTATTTGGCAGTGCACCTGGTTTTTATACAACCAAAACTTGCCTCCAAGCCTGAAATTCATAAATAAGCATCTGCTTTGAGACCACTGGGAGCAACATCCAAGGGGTTGGAGAGCAACATGTCGCTCACGAGCTACTGGTTGGGGATCACTGGTTTATATAAACAAGCTGCTGTGTAGCCATGGGGGCAGCCATTCAAAGCTGAAAAAGGAGAAAAGGCACAAGATACACAGCAGATAACAGATAAGCTCTACATTATACAATGGGATTCCTCAGAACGTATCTGTTATATATTGTTTATCCTGTGCTTGAATGGCTGCCCCCATGGCTACACAGCAGCTTCTTTACATAAACTATAGTTTTACTCCAGTTTTACCAGTCCAGGGCAACAGTACATTATATTTCCATTACTTTAAAACACTTACATTTTTTGCTGTTACTGTACCTTTAATACTTTTATTGAATTGTTAGTGTAACATTTAAAAACTATTTGGAAACTATTTGGAAAACTGTATTTACCTTTACTTTGCAATTCCACCGTCTGAACTTGATTTAAATAAACTGTTCTGAACATTGTGCAATTAATGAAAGCATGGCTGCTAGTGAGAATTTCTTGCAACAGTTAACACACACCACTGGGATAATCACTGAAACATACTTGGAACCACTTCTAAGACCTCCATATTTTCTCTTTGTACCTCAACATCGTTTTCATAAATAGGTAAACAAGCTCCTTCCCTTTATCTAAACAGGTGCTTAAGAAGTTCTTTATTTCTTACTGTGCATGTTTTTTCTATAATAAAAATACCAGCCATTAATTTGAGATGGGATCAAACTCTTCTGTCAAGTTGTGCACTCGTGGTCTGTTATAGGAACCACTGAACACAATGTTGTGTCTTTGAAATGTAATTTCTTTTGTATTTTGTCAGCACTTTACTCCATTTCGGAATTTTACTATACCTGCTATCCCACAGTCCCATCCCAGAGACTATTATCCCACTGCTAGAGCTGTTTACTGAATAATCCAATGGATGATTCAATGACTGAATGATTCATTATTCAAATCTAGCCTAAAATCTTAGGATTTTGATCCTCAGAACTGGAGTGTATCAGCTTCTGCCTATTTCTCAAGTACATTTATAATGTTATTGATGACACCAAGAATATCCTTTCTGTCTCACAGTCATTGATCACATTAGTGTAAAGTTTATAAGATTATCATTTCATCCTTAAAGGGAAACTATCAGGTGAATGTAACTGTCCGTTATGCAATTTGATGGCTACGGATTAATCCTTAATCATTCAATAAACTAAACTTTCCTTAGATCATCTAAAATCTTTATTTTCAACTTTATTATTATTGATGCCTATTGCGAGTCATATAGGCTGAAATAATTGGTTTCACCCACCACCCATCAGGCCTTTGTAGAGTGGTAGTTCCATCTTCATCCATCATCATTAGGTTAATAGGATGATGGTTGCCGTGTGCAAGTTCTACAATGCAGCTATCGGTCATGTTAACTGAGAGGGCTTATTAGTATTGCCTATGGAATATCAGTGAGGAAGTTTTGAACAACGAAGATTGTGTTATTGTACTTTTCTATATTGTAAAACTGAGCAGCACTGTGTATCCTAGTATTGTTCCCACTCTTGCATGATACAAGAGATGTAGCTAGAAAATCCAGCTATGGAAATATAATGCAATATAGTTACTATTATTAAAAGTTTTCCTTAGTTTTGCAGATGACCTGAAGACCTTAAAGGAGAACTAAACCCTAATAATGAATACGGCTAAAATTGTAAAAATACGGCTATTTTATATACTAAAAACTTACTACACCAGCCTAAAAGTTCAGCATTTAGTAATAATGATCCAGGCCTTAAAGGAACAGTAAGACCAAAAAATGAAAGTGTTTTAAAGTAATGAAAATATTATGTAATGTTGCCCTGTACTGGTAAAACTGATTTTTTTGCTTCATAAACACAACTATAGTTAATAAAAAGCTAAGTGTAGGGAGGTAGTGCAGAATCCCTGCACTTACCACCCTTCTGCAACAGTTGCCTGTAGTGGAGCAGGTACAGAGCCTGTAAGTGTGCTGGAAGCCATTGCTGCACAGTGATCTCAGGACTGTGGGAAGTTACTCTGGAGTCCAAATTGGAGGAATCCGCACTTGCAGGGGGGATTCTTATGGGCTGGAGTTATACTGTGAAGTTTCTGTGTAAAGTAAAGAGACTTTTGGAGTGAGTATTACATTTAAAGTGACAGTATCCTAAAGGAGTGCTCGAAGATTTCAGAGACTGTGTATGTTTGAAAAGTACTTAAAAAGTTAAATCTATCTCTTTAGTTAAAGAGATAGATTGCACTGGTCCTAGTTAGTGAGGCCCCATTACTTTGTCAGGAGTGTTGTATTTATTAATGTCCCTTTTACTTACATTCATTTTAGATAAAGAGTTATTTCGTTTTACAGATCTTGCTGCCCGTCTTGACCTGTGCCTGATTTTTGACTACAACTTGCTTGATCCTTGCTTGTACCTCGTTTTGATTATCTAAACTTAGAGGGTAGTAGGTTCCCAGCTGGAACCACAGCAGAAAGTTCCAGGACCCCTGAAAGTGCGTCGGTGAAGACTGTAATAGGCCTCTCCTACCTTACAGAAGAGTCAGACCTATGCCAGCAGCTCAATCTCCTAGTTGCAGCCTAACTAGGATGTTATACTGCATTTAACTAACCACAATAGCAATGGAAAGGAGCAAATTTGTTGTGTACCATCAGCCTTAGGGAACACACCAACAAAGTTAAACATATAAGAAGCAATAAAGTGCTAAACTATAAACAATGAGAGAAAGGGGAGGTGTACCAGATTAGCACACAATGTGAAATCAATCAGACTGCTGTTAAAATACTGTTCAATATTATTAGGCAATACACATAATCAATTTTTGCAACTAAAATGTACATCAAGTCAGAGTTTTGTTCCATGCTGTAACTATTACCGATTAAAGGAGAACTGAATCTCAATAAAAAAAAAGTTGGCTACCAATGCTACACATTATATTTGGGGCTTCTTTACAAGTCTATGGGCATCCACACACTTTTAGCAGGTACAATCTATGCCTCCAAAGATTCCCCAGTAGCTCCCCATCTTCTTTTCTACTCTACTTTCACTGTACATGCTCTGTGCTGCTGTCACTTACTGAGCTTAGGGACCGACTCACAATATACAGTATATACAGTATATATATATATATATATATATATATATATATATATATATATATATATATATATATATAGTATCCGGCAGTGCCTGCACTCAATCCAAGATGAAGCCAGAGGTGCACGATCAAATCAGTAGTAATATATGAATAGAAGATCAGCACTCTCTGTATGGTTTGGTGAAAAAACGTGTCAATTTATTCACACACTTTTACATGTTATCCGACTTCAGTCCCACATGGGGACCTTTCTCAAGGATACAGTGCAGTATGAGTGTTACAAATAAATACCCACCCCATCAGTGATGTCATACGTCCATATATGGAGTGCCAGTTCATCCTTAAAGGGATACTGTCATGGAAAAACATGTTTTTTACTAAATGTATCAGTTAATAGTGCTACTACAGCAGAATCCTGCATTGAAATACGTTTTTCAAAACAAGAAATGGATTTAAAATTTGCTATGGGGCTAGACATTTTGACATTTCCCAGCTGCCCTCAGGTCATGTGACTTGTGCTCTGATAAACTTCAGTCACACTTTACTGCTGCACTGCAAGTTGGAGTGATGTCATTACCCCTCCCTCCTACAAACTGTAATGTAAATAGAGCCTTGTCTGCTGAGCCTCTCAATTGAACAATAGGCAGGAATCAAGATAAGCTCCCACTGACACCACTTCAGAAGGACTGAAATAAGATAGTCCTGTGATCACTGCCCCTACTTACGTTTCAAAAATAAATATATATATATATATATATATATATATATATACACACACACACACACACACAATTCATTTTGGGCACTGGAAAAAATATTTTATATAGATAGTTTATTATATTTGTTTACACAAAAATGAATGGCAGAAACACAGGAGTACACTCCCAGGACTGATGACAGGGAATAGAAAAAAAGGATAAAATAAGGAGGACATACTTGAAAACCAGGAAAACTTAGGAGGAAGTCTAGGAAGGGTTACAATAGCTCAGGAGAAAGGAGGCAGTAAGTAGTTAATGTAAAAAGAAGTATTGCAGGCAGGAAAGGAGCGCAGTGTGTGTGAGGTGGATATTAGCAGAGGGAACTCACAGCTCCTTTACCTCATCTAGTAACCAGTAAAACTAACTAGGAAGGCAGCAAGGAGAGAAAGTTCCCCCCTCCAAAGGAAAGCAAAGAACAAACTTACAGAACGGCAGGAGCTTTGATAGTGTCTGTGGGAGGAGGGGCTGCTAGTGCAGCTGTAGAGCAGGACGTAGGAAAATGAAAGTAATTGCTTCCCTGCAAACCATGTGACCTCTCTCCTCCAAACATCACACGCATGGACAGAGAGGGGAGGGGGAGTGTACAGCTAGATTCTCATGTCGTAGTGCGACTTGGCTTTTCATTACAGAGTGGCTGCCTCCAAGCACACAGGTAATGCTGTGCCTGCTGTTAGAGCAGCACAGGATGAATGTGTAATGAGCAGAAATGGAAGCCCCCATGACAAAATACAAACTAAAATAACTTATGCATGGATTTGTGGATTAACATTTTATTTGCCAGACAGTGTTTATGGATGTGTGTTTTTTATAAAAAAAAAAAAAAAAAAAGTTTAAAATGACGACAGATTCCCTTTAATCTTCTTTGCCTATTATAGGCAGCATGTGCAATACTACTTCACACCACTGGGTGTCAGCATAATGCTTGTAGTGTATGTACCAGTATCCATGTATTTGAAACATTGTAACAAAAAGTGACAAAAAGGTAAAAAAGGAAAAAACTGTATCTTTTGCATACAAACAATAAGGAAACTGATTTTACTTATAAATTATATATATATATATATATATATATATATATATATATATATATATATATATATATAGGCACAATAAATAGGATAATTCATTCAAATTCACATTATTTTGCATTTCAGAGGACAGCATCCGAATTTAAAAATAAGCCCCTTTAGAATTAGTCACCAAGATCATTTTCTGCTTGATGATTTCTGATAACCCCTAAACATAGCTTCTCAACAGCAGCAGCAGAGACCACACTGAGCATGTGCAGAGCCAATGACACATTAAAGATGAACTAACAAGCTCCAAGATGGAGAGCTGTTGGGGGCAAATTCGAAGGCCTTCATCATCATTGTGCTAAAGAAGCTCTGGTAAGTTAAATATATACAGAATTTTAAGACATTCATTCATTTTCCCCTTTAAGAAAAGTGTATGCTGCACAAATATGGCAGCCCCTCATAGAGGAACAGGGTAATAAGAAAGGTAATGTAAAAGCTTCAGGCAAATACTTTTATGGCAAAATTATGAATAGCATTCAAAGATTATGTTATGATAGATAATGAAAAAGGTTATTTTGATGTCAGTATCTCTTTAAAGGTAATAGGATATAAGCAATTGCATTCATTTGAGTATTTTGTAATAATATAATTTAGAGCTGATATTACATCTGCTTCTGAATCGTTGATGGCAAAGGGCATTAAACGAAACCAGACAAGGCAGAACCACAAGCACCACAAAAACAGATGAACGGGGTCAGGGTGATGAAGCAAAAATCACAGTCAGAGAGTTTGCGCTGACATATGAAACAGATGGGCTGCAACGGTAATAGGGCTGAAGTTTGTAGCAAAGAAATCCATTTCTGTCTTCCCCAGAGCAACAGGGATGGTTTAGCAACGGCAATACAGGAATTCAGAGTTCCAGACGTTATTATTATTGCATTTATATGCATTGTTTGTTTATCTGTGTGTCTGACTCTTGAAATAATGTAGCAGAAGTCAGCTCTCATCCGCTGGTTTCTGCTGCATTGTTTCAGGAAAACATTGCAGAGTGACTTTTTTTTCAGGATTCGGTTCGGGGTTCGGCCAGGATTCGACCTTTTTCAGCAGGATTCGGATTCTGTCCGGCCAAACCAAATCCGAATCCTAATTTGCATATGCAAATTAGGGATGGGAGGGAAATTGGGTGACTTTTTGTCACAAAACAAGGAAGTAAAAAAGTTTTCCCCTTCCCACCCCTAATTTGCATATGTATTCGGTATTCGGCCAAATCTTTTGCGAAGGATTCGGGGGTTCAGCAGAATCCAAAATAGTGGATTCGGTGCATCCCTAGTGTGATGACTAATTCGACCTTTGTATTATATTTTCCCCCGATCTGCATTTTGTATTTTTCATCATTCCTGCCCTGCACATTGTAAATAACACAAGGTAGGTACTTTCGAGGGGAAACCCACTTCAGGCCATGGGCATCCCTTGGTGTGCTGAGCTGACAGATGCAGGAGTGGATTCCAGGGAGGCAAGATGTAGAACAGCTGGTATTTGGCACATTCATTTAGGATTTCTCCCTAAACTATATAACTTCTTTGTGTCAGTTCAGAGTTCCGAAAAGGTTATTTACCTAATAGTGCTTCCATTGATCCTATTCCTTAACAGCATTAGCATGCCCCACTTAGGAATGGCTGCACAATGTAGTACCATTAAACCAGCAGCAGATGTACCTGGCCCCTGGCATTCCCTGGCAGCCTAGAGCCAACCTCTAAACCCATTGGGACAGTGGATAATAGCAGATGCAGCAATTCAATCCTTTGGCACAAAACACTAGCTCATTTGACTGTCAAGTTCTTATTTCTCCCAGCAAGCCAATACTAATGGCACTATACTGCCACCTAGTGTGCTTGTACAGTAATGGGCCTATGTTCTATGCACTGTAATGGGTGCATGTTGCTCTCCAACCCCTTGGATGTTGCTCCCAGTGGCCTCAAAGCAGGAGCTTATTTTTGAATTCCAGGCTTGGAGGCAAGTTTTGCTGCATAGAAACCAGGTGTACCGCCAAACAGACTCTCCTGTAGGCTGCCAGTTCACATAGGGGCTACCAAACAGCCAATCACAGCCCTTATTTGACATCCCCATGGACTTTCTCATGCTTGTGTTGCTCCCCAGCTCTTTTTACAATTTAATGTGGCTCACGAGTAAAAAAGGTTGGGGACCCCTGTACCTAAAATCACAGACACTCTTTGTGAATACCCTGTCAATGATATGTAGGTAAGGGGCATCCAAACATGCCCCCCATATATGTTCCATGCATCATGTAGTCACCAGCTAGCCATTCACAATCAGCTGCAAATAGTTGCTTCACTGCTGGGGGGGATAGATCAAGGTAGAACGTTCCTTCCATTCTCAATGAATGAAAAACAAACTTGCAATGTGCCCATTTAACATCAAACGCCCTGATATAAAACTCCCTTGACTGAATTATTTATTTTGTGTTCTGTTTTTTTTTTCCTCCAAAACAGGACTTAAATTAAACATTCAGAACATAGCGTTGTATTCCACTGACACCAAGTGGGGAAAGTAGGGATATAGCGGAGCAAATACTTGGTAAGAGACAAAGGACAAGGAAAGTCCTCATTACCTTACGTACCTGGTGGTTTCCAGTCAGACTTAGATTTAGATTTCCTGTCATTTTACATTTTTCACAAATGCACAAATCTAAATCTAATGGAGGGAAGTCTGGGAAAGAAGGGTAAGATGGTGCAGGAGAACTGGCCTGGGGAATAAATGAAAACCAAGATATTCTATACACAGCATAACATGTTGGCATGGTTTTCCTTATCCTTTAAAGGGATATCATCATCATTAGCTATTTACATATTGCAGTGATTTACATTTATTTCCAACAAAGACAATAATTTAACAAGCAAGGGTTACAGAATTAAAATGGGATTAGAGGGCCCTGCTCACATGAGCTTGCACTCTAAAGGGATACTGCTGCTACTTCATTTTCCCAGGCTTACAATAATACCACTTCATTTTTTGCAGAAGCTTTAAATAAGAACTAAACTCTAAAAATGAATATGGCTAAAAAGGCCTTGTTTTATATACTGAACTTATTGCACCAGCCTAAAGTTTCAGCTTGTCAATAGCAGCAATGATCCAGGACTTCAAACTTGTCACAGGGGGTCACCATCTTGGAAAGTGTCTGTGACACTCACATGCTCAGTGGGCTCTGAGCAGCTGTTGAGAAGCTGAGCTTAGGGGTCGTCACTAATTATCCAGCAGAAAATTAGGTTGTCTGTAATATAAGCTGATGCTACAGGGCTGATTATTAAATTCTGATGCTAATTGCATTGGTTCCTGTGCTGCCATGTAGTAATTATCTGTATTAATTACTAATCAACCTTATATTGTGACATTTCTATTCTATGTGTACTGTATATTGTGAGTGGGTCCCTAAGCTCAGTAAGTGACAGCAGCACAGAGCATGTGCAGTGAATCAACAGAAAAGAAGATGGGGAGCTACTGGGGCATCTTTGGAGACACAGATCTTTACTGCTAAAGGGCTGTGGTTTCCTTGGGCGGGTATAAAACCCCAAAACATAATGTACAACATTTCTGTCCTCCTTCTTTATTTAGGCTTTAGTAGGGATTATGGCACACAGGATGATTCCGAACATTTTGCAGACCAAGCGTTTTATAGCTCTTTGTAGTGGGGACAAAATGCCCAGTATCACCCCGAAGAATGAGGTATTTAAAAAGTGAGTCTTGGAGTGTAAGGGCTCTTACATACAGGCGTTTTTATGTATTTCACATGCCTTTGAAATGAAAACTGTTTGAGCTCAACTAAACGTATCATCTAATTGATTCCATTATATTCTACCTGGTAGTACTCGTGAGTGTTCAGAAATGTATTTCATTGCATTTGTATTTTATTGTGTCTTTTTTAGAGGCAACTTGCTGCATTCTCTTGCTCTTGACACCTGTTCAAAAGACAATGGAACAAAAGGTTGCGTTTGGAACTCAATAAACAAAACATATGCTTTTTGTGTGTTTGTTATGTGTTTGTTAGAGATGTCGCGAACTGTTCGCCGGCGAACTTGTTCGCGCGAACATCGGGTGTTCGCGCTCGCCGGAAGTTCGCGAACGTCGCGCGACGTTCGCCATTTTGGGTTCGCCATTGTTGGCGCTTTTTTTTGCCCTCTCACCCCAGACCAGCAGGTACATGGCAGCCAATCAGGAAGCTCTCCCCTGGACCACTCCCCTTCCCTATAAAAACCGAAGCCCTGCAGCGTTTTTTCACTCTGCCTGTGTGTGCTGAAGAGATAGTGTAGGGAGAGAGCTGCTGCCTGTTAGTGATTTCAGGGACAGTTGAAAGTTTGCTGGCTAGTAATCGTTTTGATACTGCTCTGTTATTGGAGGGACAGAAGTCTGCAGGGGTTTGAGGGACATTTAAGCTTAGGTAGCTTTGCTGGCTAGTAATCTACCTTCTACTGCAGTGCTCTGTATGTAGCTGCAGTGGGCAGCTGTCCTGCTTCTGATCTCATCTGCTGACTGCTGCAATAACAGTAGTCCTTGTAAGGACTGCTTTTATTTATTTTTTTGTTGTTTTACTACTACTACTACTACTACTACTATAAGAGCCCAGTGCTATTAGTCTAGCAGTGTTGGGGAGTGGGACTGGTGTGCTAATCTGCTGCTCCTAGTAGTTCAGCAGCACCAACTTTAATTTTTTTTTTTTAATATTCATTTTTTTTTTATTTTACTTTTTTTTATTTTACTACCGCTGTAGTAGTGTATAAGTTGACCTTTTAGGCATTATTTGCCCTGTAGGCATTATTTGCACACTGTTTTCTTCAACCCGCCATCGAGCTGTGTGACCTTGTTCACATTCTGTCTAAATATCCATAATATTACCGTCTCCAGAAAAAACACCGGAGTCACTTTTTTCAAGCAGCCATAATATATTTTACGTAATCCGTATCCACCGCTGTAGTAGTGTATACGTTGGCCTTGTAGGCATTATTTGCACACTGTTTTCTTCAACCCGCCATCGAGCTGTGTGACCTTGTTCCCATTCTGTCTAAATATCCATAATATTACCGTCTCCAGAAAAAACACCGGAGTCACTTTTTTCAAGCAGCATTCATATATTTTACGTAATCCGTATCCACCGCTGTAGTAGTGTATACGTTGGCCTTGTAGGCATTATTTGCACACTGTTTTCTTCAACCCGCCATCGAGCTGTGTGACCTTGTTCCCATTCTGTCTAAATATCCATAATATTACCGTCTCCAGAAAAAACACCGGAGTCACTTTTTTCAAGCAGCATTCATATATTTTACGTAATCCGTATCCACCGCTGTAGTAGTGTATACGTTGGCCTTGTAGGCATTATTTGCACACTGTTTTCTTCAACCCGCCATCGAGCTGTGTGACCTTGTTCCCATTCTGTCTAAATATCCATAATATTACCGTCTCCAGAAAAAACACCGGAGTCACTTTTTTCAAGCAGCATTCATATATTTTACGTAATCCGTATCCACCGCTGTAGTAGTGTATACGTTGGCCTTGTAGGCATTATTTGCACAGTGTTTTCTTCAACCCGCCATCGAGCTGTGTGAGCTTGTTCACATTTTGTCTAAATATTGATAATATTATCGTCTCTAGAAAAACCACTTGAGTTACTTTTTTTCAAGCAGCATTCATATATTTTACGTAATCCGTATCCACCGCTGTAGTAGTGTATACGTTGACCTTGTAGGCATTATTTGCACACTGTTTTCTTCAACCCGCCATCGAGCTGTGTGACCTTGTTCACATTTTGTCTAAATATTGATAATATTATCGTCTCTAGAAAAACCACTTGAGTTACTTTTTTTCAAGCAGCATTCATATATTTTACGTAATCCGTATCCACCGCTGTAGTAGTGTATACGTTGACCTTGTAGGCATTATTTGCACACTGTTTTCTTCAACCCGCCATCGAGCTGTGTGACCTTGTTCCCATTCTGTCTAAATATCCATAATATTACCGTCTCCAGAAAAAACACCGGAGTCACTTTTTTCAAGCAGCATTCATATATTTTACGTAATCCGTATCCACCGCTGTAGTAGTGTATACGTTGGCCTTGTAGGCATTATTTGCACACTGTTTTCTTCAACCCGCCATCGAGCTGTGTGACCTTGTTCACATTTTGTCTAAATATTGATAATATTATCGTCTCTAGAAAAACCACTTGAGTTACTTTTTTTCAAGCAGCATTCATATATTTTACGTAATCCGTATCCACCGCTGTAGTAGTGTATACGTTGACTTTGTAGGCATTATTTGCACAGTGTTTTCTTCAACCCGCCATCTAGCTGTGTGTATTATCGTTTCCAGAAAAACCAACTGAGTTTTTGTTGTTGTTGTTGTTTTTTTAAAAATAATGCCAGGCAAAGGCAGGCCGCCACGCAGAGGCCGTGCTAGGGGCCGTGCTGCTATGCAATCCTGTGGCCCTAGCAAATTGCCCAGTTTTAAAAAGCCAATGACCCTGAACTCCCAAAATGCTGAAGAGGTAGTTGACTGGCTTACACAGCACACCCCATCCTCTACCGTTTCTAACTTTACCACAACATCCTCCTCATCCTCCACTGCTATGGCCACCCCACGTAACACTTCCTCCACCACCGGTGCCCCTTCTTCACTGGGGTCAGAGGAGTTATTTTCCAATGAGTTTCTTGAACTGAGTAATGCGCAACCATTATTGCCAGAAGAAGATGAAGGAGATGAGGACCTTACACCAGATTTAATTCTGGCAGAGAACACGATAGAGATGGACATAATGAGTGATGAGGAGGAGGTCCCCGCTGCTGCTTCCTTCTGTGATGTGTCAGAAGAAATTGATGCATCTGAGGAGAATGATGATGAGGAGATTGATTGTTTTGTGGGTGCCTAGTAGAAGAGAGCAAGAGGAGGGTAGTTCAGATGGAGAGACGGAGAGTCAGAGAGGCAGTAGGAGAATAAGACTTAGAAGAAGCAGGGAGGACAGCCCGCAGGGATCAGCAGGGCAACAACATGTATCGGCACCTGTGTTCAGCCGGCCAACGCACCCGCCATTGCCGCCAATACCGCCAACTCCGCCAACTTCTACTGTTACCGCCAGATCGCACACTTCCAAAAAGTCAGCAGTGTGGGATTTTTTTAATGTGTGTGCCTCTGACAAAAGCATTGTAATTTGCAATGAGTGCAGTCAGAAACTGAGCCTTGGTAAGCCCAACAGCCACATAGGTACAACTTCTATGCGAAGGCACATGAGCGGCAAGCACAAAGCACTTTGGGAGCAACACCTCAAAGGCAACAGGCAAACTAAAAGCCACACTCCTTCTGGTCCAGCATCTTACTGCTCTACCTCTGCTCTCCTTGACCCGTCTGAACCACCCTCCACTCCGCCTTCCACCTTGACCACCTGTTCCCATTCCCAGTCATCTGCCACCAGCCAAGTTTCTGTGAAGGCCATGTTTGAGCGTAAGAAGCCAATGTCTGACTGTCACCCCCTTGCCCGGCGTCTGACAGCTGGCTTGTCTGCACTCTTAGCCCGCCAGCTTTTACCATACCAGCTGGTGGACTCTGAGGCCTTCCGCAAATTTGTAGCAATTGGGACACCGCAGTGGAAGGTACCCAGCCGCAATTTTTTTTCTAAAAAGGGAATACCACACCTGTACCAACATGTGCAGAGCCAAGTTACCGCATCTCTGTCACTTAGTGTTGGGCCAAAGGTCCATATGACTACTGACGCATGGTCCTCCAAGCATGGTCAGGGCAGGTATGTCACCTACACTGCCCACTGGGTGAACTTGGTAATGGCTGGGAAGCAGGGAATGGGTAGCTCAACAACAACAGTGGAGTTGGTGTCACCGCCACGGATTGCACGCGGTTCTGCCACCACCTCTACTCCTCCATCGCTCTCTACCTCGTCTTCTTCTTCTTCTTACTCTGCTGCTGGGTCCTCCTTCTCCTCCTCCACACCTGTGCACCCCCAGCTCCCCCTAGGCTATTCGACGTGCCAGGTACGCCGTTGTCACGCTGTCTTGGGGATGACGTGCCTGGAAAGCAAAAACCATACCGGATCTGTACTCCTGTCATCTCTGCAGTCACAGGCCGATCGGTGGCTGACCCCACACCAACTGCAGATCGGAAAAGTGGTGTGTGACAATGGAAGCAATCTGTTGGCAGCGTTGAGACTAGGCAATTTAACACATGTGCCCTGCATGGCACATGTGTTAAATTTAATAGTCCAACGTTTTGTCTCCAAGTACCCAGGATTCCAGGACGTTCTCACCCAGTCCAGAAAGGTGTCGGCCCATTTCAGACGTTCCTACACAGCCATGGCACGCCTTGCTGACATTCAGCAGCGCTACAACATGCCAGTCAGGCGTTTGATTTCTGACAGCCAGACTCGCTGGAATTCAACGCTCCTTATGTTGGAACGTCTGCTGCAACAACAAAGGGCCGTCAACGAGTACCTTTTTGAACTGGGTGGTAGGACTGGATCTGCACAGCTGGGGATTTTTTTCCCCCGTTACTGGGTGCTTATGCGCGATGCCTGCAGGCTCATGCGACCTTTTGAAGAGGTGACAAATATGGTCAGTCGCACCGAAGGCACCATCAGCGACCTAATACCCTTCGCTTTCTTCCTGGAGCGTGCCGTGCGACGAGTGACAGATGAGGCTGTAGACCAGCGTGACGAGGAGCTGGAAGCGCACGATTTCTGGTCGGAATCACCAGAACGAACCCAGGCACCTGCTGCAACGCAGGGAGAGGTGCCAGAAGTGGAGTCAGAGGAGGAAGGTGGCTTTGTGGAGGAGGAGGAGGAGGACCAACAGGAGCAGGCTTCCCAGGGGGCTAGTGGTGACCTTTTGGGACCCCTGGTCTTGTACGTGGCTGGGGGGAGGAGACCGTGGATGATGCAGTCCTTGATAATGAGGAAGCGGAGATGGATAGCTCTGCATCCAACCTTGTGAGAATGGGGTCTTTCATGCTGTCATGCCTGTTGAAGGACCCCCGTATCAAGAGGCTTAAGGAGAAGGACCTGTACTGGGTCGCAACGCTACTAGACCCTCGGTACAAGCATAAAGTGTCAGAAATCTTACCAACATACCACAAGTCCGAAAAGATGCGGCATTTACAAACCAGCCTGCAAAACATGTTGTACAATGCTTTTAAGGGTGATGTCACTTCAGGAACTCATCAACATTCCAGGGGCAGAGGTGCCAGTAATCCTGCCACGAGCACACCTGCAAGGACAAAGCCTTTGGCCAGTCTGTAACGTCAGACATGCAAATGTTTTTCTGTCCAAGGCAGCGCCACAACCCTTCTGGATCCACCCTCAAAGAACGCCTCGACCGGCAGGTAGCGGACTACCTGGCATTAACTGCAGATATCGACACTCTGAGGAGCGATGAACCCCTGGACTACTGGGTGCGCAGGCTTGATCTGTGGCCAGAGCTGTCACAATTTGCCATGAACCTCTTGTCTTGCCCAGCCTCAAGTGTGCTCTCAGAAAGGACCTTCAGTGCAGCAGGAGGGATTGTAACTGAGAAGAGAACTCGCCTAGGTCACAAAAGTGTCGATTACCTGACCTTTATTAAAATGAATGAGGGGTGGATCTCGGAGGGTTACTGCACGCCGGAAGACTTGTTCTGACTTCTATGCAGCTGTCCTTCTCTTCAAGCCTCATGACTCCACACACAGCTGTCCTTTAGCGTCCTCCTCCTCCCTCCGCCACCGTTACAAACTAGGGTGCAAACCCTACTGGTTTAATTTTTTCTGGCCTCTGTGCTTCAGTGGCTGCAACCAAAAAAACTGGGCAAACAATGTCTACAAGGTCAACGTATGGCAAAAATGACTATTTTCAGCATTTATATGGCATATTTTTTCTGG
This sequence comes from Xenopus laevis, assembly GCF_017654675.1. NCBI lineage: Eukaryota > Metazoa > Chordata > Amphibia > Anura > Pipidae > Xenopus > Xenopus laevis. Next base: position 92,446,682 of record NC_054384.1, on the reverse strand, counting down.
CAACTGTGCTTCAGTGGCTGCATCCAAAAAAATGCATATTTTCTGCATTTATATGGCATAATTTTTCTGGCCTCTGTGCTTCAGTGGCTGCAACCAAAAAAATGCATATTTTCTGCATTTATATGGCATAATTTTTCTGGCCTCTGTGCTTCAGTGGCTGCAACCAAAAAAATTTATATTTTCAGCATTTATATGGCATAATTTTTCTGGCAACTGTGCTTCAGTGGCTGCGACCAAAAAAATGACTATTTTCAGCATTTATATGGCATATTTTTTCTGGCCTCTGTGCTTCAGTGGCTGCGGCCAAAAAAACTGGGCAAACAATGCCTACAAGGTCAACGACGTTGACCTTGTAGGCATTGTTTGCCCAGTTTTTTTGGCCGCAGCCACTGAAGCACAGAGGCCAGAAAAAATATGCCATATAAATGCTGAAAATAGTCATTTTTTGCCATACGTTGACTCAACGTATATGGCAAAAAATGACTATTTTCAGCATTTATATGGCATATTTTTTCTGGCAACTGTGCTTCAGTGGCTGCGACCAAAAAATGCATATTTTCTGCATTTATATGGCATAATTTTTCTGGCCTCTGTGCTTCAGTGGCTGCAACCAAAAAATTTATATTTTCAGCATTTATATGGCATAATTTTTCTGTCAACTGTGCTTCAGTGGCTGCGACCAAAAAAATGCATGTTTTCTGCATTTATATGGCATAATTTTTCTGGCCTCTGTGCTTCAGTGGCTGCAACCAAAAAAGTTTATATTTTCAGCATTTATATGGCATAATTTTTCTGTCAACTGTGCTTCAGTGGCTGCGACCAAAAAAATGCATATTTTCTGCATTTATATGGCATAATTTTTCTGGCCTCTGTGCTTCAGTGGCTGCAACCAAAAAAATTTATATTTTCAGCATTTATATGGCATAATTTTTCTGGCAACTGTGCTTCAGTGGCTGCGTCCAAAAAAACTGGGCAAACAATGTCTACAAGGTCAACGTATGGCGAAAAATGACTATTTTCAGCATTTATATGGCATATTTTTTCTGGCAACTGTGCTTCAGTGGCTGCGTCCAAAAAAACTGGGCAAACAATGCCTACAAGGTCAACGTATGGCAGTTGTTTAAAGAGAACAGTAGATTACTAGCCAGCAAAGCTACCTAAGCTAAAATGTCCCTCAAATCCCTGCAGACTTCTGTCCCTCCAATACAGAGCAGTATCAAGCAGATTACTAGCCAGCAAACTTACTATCATCTGTCCCTGAAATCACTAACAGCTCTCCCCCTACACTATCTCTTCCAAGCACACACAGGCAGATTTTTCAGATACATTTTTGCCCTTGATCCCCCTCTGGCATGCCACTGTCCAGGTCGTTGCACCCTTTAAACAACTTTAAAATCATTTTTCTGGCCAGAAATGTCTTTTCTAGATGTTAAAGTTCGCCTTCCCATTGAAGTCTATGGGGTTCGCGAACCGTTCGCGAACCGCTCGCGTTTTTGCGCAAGTTCGCGAATATGTTCGCGAACTTTTTTTCCGACGTTCGCTACATCCCTAGTGTTTGTAAATGCAGAAAAAAAGCACCCAAGTGTAAGAGCTTTAAGAGCAGCACTGAGCTCCAAGCAGAATTAATAGGTTGGAGGCAGCTCTCCCAGGTGCTACTCTGCCTGCAGTGAAGGAATCTCAGTTTGGAAACAGACTCCCTCACTGAGGTTTCCACTTGATGGGATCTCCACAAGGTGAAATAGGGTTGCCCTCCATCCAGTTTTGAGCCGGACAGCACAGTTTTGGTAAGGTCTATCCAAGTTAAAACTACCTGCCTGGTTTTCAAAATTCAGAACTTTGGACAGGACTCTCCTTGATCCATGGGGTGATTAGCGAATCAATGTGTCATAGTCACCTGCCTGCCCTGTGGCATCACCACAAACCCCCTACCCCTGGTTCCCCAAACTGAAAGGTGTGAACCCTAAATTGAAACCTACCAAATCCGGGCCCCAGCTGAGAGAGGGTTATAGTATAACCACTATGGGGTTACGTTTGAATGAAACATAAAGACTAGATTCATGCCATCATAGCCAACCGCTTCACAAACAACAGATGGAAATAGAAAATGTTATCAATATAACATACAGTTTAAAATAAGTGCTAAAAGAGCAGTGTTTATAGGATGCATTTCTTATATTTCTTTTCCCTCTGTTTAACTTGCCATGATTCCTGTTGAGGAAACTGCTTTAATATTAAACAAAGGCTGTGGTATCACACAGCAGAAAAATGGCACATCAGCATGCTCCTTATTGGCGTTTATGACACTAAACTTGGCTGCAACTTCTATCTCATATAACTGATGGAAGTTTTTGCAAAACAAGAAGCAATGACCCTTTCATCTTTAATGACATAGTTTACCCTAAAATTACTTTCAGGATGGAGTCGATTGTAGAATTAAAAATTTGCAATTTTATTTTGTTTTTGAATAAATTTTTTTGCGATGCTTGTTCTTTAAGGGCAGGGACACATGGAGATTCGGTGAGATAAGTCGCCCGGTGACAAATCGTCTCTTCTTCGGGCGATTAATCTCCCTGAACTGCCTCCCCGCTGTCTAGAATCTAAATCACTGACAGGATGGCGCTTAGAGCGCTTCATTTTCCGATGTTGCCCGAAGTTTCCCCGTGAGGCAACTTTGGAAAACGAGTGCACCGAGTGCCATCCCGCCGGCAATTTAGATTCTAGCTGGCAGGGAGGCAGTTCGGGGAGATTAGTCGCCTGAAGAGGCGATTTGTCAACCGGCAACTAAATCTCTCCGAATCTTCTTGTCTGTCTCTGCCCTAACCTGCTATATGGTTGCTAGGGCTTCATTTAGCAACTAGCAACTATGCAGCAGTTTGGGTATTACAAGAGTAAACTAATAGGAAAAGACCTGAAGACAAAAATAGCTTTGAATAGCACTACATGCGAAGCCTAATACTTTTGCTTTCACAGGGTACTTTGGGCACCTGTGGTTCTTAAACAGGAACAGGTAGATTTATTGAAGAAATGACAATGCTGCTTTATATAGCAAATATTTATGAGCATCATATAACATCATATACCAATTGCCCAGTGGGTATTAAGCTGGCCATAGGCATTCAGATTTTATTCCTTGTACAACGAATGGTTGATTAGTGATCACTCATTTTAATGATCAAAAATTAACCATTCAGATTTAAATTGTAGGATTAAAGTAGATAAAATAACCAACCAGACGATGTTCTGGCCATTAATTGACAGACAACAATTGTATGAAAGTTATGTCACTGAAATAGCAGTGACAGTCACCCATGGATATTGTCAGATAGGCAGGACATGCAAAGATATTATCCTTAGCCAACAGAAATTTCCTTGTACAATCGTCTAAACTACCTCTTGTAATGATAAAAAAATTGTCGGCATAATTATTATAAGTCCACAGATGGTCTGAAAATCATACGAAACGTTCCTTCAATCTTCTTCCCCATGCTCTGCAGCAGCATTCACCTCTTCCATAGACTGAAGTCTGATATAGACAAAACCCTGTGCTGCCTCCCCTATTACACACTAGGGAACAGGAACTGAAAACACTAAGCCTTGGTCTATGGGAATTGCCCCCCACCAGGACACTTAGGGAGCTCCTGGTTTGAGCGGCCATGTTGGAGCACACACATGCCGCAACTTGCTCATTATGCTAACGTGCGTGATGTCATAAACTCTGTTACCCCCAACCGTGAGTGAGGTCTCTATTAGCTCGAACCTTTGATAAGGGAAAATATTTTTGGGGAACAGGTGCCCTTTAAACTTGGTGTATATAAATACATACAATACATTACAGCCATGAATCACACATAAAATATATTCTCATATATTCATTTATGATTGGTTTAAAAAGCACTTGATCAATACCCCCTGTACTTTTCTATACAGTAATCATGTAAGTCTTTGGTAACTTCTCTTATAATTACAGGTTGTGCAGGAGTCATAACAGGAAATAGGCAGAGATGGGACATATATATTAATGGATGAAGTATAAATTAGCCACAACACTGGCCTCAATCAAATGTGAGGGGTGGAACAAGCCCCTTATTACAAATATCAGGTGCAAAATACTTGAAATACTTGTATATCGTTCCAGGCACTAGGTGGAGCCAAAATCATAAAACAACCTGTATACAGTTTGTATCAAAGAGCTGGAAAGAAATCAGAGAAAAGAAAAAGATTAAACGTATGGGCCCTGGGTGCCGTCTCCCGACCCTCACCCCACTCAGCACTGAGCATTAGATCAAGCAGAGAGAGGTCTGGGAATGCCAGTGAAACCTCTGTAAAAAGTAATTGTGCCTTTTGCTAAAAAAAACAAAAAAAATATTAAAAAAAGCAATGTATTACACACCACCTTGCAGTTCAAGTACTAAGTTGTCCTTCCAGTAAATGTGCCCTTCATATGCTTCTTATGCCCCGTGTCGGCTGCCAATACTTGCAAATAGGTAAAAGATTCACCTGGACAGCACCAAATCCGTTGTCTTTTCAACATAGTGTTTTTTATTTGTGGAGACACCATTTGGTCTGCATGTTTCAGCTTACCAGCCTGAAGAAGGCCGGTGTCGATGTTACGTTGTTAGGTTGTCGATTTCACTGACCCTAGCATCCAAAAATACATTAATATTAATACTTAATAATGGCTGCCTCTGAAGAAACCCGTGGCTACGCTGGCTAAATGTAATTTCAAATGAGGTATTGGGGAGCAGAGCCAGAGAAAGCCTATACAACATGCGATAATTGAAATGGAGGTCGATAACGCTGAGGAAGAATATTGAGGATGGTAAAAAGGAAGGCAATAGAGTGGAACCGACAGGGTCGATGGATACAGGGAAGAACTAGAAAGACCTGGAAGAGGACAATGAAGAGTGAGGTTAGAAGGGAAGGAAAATCCTGGGCTCAAAGGATGAAATTGAATCAGAAGATGCTGGCAATGATTCCCTTCACTCTAACTCGGATAATGCGATAATGAAAAATCCTTTTTTTACACTACATAGAAATGTTATGTTTAATGAGAGGCTAAAAACAGGTTGTTAATTAGTTTCTTCTATAAATATTACTGGTCATTGAACTATGTCACTTGTGTGCCCCCAGAGGGAAGTGGTTCCTAGCAATGACAAGGACACGGTTCTAGAAATGAGCCCACAATAAAAAGCAATACAGTTATGGGATCTGTTGTCTGGAAACTCGTTATCCAGAAAGTTCAGAATTACGGAATGAACATCTCCCATAGACCCCATTATAATCAAATAATCCACATTTTTAAAAACTTTGTACTTGATCCAAACTAAGATATAATTAATGCTTATTGGAAGCAAAACCAGCCTATTGGGGTTATTTAATGTTTATATGACTTTCTAGTAGACTTAAGGTACGAAGATCCAAATTACAAAAAGATCCATTATCCAAAAAAACCCAGGTCCCAAGCATTCTGGATAACAGGTCCCATACCTGTACTAGGGTTTTGTAAATTTTATAAATTATACTGTATTCATTTAGAAAGATTGTGAAAAGTGAGAAGTATTTAGACACAACTGCATCGTACAGTCCTACAGCTTATGCATGATCAGAAACTGTAGGTAGGATTCACATTTCATACCCCTACTCACATTTCATACCCCTACTCACAACCCCTAATGGCACTTTTATGTTGTTCAGTTCTGGGTCCCATTGTCTCCGCTCACCTTATTGTTTGCCTATTATACCTGGATAAACCTGATCAGGCTTTGCCTGTGAGCCATTCTTTAAACATTATAGCTGTAAAAAGGATTAATTGTATCTGGTTCACACAAAACTCATGGCATTCCACCTTCAAAATGCTCCCTTTGACACCAATACAGAAGCAGTAAATGCAGGACTGTGGAGGGAGGATCATAACCCCTTAAAGGAAAACTATACCCCCCAAAATGAATACGTAAGCAACAGATAGTTTATAACAAATTAAGTGGCATATTAAAGAATCTTACCAAACTGGAATATATATTTAAGTAAATATTGCCCTTTTACATCACTTGCCTTCAACCACCATTTTGTGATGGTCTGTGTGCTGCCTCAGAGATCACCTGACCAGAAATACTGCAGCTCTAACTGTAACAGGAAGAAGTGTGGAAGCAAAAGACACAGTGTCTGACTGGCCCACAGGGATACCAGGAAAAGCCCCGGTGGGCCCAGGTGTCAGTGGGTCCTCATGCTGCTAAACGTTTGGCCTATTTCATGGCCATTCCCTATTTCTATGAGAACAAAGAGGTTAAATAGATGGAATAATTGATTATAGTATAAAGAAAACAGACTAGGAGAATAGAGGTTGATTGAGGAGATGAAGAATATTAGTACTGAGAGTAGCCCCTGGTCTAAAGTTTTATGTTGGGCCCCTGGTGTCCCAGTCCGACACTGAAAAGACAGAAAGAACCCTGTTAATCGACACCACTGTATGGTTTGTTTGTGTGCACTGTGAATCCTAGGGCCCCAGGGGGCGGCCCTTATTTTTTAAAATGGCAATTTTCTATGTATGATTACCCAATGGTACAAACTACTAAAAAGTATATTATTATGAAAATGGTTTTATTTACATGTAGCATGAAGCTGTTTTATTCAATATATTTTTATACAGACATACATTTTTTTTGGGGGGGGGTATAGTTTACATTGTTGAAGGCTTCTCATCTGCATTATTGACTACATATGTCCTGATGTCCTTGTTTGTCATTTTGCCCTCAGCCCATATTTTCTGTACTCCATTGGTTGTGAACTATTGCACCACCCAATTTATAACCCATTTTACCCCTGGGCTGCAATATTTCAGCAATGTAACCAGAATGATTGGGAATCTCTGAAATCAGTAATCCTGGGTTTTTTTCCTTGACATCTCTCAGTCTATCCCCATCTTTTATTCTTCTAAATTCCCTGCAAATATAAGGCAGAGATTCACCTTGACCTTTATTGTTTCATTTTTTAAGGTGTTTGAATAATTTACCTTCTTCTTCTAGACTCCAGCTTTCAAATGGGGTTCACTGACCCAATCTAAAAAATCTTTTGTAAGGCTACTAAATCATGGTTACTGCTACTTTTTATTACTTATTTTTCAATTCAGACCCTCTCCTATTTATATTCCAGTCTCTTATTCAAATCAGTGCATGGTTGCTAGCAGGGGCGTTTAAGGCTTCTTGCCACCCTGAGCAACAGTAGAAAATTCACGGATCTGCACACACTCTATTTATCTGCAGTTGGCGACGTGCCCCTCTTTTTATTAATTTTTCACCACAATGATCAACGTTTCCAGAGGGTTTCATGGCAGCAGCACCCCTGGTTGTTAGGGTAATGTGAACCCTAACAAACAGATTGCTGGCTAGTGGCCAGAGGTGTAAATAACCAAGCAAAATTCTGCCAGATCAAATCTGGCCATGTGTATTAGGCCGTATCAGATGCTGGCTAGTCAGTTTTGAGGCCAACTAAATATGCGGCTTTGTTTACAGGTAATTGGTGACTGAAATAATATTACTGGTGTGTATTATAGCCAGCACACCTGTGCATTTATACTTCAATAGCAGACACAAGCAGGCATCTCACTAATTCTCATCATATTCTGGCAGAACTGTTTCTAGGGTAACTAGGATTTCTTCAAAATGCTGGCACCTGCATTTCCGGAGTTGATCCAGGAGGAGGTGATCTTAAATCAGATAGTTGCCTTGATGATCTAAAATTAGATAGTTGCCTTGATAAAACCACCCCCCCCCCCGATTACACAGTATTCTCCTGAATCAGATTTAGTGCCTAAATTCAGACTCAGGCCCCAGATAGTTTCAAACATATGTTTTAAATAAAGATATTTTTATATGCTTTATTGCAAGACAAAACAGGCCATTTGCCTTCTGCACTGTAGAGTGCAAATGGCAGTTTTTGACACAATCTGTCATGTTTTAATTACCCACAATGCAGTTTTTTTCCCATAACACCAGCATTGTGATTGCCAGGTGGAGTTGCAGTAGACACAATTGCATTTGATGCATCAAAATGGACACAATTGTGCATGCTCTTTGACATGAATTGGAAGCAATTTTGCAAAATAATTTCTGGTACCTATAATTTCTGGCATGCATGCCCTTTTCATTCTGCAGGAACTACATGCAATTCAGAACTGTTGGCAGCCGAAAGGCAACATCACCGAGCGTATCTACGAGGAAGTGCAAGAAGCATGTGACTTTTTATGAATGGCATTTTTGCATAACTTACTGCAGCCCAGCGCAACTGCACTTGCATAAATCACCCCTTATGTGTTTGCAAAGAATATAATATTGATACCCAACCATGGAAAAAATGTATACCTTTTCGAAAAATATAAGAATATTAGTCACATAGAAGTTCCATGACTTTATATAAAAAAAGAAGGCCAAATGTTTTTGTACAATGAGATGCCGAGGAGACTGTTTTACATAATTCACAGGTTTCAATGAATCATTTGACACAAATGACATCACTAAGCAACAACTGTAAATGATGACATCGCTCAGTACCATTTATAAGGATATTTACATACCACTTATAAGGATTTTTACATTTTTTTATATTTATATGTTTATACCATTTATAAGGATTTACAGGATCTTCATGGCTCTTGTGTAGTATAAAGTTATAATCTGTTACTGAGAGGCATTACTATCTGCTTGAATGTTATGCATTTAATAAATACTTGCCCAATTTGTTACAAAAAAAATATTTTTTTCTTAAATAATAGTCCCAGAAAAAATGAATTTCTCTTTGTTCTTTGACTTGTTGAAATGTTTGTACTCTGAGAAACGTCACCAATAGAAATAATCATTGTTTGATGGGAGTAAAATGAATTTTGCTCAGCCAGAACTGCAGCAGAGTGTTTAAAGCACATTTAGGCTTTGAGAGATCTACGCACTCTTTTCCAGATCTGAATACAGCACTGTGTTACTATGCACAAATAATATCCATCCATGTGATTCTGATTTCACATTATCCCATCACATGACATTTCCTATTAGACCAGAAATAAGGATATTGAAGGAAAACAGTTTAGGAACCATATCAAATCTTTACAATTGGCACCACATACATTTTCTAAAGAGAAAATGTCACTTTCGAATAAGAACATGGAACTTAAGTACAGCTTTTCCATGCGGAGCCAATGTAATATATGTCTGATTCAGAAGTTCTACAACTTGTGGCTAAATGTCATGATAGCAGATGTGTCCATGGATAAGAACATATTGCCCGGCCATTGGGAGATTTATCGCTCTTGTTTAAATTTGTGTTATTACAAGACAACTGGGTCAACTTCGGAAAACAAAGAACTGCTTCATTTATGGCTGTTGTCAAAGTTGCAGGATTGTAAATTTTCCTGCAGTCGGTTGTGCAAAAATCCCATTGATTAAAGAAGAACTAAACTCTCAAATAAATATTGGCATATTTTATATAATGAAGTTATTGCACCATCCTAAAGTTTCAGCCTCTCAATAGCAGCAATGATCCAGGACTTCAAACTTGTTACAGGGGGTCACCGACACTCACATGCTCAGTGGGCTCTGAGCAGCTGTTGAGAAGCAAAGGGTTGTCAGAAATGATCAAACAGAAATTGAGATTGGTCTGTAATATAAGATGATGGTACAGGGCTAAGTATTAAATTCTGATGCTAGTTGCACTGGTTTCTGTGCTGTCGTGTAGTAATTATCTGTATTAATTACTAATCAGCCTTATATTGTGACATTTCTATTCTATGTGTACTGTATATTGTGAGTGGGTCCCTAAGCTCAGTAAATGACAGCAGCACAGAGCATGTGCAGTGAATCAGCAGAAAAGAAGATGGGGAGCTACTGGGGCATCTTTGGAGACACAGATCTTTACTGCTAAAGGGCTGTGGTTACCTTGGGCTGGTACATCTGGCATATCTGGTTGGACTTTTGGGGGTAAAAACTAGAATTTTTCATGGTAAAAAAATTAAATTTTTTAGTGATTTATTATACCCCAATGCTGCAATCCGACATCTCAGATTTGTCAAGGTCCTGTATAAGACAGTGGGAGAGGCATCAATTTCAATTTGAAGATATCATGGTTTGCTCTGTGTTTAGCCTAAAAATCCAAAGAATTTTTTTTTCCAGAACCGATTAATTCAAGTTTTTTTATTAATAAATAAAGTCAAATCGGGCATGGGAGTTTGGTCGTGGTTTTTTTTATAAAATAATTCGGATATAAATTTGGAGTTTAGTAAATAAACCCCCTTAAATGTTTCAACTACAAGTTACATGGTAGGCCTTGGCCTAACAGTTGTTTCTATCCCACAAAAAATCTCATGCTGTCCCAATATATAACAAGAATTGTGGGAACTACAAAATACCACTTGTGCCTTTGGTCTCTGCAAATTTCTGTTATTAAAGTGCATCAAAGGGGTGGTTCAACTTTAAGGTAACTTTTATTATGTTATAGAATGGTCAATTCTAAGCAACTTTTCAATTGGTTTTCATTATTTATTTTTTATAGTTATTTGCCTTTTTCTTCTGACTCTTTGCAGCTTTCAAATGGGTGTCGCTGACTCCCTTCTAAAAAAACAAATGCTCTGTAAGGCTACAAATGTATTGTTATTGTTACTTTTTATTACTAATCCTTCTATTCAGGCCTCTCCTATTCATATTCCAGTCTCTTATTTTAATCAATGCATGGTTGCTAGGGTAATTTGGAATCTAATCCAAAAGTGTGGGAGCGCACTTCCAGGGCCACAAATCGGTCGCATTAGTTTTTCAATAAAATCAGTCTTATTTTTACATCGTTATAAAAGAAGAATTACATCAGCGTATGGTCTGACGCATACTTCATCGGAGACCTCTAATTTGGAATCTAGTTACCAGATTGCTTAAGATGCAAATTAAAGAGCTGCTGAATAAAAAGCTAAATAACTCAAGAACCTTCAGTTGGTTTGGTTTGCAAACCAATTGCAAAAATTGTCTCAGGATATCACTCTCTTCCCCATACTAAAAGTTCATTTAAAAGGCGAGAAACCTCTTTAATGAACTCAGTAATAATGAACAAATATGTTTATCCCCAGGGTCGGACTGGCCTGGCGGGACACTGGGAAAAAGCTGGTGGGCCTCTGCTGGCCCAGGCCTGCTCCCTGGCTTGCTCTCCCAGGTGCCCCATAAGGACAAACAGTGCCGCCGCTGCGTGCATGCAGTGCATCTATTATATACATACGCTGTGAGTTTTGAAGTTGAGAAGAGGCCCCAGGAGACTGCAAGGAGGGCCCTTGTTTTGCAGCGCCGGTGGGCCCCTATGGCTCCAGTCCGACCCTGTCTATTCATCTCCACAATGAGACTCGCTAAGAGACAATGGTCATGTTTTGTTCATGGTTTTATTCTACATAACTGTTTGAGGAAGGACTGAAACAGACAAGGAAACATAACAGCATAAAGAAGCACTGTACTGTATTTAACTGTGTATTCATAGATCTCTTGCAACATATTTACTTTCCAATCAAAATATTATCTTAAGAACAAAGCTCCATACAAAGTAAAATAGTTGCACCTGGTTGCATTTCTTATTGAGGGGGATAAAAAGACAAAAATACAAAATCAGTCAAGGGGATATATACAGTATATTATGCTTCTAAATAAGCCACATCTCATATATTCACTTTCTACGTTTTTTGGTGTCACCTGTAAGTTATATGTCCTGTATTACAGCACTTAGCCTGATACCTGGTGCTTTTTATATGGCCATCGAATTCTGTGACTTTTGATATTCTTAGATTTAACATTATTCCCTCTATAATGTTATAGAACCATACATTTGGATGTATATAGAATGCCCGAAATTTGAAAATGAATATACCAATCGTTCACTTCAGAAAGCCCTGGCGTTCCCATAGAAACATTTTTCTAGATTTCAGGCTGAATCCATTTCAACCGCAGCAATTAAAGATGCTTCAGTCTCTATAGCAACAAAGCAGGCCGTGAAAAGCTGTTGGTATCCAGCAATTACTGATTTTTAATGCATGTACTTTCTATATTAGGAGTGTAACATTACAACATTGAGATTAATGTCTTGGTTGTCATGCCCACTTGCATAATAATATATAAAGTACAGACAGGAGTCGGTTTGCCCATAATGAGACTTGTAGATATCAGGGATTATTAACAGTAAAGCTGCCCCTTTCCCTGAGAGTAGAGAGAGTATCAAAGTAACTCATGCAGGGCAGGATAACAGACAAAAGTTTAGTTTTGTTTAGATGTTAGTAACATCAAAAAAAATGAAAGTGTTTTAAAGGAATGGCAATATGATATGCGGTTGTCCTGCACTGGTAAAACTGGTGTATTTGCTCAGAAAAAACATGATCATTTATTGAAGCAAACTGCTGTGTAGCTAGGGAGGCAGCCATTCAGGATACACAGTAGATAACAGATATGTTCTGAAGAATACCATTGTATCCTACAGAGCTTATCTGTTATCTGTTGTATATCATTTGCCTTTTCTCCTTTTTTCAGTTTTGAATGGCTGCCCCCATGGCTACATAACAGCTTGTTTATATGAACTTTAGAAGAGTTTTACCACCAGTTTTACCGCCACAGGGCAACCGTATATTATATTTTCATTACTTTAAGAAGCTTTTATTTTTTTTGGTGTTACTATTCCTTTAAAGGACATAAATATATCCTGCTGCTTATACTGGTGCCTTTGTGTCCTCTTCCCTGACGCATTACTAAGGTGCCCATTCTCAAGCTAAAACCCTATTTAAACTAGGGTTGCCACCTTTTCTGGTGACTAAACCTGAACAAAGAGGGCAGAGCTGATGACATTGGGGTGGGGCAGTGATGCTGGGGTGGGCATGGGTGGGGTGGGCATGATGATGACGTCAAGGACAGGCACAATGATGTTGGGTGAGGGCTATGATGCTGGGGTTATTGCATCACTTAGATGCAATTGGCTGGATTTCTATATAGTTTTCTTAATGTTTTGAACTGCACAGAAAGTTTTTCCCTGGACAGTCCTTTCAATATCTGGGATGTCTGGTTCAAAACTGGACAGGTGGCAAACCTAGCTGTGTCTATTCTGCCTGATGAGTAAACCCAATGCTTTAATTTAAAAGCATGGGATATATTCTACAGAAACCAATTATCTAAAAAGCTCTGAAATATAGCAATGCCAATTGCTCATTTTTGTCTGATTTGCTTTTTCTTTCTGTAATAATAGAAAACTGTACCTGATAATAATTAAGTCATGTTGAGCTTTGCTGTGAGCATTATAATATTTTGATGTTTTTACTTTATTAGCCAAATTATTGTTCAGGTTTCACAAAGCTGAACACCCAACAGAAAGGTGAGACCTGAACAGTCCTAAGATAAACCAAACTGTTCAGGTCAAAACTGAACAGCTGCCAAATTTAAACACTGGACGCACTAATGTCCCTTCATCCATAGCATTTATTTGGTTGCTCAGTTGATATTGGCATAAGCCTCTAAATTGAAAAGAGAAGTTGAGGAGATAAAAGGAAAGAGAACATGAGGAAGGTGGGTGCAGAGAGAAAATATCACAGTAATTATAAGGACAGTAAGGAGAAATAGAAAGAAGTTTCGGTGAGACAGATGGGGGAAACCAGGAGGAAACATGAGCCTAAGGATCCTATGGAAGCCATTAAGTGCAGGGCTCCCCAATAACTTACATCAGAAGTCCCCAATCTTTTTTTTACCTGTGAGCCACATTCATATGTAACAATGTTGGAGAGCAATACAACTGGTAGTTCATATGTGAACTTGCAGCCATCAAGAAGCTCTATTTGGCAGTACACATGGTTTTATGCAACTAAAGTTTACTTTTAAGTAAAAAAAGAAGCACATGCTTTGAGGCCACTGGGGTGGAGAGCAACATGATGCTCATGAGCCACTGATTGGAGATCACTGCCTTACACCATCTGGCACTCCTAAGCTTGCACAGTCTAAATAATGCACAAGCTTGGGCTTTTTAGGGCATGTCCATGTGCTGCATGAAGACAGGGGGTTACCTAACTCTTTGTGCTCCATTCTAGAAACTACACTTGCTCCCCATTACCTGTAAATGAGCTTTGTTTTATATTGTTTCAGTGTGTTCCACAGGAGCTGGTAGTTGTCTGGAAGCAATGAGGCAAGTTGAGAATCTTCCTGGCAAAAAGCCAATCCTGGTAATTTTAAGAGTCAAAGCCGTGCTCTCTAGACTAGTGATATGCCCCCCTCCACTCGACCCAGTCAGAGTCTTAAAATTTAAGCGCAAGGGGTCAAGGGGGGTAACATGAGGAAGGCTGCCACAGGTTGGCACTGAGGCTAGAATTGTCAATACCAGGAAGTCAAATGCACACTACCTGACTCAAATGACATAAATGGAAGAAGAGTTCTGGGTGTTTAAAAAGACTGGATTGCAGTGGAATGTATGAATCATTGCCTACTGGAAATATTTAATGGCCTTTATCATGACTGCAAAGAGATTACTTAATCAACATTCTAAAGCTCAATGTAAAATGCAAGTATTTCCATCTGCACTAATCATATGCATAATATAATATGACCCTGACTTCAATTTACCTTATGATTAGGGGGGAGGCATTCATCAAATTAACTTTGCCTATGAAAGAAAGTGTAATTTATGCATAATCTACTTTTTAGGGCACTTATTCAATTATCCACAGTTAACAAGAATTCATATATGATTTGAAATATCCACAGGCTGCTTTAATATATCCTGTTTAGTCTCTTTTATTGGGTTTTTTGTCAAGACTACACAAGCACTTAATAATATAATCTACATTCCAAAAAGTACTGCAGAGTAATGTTATTTTCACAATGCATTGTCTAAAAGCCAAGGAGCTAAAAATGGCAATTAAAGCATCAGCTTTTGATGACCCAGTAGCCTATCTCTGTTCATCCCTTTGTTATAGGAACAACCAGGTACATCTGAAATGTGTAAAGGCACTAAAACAGAACTCTAATCTCATCTCTAATCCCAATCTCATGGACCACAAGGAATTTTGATCACTGACGTGTTCGAAGGTTTTCAAATGTTGTCAGAAAACAATGGATTGCCGTGGGCCACTTCTGGTGAATTTCAGTAGATACAAAAAGGTATAAACGTAAATTTTTAGGAGGGAGGGAGCAAAGATTTGCTTCTGTAGTCTTTTTGCATACAATGTATATAGATCAAAAACAGCACAACACTGGCAAGCACAATCATTACACTTCCGCCATATATCCATGTAAGTGTCAAGTATCTTAAATATTCAGTGATAAGTATTTCACATTCAAAAGAGTGTGACATAAAAAAATATGTGTAATACACATTCTCTTATGTAACAAATAAGGGCATTTGCCAAGGCAGACCTACTATACATTTTCTAGCCCTGAGTCATTATCAGATTGCTGTTTGCTTTGGAAGCAGGGCGTAGCAAATAAATACATACTCATCGAGTCTATAATGAGAGAAATATTCCTATATATTTATAAACCACTGCTCTGTGAGTAAGCATGCCTTATCCATCAAGTAAAACAAGTCTTTTTGTCTCCGTTGGCATAAACATATAGTTTTTTTAGGGATATTAAGTCTCACTAAAGTTTTAAGGATATTAAGAATATTTCCAATATTTAAATATTTCAGAATTGGAATATTAAGAATATTTCAAATTAAATTATTTCTATTTTACAAAACGTATGAATGAAATGTGTAGTAGCATTAAATGATTCTATTTAAAAAAAAATTAATAAATCACAGCGATGTGCTTTCTATACTATACCAGTGCTTTATATGTTAAGGAGGTTTCAAGAGCTTTGGAAGAGACAAATTTGATAGCAAATGATTTTCAAGATAGTGCCCAAATGCAAAGTTGATTCCCAGAGTACTTTAAAGCTTCCTCGTGAGGCAACTTCGGGCGACTTCAGAAAAGGAATCGCCGCATGCGATTAGCGCCGGCGTTTTTTTTTTCATTTTAGCCGGCGCAGAGTCAGGGAAGGCATTTGGGGAGATTGGTCGCCGCAAAGATGAGACGATTAGTCGCCAGGCGACCAAATCTCCCCAAAACACCCTGTGTGGCCTAACCCTAAGAGGAAATGTGGCCTCCACTTCTATTGATTGTGGAAAATAAGGTAAACTCATGGGTTGAGAGTGGGTTCAGTCATGGATTTGTGGAGAGGGCACCAAGGCCCGGGCCTAGGGCAGTAGGAATTTAGGGGCGGCATGATGCCCAACCACACCCACATTGGTTCAGAAACACTGGGGATGCACAGGAGATACAATGGTTCTTTAAATTTTCCGTGCACCAATCTCTCTAGTCCCAATGCTGAAAATTTGAGTGAATAAAAGGGAAGGGACAGGGGCGATGAACGACAGCAGGCCTATGGGCATCCGCTATGTAAATCCGGCCCTGAGTGGGTGACATTGAGAAAGCTGCCTCAGGAGGTAAGGAGCACAGAGTTGCCTCGTGCATGTCCTCTGCAGAAAGCATGAGAGCATAGCAACCCTACAGCATGGGGATTTTAAAGGTGTTATCTTAAATGAGTGGCTCACCTTTAGTTTAACTTCTAGTATGTTATAGAATGGCCAATTCTAACCAACTTTTTAACTGGTCTTTTATTATTTATTTTTTAGACTTTTTGAATTATTTGCCTACTTCTTCTGACTCTTTCCAGCATTCAATTGGGGGTCACTGGCCCCATCTAATAAGCAAATGCTCTGTAATGCTACAAATGTATTGTTATTGCTACTTGTTATGACTCATCTTTCTAGTCAGGCCTCTCCTTTTCATGTTCTAGTCTCTTATTCAAATCAGTGCATGGTTGCTAGGGGAATTTGGATACTAGTAACCAGACTTCTGAAATTGCAAACTGGAGAGTTTCTGAATAAAAAGCTAAATGACTCAAAAAACACAAATAATAAAAAATTAAAAGCAATTGCAAATTGTCTCAGAATATCACTCTCTACATTATACTAAAAGTTAACTCGAAGGTGAGCAAACCCTTTAAAGTAACGGTGGGTAATTAGGCAGGGTGGTTTCTTGTGTTTCTTGTTCTAGGCCGAGATTTCGATTAATAAAGGTTAAAACACAACCACAGTGCTTTATTATTTATTCATCTGAAGGTCTAATTCATTTGGCAGATGTAGCCTTAGCTTAAGGCCCCCATACACGGGCCGATAAAAGCTGCCGACAGACGAAGCCAGCAGCTTATTGGCTTATGAGCCAAACAGCAGGCTTCCCCGATCTCGATTGGGCAGGTTAAAAAATCCAGTTGAATCGTGGCCGCATCTGTGCGTTTATGCGGTCCCGTGATGGCGACATCACCAAACAAGAGGATCTCTACATCTATGGCCACCTTTACTGTCTGATCAATATATAATTTAACCTCTGCCCCTAGTCTAGTAACCCATATAGACGAGCACACCTCTGAGCAAATGCACTGCCCTAAATAACAGTGAGAAATAAGGAGCTCAAGTTCAGAAGGAAAGAGTCAAGCAGAGAGATAACTGATTAACACAAGCATACAGTATCATTAGGCACAGTCTAGCAGCCTGATATAAATTAATGTGGGGGCAGGTACAGACAAGGGCTTCTTAACAGACCATGGACTAAATTGTGTGAAAAAGATCGGTTATGTAAAAATTATGTAAAAATTGTCATATTCAATCTTTGCGAATAACCTTTGTCTGAGTTATTTTTTCTTTAAAAGCCTATGTGCCATATATAATAATTCCTAACATGCCTGGGCAATAAGCTGCTGCTCCTGTATCACATATAACAGGGGCAATGTTGGACTGGCCCACCAGGATACCATGAAAACTCCCGGTGTCCAAGTCCGACAGGGGTGCGCAAAACATAGATCGGGATCTCCCAGAAGACATGGAGGAGATTATTCTTATCCACTGATTTCCTATATGTCAGTATATATTTTACCTCCATCAAGACTGATTTTGACTTCAAAAAAGTTAAGTTCAGTTTGTGAATGTTCATAATTGAACTTTATGGTATTGTGGCTCTCGTTAGCTTCTTTCATCATAGTTTCAAAAAGTTCCAATGTCCCATTCCAAAACACGAGAATATTGTCCACAAAACTGTAATAACCTATTATTGATTTACAATAGGGTTCCTTTTTTAGGAAAAGCTTTTTTTCCAGGTCATGTACAAACAAATTAGCATAAGCGGGTGCTACCGTAGCACCCATTGACGTACCTTGTGTCTGCCAAAAAAACAAATTTTCGAAAGCAAAGTAATTCTTGGTCAGGACTAGATTGAGGCAGTCAAGGATAAAAAAGATATTTTCATTCTGCAGGTTTGTTTCTAATACTGTCTCTTCTATGCATGTGATACCTTCATTATGAGGAATGGAGGTGTATAAGCTTTGTATGTCTATTCCGCATATCAATACTCCATCTGGGAGTGGACCAATTTTCTCTAATCTGCACAGAAGATCTGTAGTATCCTTTAGACACTTAGGGGCACATTTACAAAGCTCAAGTGAAGGATTCGAATTAAAAAAACTTCGAATTTCGAAGTGTTTTTTGGGCTACTTCGACCATCGAATGGGCTAGTTCGACCTTCGACTACGACTTCGACTACGAATCGAACGATTCGAACTAAAAATCGTTCGACTATTCGACCATTCGATAATCAAAGTACTGTCTCTTTAAGAAAAACTTCGACCCCCTAGTTCGGCAGCTAAAAGCTACCGAACTCAATGTTAGCCTATGGGGAAGGTCCCCATAGGCTTGCCTGTGATTTTTTGATTGAAGGATATTCCTTCGATCGTTGTATTAAAATCCTTCGAATCGTTCGATTCGAAGGATTTAATCGTTCGATCGAACAAATAATCCTTCGATCGTTCGATCGTAGGATTAGCGCTAAATCGTTCGACTTCAATATTTGAAGTCGAACGATTTTAGTTCCTAGTCGAATATCGAGGGTTAATTAACCCTCGATATTCGACCCTTAGTAAATCTGCCCCATACTCTTTTGTCTTTACACTTATAGGTTTTAGACGATTGTCTTGGAGTTTTCTCACTGTTGCATAATATTAAGCCACCTAATGAAAGTTTTATCGACCAAGAATGGAGAGTTTGACAAGGACACCCTCATAAAGATTTGAATCCATATTAAAGAAGGTTCTTTTTAAAGGAGGTATCCAGAGTTGGACTGGAGTACCCAAAGCCCACTAGATACCCAAGTCAAGGGCCGTGTTCCAGCTCCACTAATTGTTTTGCTATCTATCAGGCCGTAGGTAGAGTTGCCACCTTTTCTGAAAAATGTCCTTTGCATGTTTGTAACTTTCTTCTATATAAATAATACTGACATACAGCATCATTTTTACTGGCCAGGCAGGTAAAAATACCAGCCAGGAGGCAAACCTAGCTAGAGAGAAACACCAGGGGGGAAATTAAATATGATAAAGCATTCCAATTTGATTTTAATTTCCCAAGTTGGAACTGGTGACATCCAACAGGATCAGGGCACACCATAATATTTCACAGTATTCTGGTGGTCCAGTCTTACCAGTTTCCTCCCCTCTTTTAACTCTGGAACACGTGTTAAGCCTGGAAGGCTACCATGATCCACCATGATCCCTTTGACTGTAATCCATTGGCTTGGCTTATTTCCAGTTGTAAAAGCTTACTGCTGAGCCGGAGAGACAGCTGGTATCTAATGATGTACTAGTGCCATGTACACCAACATCATTTTTCAAAATAGCAGCCACAAACCAAGCACCCCATTCTTCCCAAGCACTTGAAACTTCAGTTACAGATTTGCAAACATGTAAAATACATACATTTGTAAAAAAAAATTCACTTTTTTTGCATACTTTTTTAAACTTCCACACAATTATATATACATGTGCACACACACAAAATAGTTTTTTGGCTCTAAAAACTGTTTACATTGCCACATGATAAGGATAAGGTATTTTGACCTCTAATCACATTGTCTGATCAACTGTTTATATTTTATTACACGTGTAATGATTTTATTGCATTTGTATTCCTGCATTGTGGTTCATTGAATGATTTTGTCAGTTAAACCGGTGTCACTTGTTGATGAGGCATTTTGAACCTTTATCAATCTGTGCGATCACTTAGTTTATTGACTGAAGTTATTTTACTAGGAGCATATATTAAATACAGGTACAGATATGAGATCTGTTATCCAGAATGCTTGGGACCTGGGGTTTTCCAGGTAACGGATCTTCATCCCTTAAGTCTCTTAGAAAACCATGTAAACATTAAGTAAACGAAATAAGCTGGGTTTGTTTCCAATAAGGATTAAGTAAATCTTATTTGGGATCAAGTACAAGGTACTGTTTAATAATTACAAAGAAAAAGAAAAGAATTTTTAATAAAATGTTAAATATTGGATTATAATGGAGTCTATGGGTTCCAGATATGGGATGACTTTGACGTAGTTGGCCATCTTAAATATATTGTAATATATGGACAAATAATCCCTGTTTTGTTTAAAGGGTAAGGCATTTTTCAGTAGCAGTATGCACAAAATGTCTCGGTCTTTAATATATTGATAATGGGTTGAGTGCAGAGGACTCTTGTATTTGATACCATACCTGTAGTATATAGGGTAACCTTATTGTTAGAGGCACTGGAGATAGCGGTGAGAAACTTCCCATGGGTGGAAATGGAAAATACTGTATATCTATAGTCTATAGAAAGGAAATACTGTATATCAATAGTTATATATATATATATATATATTCTGATCTTCATACTTTGGGTATCCTATGAATGTGGCATGGCTGTTTGTGCAAAGAGAGAGATGTACATTGTACATTTTATACATGATTAGCTTTAGCAATGTTTGCAGTTGAGTCGTTTGGAGAATAATTTTTTCCCAATGGGTACATTGTAAAAATAAATGGTGTTCTGGGGTTAACTGACTGTTTGGGGGGGTTTTAACCACACATAAAACACAGGCAGTATGTGTGTGTTTGTGTTGTGTGTGTATTGGCAGAGATGAAAGCCATGAAATGTTGTATTTACTATTTCAACTTTGGGGGTCTATGCCAATTAATCGGTAATCCTATTTATAGGGTTTCAAATTATTCAAAAGATTTGTGACATTCAACTTTAGATACAGATTTTTTGTACCTAAGGACATATGGGATATAAAATGCAGTATAAATATAATTTTTTTAAGCACCATTAGCAAAAATGTACAGGTCAGAATGGGTAATGTTGTATCCTAGGGTCATCCTACTGGTAATTGGACACGTATTATAAAGAAAGCGCGGCTTATTTTGTATAGCATCCAGTCTATGATTAGCTTTGTTCAGACAGATACAGAAAGAATAATTAAAGCAAAAATATGAGTGGATACCATAGGTTACTGCACTAGGGCACATTAAGGGGCAGATTCACCAAGGGTCGAATATCGAGGGTTAATTAATCCTCGATATTCGGCTGGGAATTAAAATCCTTCGACTTCGAATATCGAAGTCGAAGGATTTAGCGCAGATAGTACAATCGAACGATCGCAGGATTATTCCTTCGATCGAACGATTAAATCCTTCGATTCGTTTGATTCAAAGGATTTTAATCCAATAATCGAAGGAATATCCTTCGATCAAAAAAATTAGGAAAGCCTATGGGGACCTTCCCCATAGGCTAACATTGAGTTCGGTAGGATTTAGATGGCGAACTAGGGGGTCGAAGTTTTTTTTAAAGAGACAGTACTTCGATTATCGAATGGTCGAATAGTCGAGCGATTTTTAGTTCGAATCCTTCGATTCGAAGTCAAAGTCGTAGTCGAAGGTCGAAGTAGCCCAAAAAACACTTCGAAATTTGAAGTTTTTTTACTTTGAATCCTTCACTCGAAGTTAGTGAATCGGCCCCTAAATGAGCGTCATAAAAACTAAATTTGGGAGTGGAATTTGAATATATTGAATGTGGACATTTCAAACATAGATGGTTTGCAGAGGTTAGCTCACTGTTTATTTCAGATTTCCTTTTTCCAAATCGTATTTTTTTCTCTGAAAATTTTGACTTTTTAATCTTGAACTCTAAAATTTCAAGATTTATTGACCCATGTAAAAATCATGGAAAACTCAAATAGAAAACTTCTTCAAGTTAAATGTTCCATAGAAGTAAATGGAAGCTGCACTCTGTTGGACCATTTTTTATTACTATTCAATTTTTTAGAGGTTTTGGGAATTTTGTTTTTGCTTGTAATTGTCTCTATTTTTTTTTTTTGGTCGCTCATCACTTTTTTCCATTTGTACTTTTTATATTCAGATCTTTTAATAACCTTCATGGCATTTGTGGTTTAAGAGAAGAGTTTAATTGTGGCTTCAAAAAGTTCTAATACCACTAAAATTTGATCTTTAATAAAGTAGCCTCCCAATTTTGCAAAAAAGAAATTTATGCTTATATGCTACTATTCTATACTGCTCAACTACCCATATATCCTGGTTAAAGGGATCCTGTCATCGGACAACATGTGTTTTTCAAAACGCATCAGTTAATAGTGCTACTCCAGCAGAATTCTGCACTGAAATCCATTTCTCAAAAGAGCAAACAGATTTTTTTATATTCAATTTTGAAATCTGACATAGGGCTAGACATTTTGTCAATTTCCCAGCTGCCCCTGGTCATGTGCCTGCACTTTAGGAGAGAAATGCTTTCTGGCAGGCTGCTGTTTTTCCTTCTCAATGTAACTGAATGTGTCTCAGTGGGACATGGGTTTTTACTATTGAGTGCTGTTCTAGAGCTGTTATCTTGTGTTAGGGAGCTGTTATCTGGTTACCTTCCCATTGTTCTTTTGTTTGGCTGCTCTGGGGGAAAAGGGAGGGGGTGATGTCACTCCAACTTGCAGTACAGCAGTAAAGAGTGATTGAAGTTTATCAGAGCACTAGTCACATGACTTGGGGCAGCTGGGAAATTGACAGTATGTCTAGCCCCATGTCGGATTTCAAAATTGAATATAAAAAAATCTGTTTGCTCTTTTGAGAAATGGATTTCAGTGCAGAATTCTGCTGTAGCAGCACTATTAACTGCTTAATTTAAAAAAAAAAAGTGGGTGCAGTTTGGGATCATGGGTGTGGTTGCTGGTTGTCTGGGAACTCTTACTATCAATACAGTTTAGGAACTTTTAATACCTTAATATTTCATATAGGAAGGTGAAGAGCTACAAATAATTCTAAAACATTCCCAAAAGTTTATGGACACTTTTATCAAAGTAAGTAGTTACTAGTGATGGGTGAATCTGTGCCGTTTCGCTTCTCCGAAAAATTCACTCCACAGAATCAATAATTCAAAAAATACTAAGGGGCAGATTTATAAGGGGCGAAGTGAATTCAAGGGAATTTTAGAAGTAAAAAAATTCGAAATAATTTTTTGGGATACTTCGACCATCGAATAGGATACTACGACTTTGACTTCGACTTCGAATTCGATTCGAAGTAAAATAGTTTGAATATTCGACCATTCGATAATCGAAGTACTGTCTCTTTGAATTCAATACTTTGCCAAATTAAACCTGACGAAGTGCTATGTTAGTCTATGGGGACCTTTTAGAGCAGTTTTCTAAGTTTTTTTAAGTCAAAGAAATATCGTTCGATCGATTGCTAAAATCCTTCTAATCCTTTTTTACTTAGACCTAGACCGCAGGATACCCAAATTCGCTGAAAAAACTTCGAATTCGATATTCGAATTCAAAGTATTTTAATTCAATGGGCGAAGTATTTTTATCTTCGAAATTCGACCCTTGATAAATCGCCCCTAACTGTACCCTATACCAACATCGTGTGTTTAACGCTGAAATTCATCTTAATTTGTATTGTGCAGCGCATATAACAAACATAGCAAGATTTTATTTGCCTTTTTTTACACCAATACAAGTAAATATTACTCAGCATTGTATCCATCTACAAAACATTGAATAAGCTTTGGGTTTTTTTAAACTATGACATATGGAACTGTAAGCTGTAACCTTGTGGCTTGGGATGTTCATTAACATTTACAGTATACTGATATTCAGTTATTGCATAAATGCTCATGGTATTATGTAATTGTGACATCACCCAAGTTGAATGTGCCTAAACAACAAAACACAAGAGTTACCAAACCAGCAACATGAGATTCGTTAAGCTGTCAGACAAGGTCCTTCTATTCACTTACAAAAAACAAGGAATGGTGAATTGAGATGCCATAGAATCTTTAATGAGACACACCTCAGCTCTATAAGTCAAAACACTGTCACCATCAGAAACTCTGTCAATTGACAAAAATACAAAATGTTTTAGAGTATAACAGTATAATCATAGCATTGCTCAGCCACCATCAAGGGAAAGCCTATATGGTGCTCCAAACTAGGTCATATTTTTCATAGGCTGGCATCTCCCTGCTTAATTGCACTTGGGAAATTGCGGATGAATACCATAAATCGTTTATGTATTGAATGATGATTAACATATGATATGATATTGTCAGCCTTGACCTGGAGAAAAAAATGCTATTGATAATTTGGCATATTTTTTGCAAAAAGACAAATGTTGGCCAAAGCGAAGTTATTATAACAAAACTTACCATAGTCATGTTTTAGAAAATTACCAATGTCATGGCAATTTTTTTGTTTTATGGTGAAAAAACATCAC
This sequence comes from Xenopus laevis, assembly GCF_017654675.1. NCBI lineage: Eukaryota > Metazoa > Chordata > Amphibia > Anura > Pipidae > Xenopus > Xenopus laevis. The sequence continues at coordinate 92,422,035 of NC_054384.1, read as the reverse complement.
ATTTCGGGGCTGATTCACTAAGGGTCGAATATCGAGGGTTAATTAACCTCTCGATATTCGACTAGGAATTAAAATCCTTCAACTTCGAAATATCGAAGTCGAAGGATTTAGCGCAAATACTGCGATCGTACGATGGAAGGATTATTCCTTCGATCGAACGATTAAATCCTTCGAATCAAATGATTCGAAGGATTTTAATCCAACAATCTAAGGAATATCCTTCGATCAAAAAAACTTAGGAAAGCCTATGGGGACCTTCCCTATAGGCTAACATTGACTTCGGTAGCTTTTAGCTGCCGAAGTAGGGGGTCGAAGTTTTTTTTAAAGAGACAGTACTTCGACTATCAAATGGTCGAATAGTCGAACGTTTTTTAGTTCGGATCCTTCGATTCGAAGTCGTAGTCGAAGGTCGAAGTAGCCCATTCGATGGTCGAAGTAGCCCAAAAAATACTGGGAAATTCGAAGTTTTTTTACTTCAAATCCTTCACTCGAATTTAGTGAATCGGCCCCTTCATATTTTGTAATTTTGTGAATATACCCCATAGACCACTACAGTCTCAAACTAATCTGAATGGAAAGTACACTGCCTATTGCAACCAGTGGAAATGAAACACAGGGAATTACTAAAGAAAACACTGTTATAAAAATGTGAACCACAATTTGCAAGGTTCACCAAAGCCATAATATTATGTCTCTGCATTGGCAAATCACCCGGAAGTTGTGGGACACCCCGAAAGCTTGTCTGGTTTTCCTTGCACTTTGTCTGACCCACCAGACCAGGCTTTATAAATGAGAGAGGAAATGTAGCCTGACATGATTCAGCTTGTTATTCAAATACTTTTGATGGATTCCGGTAGATTACCCAGTTTGTTAAATCTTTTTTATTTTGCAAGAGATTTGCAAATTTATTTGCCGGCGGAGAAACACAGGAATTCTCCGCGAATTCATGTCTGGCGAATTTATTCGCCCATCACTAAAGAAGACAAATCATCACACATTTATTAGAGATGCATTAATGCCTGTGAAAGCAGATATTAATTTGCCAAAACATTTTATGGAAGCAAAACCCCCATTGGCTTCCATTCAATGCAAAGAATTTGTGCATGTGCCTCTACTATCATGAGGGGCAGATAGAGGGAGGATCTTACTCCCTCCAGAGTGATGGATTCTATTATTTCTATGCCTAATGGTCTGAATTAATATGTGTTATTTCTGAGTAGTTAGAGAGAAGACTCCATATAAAAAGTTTTTTGAGGCGAATTGGGGACTTGGGGAGAGGAAATCTCTCTACCCAAATGGAGCTCCCCTTCTCCATTTAGATTTTGAGGTTTTCCTGGCCTCTTGGGACAATTTTTAAGGAAATTACCCTTATCCCCACAATATATGCATAGACCCAGGGATAGCCTTCGACCCTTTCCTCAGGAGACAAGCGTGTAGCCCCCTATTGCATGGGTTCCCCCTAAGGGTTAGGAAGAGAGGGAGTTGGTGATTCATCATTATCACATATACAGTAATAGGGACAATATACCCCCTTCAGCCCTTCTCTTTCTGCTCTGTGAGTGCAGATCATTCCACAAATATATTTCTATTCTTCACCCCTGCCCAAGGATTTTCACAATAATAATGAGCCTACTGTAACATGGACCTGCTCAGATGTTAGTACTACTTTATTCTACTTTATTCCATTACCAAGAATCAATACTGAAACAGTGGCTACATGTATTTCTATGAACTTACAGTATTTGTGCACTTTTGACTGGGGCAGAAGTTTACTTTAGACACCCAGTTCAAACTTAACTTTATTGTATGCAAATAGCTGTGTAACACTTTTATTAGCATGAGACATATCTCATATTTGCTGAGCCTAGGGCAAAAATCCAACTTGCAACCTTGTGCTTAAGGTAAATGTTATTAGGGTTTATTTATGATCTCTTAGCACATTGCAAGGTGCTAAAATGGACACAGAACTGTGCACATTAAAATACCTTTCAACATTAGCACCTTTTGCCAGTGTACTTTTATGCATTAGGCACTAGGCACAGGGGAGTCCTGTACATAACACCTGCCTTGGAAAGATGCTAAGGAAAGGACATATTGCTCCAGTTGAATCTCACTTGATTTAAAGGAATGCATGTGTATACCCAGTGCAAAGCAGGGCCAACCCAGCCAGGCGCCCTAGGCTACCTGGCCGGCCACGGCGCCGGTTGACCGCTCGTTCCGTTGTGCATCCGCAAAACTGCACCCTTGCGCGCATGCGCATTTACTCACAGGAATTAAAGCAGCGGCCGGGGAGAGACGGACACTGTGCTCGTGCGGACATGCGCAGCAGCGCATTTATGCACTAAAATTACAGCAGCGGCCGGGGAGAGACAGGACCAGACATGGGGTAGGCGACAGAGCAGGTACGTGCCTGGTGCCCCCTCAGCTTTGCGCCCTAGGCACGTGCCTACTCTGCCTACCCCTAGTTCCGGCCCTGACCCAGTGTGACTGATGCATCTGGAGAGAAGCGATTCTAGTATTCTACAATATTTAATATCCTACTATCTTCCATTAGTTTTATGATTTCAGCAGAAGGTCATCTAGTCTGTGGTCAACAGTCAAAAGTCTCAGAGCTTTTTATTTTCCTTATTCGAAAAGACGTGCTGAGTGCTCCAGATTCTGTCAGTGTTATAGGTGTAAGGAGATTTCTGGACTCTTAGGGACAGTGGTAGACTGAGAGTACATACAGAATGATAATAACAAAGGGATAAATATTGGACATTGCTGAAGATGGGTGCAAGATAAGGAGGATCAATTCATGGAAAAAAAAAACTGAATCTGTCCTAGTTTCCCAGTTTCAGGTACTGTTTCACCCAACTCATGGTTTTTTAAGATGAAGCTTTTCAATCCCATCATAGAGTTAAAGAAGCATGGTGATTGGGTTTGCTGTAGCAATTTAACAGACACCTTGCAACATGTCTCTATTTATACAGGGAATACACAATCTCTCCACTTTGACTTTCAGCTCTGCCATAGCCCTTGAGATATTTTTCATGGACTTGTTAACATTTTGTAACAACCTTACCTGGTGGTCTAGTGGGGGGACGGGAGGGATGGCTGCCGCCCCCTCGGCGGGGATGCCCGCTGCGTCGTTCTGCCCGCACCGCTGTTAGGCCGCAAACGCCGGTCCCCTAGGGCGTGCGGGTGCGCCTCTGTGAAAATTATAGGCTCAGTCGCGCTGGCGTCATTAAATTTGCACGAAATTCAAACACTATTTAAGGCACAATTAGGCTTGTGATCATTCCCCGTTATAGGTTTATCCTGGTGGTGTTTTGAGCTTTGAGCTATCTGTTATTCTGATTCTGATTCCTGTTTTGACCCTTGCCTGGCTTTTGATGATTCTACCTTCTGAAACCTGACCCTTGCCTGATAACTAGGTATGCACCGAATCCAGGATTCGGCCTTTTTCAGCAGGATTCGGATTCGGTCGAATCCTTCTGTCCAGCCGAATCGAATCTGAATCCTAATTTGTATATGCAAATTAGGGGTTGGAGGGAAATCGTGTGACAAGGAAGTAAAAAATGTTTTCCCCTTCCAAATTAGGGGTGGGAAGGGGAAAACATTTTTTACTTCCTTGTCACGCGATGGGAAGGTATTCGGACGATTCTTTTGCGAAGGATTTGGGGGTTCGGCCGAATCCAAAATAGTGGATTCGGTGCATCCCTACTGATAACCAACTTCGATTCTGCTTAACCCTTCTGATTGACTTCCTGGTTTGATCCTTGCCTGCCTGACTACGTTTATTCTCTGCCTACCTCGACCCAGCCTGATCTGACTACTCTTTTGCCTAAACGCCGTGTACCAGAACCTTCTGCCCAAAGACTCTGCTTTTCAGTTGTGCCCCTCTGCTTGTCCAGAACCCCTCGCCTTGCACCTCTCGTTATAAGACCTGGCGGCATCTGAGTAGCTGAAGGCTCCTCCCAAGACCAAAGGCGACTGGTACAGGCAGAAGCACGAGCCGAGACCAGGGTGCTTGGCATCGGTTCTAGATTTAGGGTGCCAACCGTGACACATTTACTGCTCATAGCAGGCAACAGAAAATCCATTTATCTTTGGCCACTTGGTTTTCTTCTGACACAGGAGGTGTCAGAAGAGGTTATTAGTTATAGGCATTGAATTCATCTCCTCCTCTGCCCCAAATATTTTGGAACTCCTCAAGCTGGTGAAGTTGAAGTACTTAAATGCAATAACAGAGCAAACTCTTTGGTATTAGCCATAACAATTACTCATTGGTTATGATATTATAGCTTCTCCTTCAAAAGGTGAATCTGAAGACTCTGCTATGGAAGTGGCAGTTCCAGCTTGTCATGTTAATAAGTATGTCTGGGAAACCATGGGTGTTTGCAAGTTACAGCCTAAGATAACGGCTTCATGAGTTTTTCTTATTAAGTGTCAGACAGGGCCTCCTAGATCACACCAGAGACCCTGAAATCCAGGGTCCATTCACGCAACAGTTAGAGGGAGGCAGTGCTTAATAGTATAGAGGTCATATGAGCTTTTGGTCAAAATAAGAAAGGGCTAATGGGAATTTTCCCAGACTGTGGCCTACAGGTAGATCTTCTTAGGGGTGATCCTGGCCCCTCTGCCGCCTGTTTCACCTTACTGGCACCGGGTAGGGTTGCCATGAGTCCAGATTTCACCCAGACAGCCTGGTTTTTGGAAGGGCTGTCCCGCTGAAAAGTGCCTGTCCGGATTTCCAAATTAGGAAGTTACTGGCATGGAGATCCGCCAACATCTGATCGCCACGTCACCAGCCCCGTCCCTGCCATCATCAGCCCCAACTCTGATGTCACTGGCCCACCCCCATTGTCACAGTCCTGCCCCCTGACGTCATCCACCCTGCCCCCTAGCCCGGTTTCCCCAAACGGAAAAGGTGGCAACCCTAGCAACGCTGTAGGGGGCCAGGCTGCACTCTCTGTGCTAGAAGAACCAAATTTCTGGTTTGCAAACTGGAAATTCGGCTCTTAAATTTACCAGGAGCAGCATTTTTATCGCCCCTGGTAACCAGTGGGGGTAATTCACCCCCGAGGCTAGTTTCTCAAATTGCATCATTGGCAAAGTGCCCCTGGATCTTCTGGTTCTTGTTTTGCACAACACCGAAGAGCATATGTGGCTGATTATATTATTGCAGAATGCAAGTGCTGGGTATCTGAGCTGCTTCTCATTAAACATTTTTTTCCGTTTGCATTTGTTTTGTGTCTACTATTTTTAGGTAAGGAAGTAAGGGGAAAAAAAGAAATATTCAATGACATGTGAGCCACAGCAATCCCCCTCCCTTGCATTTTCCACAGCCACATTAGCTGTGCTTTTGAGACGCAGGCAGGGTAGTGGGCATCTCAATAGTGGGTCCTAATGTAATGGGCTCACTAGCCGGCATTTAATATTGTGCAGTCTGCTGTTTCCTTGGAGCATTGGAGATGAAAATTATTATATACATGACATAATATTTTCTCTTTTCGTAAGTATTCCTTGGTGCGTAATTCCATTTTACTGTTTTCATTTTAACTACAGCTGAAATAGATGTTTATGTTAAATATCTTGCTGCCACATTCATAAACATTTATCTGAAAGTTTCCAGTATTTTACAGAAGGGGAGCTATATGATAATGCGTGTGCGGGGAAGCTTTTTTTCCTGGTGCGCCTCGCTTCCTGCAGTTTATTGCCAAGGCAGCTAAGAGTCACTCAGCCAATAAATAATTAGAGCAGAAGGAAAGCTTTTATCCCAGACTGCTGAAAAGTAAAACTTGCAATAAAGCTCTAAGCTTGGCATCATTTATACATCTATTCGTATATCATACACTCAGAAGCAGGTTCGATTATGTACAAGGCTCCTTCTGTAGACCCTATGGCAGTATATGGACAAGAGCAAACAAGAAACGGATCCGCACACACGCTATGATCAGCAGTTGGGGGGACACCCCTCTTTATTATATCACCTCGTGATCAACGTTTCGGGGGGATAAACCTCCCTTCATCAGGATGTATATGGACAAGGACATAAAACAGAATCCACTCTTTGTATCTTCGGCTGCAGTCAACCACAGCCTTGTACTGTCAGAGGGTTCTGGGAGATGTACAGTACATCAACTATAATTAATTGGCCACTGGTTAGAAAAAAATATAAAGCATCATCAGAAACCAAACAACATGGTCCTCTTAAATATAAAAAAAAAATTTGCAAATTGCAATTTGTCTCAGAATATTACTCTTTACATCATACTTAAAGTTTTTTTTAAAGGTGAACAACCTCTTAATATACTTATTTTAAATAAGAAGAAGAGGCAGCTGCCTAGGGCACAATAATAGGGGGACGCTGGGCCCTAGTCTGCACCTCTCAGTCGTACTCCCCTCCGTTGCTGTCCCTCCTGACACCCTCCCCTCCATGGCTCACCCCTCCCTCCGTCGATAACCCCTCCGTCTCGAGCATGCGCACACACGCGCGGGTGGAGCTTGCCGGCCGGGCTGTCTAATGCGCCCCCGGCCGGCCTGGCCCAGCCCCAATGCCACCCCAGTCTCTGCTAGAACATGCCCTAAAATCACAGAAAGAAACCCCTGGGGTCAATATTTTGTTATAATTGTGGTTTTAAGAGCCACCATTGCTTTTATACCCACCTAGACTCAATCATCAACCTTACAAGCTCCTACACATAGGTGGGTAAGGAGAACCCCATTGAGAGTAACAAACTCCTATATGTGAAAACTAGGGATGCACTGAATCCAGGATTCAGTTCGGGATTCACCTGGATTCGGCCTTTTTTCAGCAGGATTTGGGCGAATCATTCTGCCTGGCCAAACTGAATTAGAAACCTAATTTGCATATGCAAGGGGAATCACGTGACTTTTTGTCATAAAACAAAGAAGTAAAAAATGTTTGCCCCTTTCCACACCCAGGCCCGGATTTGTGGAAAGGCCATCTAGGCCCGGGCCTAGGGCAGCAGGATTTAAGGGGGCGGCATGCTGCCCAACCACACCCACATTGGTTCAAAAACACTGGAGATGCACAGGAGATACAATCTCCATGACAATTTGCATGAATAAAGGGGAGGGGACAGGGGCGACGAATGGCAGTGGGCCTAGGGGCGCCCGCTATATAAATCCGGCCCTGTCCACACCTAATTTGCATTTGGCAAATTAGGATTCGGATTCGGCCGAATCTTTCCGTAAAGTCCTCTCTGATGACGCCACGCCCCACTCGTGCATACTTTTTATGGTGCGTCAGCACAACCGGGGGAAGTAAGGGGAGGGAGTGCAGGGAGAGGGTCTGGGCCGGAGGGGCCCAAAAGAACCGGGACCCACCAGGTTTTTCCCGGTGTCCCGCCATCCCAGTCCAACCCTGTACTAAAGTAAGGGATTATGAGAAGCCTCTGATTTGCCCTACTGCCTTTGACAAAAGACTGTACGGTGTTATATAGGTCACTGGATCACTGAGTAGTTTTCCTATAGATACATAAGTATCATTAATCTTATACATTAATAACTATTATGTCACAACTGTAAAATTGCAGGATAATGTTCAGGTTATGACAGCACTTCCTTTTATGTAACAATTTTTGGTTTATGTATAATGTGATTGTGTGTAAAATGATGGTGTAAAAGAGGTGTGAGCATGAAATAAACTGTACCAAAAGAATCTTTGTGAACCAGAAATTCTGTCATTCATAATTTTATCATATTAAATTACAGGGGTTGCTAACCTTTGAGTTAACTTTAAGTATGATGTATAGAGTTATATTCTGAGACAATTTCCAATTAGTTTTACTTTTTTGTTATTTGTGATTTTTGAGTTATTTAGCTTTTTATTCAGCAGCTCTCCAATTTCAGCAATCAGGTTGCTAGGATCCAAATTACCCTAGCAACCATGCACTGATTTAAATGAGAGTCTAGAATATGAATAAGAGAGGGCCTGAATAGAAAGATGAATTCTAAAAAGTAGCAATAACAATAAATCTGTAGCCTTACAGACCATTTGTTTTTAGATGGGGGTCAGTGACCCCCATTTGAAAACTGGGAACAAGTCAGAAAAGGCAAATCATTTTAAAAATCTATAAAAAAATAAATAATGAAGACCAATTAAAATCAAAGCAAAAAGTCGCTCCTGGTAACTTTAAGTGCAGAGAGCTCACAAATATCTCTATAGGTAAAATAACAGTAATATGGATGACATAGTGCTGGGAATCAGTATTCTTATTGGTCAGTTATTTTGCAATTATAATGAAGTTTTTTTGATCAGCAGAATTCTCATTGGTGAAATGCCTTGCATCTGTCATTATGGTTCTCAGGAACTTCTACAAAAAAAAATAGGGGGCCCGGTGGGTTTACGACCCCTTCATTTTTATTTGTACTGGGTCTGGTTGGGGGCACCTAGGAGAAAAAGGCATGGAAGTCATTTGCATGTGCCCGGATTTACAGGCAGGATTGAATTTAGGTCCTATGTCGCCGTAGACATCTGACCTAAACACACCCTTACGTTGTGCGCATGATGTTGCCACGCCGTGCATATGATGTCAGTGCGCAGTGCGTGTGATGTCACACACTGTATTCAGTGGAATTGACGTCAGCTCTCTGTGCGCGTGACGTCATTTCCGCGTGCTTCCTTGTCCCCTTACCCCTCACCCCCTCAGCTCCGTCACGGAAATTCGTGGAGGAGGGCGGGGGGGGGGGTTAAAAAAATCAAACAAAAACTTAAATAATAGGAACTTCAAAACCCCTCGGGGCCTTAAAATAAATACGGCCCTCGATACAAGCACATGTGCACCTGAGCTCTCGTAGAGTCCAATGACATCACCGATGTGCTCAGCTGAGCCTGTAGAAAGCGTAGCCTAGGGGCTCCTCATGAAGGACTCCACCACTGAGATCTTTGTCCTAGCTGGAACCTTAAAAGTTCAAAAATGAAAATGTAATATACGCTTCCTCATACTGAAATAAGAAACTTTCTAAATAGAATAAATTAAAAATTCTGCATTGTTCTGAAATAATCAAGTTTATGTTCACTATCCTTCTCTCAACATCTGTTTCTCTTCATTCTGTCTTCATGCAGCAGTTGGAGCTCAGATGAAAGATCCAATATATCTTTACAGTAACTAGAGGGGGGCAGACCCTGGCGCAGGTCGTGCAGCCGGGCCCCCCTCCGTATGCTTTTTTTTCTGCGCGAGTCAGTGGCGTGCGAGCTGCCGGGGGGCCCTGAGGGGGTGAAGGTCCTGGCCCAATCGCACCCCCTGCTCCCCCGCTAGTTACGCCACTGATCTTATAGAGGGGCTCCCTTTCCTAGCAGATGTATTAAAGCTCACTCAAATAACTGATTCCAGTACAAACAAAATAACTGCCTTTTGCACAAATTCTGCATGTATAGAGACAGGATTTGTGGTGATTTTCTTGCCTTCTAGGCAAAAGGAGCCCCCCTACAAGATATATTGGCTCATTCATCTGACACCCAACTCCTGAATGAAGACAGAATGAAGAGAAACAGATGCTGAGAGAGGGATAGTTACACAGTTAAATTGGGTTGAAAAAGACAAAGTCCATCAAGTTCAACCCCTCCAAATGAAAACCCAGCATCCACACACACACCCCTTCCTACTTTTAATTAAATTCTATATACCCAAGATGGTGAATATAAACTCAGTATGCTGAAGTTAATATTACATTTTCATTATAGTTTCCCTTTAAATAACACTGGCTATGCCACTTCTGCTACTTCTATTCTTTCAGATGCGCACATCTAATTCCTGCTTATGGCCCCCCCTGCATCCTATAACAACCTTCACTGATATGTGAGTGTCAGCAGCAGCCCTATAGTATCACCAACGAGCTTTTCTCTGCAGGCTGCTATTCCTGATATAACGACCAGGGCCGGATTTACATAACAGACGCCCTTAGGTCCGCTGCCATTAGTCGCCCCCAGTTCCCGCCCCTTTATCCGTACAAATATACATAATTGGAACTGAAGCAATGGAGATCGGCGCACGGGAAATTTAAAAAACTCTTGTATCTCCTGCGCATCCCCAGTGTATCTGACCTAATGTGGGTGTGGTTGGGGAGCATTCCACCAACTAGAATCCCTAGGCCTTTCCACAAATCAGTGTCGGACTGGGATGCGAGGGGCCCACCAGAAAACCTTAGACTGTGGGCCCACTTTCCAAACTATTATTCCTCCTCTACTCACTTAACCTCTTTATTCTCCTAGTCTTTTATATCTGCTTACTATACTCTATTGTTCCATTATTTAGCCTCTTTTTTCCTAAAAAGAAATAGGGAATGACCATGATATAGGCCAAATGGTTAGAAGCAAGAGGGCCCACCGGGAGTTTTCATGGTATCCCAGTGGGCCAGTACGACACTGCTACAGATCCAGGCCTGATATAATGACCCTTCCTATGTGACCCTTGTGAGTTCTAACTGTGATAAAATTCTATCGATGCACCGAATCCACTATTTGGGTGAAATACCGAATCAAATCATAATTTGCATATGCAAATCAGGGGCAGGAAAGGGGAAAATGTGGAAAAAAATCTTCTTTTGTGACAAAAAAAATCACGTGATTTCCCTACCCGCTAGTGATGTGTGGGTCAGGGTTTCCCTAATCCGCCCTGCTAATACCCGCACCCGCTTCCATGGGTCCTTTTATAGACCCGTCCCGCCGATGATGTCACAATAATGTCACAAAAGGGGCTGGGCGAGCAGACGCGACACTATAAAACCGGAACCCGAAAGTCGGACGCCGGCATTTGAAGGTGGCGGGCAGGGAGAGCCTGCGAGGAGCACTGCAAGGTTGAACCGAACCCACCCGGCCCGCACATCACTACTACCCGCCTCCAATATACATATGCAAATTAGGATTAGGATTCGGTAAGGCAAGGCACACGGATTCGGCTAAATCCCGAACTTGGATTCGGTGCATCCCTATAAAAACCCTTCTAGGGATCTGCTGCACCAGCACTAGTCACCCATTCCTTGGCCCTTCCTGCACAGAAACCAGTGCAGCCGGCAGCATGCTGCTTCTCCACGGTCATCCCCAACTATTTAGCAACAGCCCGTGCGACTAAGTCAGCTCAGTTGTTTAATACTAAAGAGCTGTTCTAGGCAGCCCGGTTATAATGAGTAATCCTTCGGCGGCACGAGTGACATCCCTCTGCTTCTCTAATTCATTTTCCGAGCAGGCATCCCAGCAACGTGTCCACGTGACCCTAAGCCGTGTGTCTCCCAGTGGCTGAGTCAGTGTCCCTTTAAGGCCAGCAGCCGCTCAGTACTCATACACACACTCACATAAGCGCCTCTAATAGCACTGCCAGGTGACACATGCCCGTCCATGTGTACCTCGCATCAGACCACACCCCCTACTCGCGGCCGATTGGCCATAACTAGGTCAAGCCCCTCCCGGTGACTGCGTGATTGGTTAAAAATAGGTCAGGGTCCCACCTGCCTCTCCTCATGTCACCGGCACATGACTATCCCAGAGAAACTTGGAAAACACAAACAGAGGCAGACAGGCTTCGAGCTCTCGCACGCTGCGCGCTTCCTGCTGGGATATTAACACGAAATAGTCGTGTAAATAAATAAATAGAACGTGGAGGGGGGCGCGCGAGTCTGATTGGCTGCTGAGAAGACTCGTTTCATATCTGGGCTTTCTGCAGGCTCCTCCTCTTTTCATCTTCTGCTTGATCTTCTTGCAACAGAGGAGCATAAGGGAAAAAGGACAACGTTATTGCAGTGATCGGGAAATGGGGAAACTTGGATCTTGTGCCTCCAGTACCTGCAGGGACCCTGAATAAAGGGACTGAGCTGTCAGCATTCAATCACTGACACTTTCTGCATTTATACTCGGATATAGTTCTCTCCCCTGGTTCGATATCGATCAGATCGTTACCAATCTGCAGGAGAGATCGGGTATTGGTGCTGCTCGCTTCTGTTATTGACTGTGCATCTGCCAAGGATATGTCTCGGCCAACTACCCAGCTGACTACCTGCGAGAAGCTACAGGGGCATCAGCTGCACCAGACGCCTCCCCTTGGGCTCCCTGGGCCCGGGATGGTGAGCTTAAAGAGCCTGCTGCAAGGGTCCATAAAGGGTCCGGATCGCAGAACGAGAGAGCTGTCTAATAGTAAGTAGCAGCAGGCGGGGTGTGGGCTACAGATGACAGTTGCTCCTGGACACCCCATGGGTTAAATGTAGATTCAAGTACAAAAAAACTGCAGCCCTTTAGCTGCAACTCCCAGCATGCTGCATCCATCCCAAAGGCTATAGTGTGTGCTACAGGTTAGATGGAGCCCCAGCAATCCATACATATCATGCTGTCCTACAGCAATGTTAAGGGCATAGATACACTGCGATTCGGGTGGATTAGTCGGCCGGCGACAAATCTCCTCTTCTTCGGGGCGACTATTCTCCCCAAGCTGCCTCCCGCCGGCTAAAAATGTAAATCGCTGGTGGGATGGCACTTGGATGGCTTCGTTTTCTGAAGTCGCACGACGTTGCCTCATGAGGAAACTGGGCAACCTTCGGAAAACAAAGCGCTCTGAGTGCCATCCTGTCGACAATTTACATTATATGTTCCCCTTAAGGGCAGAGACACACGCTTTGATTCGTGGAGATAAATCGCCCGGTAACAAATCTCCTCTTCTTCGGGGCTACTCTTCTCCCTGAACTAACTCCCCTGCCTTCCCACCAGCTAGAATGTAAATTGCCAGCGGGAAGGCAGAGGAGGCAGTTCAGGGAGAAATAGTCGCCCCCAGCCTTCATGCATTTGGCAAGGGCCTCTATTTCTCTAACTCTGGTGTTGGATGGGGGGACAGGGGCAGAATTCTATGCATGCATCATAGGGAAGATATAAAAAGGGATCTGGATATCTGTAAAACCTTTATGCATCACGGAAAGTCTGCTGCAGAACAGCTTGGCAGTGAAGCTAGCACACCTGCTTTCAGCACCCTACAATACCTGGGCAAGGTGACACACAATGGCAACTGACAGTTGTGCTTGCCTAATTTGATCTGCATAAGCAGGAGAGTTAAAGGAGAAGGAAAGGCTAAAACTAAGTAAGCCTTATCAGAAAAGGTCTATATAAATACACCAGTAAACCCTCAAAGTAATGCTTCAAACGCCTCAAAGTCCTCTGTCAAAAGAAACACCACATTTCTTTCCTTCTATTATGTACACATGGGCTTCTATATCAGTCTTCCTTCTTTCAGCTTAAACCTGCTTGTTTGTTCCTCTTCCCCTCCCCTTCTCTGCTGTAATCTGAGCCCAGAGCTAAAAGTGAGCAAGGAGGGACTCAGGCAGGAAGTGATGTCACAACAAGCTAATATGGCAGTTGCTATCCTAAACAAACAGAGAGCTTCTAGAGCTGTTTACTCAGGTATGGTAATACATTCTACAGAATTAATTTAGTCTTATACCTTGGACTATTGCAGCTAATCTATTGGCAATAAAATGCCTCCGTAGCTTTCCTTCTTTAATTCTGCCCATGCTTCTGAAATATAACATAGGCAGTATAATATAAGCACTATAATAAGAACTATGTGCCCCCCTGTAATAAGAACTATGTGCCCCCCTGCCGCTAAGCGGTTCCCCCTCTACAGTAGCTGTGTTCCCTACGCTGTGCTGACAGCCATTTGCTTTGCCTTCAATCAGATCCATGGTGATTCTGTATTTCTACCTGGTATTAGAGGATCAGCTGGAATGATTCTGCACCCAGGATTAGTTTTAGGGAAAACAGAACGGTCCCCCATAATCCTCAGCAAGGGGACTAGAGCCATCTCCAGTTTTTCCTCTGGGGCCAGGAGCAAGTGTATTATTTACCCCCACCCTGGCATAACATAAGAATCCATGCAAAATATTGATTTGCAATGACCAACAGCAATAACAGGGCCTTCAACACCAGTACCACAAGCATCCACCCCCCATAATTACCCAGATAAGAGACCTCATTACCTGCCTGGGAACATTGTTATTATTACATTTTGCATTGTTCAGTAACTAGTTTTTTAAGGGGCTGTAGAAATGCAGTTCTAGCTGGAGAGCAGGAGAATGATCATCCTTATCTTATTTAGCTCAGTCTAGCACTTACCATATTTCCAACATTGGATGGGCCCCATTTTCTCAAGATCAGGCCTGTATCCCTCTATCACTCTGCATAATGTTTGAACACCCCACAGACTCAACTCATTCTAAAGTGATTGATGCCCCCAGCAAACTGAACATATTCAGATTGCTTTATTTCTCCATTTGTCTCAGCACCACTGTTGTGTGATAGGAACATTCTGTGCCACTACAGTCTCACTTGTGCCATGAAAGGTTGGGCAATGCCTTCTGATGAACTGTGTTGGAAATGCAATTCCTGCTTAGACAGATCCAGGCAGTACACAGTGGATGATCATTTTGTATGATTTGAGGTAGTATTGTTACACAGAGTATTTTTGCTCAGTGATCAGCCAATTCCTGCACAACAGCAGTTATTGTATATCTCAGGGTATAGCATTCTGCATTGCACTTCCAAAGTTGTACCTGTGGGTGCAACAATTAAAGCAATGGTAACATAAAAAATGGTGGTTTAAGGAATGATAATTTAATGTACCGTTCCACTGCGCTGGTTAAATGTGTTTGTTTGCTTTACAAACTCAACTAGTGTTTATGTAAACAAGCTACTGTGTAGCCATGGGGGCAGCCATTCAAACACAGGGTACACAGCAGAGAACACATATGTTCTTGAGAACCCCATTGTATGCTACAGAGCTTATCTGTTATCTGCTTTGTATCCTGTGCTTTTTCTCCTTTTTCAGCTTTGAATGGCTGCCTCTATGGCTTGTATATATAAAAACTATAGAAGAGTTTCCTAAGCAAACAGACCAGCTGGACCAGCGCAGAGCAAATGTCCAATATATTTTCAGTAATTCTAATATGTTGGTGTTACTGTTCCTTTAACCAGGTGCTTTCTCACCAACAAGGTGACCCAAGTGTTGTTTGCAAAAACCATATTTAGATACAACTGTGAGCAGCTGTTCGATTGTCAGTCATCTGCATGGAGGTTTACATTAAACTAGATTACTGCAGCTACTGCAGAACCTCTTGGGATTCTGGGCTGCTCTGCTCGCCACTACTCATTCTTGTAATAAATATTCTGTTTAATTAATAAAAACATGGCAAGAATTTGGCGTGCCTTTGTTCCATACTATACAAATAATTGCGCATTAAAGGTATGGGACCTGTTATCCAGAATGCTTGGGCCTGGGGTTTTCTGGATAACGGATCATTCCGTAATTTCTACTAAAAAATCGTGTAAACATCAAAGGCTGGTTTTGCTTCCAATAAGGATTCATTATGTCTTAGTTTGGATCAAGTACAAGCTACTGTTTTATTATTACAGAGAAAAAGGAAATCATTTTTAAAAAGTCTGGATTATTTGGATAAAATGGAGTCTATTCCGTAATTTGGAGCTTTTTGTATAACAGGGTTTCCAGATAACGAAATCCCATACCTGTATAAGAAATAGCCCATTGTTGCACCTTGGGTTGCTGTACAGGTGATTATCAGGGTTGCTGGGAGCTTATGTTGATGAAGCTTTTACCTTGGACAAGGTGTATATGCTGCAGCTGCAATAATTACTTTATCCATGGTGATTCTGTAATGTTACACTTGGAATGGATGAAAATGTTCAGATTGCTTTAGTTTATTCCTATTTTTTCTGCTCTCACTGCAGAATCAGCTCAGAGCAGCCGTGTTGTTAGGTTGTTTAACTGCAGGGAATGCAAAGTGCAGAACCTGTGTGTTGCAGGGGTAACATAAGGACACATCAATGTCCGTATTGTGTGGCAGGATTACTCTCAAACAATCTCAGTTCTGGCAGACTTCTTTTTTGTTAGGTGAATCTTTGATTCAAACATTTCCTAATTGGATGAAAAAACTGCAAGGTTAAACTGTTTATTGTGCCACCCTGTAAACTGTGTGTGTATGTGTGTTTTTGTGTTTGCCACATCTGTGATACATGCATCAAAACATAGAAACAATCATATACACACATTACAATTGTACTTTTCCTGAAGTAGCCTACAGAGGACTAAGTGATTGTAGCCCATGGAAAAGCTGTGGTCTGCACGTGGAAAGCAATATTACAGCCCACAAGCTCTCCGTATGGTTATTACAAGGGGTAGAAACAGGTCCGGACTGAGAATTAAAATAGGCCCTGGCATTTCAGGTACACAGAGGCCCAATCAGCCCACATAGAGGCCCAAACAGCCCCCCACCAGCCCACTAAATACTGACTTTCTATGGCACATTATAGCAGCCCCTCTGGCATTTGCCAGAACCCACAGATCGCCAGTCCGGGCCTGGGTAGAAAACACCTCTGTACATGAATAAAAAGGATGTTTGCTGAATATGTATGTATTCTGTCTATTGTATTACTTTTACTATTTTCAATGTTTCTCTGTTATAAAGCACTAATAGATCATTGTTTTGATATTCTATATACAAGCCACTGTGTAGCCATAGAGGCAGCCATTCAAAGCTGAAAAAGGAGAAAAAGCACAGGATACACAGCAAATAACAGATAAGCTCTGTAGCATACAATGGGATTCTTCAGAACTTATGTGTTCTCTACTGTGTACCCTGTGTTTGAAAAAATTGCTTTGCATTTACAAACTTCCTTAGGGCAGTGGCACTCAAGACAATTGCCCCCACATGTAATAAAAGGCACTAAGCTTGCCCAGGAGCAGTAACCCAAAGCAACCTATAAGACGTTTGCTTTTGAACAGGTGACGAGTAAATGCTTCCTGCTGATTGGTTGCTATGGGTTACTGCACCTGGGCAAACTTAGTGCCTTTTATTACATAACCCCCTTGGTGTTTTGTCGCCTACACAATTTTCAATCGTGGGCTTATTTATTGAACCCATGTTGAATTAGTGAGTATTCTGTTCCTTTAAAAGGGTTGTTCACCTTACAAACACTTTTTTCAGTTCAGTTTTTTTCAGATTCCAGAAATTAAGATTTTTTTTCAATTACTTTCCATTATTTATTTTTTACAGTTTTTTTCCACAGTTGAATGTTCCTGTCTCTGGCGTTTGAGTCTGGCAGCTCAGTAATTCAGCCACAGACTCTAAACTGTTACAATTTTGCAACATTTAGTTGATACATTTCTCAAAAGCATCTCTGGAGTATTAGTAACTATTGTATCAATTCTAACAGCTGCCTGTAATGAAACCCAGAGATTCTGCTCAGCAGGGACAAAGAATCAACTAAATGTATCAATTTAGAACAGTTTACAGGGTCGGCGACCCCCCCCCCCCTCCCAGGGCTGCTTTAGAAGGTGAAAAAAGACACTTTACAATTCAATATTAGAAAAACCGTGACTAGTAGAAATGACATAGTAATTGGAAAATGTTTTTATTTCTGGTGATCGGAAAACAACTAGTTGTTTGAAGGCGAACAACCCCTTTAAGGTGAAGTGGCGTATGCCTGGCCCATGTCATACCCCAACCTCTAAGCTCTTCTTTTACTTTTCCAAGCAACTTAAAAAAACTATAACATTTGAGACAGGCCTTCGTGCCACAATCTTAGGATGAAGGTGAGCGTGATGGGTCTGAGCATGTTTTTTTTTTCATCATACTCAATCCATCATACCCTAGTCTGTTATATGTCAAAACCATGAAGGACTTGGAATGGTAGAAATGCTGTTCCTTATCTTGATTTATGTTAAAGCCAATATTGATGGGAACACCATACCATAGCCTGCAATATGTCAGAACCAATAAGAACTTGGATTGATGGAAACACTGTATCCTACTTATACCTGATACCTGCTATAATTCATTGCCTAGTCGTTAGTGTCGTTTCATTTGTAAATAACACTGTTTACATTACATATAATTCACTCTCCCATATACAATTTTATTCCTGAACCAACAAATGTATTTTTTTCTGTAATATTGGTGTGAAGGCAGCTATATCAGCTATATCAGGTTATTGTGACCGATCCCAGTCGAAGATTTAACATGGGTCTTCATGATCCCTATTAATAGATTGGACAAATAAAGGGGTAGCTTGGAGCGTTATGGGTGCACATACAAAGCACCACATTTTGCAGAGAATAACAACTCAATTTACTTTGAATTTTTAAAGCTAATCTCTAGTAAATTATCTCTTAAAGGAATAGTAACACCAAAACGTGAAAATGTTTTAAAGTAATGAAAATATCATGTACTGTGCCCTGTACTGGTAAAACTGATGTGTTTGCTTCAGAAACACTAATATAGTTCATAAAAACAAACTGCTGTGTAGCAATGGTGGAAATTGAAAAAAAAAGACTATACGGCCCAGGTTAAATTGTGGATAAAAGATAACACCATTATGTTCTACAGAGCTTATCTGCTGTGTAACCTGAGCCTTTTCTCCTTTGAATGGCTGCCCCCATTGCTACACAGCAGCTTTTTTATATAAACAAGTAGTAGTGTTTCTTATGCAAACACAGGTTTTTTACAAGTGCAGGGCAACACTGCATTATATTTTTATTACTTTAAAACACTTCCATTTTTTGATGTTACTGTTTCTTTAATATGGGTCCCCAGAGAAGAGGGTTAAAAACTGCTATGAACATTAATTAAAAAATGTTGGTATAAGCTATTCCCCATTCATAAAGGACCTTATTTATCTATATATAAGTGTCTTCTTTTTTTTATTGCTGTGGAAGCTGTTATAATGGCTTCCTCAATCAGAACATTTAATAGTCAAACGTGCGCCAGATATTCTTGAAAAACGGTTGAGTGTTTTTGATTGATTTCTAAATCCATGAACACTCAGTATAATACCCTTTTAATTGCTGCTAGATTCAGGATTGTTTGTTTTCTTTTTCTTTTTTCATTTAGAGGGCTTTTAATGCACAGTTATTATTCAAGCATTAAGCACCACATAATTACTGAGTCTATTAAATTGGTAAGATATACACCTAGGAATTCCTTCTATAATTTTTTTTTGCTGCGAAACATTCTCTTTTATACAAGTATAATGATATGCTTCCTTCTCGAGCTGCTATAATGGAAGTTTACACAGAAGCGCCCATGTGTGGCACTCCTACCCGGCCGAGACCTTTCTGTCCATTAATCGTGTGCAAGTCTAGCTGTGCCAGTCTTAATGTTCATTGGAAGGCATAATACCATGGAGCAGTGCAGGCAGGGCGTAGGGAAGGTTCATTTCAGGTAAGAGAGGATGTTAGTGTTTAGAGTTGGATCCACCCTGTGTGACACCTGACTTGATGACTGGGAGACACACGTGTAGTATTGTCTGTTTGCTGACAAGTCCATGTGGTGGTTTATTCAAGGATGAAAGTTCATTGAGAGATGCAGTGACTGGTCTGTAATGAGCCATGTAAATATAAATCACAATATAAAAACTAAAAATAATTACCCTTGGTCATTAAAGTCGGCATAAAATGGTGTAATCAGTAATATGGCATGGCTAATTATCCAGTTACCAAGTCACATAGGGCTGAATGTGAGCAGCGTCATGACTAAGTACAACTTTCTCTAATGCTACCATCATCCTGCAGGAAGGGGTTCTGGAAATCTAGAAGCTTCCCAGCTCTATATATTGACACATGACAATATTCTATTCTAGCTGCTCACCCAGTAATTGCTATGGCAGATTTTTAATACACAATTTTTAAATATGTAAAATATTAAGGTGGTCATACACGGGCTGATAAAAGCTGCTGACAGACCCAGTCGGCAGCTTATTGGCCCGTTTATGGGGCTCTCTGACGGGCTTCCCCGATCAATATCTGGCTGAAAGTTCTTGTACAGTGACAGTAAAAAAAGCATTAGCATATATTAAGCACCCAGAAAGAGGTATTAATAATTGTGTTTATCGGCTCTATCTGTGGCTTTAACTCTTAAAGGAGCAACAAACCCCTTACCAAAAAAATCCCTACACCCACGTAGTAGCTAGGGGGGGGGAGGAGGGAGAGGGGTCTACGTGGGGTGGGGGGTAGGGTTTTTTTTGGTAAATGGTTTATTTCTCCTTTAAAAGAACATTATCAGTGAAGGCTAAGGCCTAGTATGTCTAACTGAAGGCCTGCAGGCAAGATGGCCTACTGTAGCTACTACATAGCTTTCTTTGTATGACATTGGCAAAAAAGTTTGGCTCTCTGGTTTCCACCAATGTTCCAAAAAAATATCATATAACATTGACTATATAAATAAAATGTAATCATTTCTCATGAACAAAATGCTCATGCGTGCATGTTCTGCATACAATTCTTTATATTTGAAAGTTTCCATTCCCTCAAAAACCCTTTTGTAGTACAGGTGTGGCATCCATTATCCGGAAAACCATTATCATACCAACCAACATTTTGGAAATAAAAAGATTGACAAAAAGTTGGCACACAACACATGGCAAATTTTTTGACCATGCCCATTTTCGTGACCACACCCCCTAATTACCATGTTCATTTTACAAAATCTGGCAGGTTATGAAAGTTGGAACATATTTCTGTGTTTTTTTTTTCAGTTATTACAGTTTTGCTAATGAAGGTGAATTGCCCTTTAAGCTGTGGGTCTAACTTTTCCCAAGGGACCTGTTATCTTATATTTTTACAATTACTTATTTGCCTATCTCGAAATTGTTACAAAAGTATCTTATCTGCAGCTGTGGCTGTTCTGGTTCTAAAAAGCCAATTAAGTTAGAAACTTTGTCTCTTTTTCTGGCTGTTCAGTGCAGAGAAAAACGGGACTTTCTAGTACAAACGAGGGATTGTGGGTTGAGCTGTCAAAAGAGGGACTGTCCCTCTAAAAACAGGACAGTTGGGAGGTATGTATTATCCAGAAAGCTCCGAATTACAGAAAGGCCGTCTCCCATAGACTCCATTATTATCACTTTTATTTAAAATTTTTAAAAATGATTTCCTTGAATTATTAAAACAGTATCTTGTACTTGATCCAAACTAAGATATAATGAATCCTTATTGGAAGCAAAATTGTAATGTTTAGTAGACTAAGTAAGGTATGAAGGAATTACAGAAAGATCCGTTCTCCGGAAAACAAGTCCCGAGAATTCTGGATAACAGCTCCCATACCTGTATTTATGTTTATTTGGCAAAATGTGGGGTTGCCATCTGGCCAAACATTTACAGCCCATTCAGGGTTTTTTTTCCAGAAGAGATATCAAACCTACTGTAATATGTGGCCTTAATTGCTCGGAGAGATGGGTCAGGATCCCCTTACATTTTTTAGTACTAGATCCCTGATTAGGCATTGGCATAGCAACTGATGCTACATGTTTTTGGAGGATGCTGGAAGTTGTTGTTCTTCAACAGCTGGAGGACAAATGTTACCGCTCCTTGTATTGGGTGGTTTAAATGTGGAGGAAATTTCAGGCTATTAGCGAAATTTATGGCTGGGTTTGGAGAATCTACATATGAAGTGTGAATTATCCCTTGCAGACCCAAAGAGACTGTTATTTAATTACTTTTTTGCAGCTTGCAATTCCACGAGGCTGTTGCTTTGTAACTGGATGGTGTCCTAAAGGAATAATTGTGTGCGAGGGTGGGAGATTTCAGGGATCAGGTTGTTCTGGGAGTTAGAAGTTCAGCAATATCTAAAGGGTAACAAGCTTTCATCCCCCACCATTAATATACATATATTAAAGCACCAATGAAATGTGCAGAGTAAACTCTTATGAAGAGAAATCTGTTTTAAGAAACAAAAGTGCTTATGGATTTGGATTTAATTTAGTAAGTGACCCATTTGCTTAAAATATGATGTCAGAACTGAAACACGAGGAAAGCATTTCTCTTCTAACATCTTCCTTTCTCTCCCAAAGGTATAATGAAGGACAAGGAGAGGAAACTAGAAGATGACATGACTGGTCCTCGTCCCAATCACTGTGCGTTCCTGGGGTCCCTAGTGTGGGAACGCACAGTGCCATATAATGAAATTGAGTATGTGGATCTGGATGAGTTCCTACGGGAGAATGGCCTCCCATCAAGCCCACCTCACCAACCCTTCTCACCAGCAAATCTGACGCCACCTCCATCTAACCAGTCAGTGTTCGATCTTAGTCGGCCGGCCTCCTGCGCCTCTTCTACCTCTGCCTGTTCTTCTCCTGTGCAAAGCATGGTGGACAGTGAATATCCAAGCAGCAACGCAGGTACAGCCTTTTTTATGTGCTATGTCTGCACTTTTTCACCTTCTATACTTTCCAAATGCACATCACTGCATCACTGTGTTGCATTTCAGTAGGTGAAATTCTGCTGTCACCTAGCCGTGTTTGCCAAAATTTCTAGCCATCTCCAGCAGACTGGTAGTGGGGAGAGACACGGAGAGAGACAGTTTATAGCTGTAGTATCCCTTTAAAGAAGAACTAAAGCTCAATAAAACCTGGTACTCTTGCAGTTTGGGCTTCTGTACTAGCCCAAGGACGCCACAGCCCTTTACCGGTGAAGATCTGTGCCTTCAAAGATGCCCCCGGTTCTCCATCTTTTTCAGTTCTGGTGTCAGCTTAGGGGCCAATATATAATATATTTTTACCCCTATATGTAATAAAAGACACTAACTTTTCCCAAGATCAGTAACCTATAGCAACCAATAATAGTTATAATAATAATTTAGTATTATTATATTTGCTTTTAAACAGATGACCAGTAAATGAAGATCTGTGCCTTCAAAGATGCCCCCAGTTCTCCATCTTTTTCAGTTCTCATTTACATCAGCTTAGGGGCCAATATATAATACAATATATACAATATATATCCGTAAACCCATTATCCATAAATCTCCGAATTACGAAAGGCCATCGCCCATAGACTCCATAATAACCAAATGATTGAAAATTACTTCCTTTTTCTTTGTAATAATAAAACAGTAGCTTGTACTTGATCCTTACTCAGATATAATTAATCCCTATTGAAGGCAAAACCAGCTTATTGGGTTTATTTAATGTTTACATGATTTTCCAGTAGATTTAAGGTATGAAGATCCAAATTACAGAAAGATCAGTTATCCGGAAAACCCCAGGTCCCGAGCATTCTGGATAACAGGTCCCATACCTGTATATATTTACCCCTATATGTAATAAAAGGCACTACATTTGCCCAAGAACAGTAACCAATAGCAACCAATAATAGTTATAATAATACACTGAGCATGTGCAGTGCCACTGACACTCAAAAAAGATGGTCTAACAAGATCAAAAAATGAGGAGCTGCTGTGTATAACTTGAATCATTACAGGTATAACGCCAAGTAACTCTGGGCTGATACTGGTGGTGTAGCTACAATACAACAGACACCAAAACTTCGAGGGGGGTCCCTGGCCTGCTGGGTCTGCTGCATGGGAATCTTTCTATTTGTGCTGTCCAGCTCAAATGGGCTATCAGCCAGTAGAAGTGGCAAAGATGGGGGTGACATTTCTTGCCAGGCCCACAAAGTTTTTTTTCATGGGAATACCTGGCTTTTACAGGTTATACCACTGGCTGACGCGATACATTTACCCTCATATATAATATGAGGCACTAATTTTGCCCAGGAGCAGTAACCCATGGCAACCAATAAGCTGCTTGCATTGTAACAGGTGACTAGTAAATTCTACCTGCTGATCAGTTGTTATGGGTTACTGCCCATAGGCAAACTTAGTGCCTTATATTGCATAACCTTGGTGTATAAAATACAGCATTGCTAATCAATGTTTCCCCTTTAAAGGCAGCAACTTATTTATTTATACTTATTTATTTATTTAACTTAGCATATTTATACAGTAGAATCAGTGTAGTGTCCTTAGATAACTAGTTAGAAACCAGCACAATCTGCCTGATTTATCATTCAATACAACACAGGCTTTCCCCTAGCAGCATCAGGAATCAATTCCTCTTTAAGCCAGATGCCTATTCAATGAGGATTTGATTTCCCAGAGATTAGGAAGAGTTGGGAAGTAATGGTTTACGCTATCTGCTGAAGTTGAACTGAGGCCACCGCAGGGACTGCTTTTAATAGCTTGTCTCTACTCTTACAGCAAAGACACGTTAAGAGGCCGATTCACTAACTTCGAGTGAAGGATTCGAAGTTAAAAAACTTTGAATTTCGAAGTTTTTTTTGGGCTACTCCGACCATCGAATGGGCTACTTCGACCTTCGACTACGACTACGAATCGAAGGATTCGAACTAAAAATCGTTCGACTATTTGACCATTCGATAGTCGAAGTACTGTCTCTTTAAAAAGAACTTCGACCCCCTAGTTCGCCATCTAAAAGCTACCGAAGTCAATGTTAGCCTATGGGGAAGGTCCCCATAGGCTTGGCTAACTTTTTTTGATTGAAGGATATTCCTTCGATCGTTGGATTTAAATCCTTTGGATCATTCGATTCGAAGGATTTAATCGTTCGATCGAAGGAATTATCCTTTGATCGTTCGATCGAACTATCTGCACTAAATCCTTCGACTTTGATATTCGAAGTCGAAGGATTTTAATTCCTAGTCGAATATCGAGGGTTAATTAACCCTTGATATTCGACCCTTAGTGAATCGGCCCCTGCGTGTTAAAAACCACAAAAAAACTAAAAAAAATAAAAGCAGTTGAGGTCTCATAGAAGTTAATGGAGAGTTACACTGATCCGATTGGACCTTCTTTTAGCCATTATGACTTTTAGAGGTTTTCTGATTTTTTTTTTTTAGCTAATAATTGTCTGAAATTTGTGTTTTAGAGCATCATTCGGTATTTTTTTTTCATTTGTGCTTTTTAATAATAAATAACGTGGCATTTGTTGTTTTACAGAAAATTAGTTTATTTGTGGTTTTAAAACCATTAAAATGAGAATGTTGGTAAATGGGTTTCCGCGCTTATGGAGATCAAGATTACGTGAAAAGCCCTAGGCCCCGAACATTCTGGATAGTAGGTCCCATACCTGTACAAATGTATATGTGAACTTTAAGGTGGTTCACAAAGAAGTTGGTGATCACTCCTACCAGTGGCATAACTAGATATTACCGGGCCCAACAGAAAATAATTTTTCAGGCCCCCAAAATGTCTACACCTTGTATATGAATTAGGGCCTCATGAGGTATATGGGGCATCATGGGGCCCCTATACTGCCTGGTCGCCCCTGCAGTCACAGGGATGGTTTTTCTGTAGCTACGCCCCTGACTCCTACAACTGTGGTGAGCTCATTTGTATTATCAGTTCTATCAAAGTCTAAAAACACCACTATAACCACATTTATAGACGTATTTGTGGACCAGTAAAGATATTCCGTTGTATTCTAGAATCTCATTAAATTAATTCCTGCAGTGTTTGTGGATGCGATACATCCCTAGTAAAATAACTGCATGATTACCATTAATCACATCCAGCTTCAAAGTCTGGAGAAAACTGCTGTGCGTATCTACTCCTCTGGCAATTATATGTATAGGGAGAAAGGCCAAGCTTGTGTCTTATTTTGAGTTGAACTGAAGGAAACCCGCCCCAACCACAAACACGCAACCGGTTTGCCGTGTTATATTAGCCAGAAATGACAACGTTTGTGTGCAGGAAGATCAGATCTTGAGGCCTGAGCAGGAACATGAACAAGAGACCTATTCTGTTGTATTATCAGCAGCAGATGGGGTTTGTGCCATCTTGCATTAAATTTTAAGCTCCATTGTGATAAATGTTTGGTACATGCCAATGTTGGCCTGCTCTTAACTCAGTCTATATATATAAGCTATTTTTGAATTGCTGCACTCCAGCTCGGTGGCGTAACTAGAGTGCGCCGGGCCCCCCTCCAAAAAAATCTTCAGAGGGGCTCAGCGCACTCCGATCCCCATCCTTCTGCCCACTTTCTGCTCCCACCCTGACTCCACCCGGATCCCACCCACTCCCCATCTGTCTCCGCTCTGTGCCGACTTGCGGTCTACTTTCCCAGCCGCTCTCTTACCTGCGCTGGGGAAGCAGAGTGCAAGTCGGCAAGGCAATATCCTTCCCATAATGAATAAGGAAACCCATAACTGTACTTATAAATAACCTATAAGTAATATAAATATGTATTTATAAATAACCTATAAGTATTAGGTATATTACAATAGGCACCAATAAAACTACACCCCCTGCTTAAAAGGGCAGTTCAATCCTAGCTCAATAAATAGGGCTTGTGCTGAACCGTGTATACATCAAATGTACAATTTATACAGAAACACTGATCAATACAGAAGGCCATGCTCATACAGTTTGCACAGGATTATTATGTTGAGAGATAAACAAGCTGATTTTATTGGTCTAAACATGTATTCCTTGCACGCAGCAGGTTGTATTGCTTAAGCAGATTTTTATTTTGCTCTGCTAATTGCAAGCATTAATTATTATTTTGAAAAGAATGTCCAACCCTTTGAGTTAGCCCCTCCCTGTGTCCGTGTCGAAAACGTGAGACAAAATAAGTAGTTGCCTTGGTGCCAAAAGTAGTGCTCAGTCCACGTGCCTCTCCAGTTCTCATACTCATGATGCAACTCTGAATTACAGGCTGCATTTTTAGTCCAAACTCTAGGGTGGAACAGATGGCTAGAGGCTTAGTGCCGCGTGGATGTGTGAGCACTTGTGTGTGCGGCTGCCTTGTATTCTCTCACAGAAAGTGTATTTAGAACAAAGCATTGATGTGCCCCTGCATGACTGCCTAGGTGTATCTACATACCAAGAAGAAGTTTACCCAGTGCCAACAGCTTCTCTGGCAGTAGCCAAAAAATCTTAATATTCCTGCAGAGGTGATACAGGGTGAGCTGGCAGGAATAGATGTCAGAAGACACAAGTACATGCCTGGATGAGGAGGGCAGCAGGAACACATTTTAATCTTGTAAAGTATCAAGTAACCCTTCAGCTAAAAGTTATAGTTTGAGGGGAACATGAGTTTGGGTTATGGAGATCAGAAGGCACTAGGAACAATGAAAAGCCCATGTAGAGATATCATTTATTTTCATGCACTGAAGTGCTGAAATGTGTGAGCACCATTGCCAAAAGCTTGCATAAAGGTTTGCCTGTGAGATAGCTACCTATAGTAGCAGTGGGATAATAGTCTCTGGGAAGGGACTGTGACTGTGGGATAGCAGGTATAGTAGGGAGAGATGGTGCCTATAGTAACAGTGGGATAATAGTCTCTGGGAAGGGAGTGTGACTGTGGGATAGCAGGTATAGTAGGGAGAGATGGTGCCTATAGTAACAGTGGGATAATAGTCTCTGGGAAGGGAGTGTGACTGTGGGATAGCAGGTATAGTAGGGAAAGATGGTGCATATAGTAACAGTGGGGATAATAGTCTCTGGGAAGGGAGTGTGACTGTGGAATAGCAGGTATAGTAGGGAGAGATGGTGCCTATAGTAACAGTGGGATAATAGTCTCTGGGAAGGGAGTGTGACTGTGGGATAGCAGGTATAGTAGGGAGAGATGGTGCCTATAGTAACAGTGGGATAATAGTCTCTGGGAAGGGACTGTGACTGTGGGATAGCAGGTATAGTAGGGAGAGATGGTGCCTATAGTAGCAGTGGGGTAATAGTATCTGGGAAGGGAGAGTGACTGTGGGATAGCAGGTATAGTAGGGAGAGATGGTGCCTATAGTAGCAGTCGGATAATAGTCTCTGGGAAGGGAGTGTGACTGTGGGATAGCAGGTATAGTAGGGAGAGATGGTGCCTATAGTAACAGTGGGAATAATAGTGCTCAAAAGTTAATGCCCTACTCCCTGTTCCCTTAGGGACTCCATTTTAATGATGCAACCTGTAGGCCCGAGGTGACTAAAAAAAATGTAGAACTTAAATTGATTTCCTTTACTATAATGAGGACCTAGAACTATAAGTGGATTTAGGTTTCCACTTATTCCTCAACACCCCCCATCCCAGACCCTAAAGAGTCTTGCAAAAGGTGTTCGGGCACTTGGATTCCTGGCAGAGGTGGTTGGGGGGGGGGTCAGGAATGTCAACAAAAAGGAGGGGGGGCATATCCCATAATAGGCCAAGTTCAATTCAGTGAGAAAAAGTTCTCGGTTTATTACGTGAAAACTCGTGGACAGAATTAAATTCCAGGAGAAAAAACTTCTCCAAGAATAATTCCATTTTTTCCCCATTGATTTCAGTAGAGTATCCACATGATAAACAGAGAGAGAGATACATTTTTCTGAATTAAATTGCATCTCAAATTGAGCCTTGTCCATGAGTTTGTATGTGGGAAGTGTGGGAAGCATATGGAAACTTGGTTTCTTTTCATGGTCATAGAAAAACCATGTTTGGTTGTAAGGATTTTTTTTTGCGGGATTTTGCACAGCAGGAAGTTTTTAGTTTAATTCCAAGTAAGTATCTTGTATAGTATTCCCAAGTGGACTGTGGGAAGATATGTCGATTTTTGGGCATGTATATCACTGTACTGCCGACTCACCATTATCTACAGCTACTCTAGTGCTTCTCAAGTGGCCGAACACGCTGTATCTTCCCTAATACGCACTCCACCTGCTCCAGATTACTCTGTTTATCTGTAATTATGCCACATGGACTTGTCTCGTGTTACAGGAGACACAATCTGTTTACTATAACTAAGTCAAACAAGAGAGATTCATTCAGGCAAGGTTTCAGGTAGCTTATAATTTCATTTGAGGTCTGAGGAATTTACATCCTCCAACCTTTTCATTTTATTATTTTCAATAACTTCATTGGATTCCACTGGCTGATGCATATTTCAGGCTTAACGTTTGTTTTTAAGTATTTTACATTCACTTTAAATTTGAAATCATCATTGTTTATTAAGGCATAAGGAGCATTTGGTTATTCTGCTTAAGAAAATGATATTTGTGTTTATTTAGGCATATATAACATGTAGGGATGCACCGAATCCACTTTTTTGGATTCGGCCGAACCCCCGAATACCGAACCGAATCCGAACCCTAATTTGCATATGCAAATTAGGGATGGGAAGGGGGAAAACAGCAATAATGGGGACAAAAAACAGCATAACTGTTAAAAAATGCAAATTTGTTCCCTAAAATTCCATTTGTAAATGAACCCTTATACCTCTCAGACATGGGGTTAAGCCTGTTTGGTCAACTGTGAGAAGAGAAAAGTACCTGCAATTTACATATTACACAAGGAACTTAGTTTGGGAGTGTATTTCCTGTTATATAATACAGAGCGTAGTATCTATTTCAGGCTAAGGAAGTTTTCTTTACTTATGTACTGGAACAGCTAAATACAGTGATAATGTGAAACATGGACATCTCAGCCAAAGCGTGCGTCACTTTAATGGGGTTCACCTTCAAACAATTTTTCCAGTTTAGTTGTTGTCAGATTGTTCACTTTTTGCATTTACTTTTTATTTTGTATTTGTGATCATTTTTCTAATATTGAAGTATAATGTTTCATATTTCACCTTCTAAAGCAGCTCTTGGAGGGGGGGGTCGCCGACTCTTCAACTGTTCTAAATTGATACATTTAGTTACATTTCTTATCTCTGTCCCTACTGAATTTCATTAAAGGCAGCTGTTAGAATTGATACAATAGTTGCCAATGTTCCAAAGACAGTGTTGTGAAATATATCAAGTAATGTAGCAACTAAATGTATCAAATTGTTACAGTTCAGAGTCTGCAGCTGGATCACTGAGCTACCAGACTGAAACACCAGAGACAGAAATATTAACCTTAAGACTTTAATATAGGAAAAACAATAAAAAAATAGAAAGCAATTGAAAAAAGTCATTGTTTATGGTAAACAATCTAAAAACAACTGAACTGAAAAAGAGACTTACTTGTTACAATTGTATCTAAATGCAGGCAGGGGCGATCCGCCAACGAGTTCGCCTCCGGCGGCAGCGCGAGCTAGGTTTCCAGGGGCGGCAAAAAGCCGCTCCTGTTGTCATTAAGAGCCGAATTTCCGTTTTTTAAACTGGAAATTCGGCTTTACTAGGGCGAAGAGCGCAATTGTGCTCTCTGCACTAGCGTTGCTGCCTTCCTGCGGAAATGGAATCAGCTGGGGGGGAGAGGCATTACTGGAGCCGCCTCAGGCGGCAATGTACACAGAAATGGCGCTGAATGCAGGTACTGATTATTCTGGCTTTCTGCCAAAAATCCTTATTTAATTAAGTTACTGAAACCTTGTATCTCTATCCAGCGTCAGTTCAGGAGATCGAAGTGAAACTCAGGCACTGCGGGCTAAGCTGTCAAAATCGGGACTGTCCCGCATAGAATGGGACAGTTGGGGATTTATGATGCAGTTTAGCACTGAGTTGAACCAGCCAGGTTTGGTGACTAGAAAGACAACTTATTACTGGTCATTATTTTCCTGTGGAGCTGTAGGTTTGGTTATAACAGAAATCGAATGACGTTTATGTAGTGGTCAGCTACAGAGATGTCACTAGCATTTGTTTTTAAACCAGTGTTCTATGTTAAAACTGCCACTAACCCCATGCCCCCAGCCATCACGCTGGCATTATACAGGCTTGTGTGCGGCACAAACCTCTGAGGCCAAGTAATAAGTCAGTGCCAAAATACTCTTGTATAAAAGAAATGTCTGCAATACTTTAGCATCTATTCTGTAATTAATATTGCTTATTATGTTTGGTTGGTGCATCCAAACAACAGTATTGTTGTATCCTAACCATTTTGCTGCATTAGCTTTCCAGCCTCTGCACAAGTCTGACCTAGAAACCACCACTCATTGACTTTGCTATTTTTGTATACACAGTCGGAAAGTATGTATTATGGCAGTCCAACGTGATGGTTCGTGGTCTGTTAGTATATATTACTCAACACTGCAGCAGGTCAATACAAACAACTGCCTGCTCAACTTGCCGGCTACGACTCTCCTCTTGCTGGCTGATAGCTATTTACTTGGTAACCCCAGGTCTCAGTCTCCTCTTTTGCTGCATTAGCCCCCATAGGAAAAGTCCAGGCCAGAAGAAAGCAGACGGTATTTTTTTGTAGGCCTAAAAACAGGGAGAACATGAAGACTGCAGTACATGCACTGTAGTGTAGAAAGGTAGGATTATAAAAAGGGGTTTGTTTTATTAAAACAACAGTCAAAAAAGCATGTGAAGCTTGGCAATATCTATTAAAATACACAATATTCTCTAGCAGGTATCAAAATAACTGTAGCAGGATTCTTATCTAATAATAGGTAATATATCTATAATATGTCAGGTTCAAACAGTCAGTTAAGCATTCCCTTATTGAGTCACTGGGGAGCCAATAGTGGCCGTGGAACAAAGGTTGCAAACTTTGCTACCTGAATAGTAACCCACAGCAACCAATCAGCAGATAGCATTTACTTTTCAACATTTTAAAAACAAAAATCATTGGTTGCGGTGGGTACTAGACCTGAGCAAACTTTGCACCTTTAAGGTGTCTCTCTGTTGTACCTTAGACTTAGTCCAGGTAGGGCACCAAGATAGGATGTAAAGTAAGTTCTGTAAGTGTAATTAGGGCTCGTTACAGTCAGACTAAAATATAGTATAAGTGATTTACTGGTATACAATCAGGTGTTAGAGGCCTTTTCACCCATTCACTGTCTTGCATACAAAAATGTAGCTGAGCAAGTAGTTAGTAGAGCTGGATGTGCTAGAGGCAGTTCTGTGTGGGGGTTCCAAAGTTATGCCAATAAACAGGCCGCTGTAGAAGTTGGTAGGAGTTGAGATGTCCAGACAGGTTGTATGATGAGACTATCATGTAAACTGATTTATCCAAATATGCTGGTATGTAAACAAATGCTCTGGATTATAATTTAACAAAAAACTGGTAATTCTTTCTGGAAAAAATATCCACCTTCCTAGCTATTATTTTTCTCTCTGATTAATAATATTTCCTATAAGCCGTTTTATTGTCCTGGGCAGAAAAATATTGACTATGTGTCCAGCACATTATGTCTGTTCTACTCCAGTTTGTAGAGGAGATGATATGACATTTAAATCTTTCTGCTCTTCGTCTTGGCTTGGGATTTGGCAGCCTCTTCTGTTTAGTTAGCCAACTTCACTCAACAAGAGAAAGATGAGCGCAAGCATAGGTTAAGAAAGGGGCACTGACAGAGGCCACAAGCAAATAGACCCAGACAAGCAATTAAAATTATTTTTGTATGACCTTGCTTAATCTGGACTGGCCAGTCATTTTTAGATGAGCTGCAGTACATATAATAACCATTGCATCCACAGTTTATTAGCACTAAAACTGAGTTTACAAGGAAAGGGCAGAACTTGAGAGGGTCCAACAAGGAGCAACTGCTATATGGGGAAGAAACACGCCACCAGTTTGCCTATAGTAGCCTCTGGACAAGGAATGTGACTGCAGGTATAGTAGGGAGAGATTGTACCTATAGTAGCCGTGATATAATAGCCTTTGAGAAGGGACTTTGGCTGTGCCATAGCAGGTATAGTAGGGAGAGATCGTGCCTATAGTAGCAGTGGAATAATAGTCTCTGGGAAGGGACTGTGGCTGTGGGATAGCAGGTATAGTAGGGAGAGATGGTACCTATAGTAACAGTGGGATAATAGTCTCTGGGAAGGGAGTGTGGCTGTGGGATAGCAGGTATAGTAGGGAGAGATGGTGTCTATAGTAACAGTGGATAATAGTCTCTGGGAAGGGAGTGTGACTGTGGGATAGCAGGTATAGTAGGGAGAGATGGTGCCTATAGTAACAGTGGATAATAGTCTCTGGGAAGGGAGTGTGACTGTGGGATAGCAGGTATAGTAGGGAGAGATGGTGCCTATAGTAACAGGGGGATAATAGTCTCTGGGAAGTGAGTGTGACTGTGGGATAGCAGGTATAGTAGGGAGAGATGGTGCCTATAGTAACAGTGGATAATAGTCTCTGGGAAGGGAGTGTGACTGTGGGATAGCAGGTATAGTAGGG
Source organism: Xenopus laevis (assembly GCF_017654675.1). Lineage (NCBI taxonomy): Eukaryota > Metazoa > Chordata > Amphibia > Anura > Pipidae > Xenopus > Xenopus laevis. The sequence goes on along the minus strand of NC_054384.1, from coordinate 92,389,187 downwards.
AGAGATGGTGCCTATAGTAACAGTGGATAATAGTCTCTGGGAAGGGACTGTGATTGTGGGATAGCAGGTATAGTAGGGAGAGATGGTACCTATAGTAACAGTGGATAATATTCTCTGGGAAGAGACTGTGACTGTGGGATAGCAGGTATAGTAGGGAGAGATGGTACCTGTTGGATCTGCTCTATTTTGAGGTGCCAGGCTAATGACTTGAGACAGACTGATCTTTAAATAAGTGGTATTTATTTACAAAGGAACTAAAAGGTATAACATAAAAAGGGAACTAACTAACATGGAGGGAGGTAGAAAGGGATAGGGAAGGATGCAATGTAAGGGAGTGGAAAGTGACTGACTAATAAAGTATTTACAACGCTCTTTATATACACATAAGGAAGACCATTCAAACAAACATACTACCCTGTTTCCAAAACAGCCACACCCAAAAGACAGTCCCAGCCAATCAGGTCGATGTTAGCTTTTCTTGAAGATGGTTCATCTCTTCTTAGATAGACAAGGGACTGAAATCAAGTTAGGATGCACTGTGGAAAGAAAATCCCATAACCCAATGCTCCAGGTGTCCCTTTGTTGATCCAGCAGAGTGTCATTCCCATGGGAACTCTTGCTATCCCTGCACCCACACCAGTATGTCCAGTTATTTGCATCTCTTTGATATGGACATTACTGTAGCTACAAGGATTGTTTTATGGCAGGATGACTGTTGTCCAGGCTTGCACCTTCACAGTTGCCATTGATGGAAAGGCAAATATCTGTTAACCCATTGCGTGTATGGGCTTATTGTTGAATATCCAAAATTCAGTACTACATTCCCCACTTTTTTTTTTTGTGTGTCAGAATGACAAACATACTTTTGGATATTCTATGAAAACAAACATAATTACTGTCGTGGCAAATCCTCTTCGCAAGTTGTGGCAAATCCTCTTCGGACCTGTGGCTCTCTCGGTGTATTATGCAATGGGCAGGGGACATACAACAATACACCATTCACTCACAATCACACATGATAAGATATGGCAATAACATCGGTTTTCAATACCACCAAACATTGCACATGACATATACACATGCATTTCATGTAGCATAACATCAAATTAAACTTTATATACTACAGACATTTGTTCGCTAGTCTGCATATTCTTATATTAATGTTATTTTTATCCACATAATGCCTTCTAACTTTATATTTAAATTCACTTCTATGTAAAAACAACGAACCACATCATTAACTAAAAACATAAATATTAATAACATACTTATAGTGATATATATATATATACACATAAACATACTTATTCTATGACGAAAGTTGTACCCTATGTTTTCCATTTAACCTAAACAATGTGTGAGTAATGTTGTTCTGAAACCTGTTTTAATAAAATTCAAAAGTTCTAAACACATTTGCCTTTCAAAATATAACCAAACTCAGTTGATCCAGGGCCCAAATTTTTTCTATGTAGTTTCATGGATCCTCTAAATAAAAGAGCAAGAGCAGGACCATATGCGTAGCATTATTATCTGTTCAATACATTCTGTTTAAAAAAAATAACATAAAATGAGAGCTGCAAAAAAAACAAAAATAACAATAAAAATTGTAAAAACATTTTCATGTATCTTTTGGTGGGCTTTAGGAAAGAAAAACTATGATCACCCCCCATTTGGTACCGAAAAACGTAGGTACCATTATTCAAGTAGAGAGCAAAAAAAAAAAAAATTGGAAAAAAAAATTCAAAATTACACGGTCTGCTATTTTTAGCAGTGTTTTGATTAACTGTATACAAACTAACACAAAACACTAAACAGAGACAACATGTAAAACAAAGATAAACACATTTACATTTAACAACACAAATACTGTACATGAACAAAAACAAATACCTGTGGACAATAAAGTTAATAATATACCAAGGACACCAGTATTGTGAAGAGATGTTATTGAGTTTAAATATTGTTTTTTAAATTGTTTGCAAACAATTATTTTACTATTGAGCTCATTGATTGTACACGTGGTTTTAAAACAGTTATCCAGTTAATCAGGGTTATTTAGTGTAAGACACAAAGTCATCAGGTGCTAAAACAAATCTACAACCTGTTGAAACAAAAATCAATTTTAAAATCACAGTATCTTCTTCATTTTACAGGATAAATGGACAATCGTTCTTCCACTAGTACTCTGAAAAAGAAACATACATATAATTAATATACATAACATTACAAATACATAGTACATATCCATTATACAGTGGTCATGGCCATATCTAGTTTAATTCCATCACATTCCTTGTCATTAGAAAACAGGCATATTTGTGTTTGGTACACCCTGGGCAACTGTGCTAAGTTGGCCATTAGCATTTGCATAGCAATGTGAGACCAACTGCTGTAAAGCCACAGTGGAATGTTCACCCAAGGCATAAAGGGTGGGGCAGTTGTCCCTTCTTTTCCTGTTTTACAGGGAAGTGTGTGAAATTCCCTTTGGGCTCATTTTGGCTCTCTTTTTGATCTCCTGCACTATTGGAACCTGTGTCTATGTTATCAGAGGAGACAACAGTTTCAGGCTCTGAGGGAGGGCTATGGTCTAGGAGATAATCATTTAGATTTCCTGTGCATCCCCCCTCTTGTCTCTGTATTGAATGGATTGGGTAAGTATCATGCTGATTGGCAGAAGTTCTGCAAAATCGAGCAATATGACCATACTTACCACAACTGTAACATTTCCGTGGAAATCTCCTGCTTTGGTTGTTTTAGAAGCAACAGAAATATGTCTCTCGAATTCAAAAGACTCCTGAGACCAATCCCTAAGTGTATTTATAAAGTTGTTGTATGAGGTGGCATACCTAAGGGCAGTTCTTGTGTTGTAATCAACATTACATTTATTTGCCATTGAGTAGAGGAAATTGGGCTCATCTGGCAACATATCAGGGCAGTTGAATACAACTTTATATAGGGAGAGATAATCAGTGCAAAATAACATTGGATCATCTCCTTTCCTATACCTTGCATTCTCCAATGCATTTGTACCTCTTATATCTCGCCCACCCAAAATCCTTTGCAACTCTCTTAACCTTTCAGTGGGTACTTCCCCAATTTTCATTGATATTGGACAATGTCCAATGTGCTTACCAACCGGAGGCCTAAGTTCTGCAGCCAACTGATATGGGAGCCATGCTCTAAGCAAGGCACATGCATCTTTATTTCCAAGGTTATATTGTTTGACCACAGCTTCCAATTTATTGGAAAGGCTAGTAGGGGATAAATTAGTGTCAAACGTTCCCAATATCTGGGTCAAACTTATAACCTCTTGTATTTCAGTGCTGCTGAGTTTGAATGAATATTATTATCAGTTGGCACATATGTATTATTGATCCGTTGTCTAGCACATTCTGATTGGGGGCTAAAGAGAGTTGGACTAGGTAATGTTTGTGGTCTTATACCTTGTTCTCCATCTTTTATCTCTTGCTCAGTAACAGGGCAGACACTTACTGGGACATTTAGTTCATATCCAGCCTTGCTTTCTAAAGATATCACCTCTTGTTCTCTGAGCCTGCACCTCTCCTCACAATCCTTCAACTTTTCTTCTAACAAATCATTCTGTTTAGCTAACAGTTCTACCTTCTCCCTCAGTTCTTCTAATTCTGAAATATGCTCTTCTGAAGTGCTAGCTGCTACAATAAGTGACTCACCAAACTTTTCCAAGTCTTCTCTAAACTGGACCTTCTCATTTCTCCACTGTTCTGCCTTATTCTCAGCAATAACTTTCATCTTTAATAATGCTAATATTTCATTGGCCATTTTAATTTTCTTTACCATTTTTGCAAGATGATTACATTTTACTTTATTGTTGTAACTTTGACACTGTGTCAGTAGACTTTTAAACTGATGTGTCAAAGACTCATCTGCACATGAATTGTAATCAGCTGAAGCATATTTGTTTACATATCTTTCAACAAATTCCATGTTTACAACAAAACAATACACACTACAAACAATTACTTACACAAACAAACACTAAACTTCACAACAACAACAAACTATACCTTAGTTTCTACACAATAACTGACCTTACTACCTTACTTAAAGTGTTCCTTAACTTCTTTCCACTAAAAAAAACAGAAACGTTTCTAATACAATAACTTCAGTTAAAATTAGATAAAAGAAACATATACTTACCTGTGTTAGGCTCCAGGCTTTCTTTTCTGGTCAGACCTTTAACGCATCAGTCTCAGGCTTCTCAAATCTTCTCAGCCAAGCAGATTCCTTTTCCTTACGATGATGGGTTTAGTTGAAATCGTCAAATCTGGGGTGCCAATATGTTGGATCTGCTCTATTTTGAGGTGCCAGGCTAATGACTTGAGACAGACTGATCTTTAAATAAGTGGTATTTATTTACAAAGGAACTAAAAGGTATAACATAAAAAGGGAACTAACTAACATGGAGGGAGGTAGAAAGGGATAGGGAAGGATGCAATGTAAGGGAGTGGAAAGTGACTGACTAATAAAGTATTTACAACGCTCTTTATATACACATAAGGAAGACCATTCAAACAAACATACTACCCTGTTTCCAAAACAGCCACACCCAAAAGACAGTCCCAGCCAATCAGGTCGATGTTAGCTTTTCTTGAAGATGGTTCATCTCTTCTTAGATAGACAAGGGACTGAAATCAAGTTAGGATGCACTGTGAAAGAAATCCCATAACCCAATGCTCCAGGTGTCCCTTTGTTGATCCAGCAGAGTGTCATTCCCATGGGAACTCTTGCTATCCCTGCACCCACACCAGTATGTCCAGTTATTTGCATCTCTTTGATATGGACATTACTGTAGCTACAAGGATTGTTTTATGGCAGGATGACTGTTGTCCAGGCTTGCACCTTCACAGTTGCCATTGATGGAAAGGCAAATATCTGTTAACCCATTGCGTGTATGGGCTTATTGTTGAATATCCAAAATTCAGTACTACAGTACCTATAGTAGAAGTGAGTATAATAGTCTTTAAAAGATACTGTGGCTGTGGGATAACAGGGCTCATGTACTATCCAGTGCTGTGCACAAAGTTATAAAATCCAGTGCATGTTGCCCCCTCAATGAAGCATTTTCAAGTATAATGCCATAGTCATACAGCCTATTAAACTAATAACCAAGTTATCGCCTAACCATGGGATAGAACCCCTCAAGCAGGCCATAGACGTACAGATTTCACCCTTGTATCGGACGAACAATCTTCCAACCTGCCACTAACCATTCAGATTAAATAAAGTAGTAAAAGAATAAATCAGACAATGTTCTGCCCGTGACAACAATCGTGCAAAAGTTATGTCCAACAAATAGTAGTGACAGTCGCCTGTTGATATCGTCAAATGAGAAATTATCATTAGCCGACAGAAATCTTTTAACCTGTTCCAATGACTAAATGATCGATTGCCATGGTAAGAAAAATGTGGGGACAATCCACACACAGCCCGAAAATCGTACAAAACTTTGATTTGTTTGACTATATCTTTGCGTCTCTGGCCAGCTTTACCATGGCAACATTTCTTTGCACAATAGTATAATAGTCCGCTGTAGAGAACTGTAAGAGGGAACACATGGCACAATCTTGTTATGTGAAGCAATGAGCTGAGCTGTTTGTCTCTGTGGCAGTGAGCTCTCAAATAATACCTGCATTTGTGCCATGTCATTTATTTGGCACCCAAGTAAATGTTCTCTTTCTGTTGGCACTCAAGTGTCCCTTTGCTCAAGAATCTTGTCCATCCCACAGGATCCTTATACAAAGTGCAGTTAATCACACACACACCGTTTGTTTTTGCACTTTGTCTACAACCCACAGTTATCCAGTTACAAAATTCAAAGAAAAGCAGATTTAACAGTGAGGATTTTTTTGTACAGGTTTTTATCCAGAGAAGAGATAAATGTGCCCATGAGCAAATGTGTATATACATGAATACAATAGCAAGGGGCCTGGGGCTCTCCATCTTGTCCATTTCTGAATGGGATATTTTGGGCTCCATTTTCATTCTATTCCAATGCATCCAATAATGTATTAAATGGATAATTTGCCCATGTACAGGGAACCTAAGGGTGTAACACTTTTGGGGTCAGTGTTTGGTTGACTACATATAAAACCATGCTTTTCCTCTAATTCTCAAAGCAGCTACATTGTTGCCCAAATTAATGGGTTTGTGCACTGCAAGAAGGCTCTCCCAACAAGTGGTGACTAGATGGCAAATTTGGGGTCAGGGGGGTCAATAGGTTTCCCTAAACTGCCAGCCCTGTGTCCCTTGAGCTGCCACACTTTGTACTGTCCAGGTCTGAGTTGACCTAAGTTACAATACCTGTGCAAAGGCAGGAGGGACGGACAGATAAACGTTTTCCAGTCTGTGAAGCTCAATGGTATATGGTGTGTGGCTAGCCTGATGTATTAGTCCCCAACCTTTTTAACCCATGAGCCACATTCAAATGTAAACAGAGTTGGGGAGCAACACAAGCATGAAAAAGTCCCTTGGGGTGCCAAATAAGGGCTGTGATTGGCTTTTTGGTAGCCCCTATGTGGACTGGCAGCCTATAAGGAGACTCTACTTGGCACTATACTTAATTTTTATGCAATTAAAACTTGCTTTCAAGCACCTGCTTTGAGAACCCCGAGAGCAACATCCAAGGGGTTGGAGAGCAACACATTGCTCACAAGCTACTGGTTGGGGATCACTGTATTAGACTATAGCAAACAAAGGTGTGATCACAGCAATACACTTATATACGTAATATAATATGGATTATATTACAGGATCAAGCTGTAGCACAAAAATATCCATAATAGAGTCCTGCATTGGGTTGCGTACCCACTGAATACATGCAAAACGGTCAAGTCCTTGATTCCCTGCCCATGTAGGCAGTTTGTGGGCGCCAGATTGAGCCCTCCCACTGTCTCCTGAGAATACAGCATGTTTTTTTCCCTTGCCTTTCTGATCTGGCACTGGAGTGACATCACTTCCATTCCACTATGATGTCACTTCTGGTTTTGTGGGTACTGAGTCAGAAGGTGAGTTAACTATTTGGGTGTGGGTAGGAGGACTTTTGGGGTGGCCCGCTGCAGGACTCTACTGTGCAGGACTCTAATCCATATTATTTGCAGTGAAAGTGCTCATTGTACAATTGTAAGATGATATTTTTTAGTGTGCTTATCAGGCTGATACTGATGCCGCTGAGTCCTACAATGGGTTGGATACCTGTGGGTTACCCAAAAGAAGAGCAGACAACCAGAGGGTTAGACCTTCAGATGCGGGTTGGTGGGTCGAGTTTGGATCTTATGTATAGCAAGAATTTGGCAGCCAAAATGAACATTTCATTAAAGACACTGAAGCATTTACACTCTTGGAACAATTTTATATGGCAGTCCGTTTAAAAAATAATATCTCAGGGTACATGTCATGCTCAATGTCACCTTAAATCAACTGAATGAGACACAGAAGTGCACAGGCTTTTGATCCTGTTTCACAGCAATTGGCTGCTCAAGAGCAGTTGACTGATTTATGTGGTAGTTGGGCACATAGCCCACAAGCCAACGTTTTACTTTATAAAGACCTGACTAATTCTGATGTGACTTACTCCATAGGTTCATAGGTTACTTACTCTGTACAAGTCCATAGGTTAGATTATGGGATGCCTTGCCTTGGTATTTAATGCTGCCTTATATTGACCCTGATTAACATCTTATGGCGCCTGTGCTGTTCAGCAGTTCTGCTGCAGAGACCAACCTGGGTCCCAGTTTCCATGCAATAGTGGGCACTTTTTGGCATGACGATGGCAGCAATTGCCTTAGATTCTCATACTTTGTGCTGTGTTTTTTTTTTATTAAAGACAAACAGCTGCCTGTGACTTGATTGCCTGCAGAAAGAAATGCTTAGAAACTGGAACAGACCCCAAACCGCAGTACGGTTCATTCCAAGGCTGTTTCTCTGTGCTATTTACTAACCTTAACCCCTTTCTTCTCTGTGAGGATTTCCTCTCACATTCCAGATACATACAGACATTTAATTGGCTCCTGATGTTTTTGACCACAATATATGTTTGTGATAGGAACATTAGACTGGGGCCCAAAGAGATACTGATACCAGATCTTTCTTTAGGGCACGAGGAAGGGTAGAAAAAGCAGAAAACACATAGGCCCCACCATCCATTGCCTAAGGTTGCTAGAAGTTGTGATGAGGCTCTTACTATGTGTTCTACCTTACCCCTTAAAGGAGAATTAAACCCCCCTCATACTAAAAGCCCCCCTAAACTGCCTGCCATTGCCCCCCTCCTCGCACTGTGCATTAGTCATGCTGCAGGTAGGGTTGCCACCTGCCAGGTATTTTACCGGCCTGGCCAGTAAAAAAAATAAGCTTGATCCCAATGTTATTAATATGGAAAATGCATAAAAATATAGAAAGGCCAGTATTTTTTTTAAGAAAAGGTGGCAACCCTAGCTGCAGGCCCTGCTGGTCTCCATGCTGCCATGTACTCTACATCTAAATCAGGGGACCCCAACTATTTGCTCGGAGCAGCTTGTTGCTCACCAACCCATTGAATATCGCTCCCAGTGACTTTTAAAGCAGGTGATTATTTTGCGATTCCTGGCTTAAAGAAACAGAGCCTCCTGATGGCTGACAGTCCACATAAGGGCTACCAATAGCCAATCACAGCCCATATTTGGCACCCCCAGGAACTTTTTGCATGCTTGTGTTGCTCCCCAACTTTTATTTACATTTAAATGTGGCTCCCAGGTAAAAAAAAAGGTTGGGGATCAATCTAAAGCCTAAATATTAGTGTTTTTTACATGAGGTACAGGCATACAGCAAGAAATCGCTCAGAAATTGATCGTGCTACTTGCGAGACGCATCATCTTCGCTGAGGATGCTGGGAAGCGTTTTATGTCCCTGTGACTAAAAGGTGGACAATGTGTTTGTGTAACTAACCGTCTATTTGGCAATTGGCAGCTCGGGTTGCCACCTGGCCGGTATTTTATCGACCTGGCCGGTAAAAATGACGGTTGATCCCAATGTTATTAATAGGGAAAAAAGATAAATATATAGGAAGGCCCTATTGGCAGCACAGCTTCAGCCACAAATGCACTGAGCAGCTCGGATATGCTGCATCCAGTCGGCCCTGTCCCCTAAGGAATTTAGGATTTCACATCAATTAGCATCGCTCAGCCTGATCCCTTTGTGCAAGTCTTCTCCCTTGCACCGCCCTTCCCTTCCCCGGGGCCCGCTCACACTCCTGCGCCATGTGCTCCTCGCTTCCCTCCCTCCTCCCAGCCGGGGAAATCCACTCACAGGCAGCGGGAGCTGTACATGTGCGAGTAGGGGCTGGGCTACTGCAGGAGCAGAGACACGAGAGCAGATTAGAGCAGCCAGGCTCGTGCAGTGCCACGCTCATTGCTCCCTCCCCCTTCAGGTTAAATGGAAGCGCTGTTTCAGTGCCGCACGGAATCATGGGTAATAAAGTGCTTGAAATGTCCCACTATCCCACAAAGGCCAGTGACATGTCCTATGCACCTTAGCAGAGCTCTTCTATGCATATACAGTTGTGCTCATAAGTTTACATACCCTGGCAGAATTTATGATTTCTTAACCATTTTTCAGAGAATATGAATGATAACACAAAAACGTTTCTTTCACTCATAGCTGAAGCCATTTATTGTCAAACAACTGTGTGTACTCTTTTTAAATTATAATCGCTACACAAACTGCCCACATGACCCTGATCAAAAGTTTACATACCCCAGTTCTTAATACCGTGTATTGCCCACCTTTAACATCAATGACAGCTTGAAGTCTTCTGTGGTAGTCTTTATCTTCTCAGATGGTTAAGCTGCCTGTTCTTCCTGCCAAAAAGCCTCCAGTTCCTGTAAATTCTTGGGCTGTCTGGCATGAACACGTTTGAGATCTCCCCAGAGTGACTCAATGATATTGAGGTCAGGAGACTGAGAAGGCCACTGCAGAACCTTCACTTTATTTTGCTGTAGCCAATGACAGGTCGACTTGGCCTCGTGTTTTGGATCATTGTCATGTTGGAATGTCCAACTACGTCCCATGAGCAGCTTCTGGGCAAATTTTCCCCCAGTATTTTTTGTATTTCACCTGAAGTTATTTGTGAGTTTTTCCTTGTATCCCGAACAATTTTCTGGAAAAAGATAAATATATAGAAAGAGCAGTATTTTTTTCCAGAAAAGTTGGCAACCCTAGTCAACCTGGGGGTCTGAAAAATAATCTGATATGGGGCCCAGCTAGAATTGCCAGCGCTTCGCCCCGGTGGATTCCGGGCAGGGGTTTGTGACAGTGATGCGGCGGGGCATGACGGTGATGTCAGGGACAGGGCTGTGACGCGGCAAACTGCAATTTGCCGGTCGCCGCGTCAATCATAGGAAATCCTGCCCGGTTTTCCTAATTTGGAAAACCAGGGAAGGCAGTTTTGACCCGGGCAGCCCTTCAAAAAACGGCTGTCCGGGTCAAAACCGGGCAGGTGGCAACCCTAGGCCCAGCAAAACAGTAGAACCCCCATTTTACATTTTTCAGGGGACCAGGAAAAAATTGTGTAAAATCAGGGAAATTTGATAAAGTAAATTTTTCTTCAAATACTGAAAGGATATAAGCACAGGAGTCAGTTTTACTTTGAGATAAAATATTTACTGTGTTAAAGGGGTTGTTCACCTTTGAGATAACTTTTAGTATGATGTAAAGACTGATATTCTGAGATAATTTGCAGCTCTTCAATTTGCATTTTAAGCAGTTTGGTAACTAGGGCCCAAATGACCCTAGCAACCATGCCCTGATTTGAATAAGAGACTGGAATATGAATAGGAGAGGGCCTGAATAGAAGGACTGACTGTGAGTTTCAGTTCACATTTTCCTTCCCCTCAGTGGCCCATGCCTTCTACCCTGATATGTTATTAGGAAGGAAGGAAACAAAGTTGTGGATTTGTTTGACATATGCAATTGTGTTGGTGACTGCAGGAATTCCAGGGGATGTGTGGAACATGTGCAGCATTAGAGCACGGGACATCCCTTGTTTATGGGTGTCTATGGATTAGAAGTTGAGGTAGGACGGCAGGAGATCATCTCATCCTTACTGTGTGTGTGTGTGTGTGTGCCTGCTCGTGCAGCAATTGATCCCCTCCCACACACGTGCATTCCCATGTCTGCTACTAATCTGACAGCAGCCCAGCTGTTCCTCTGCCTTCTGCAGCCCAGCCAATCACCAGGGAAATAGCAATGGAACTCGCTGTTATTCCGGCATTAACCACCGCACGCTGGAGATGGATCATTCCCTGCGGTGGTTCTCAGCAATTTTAATAAAAAGAATATATTTTCATGAGCTTTTGTGCATCTGGCTAGGATAAAATCTAGGAGCCTTTTCTAAGGTAAATGGATTTTTGCAGCATCTCCAGGAACTGTTTATAGAGAAGTTATTCCAGAGCCTTGTCCCTCCGGTGTTCCCAGTGCGTTTTCTGCCCTATTTATAGCACAGGTCACTCATTCGACATAGTTTCTTGGAGGGGGTGGGTTGACTTTGAATTAAACAGAATATAGTCATAGAATGATGCTTTTTTGGCAAGGTTTGATAATGTAAATGGCGGGCCAAATGGGCTAATCCAGTTGGGCAGCAATCAGATAACACATAATGGATGGATGGAAATCTGAGTATTGTAGCAAATGCCAGAGACTGCTGTAAGATGCCATAGAAAGTCACTATTTAGTGGGCTGGTGGAGGCTGTTCAGGCCTCCTGTGTTCTTGAAAAGCCAGGGCCTATTTTAAATCCAAGTCCAGCATAGGTGGGGGCATATAGACCTGTGATCTGAATTAACTTCCATGAGTTGTCAGTTGAGGAGATCATCAATTCGGCTCTGGGGGTGGGCCTGGAAACTGCCAACATCAATATCTAACTGTGTTTAGGTATCTTTAGGTTTTTAGGTGACGTTCTAGAACCAGTTATGGCATTAAAAAGATGCACACCTTTGTTATACATATCTTTTTTTACACTTGACTGTATTTTTAAGGTACAGAGAATTTCAAATGTGCAGTCATATTACGGAGTAACTGTGGGATGCCAGCCAAGCAAGGGATGGAGGTTCATGAAACGTAGGGTTGAATTGCCATCACTGTCCGAGTTGCTAGGCAGATTAAGTGCACTTGCAGGATTCGATGGCAGGCATCAGTGGGCTTCTCTTCCACTCCCACTCCCTTATCATTGTGATTAGTATGTTCTTAAATGACAAGTAAAGTAAATTGTGTGTGCCAATTTCTTATTCAAGCCCACCCCCACCCCCACCCCCCATGTCAAAAGTCACTAATTTGGAAACCTGGCCTTGGCACAAGCACAGTACTGGCCAAGCTGCTACAAGAAACACCTGAGACTGCTATGAAGCAAAGTATCACTGGCTGGAGCACCAGATCAGGGTAAAAGTTTAGTGACTTTGGTCAATGTGGGAGAGTATAACAAATTCCAGCACTCTTTAAATGCTGTATTTCTGTTGTACATCTATGCCACATTTTAAGCATTCTGCTGTCAATCTTGGGCTGTATGTGCTAATTGACAACCACGTTTACTTCTTAGATCAGGGGTGCCCAAAAGGTAAATCAGGATCTGCCAGTAGACCTTTAGCTGGTGATCAGTAGATCTCAAGACACTGTCAACAAACAGCTTGTCTAAATCACCCTCCTGTTTCATGATTTTCATTCTGATATTTATTATGTTACGGTTACATAAGAAATAGTTGTTTGTTAATTATAGCAATATACAATTTCCCATCAATAAATATTTAAGTAATATTTTCCATGGAACAGAATACTAACAATATTTTTATGTAAGTAGATCCTAATGGGACAACATCACTAAATGTAGACAACGCATTAGAAAAGTATGGGCACTCCTGTCCTAGATGTTATTATCCCCACTGCTAATATAGGCACCATCTAACCCTACTATACCTGCTATCCCACAGTCACACTCCCTTCCCAGAGACTATTATCCCACTGTTACTATAGGCACCATCTCTCCCTACTATACTTGCTATCCCACAGCCACACTCGCTTCCCAGAGACTATTATCCAACTGTTACTATAGGCACCATCTCTTCCTACTATACCTGCTATCCCACAGTCACACTCCCTTCCCAGAGACTATTATCCCACTGTTACTAAAGGCACCATCTCTCCCTACTATACCTGCTATCCCACAGTCACACTCCCTTCCCAGAGACTATTATCCCACTGTTACTGTAGGCACCATCTCTCCCTACTATACCTGCTATCCCACAGTCACACTCCCTTCCCAGAGACTATTATCCACTGTTACTATAGACACCATCTCTCCCTACTATACCTGCTATCCCACAGTCACACTCCCTTCCCAGAGTCTATTATCCCACTGTTACTATAGACACCATCTCTCCCTACTATACCTGCTATCCCACAGTCACACTCCCTTCCCAGAGACTATTATCCCTATGACTATTATAGGCAGAGAAGTTCACAGGGTCAAGATTTAGATTTTACACAGAACTACTGTTCTGTGGGGCCAAACTTTGCCACTGCTTAGACCAACAAAAACAGTGGCACTTCCAAGTTAATTGGGGGAATGGACATTGAGAACATTGAAGTGCTTACTAGGGAGGCAGTGGGCTGGTGGGTGGAAGCGAATGTGACAGTATTTATATATTCAAGACTGAAGCTTCATCACATACGGCTCTCCAGTGCTGTGGCGTGGGAGTGCTCGGCTTTAAGCAAGGAAGCTGGAAGTAAAAATAGACCTGCCGTCCATCTTCTCAATTTGCACACTTGAATTGCTTTTATACTTGCTGTGTATCACAAGTATTGCAAGATTTTGCGTGTAAAGGCCCCCATAGACGCAAAGATTTTTCTTTGATGAACGACCGATTTTAGTGCAATCCAACCAAGCCGTCGTGAGGTTAGTGGGAATCGAACGATCGTGCATCTAACGATATTTCGCCCGACATCGGTCAGTAAATTCATCGGGCAGTTTAGAACATTTTCATCGGTCACAGTGAAATCTATTGTCCAATTGTTTGCAGGGCCAAGCAGGCAGCTCCCCTCAGTTTTCCTGGCTTCAACTAGACAATATCGCTTGAAATGGTCTTTTTAGTTGATGGACGATCGTTTCAAGATAAGCTTGGTCTAAAGATAACGAAAAGATCTTTTAAAAAATCTTTACATCTATGGCTAGCTTAAGTTATCCCAGGTATATGCTTGCTGACCTTAGCAATGTTCTATGTTAAATATTACCTTTTCATAACTAAATGTGACGCCGTTACTAACACACATGATCATAGTGCTTCTGCAGTTGAGGTAGGTAGGTAGGTTATTGCTAAAAACCTTGTTATTGTATCTGTTTTGTGCAACTGCTTTGAGTGGTAAAAGATATAAAACCCGTAGCAATATAGAACAGTTCTGTACTTTTATTGCTCTAGACTTTATGGCAGGAAATTATAATGATCATCAAGATACAGCTGTGCATTTGGTCTTTGTTTTTCTATGGTTTTTCAATAATTTACATTGCTGTTCTTCCTCTCTCTGACTTGGCATTTTTAATGCTTCCTGACTGCTATGGCTGGGAATCAGGGGCAATATTATATGATAGACTATCAAATGTGGGTCACTGTAATTGTAAAATATCTATTTAACATCCACAGACAATTCCTGTGTCCCCATATCTTAGGTTATGAGTTGACCCACCTAGGGAGGCACTTAGCAGTGGTAGAGTGCTAGTTACTGTGAAACTATGCAGATTTATTAGGTATTCACTAACTTTTATCCATATGGGTAGTTTTAGATTTCTACTATGTTGGTAAGACTATCACTGGAGAATAATTAAGATGGTTTTGCTCTCTTCTCTATGTTCTAACATTGATACTCTGTTGTACCTTGTTGCTAACCGAATCTATTTTGCACTGAAGGTGAGATGACTCCTGTGTCCAGAGACAGCCCCAGTCCTGTGGATCCAGAATCGATAGAAGTAATTTCGAAGTTTGATCTAGATCCTGCCGATCTCGCTTTGTCAAGTGTGCCTGGACATGAGACCTTTGACCCCAGAAAGCATCGATTTTCTGAAGAAGACCTAAAACCGCAACCGATTATGAAAAAAGCAAAAAAGATCCAGGTGCCGCACGAACAGAAGGTAGGAGCGGGGAAATGATCTAAAGCAGATACAATTCAGAAAACCTTTAATTAACTCTTTAAGTGCTGGGTAGAGTTTACAGGGCTGGTTCCAAAGTATCATAGTGCCAGCTTCATAGATTCTAAATTTCTGGTTGGCCAATTGGCTCTAAGACCATTTAACACCATGAAGCCTTATATGTCAAGGAATATGTACGGTAGGGGGGGTAGGGTTTTTTTTTATTAAGGGTTGGTTTCTCCTTTAATAGCATCTTGGGCCCTGAACTGTTGTGGGTCAGAATTTACCCTAGTTCATAGTTTCTTCTCTGCCAATATTATTTCTAATCGTAACTTATTGGGAAGACAAAGGAGCTGGTGTCCAATTAGATTAAAGCAAA
The DNA here is from genome assembly GCF_017654675.1 of Xenopus laevis. Classification (NCBI taxonomy): domain Eukaryota; kingdom Metazoa; phylum Chordata; class Amphibia; order Anura; family Pipidae; genus Xenopus; species Xenopus laevis. The sequence continues at coordinate 92,373,629 of NC_054384.1, read as the reverse complement.
ACAGTCAGCTGGAACAGGAAAGAGTTTAGAAAGGACCATTAAGTGGTATGCTATACCCACAAACAGCATTGTAGCCAGTATGTTTTCCTCTCACACCTAAATTATAAATAAACCCATATTCTGCACCCCTTGTTTTAAATGCATATGCACAGAAAAGGTACTGGATGTTGCATGGCTTCTATTTGGGAATGCCCAAAAAGGGTGGTGACCAGATGTGCAAAACTGTGGAGATGTATGGGTCCTGTAAACTGTCTCTATGTAAATGTTTTGCTCATTAGCAAAACTGGACAAGGACTTTAGATTTCACATAGTTGCTTCAGTGCTCTGGTTTTACATTTTTTTAATAAATGAGGCTTCATAATTGGCATTATGTTTTACTGACCTAGATGTCTTCTAACCTTGATCCATACCTTATTAAACCCACAGGATGAAAAATATTGGAACAGAAGGTACAAAAACAACGAGGCTGCCAAGCGCTCTCGTGATGCTCGCCGACTGAAAGAGAACCAGATCACAGTGCGGGCTGCCTTCTTGGAGAAGGAGAATTCAGTGTTGCGTCAAGAGGTGTCCAGAATCCGTCAAGAACTCTCACGTTACCGGAACATCCTTTCCAAATATGAGTCACAGCATGGAGCCTTGTAAAGATGTGAGTTATTGTGTAGCTGTTCCACGTGGTTGCACGGACTAACACAACTTCACAAGAATCTTCCCCCATCATCCCATACATTGTCTCCCCAAGATTTGCCCTTTTTTTCATTGACTATTAAAGAAGAGACAGAGGGCATAATGGACATGTGGAAAACAACTGATGTTTAGCACTTTGTTCTGCTTTACTTCCTTTGAATTTCAGCATTCCGTCAGGACTTCCTGCTTTCCAAGGAAGAGGGTGCTTTGTTGAACTAATTTGCTACATGGGGTATCACCAGCAGCTTGAAGAAAAGAGAACATTTAACTGGAAAGGGGAAGCCAAAAGCTGATTCTGCCATATTGTACACAAGCACTAACCAATACACCAGCGAGCACGTCAAGGTTCTTTACCTGGTATCAAATATTCCTTGCACTCGACTCTCTGGTAGCATTTTCTTTCTTTAGATTTCACTTCTTGGGTTTTTGTTTTGAGGACAAAAGTGTTGAGTGTGCAACCCAATGGTACAGACACCAATTCATTGTTTGAAAAAATGTATATTTCTATATATATATATATATATATAACTTTTGATAATTTAAAAGAGAGACTCTGTCATTTGAAATGAATCAACTTCATAAGGCATCCATTACAGTCTATAGATAGACAGGTTGGGGGTTGTAAGAATTTATTAATATTGTATTTATATTCTTAATGTCATATAGGCCAAAATCTATACCTCTCTCTTAAGGAAACACCATAACCTCCTGCTAAAGGGGATTGGTAGCACCCATATTCTTTTGGAAACTCTGTTTTATAAGCATCAACTGGTCCCAGAACCTTTTCTGAACTGTTACAATTCTATTTTGAATTTGCAAATGGCACGTGCCGTATACAGGGGAATTAAATAACTTTTTAGATGATTTATGACTTAGGATGGCTTAGAATAATCCACTTATAGAGAAAAGGCACAGAACTAGATGGAGAGCTTTCATTCATTAAGAAGAAACATAATTGAATTCATACGGTACTACTGGAGGAGACTGCGTCATCTTCCGGATATTCTCTGGGTAAATCGCTGATTTGGGGGCATTACGAGTCTCCTCTCACCTTCCCTATATCTTTACTAGATGTTCTAGATGACAAGTTCTTACATATGAACTATAGGGCTTTGATTTACTTTTCAGTGTCTGTCCTATCCTTGTATATATCTTCTTTTAGGCCTGTCACCTTCAGCGTTTTGACTACCACGTTTCTTCCAAGGAGAAAATTGTCTGCAGCCTCTTCTTTATTTTTTGAAAGAGAAACACCCTTCCTACAGCTGGCCTTGGTCAGGTAGAGAACTTTTAGATTTCCCACATAGGTAAATATTGGCCCATGTTTCTTTTGAAACTGAATACCAGCTTTACAAGATGTGGGTTCCACAAGAAGAACCTATCACAGCAAATGTCAAGCCTCTTCTAGACTGAATGTACTGCTACAATAATCCTACAGATCTTTACAATAACTTGCAAACCATTTCTAAAGTTGTATGAAACAATCCAATATATTGGGGCTGATTTACAAACCTGGCTCTGAAAAGATTTTATGGCATAAATGAACACTTTAGCTCTAGTTTTCAGCTAACTGCACTTTTGCCAATCCCATTGTGTGCTTGCTGGAAGGGGAAATGGTGTAGCTATTTCTTTAACTCCCCTGTGTACTCGCAAGAGAATATATATTTCTATATGTTTGAAAGGTGCCTTTGTGTCCCTGGTGCTAGTGCCCATGCTCTATGGATGGAAGTGTCAAGCTGCCTAGCATCTCAGTTCCCAAGAGCTAGGCTTTTTTTTGCATGCACCCTTTTTTGTTTTCCAATTAGCAGGCCTGGATTTGTGGAAAGGCCACCTAGGCCCGGGCCTATGGCGGCAGGATTTTAGGGGGCGGCATGCTGCCCAACCACACCCATATTGGTTCAAAAACACTGGGGATGCACAGGAGATACAGTCATTTTTTAAATTCCCCATGCACCAATCCCCATTGCTCCTGTCCCCCTGGAGGGGACAGGGGCGACGAACGGTAGTTGGCCTAGGGGCGCCCACTATGTAAATCCGGCCCTGCCAATTAGGGAAGAAATGGCGCCTAACTACAAAGCCTTGAAATATGCAGCTAATTGCCTCTTCTACTTTTTCAGTTTTCCATTTAAAACCAGTCTTGTGCACATTAATGTTTTGGTCTGATCCAACCAATCAAACCCAACATTGCCATCCCTGCAAAACTGGACGCACCTTGCATAGTTTCAGTGCAGCCATGCAAAATGCATATACAGTTTATCAATTGTCAAATATTTAGTGTGTGCTTACAGTGTGTTCAGTTTTAACGGGGTCACTCTGGGCATTGCATCCAACCGTTATAGGTTTTCGTGCAATCAGTCAGTTTTTTCTTTTTGATTGGATCATGCTGCATTAAAATCATATGCAATGGCATTATGTGAAGGCGTTGTATCTATGAAGCTAATCATTCTATTTTATTCTACATCCTAAAAGGCCATTCTCTTCCTCTCTTGTCTCATTGGCAAATGAGGATCACGATCTGTAATTTTAACCTTACAAGCGAGAAGCCATAGCTTAGGTTTTTATTTTGTATCATTTGAATGACCCCTTGTTTTATTCATGTTTTCTACAAATCTGTGACCCTATAGAGAAATCTGTTTTGCATGTAGCACTTTGTAATGCAGTGGGATTCACTGAACACTTCCAGCAGGTTACACTGAATGCACTTTTTAATATGTATTTTGGCCACAAGGTGTCACTTGACACAGTCATTGAATCACCACTGGACAAATGTAGTCGTTTTTTTCTTTTTTTTCCCCCATTTATACCGGGAGTAACTTTTTGTGGATAATCGTTATGGGCATAGAAATCCTGTTGCAGATTATGTTAGACTTATTTGGCACATTGTCCAAGGCACTGTCTGCAAGGAGATTATAGAGGGCTCCTTTCTAAATATGATGTGATAGGGCTGGCCTCTTTAATTGTAAGCTCTGCTGGGGCAGTGACTGGTGTGAATGGTGTATGATGTCTTTACAATGCTGAAGAATATTTCAGCACTATAAAAAATAAAGGGTAAGAAAAATGATTTCCTCTAGTACAGGGCAAAGTGCAGGTGTACTGTAAATTTTATTTTTGTGTAAAAGGGCGCAGGTCGGTTTTCTGCCACAACTGATACTCCTGGGTGCCTACGATACAGGTAGGATGACTGATATACCCATTATAATAAAACAGACACCTATTATATCCAACAGTGACTCCAAGACTTACAGTCACTGCACATCCTTAAGCACATTAGGCCCATTGCTGATAAAGGCATAGCAACAATAGACGGCCGTTGGCAATCCAGCTGTTGTAGAACAAGAATACTCAGCAGCCCTCTGCTGGTGGGAAATGCTGAGAACTGAATGAATGTGTTATGGTATCTCTAAATATATATATGTGTCTTTCCTTTTTTTTTCTAACGCTGCCAAACTAAGGTTATATTCAGCACAAGAGAATATATATATGTAGAGAAAAAAAACAATATATAAACATATATTATATACTATAGAAAGATGTTTAATATATTTATTTTATGGTCCAGAGCTTATGTTTGTAAGCAATAAAGGTTACACCTAGATCTTGTTACCCTTGGTATTAATGGGCATCATGCTCAGAGTTGGTTGATTTCCAGGGGCCTATTTTTTACCCTGTCGGACGAAAATTATGTCCCCGGAAAAAGTCTCAAGTTGACCAACTGGCCTGATTTAGTTATTTAAAGGGGGTGCTTAAAAATGAACTGGGATATTAATGCACAACTTCCAGCATGCAACAAATTCAAATGAGTTGCTGACTGGGGAGGAAAGGGTGGCTGGATATTATTTTTTAGATGGTGGAAACTGTATTTCCTCATTTGGTTGGCATTCTTGTATTTTTAAATTTATATTTTATACCTTTCCACTGTAAAATATACTACATTTAATTCTTCAGTGTTGGCTTCCATTCTCAATTATTGTGCAGTGTATAATCAGCAATCCCTAGCAGTCAGAAATATGCCTAAAACCTATTCTGTTATGAACATATACATTAAGTCCAATGTTTCTGTTCTCATTAGGACCTTTCTCGAGGATAATGCAATGCCATTTCACCAAACTTTAAATACCATAATGGTATTTAAAATTTGGTGAAATGGCAGAGGATAATGGTATTTAAAGTTTGGTGAAATGGCAGAGGATAATGGTATTTAAAGTTTGGTGAAATGGCAGAGGATAATGGTATTTAAAGTTTGGTGAAATGGCATTGTATTATCCTTGAGAAAGGTCCTAATGGGAACCAAAACAGTTTAATGTATTGACAATTAAAGTTTAAAAACATTTTTTAAAAGTCGTGATTTTTTTTTTTTTTTTTAGAAAATTTGACATAAAAAATCACGAATTTTTTGGAATTTATTAAACCCAGAGGATAGAAAAGTCCAAATCTGAAAATCCGGCATCTCAGACCTGTCGAGGTTTCATAAAAGTCAATGGGAGCATTCTCAGTGATTTTTTTGACATGCGCTGGGTTTTGGCCAATACCCCGAAGTTTTCGGGGGTGAAAATCAGATCAAAAAGTCCGAAAAATTCTTGAAAATCTGATTTTCTCCCGCAAAGCATAAATTGATTACTGCTGTCTTATTGGGGTTCACTTGATTTGTGCAGCATTCCAGTTGATTTTGCAAAGGTGCCAGTGGGTAAACATAGGGCCATAACTAAAGGCCAGTGGGTCCCGGTGCTTGTGTGGTTGCAGGACCCCGACTAGGGCAAAACTCTGCAATATACCCATGTCACCCATGTCCATTCTATATCCTCTATATCTATTTGTTTGTGTACATGGACCCCCTAGGAATCATCTTCCCAACCTCTGTACCTATGCCATTGGGGAAACAAAATCTACTGCAATAATTAATTAAAAGTTGGATTTTGAAGGCGCTTACCAAACTGAATGACACTTTTGTTGTGATGTGGGGGGGAACTATAATTTTTGATGTATTTCCTTATAAAAATGACAATCACTACAAACCCTCTTCTTGTAGAAAGGTCTTGTTACAAAGACCAGTCTGATGCCAAGAGGGTTAAAGGCCATGTGGATCCATGGGACAGAGAAAATATATGAGAGAGAGATATAATAGGTTTATTTGTTTTTGGAAAGAAAACTAATATATTTTGCAAGTTTTGCACTCTACGGCACTTTGGGTGAGCGGTATAGGCTCAGCTTAGCGAGAAATGTAAGAATGTTTTATTTTTGTACGGAAGGAAATGTTAATCACAAAGCGAATCAGGACAGACTGTTGCAAACTGCCTAATACAGAGAAATATGTTGATGTTCGTAACTTACCCTTTAATGGCACTTGAATGGCGATATCAAGATTATCTGTAGTGTCTGCTTTGGCTTTGGCATCTGTAGACACATTTTTGTAAATATGTTCCATTTCTAGATTAAAAATTGGTATTAAGTTTGTAAAATAAGGAATTTCCCATCATTTAGGGAGACCAGATTAATTTACTACAAATAATCTGCCACATGCCATAACAGCACAGATTTATATGTACAGGATCCAAATAAAGAAACAACATTTTATTGTATTGGGAAAAAAAAACAAATCTCCTGTTTAGGCTCTGCCTTCATTATCATTAGGCCACACATGCCTGTTAACTGTCCCAGTTGTAGCACAAATCCCAGATCGACTCAGGCCATAGCCCAATGCTTGAGAACCTTACTCTACCCCCTCTTGGGTACTTGGGCTACCCCAGTAGAGACATTTGGCAGGTAGGGATACATTGTATGTCTTTTAGGGAATATTTTGTAAATCTGAAATTCTATTTTGATGAATCTGTAAAAGTAAATATTTTGTCACATGTGGTCTATGATCTATTTTACGAAAATAAGAAATAAAATACGATGTCCTTGAACTTCAAAACCTGCTTTTGAGATAACCATGTGTCCTTCTCTTCCGGGAAGACTCGGCTCCATGTACCCATTGATCGAATTGTCATTTTCTTTTGTTATGTCGAATATTTCCACCATTTTGGCACTAAATACAATACTGAGTATGAACAAGTGCCTCTAGGGTTATTTTAAGCTATTTTGACCCATAGTGATCTTCCCAGGCCTCATTCAGTGCTAAACATCCAGTAAACAAGGGTTTAATCTCATAGCAAGGTATGTGATGCTTTAACTGACACATAGTCCTGATGTCATGACAGCAATGATGTCACATACACAGGTGGAGACCATTGAGAACATATAAACTGAATGAGTGCTGGCAGCTCCGAAACAAATTCTTACTTCCCCTGTGTATTGTGTTATGTTGAACGTTATAGACAAGGTGATACATAACTGTACAACAAGGGTGGGCATCTTGTCCCAGCAAGAGGGCAGGCATCTGAAAACCACCCAAAAAATAAATCAATATCTAAACATGTTAATAATTAGTCCCTGGCAGTAACCCACGGCAACCAATACAATGCTTGCATTCGTTGTTTAACCAGCAGCTTACTAAAAAAAAGGCCAATCACTGGTTGCTATGGGCTACTGCCCATGGGCAAATTTGCCCAGTGTTTATAAATGAGCCCCAAACTGCATATGTAAGGAGGCTTTTTATATACCAGTCTGGCTAATGGTTTTGTGGCTCACAGCACCAGCATTGACGGACAATGTTTATTCCCTAGTGCTTTACTGGGAAGAGAACACAAATTCAGGTATGGGATCCATTATCTGGAAACCGGTTATCCATAAAGCTCTGAATTACAGGAAGGCCGTCTCCCACAGACTCCATTTTAATAAAATAATATTTTTAAAAATGATTTCCTTTTTCTCTGTAATAATAAAGCAATTCCAACTAAAATATAATTAATTGTTACCGGATACAAAACAACCCTATTAGGTTTACTTTATCTTTAAATTATTTTTAAGTATGGAGATCCAAATAATGGAAAGATCCCTTATCTGAAAAACACCAGGCCCCCGATCATTATGGATAACAGGTCCAATACCTGTAGCAAGATTCCAATAATCAACCGAGAGCATGTCAATTTTTTTGAAAATTCTCTTCTTGCCCACCCATGTTGTGCCTAAAATTGCCACGAATTAGCAGCCGAATATGTAGGGTGGCCGTATCTAAGCAGGGATGTTTTTAAAAATGATCAAATATTGTCATGATGAAGAGAACCAACAATTTAAGAAATTTCCAAAAAAATTTCTTTCAAATTTTTTTTACAGAGTATATTTTTGGTACAGAGCAACTGCCCCATATGATGTTTAGATTGTGGTTGTACAGGATTTGTCAGCTTGAATCCACTGATCATAAACGGGTTTCGCACAATATAAGTGAATAAAAGTGGATGTTTGATTTCCTTTTATTTGTACCTTCTATACAGTATCTTGCTACATTTTTGTACTCTGGCTATTTTACCTTTGTGTCCAACACCGTTGCCTGGCTGTTGTAGTTCTTTAAGCACAGCTCTCCCATTTAAACTGGATAGTATTCTAAAAATTGTATTTTTTGAAAATCAATATTCCCAATATGCTTGAGAAGAAAAAAAAAACAGAAAAATACCAATCTGGTATGTATGTCCATTTATTTTCTTTTTCTGTTTTAATGGAGATTTTTAAAAGCTGTTTACAATTGTAAAGAAACAATAAAAAAATTAAAAATTATGAGTCATTATCATTTTTCTATCTGGGTGTTAATGGGGGGGGTTACGTCCTCAAAAAACAATCAATAAATGAGTGATTCTGATTGCAGCTTAAAGGCAGGGTCAGACTGGGGGGCCCAGGGGCCAACGGTGCTGCTGTTCCAGGGCCCCCCGCCGTGCATGCGCATTTTTTAATCCACCTCCGGGTTTTTCTGCATGACGCGCCCCATTTTTTACGCTCCATGCGTTTGTTTTGTTTTAATTTTATCCAGGGAGCGCGGGCCGGCAGGTCCCACAAGAGCCAGGGCCTACCAGGTTTTTTCCTGTTGTTCCGCCGGCCCAGTCCAACCCTGTTATAAAGGTATAACAAATGGGAGTCTTATTCTGTACAAAACAAATGGAGGTGGACACATTATAGTTTGCCCGTCTCACAAAGAATATAAATCCTGTTTGGCATTTGTTCACTCAAGTACATGGTACTGTGAATGCACACACAAGTATTTTATTTGTATTTATATAGCGCTACTTATGTATGCGGCACTATACAGTAGAACAATATATTAATAGAACAAATAGGGCCATTACAATAACTAATACACATGAATACAAAATCAAGATGCCAAAGAAACAGGAGGATGGAATAGCAGAAAAGGCCTGGGTTGATGAAACAAGGACAGCATATGAAATTGGAAAAGGGGGATAATAAAGGGAGAACAACAGAGAAAATGATAATAAACTGGGGAAGAGAAAGGGGAGAGTGGAATGTAAAAGGCAGAAACTAAGGGGATGAATAAGAAAGAAGAGGAAAAAATGTTAAAGAAAGAAATGGAAGGAGAAAAGGCTGGAAGAAGGAAGAAAAACAGCAAAGGAGAGCAGTGAGAAGAAGAGAAAAAGTAGAATGAGAATAAAACAGAAACTAATAGAAAAAAAGATGCGTAGAAGAAAATAAAATAAGATAATGCATAGACTCGTGTGCCCACATAAAAAACAGAGACAGCAAGTCTTGGTGCCTTTGGCCTGCAATCTGATGCCAAACGTGACTGTTTGAGGGTATCTCTTGCCAGCACAACACAGTCCCTGTGCAACTGCTGCATAGAGGCATGTTAATTCCTGGCCTGGCTCAGTATATATTATATAGTACACAAGCTCACTTTGGCGTGCTGCAGAATTTGTCCATATGTGCTTAGTCTTGGAAGCTTAATGGATAAGTAAACCTTTAAAACAAGTGGATGTAAAACTGACGAGAGTCCTATTCTAAGCACATTATGATGTTTTTATTTCTAAATTACACTGTCTACACTGCAAATTATTCATTCTACAATATAACGTTTCATTCCTGAACCAGCAAGTGTATTTTTTAAGTTTATCAGAGCACAAGTCACATGACTGGGGGCAGCTGGGAAACTGACAATATATCTAGCCCCAAAAAAACTGTTTGCTCTTTTGAGAAAAGTGCAGAATTGTGCTGGAGCAGCACTATTAACTGATGTGTTTTGGGGGAAAAAATTCCCATGACCATGAACCACATTCAGATGTAAAAAGACTTGGGGAGCAACACAAGTATTTAAAAAAATATATAATAAGGGCTTTGATTGGTTATTTGGTAGCCCCTATGTGGACTGGCAGCTTATAGGAGACTGTGTTTGGCAGTGCACCTGGTTTTATACAACCAAAATTGCCTCCAAGCCTGGAATTCAAAAATAAGCTCCTGCTTTGAGGCCACTGGGAGCAACATCCAATGGGTTGGTGAGTAGCATGTTGTTCGTGAGCCACTGGTTGGGGATTACTGCTTTAAAGGAGAACTAAACCCTAAAAATGAATATGTTTTATATAATGAATTTATTGCACCAGCCTAAAGTTTTAGCTTGTCAATAGCAGCAATGATCCAGGACTTCAGACTTGTCACAGGGGGTCACCATCTTGGAAAGTGTCTGCAACACTCACATGCTCAGTGGGCTCTGGAGACACAGATCTTTACTGCTAAAGGGTTGTGGTTGCCTTGGGTTGGTATAGAGGCCCTAAATATAATGTACAACATTTCTAGCTACTTCTTTAGTTAAGTTTAGGGGGTTATTAACAAAGCTCCGAATACCCGAAATTCCACGAAATCTGAAAAATTTGTGATCTTTTTTAAAAAATCGGACTTTTAAAAAAATCACGAATTTTTCCCCGAGGGCTAAAAAGCCCGAATATAAAAACACGGCATTTCAAACCTGTCGAGGCTGCATAAAAGTCAATGGGAACAGTCCCATTGATTTTTGGTTGTGTTGGGAGTTTCGGGCAATTTCACTATGTTTTTAGAGCTTTCGGGTGAAAACTCCTGAAAAATTCGGAGATTTCGGGGAAAATTCACGAAAAAATCGTGAAAATCGGAGCTTTTCCCGCAAAGCAAATATTTGGGAAAATGTAATAATAATTAAGCGTTAAAAATCCGAGCGGGTTAGATCGGAGTTTGCAGCAGCCGATATTGAGATAAATTCGGACCTTGATAAATAACCCCCTTAGTTCTCCTTTAAGAAAAAAACATTAATGTGAATGAATTTTGTTACAATAGCACCGCCTGCTGGTCAGCTTACAAGCATGCAGTAGTGGAGGAAGTTGTTAGGAGAGAGAGGGCTGCTCTGATGTTCTTCTGGTTAGGAAAAACATTAGACACTTCAGATCTTTCCTAACCAGTAGAACCCCAGAGCTTTCTTATTCCTGACAACTTTCTTGACTACTGCATGGTGGCACTGTTGTAACAAAATGAATTCATACTAATAGAAGTACATATATCCCTTAATATCTTGGAATTAAAAAAAAAAAAGGAATGAATGAATGAAAAATGCAAAAGTACTCAGGTGGATCTGATCAGTTGGCCTTCGACCCAAATGATCAGATCACAATGACAGGGACAGGGGTCATAGAAAATATCCTTCTGGTAATAAAGCTATTCATAAAGGGGGTTTTCACCTTTAAAATAACTTTTAGTCTGAAGTAGAGAGAGATATTCTGCGACAATTTGCAATGGGTTTTTACTTTTCATTATTTGTGCTTTTTGAGTTATTTAGCTTTTTATTCAGCAGCTCTCCAGTTTGCAATTTCAGCCATTTGGTTGCTAGGATCCAAATTCCCCTAGCAACCATGCATTGATTTGAATAAGAGACTGGAATATGAATAGGAGAGGTCTGAATAGAAAGATGAGTAATAAAAAGTAGCAATAACAATATACTTGTAGCCTTACAGAACACTTGTTTTTTAGATGGGGTCAGTGACCCCCCATTTGAAAGTGGGAGTCAGAAGAAGAAGGCAAATAATTCAAAAACTATATAAAAAAAAAAGAAAAAATGATGACCATTTAAAAAGTTGCTTAGAATTAGCCATTCTTTAAAATATTAAAAGTTAAAATAAATTTAAATCAGACTAAAGGTAGCCTTTTCTAATAATGGCAGAGAAACCAAACTAAAAGAAGACCAAAAAGTCATTCTAATTCAAACATAGAATTATAAACTCAAAGGGCAATGAATGGAAATGAAACCATAATTGTCATTTCTTTTATATACCGATAGAATAAACCAACAGGTGAAGCATGGGGGGAGCGTGATCTTTCCCCTATGGCAGGTGAACAAGAAAAAGAGCTAATACCTTTAGAAGCATCAGCTGTTCTTCCTATTGCAGTTTACGCCATTATCTTTTGATATATGGATATCGCTGTCTTCTAATTGGCAAACCCAACCTAATTCAAAATGTATTCAGTTCAGATTAAAGGAGAACTAAACCCTAAAAATAATTATGTTTAAAAATGTCATATTTTATACTGTATACTGAACTTATTGCACCAGCCTAAAGTTTCAGCTTGTCAATAGCAGCAATGATCCAGGACTTCAAACTTGTCACAGGGGGTCACCATCTTGGAAAGTGTCTGTGACACTCACATGCTCAGTGGGCTCTGAGCAGCTGTTGAGAAGCTAAGCTTAGGGCTCGTCACTAATTATCCAGCAGAAAATGAGGTTGGCCTGTAATATAAGCTGATGCTACAGGGCTGATTATTAAATTCTGATGCTAATTGCACTGGTTTCTGTGCTGCCATGTAGTAATTATCTGTATTAATTACTAATCAGCCTTATATTGTGACATTTCTATTCTATGTGTACTATATATTGTTAGTGGGTCCCTAAGCTCAGTAAGTGACAGCAGCACAGAGCATGTGCAGTGAATCAGCAGAAAAGAAGATGGGGAGCTACTGGGGCATCTTTGGAGACACAGATCTTTACTGCTAAAGGGCTGTGGTTGCCTTGGGCTGGTACAGAAGCACAAAACATAATGTCCAATATTTCTAGCCTACTTCTTTAGTTAAGCTTTACTTCTCCTTTAAGAGGTGACTAACATACGGTAAATGCTCACACCCCATGGAAATGCTAGGGCAATGCAGAAGTCAAAGGCCTTTGGAATCTAGAAAACTGAATTCAAAGGGAAAAAAGGGGAACTAAAACACATGAGAGTTGAGAAAGCAAGAACTGAGTAGTATGTGGACAGTCAGCGGTTCATCTGTACTCTTTCACTTTTAACCCAAATGACTTGATATTGTGGCAAAAAGTGGCTTCTCTGCATTAATACTGATGACAAGCAGCCGCTCTGTGTCTTAGTTATATGTGACCTTGGGCATGTTCTGGAGGCAGAAAGGCATGGCTGCTTTCCATTGGCAAATAAAAAGCAGCATCAGAAAATATTTTTATACCTTTAACTCCCTTCACTCAATTATTATTATATTATGATATATTGTTGATATTGCTGCTGCTGCTATTGTTATTATATATTGTGAATAATGTACCCTCTATTGTAAAATACATGTATGGGATACGTTATCCGGAAACCCAGTATCCAGAAAGTTCCGAATTACGGAAAGGCCGTCTCCCATAGACTCCACTGTAATAAAAAAATTCAAATTTTTAAAAAACAATTTAATTTTTCTCTATAGTAATAAAACAGTAGCTTTTACTTGATCCCAACTAAGTTATAATTAATCCTTATTGGAACCAAAACCAGCCTATTGGGTTTATTTAATGTTTACATGATTTTCTAGTAGTCTTAAGGTGTGAAGATCCAAATTATGGAAAGACCCGTTATCCGGAAAGCACCAGTTCCTGAGCATTCTGGCTAATAGGTCCCCTACCTGTATAAGGATATTAGAAGTCACTTTATATGAAAGCACTAGGGCAAAGGTAGGTACTCTTATTTAGGTCCTACTCACTAAGCAGTGCTGCCCACTAACCAAAGGGAAGTATATAGAACCCCACATTTCTAAGTGCTCCTTAATGAGTTGGTCCAGGAAATCTGGGTGAATATATTTCTAAAAGAAAAAACACATCATGTTTATAATAAATCTGTCGGTATTGCTTTTAATTTTCTTTTTAGTGGCTTCGGTTAATGGCTGCTGGACCATTGCCTGGTGGGGCATTAGCAAAATAATCCCTGTTATTTTTTCTCCACAATAGCTTTATTCTGTGTAGATCCAAATCCCATTTGAATGCTCTGAAGCCATGAGAAAGGGATGAAGTAACCGCAGAAAACAAGAGGCTACGGGCATATTGTATTTCAAGATTCTCATCCAGGGGAGTATCTTGAGCTTCATGGACACCACCTTTATAGTCTCCAAAGACTAATGGTCCCAGTCAACACCAGTTTATTAATCGTACATTTACATAGTAATCGTAAGTTAGGTTGAAAAAAGACAAACATCCATCATGTTCAATATATATAGTCTATATATAACTTGCCTGACTGCTAGTTGATCCAGAGGAAGGTAAAAAAAACCATATGAAGCCTCTCAAATTACCTTAAAAAAAAAGCCCTTCCAAATATTTAGCCGGAACCTCCTTTCTTTTAATCGGAATGGGTGCCATGTGTCATTTGGAAAATAAAATATTAGAGAGATTATTATATGTTCCCTTTATATATTTATACAGTTATCATATCACCCCTTAAAGGTGAAGTAAAGTCTAACATAGAATAAGGCTAGAAATGCTGTTTTTTGTATACTAAACATAAACGTGAACTTACTGCACCACAAGCCTAATCAAATAATTTATGCTTTCAAAGTTGGCTACAGGGGGTCACCATCTTGTAACTTTGTTAAACATCTTTGCAAGACTAAGACTGTGCACATGCTCAGTGTGGTCTGGGCTGCTTAGGAATCGTCATAAATGATCAAAACAGCACAAGTGAAATAATATCTGCCAGAAGCCGATACAGCAAGACTGATTAATAATCAAAATATACAGACGGCACTGGGTCCTGTGTTGTCATGTAATCTAATGTGGATTTTATAGTTTTTGTATTGTTTAATACAAACTTTCTCCAACTCTGCAGAACCAGTGGCTGCAACAAAATAATCCTTCAAATAGAATCCCAGTTTATCTGTTTAAATCTGGCTCCATGATCTTTGTCCCTGCAGCTGGAGTTGGAAACAGTAAAGGGGATGTGAAGGCAAAAATAAAATCCAATACAAATCTCTACACAGTCGACACGGAAACAAACAAAGCTGCTTGAGTTCTGCATGGCTGGGAATTAAGGTGGGAAGGCCCCTGCTGTTCCTAAGTATGATTGTTTCCCTGCAGAGCAGGTTTCTGCATACAGGTTTCTTATAAAAAATGTACACATTTTTTAATTAAAGTACATTGGACAAAGGTTTTTTTTTCATTAAAGAAAGTAAAAATAGGATTTTATTTTTTTGCCTTTACATGCCCTTTAAAGGGGACCCGTTAGCTAAAAAACTTATTCAAAATCCTATTTTATCACATTAGTCAAGCAAAATTAACTTTAATTACACTATATAAATTATTTGAATCTTGTTTTCTTCAGTCTGGGAATAATTAGCCATTTTGTGGACACTGTTATTAAGACAAGCCTTGTATCATTTCAGAATCTTGTTTGTGCACCAGAATGAAGGACCCAATCCCCATCCCCATTAGAGATGTCGCGAACTGTTCGCCGGCGAACTTGTTCGCGCGAACATCGGGTGTTCGCGCTCGCCGGAAGTTCGCGAACGTCGCGCGACGTTCGCCATTTTGGGTTCGCCATTGTTGGCGCTTTTTTTTGCCCTCTCACCCCAGACCAGCAGGTACATGGCAGCCAATCAGGAAGCTCTCCCCTGGACCACTCCCCTTCCCTATAAAAACCGAAGCCCTGCAGCGTTTTTTCACTCTGCCTGTGTGTGCTGAAGAGATAGTGTAGGGAGAGAGCTGCTGCCTGTTAGTGATTTCAGGGACAGTTGAAAGTTTGCTGGCTAGTAATCGTTTTGATACTGCTCTGTTATTGGAGGGACAGAAGTCTGCAGGGGTTTGAGGGACATTTAAGCTTAGGTAGCTTTGCTGGCTAGTAATCTACCTTCTACTGCAGTGCTCTGTATGTAGCTGCAGTGGGCAGCTGTCCTGCTTCTGATCTCATCTGCTGACTGCTGCAATAACAGTAGTCCTTGTAAGGACTGCTTTTATTTATTTTTTTGTTGTTTTACTACTACTACTACTACTACTACTATAAGAGCCCAGTGCTATTAGTCTAGCAGTGTTGGGGAGTGGGACTGGTGTGCTAATCTGCTGCTCCTAGTAGTTCAGCAGCACCAACTTTAATTTTTTTTTTTAATATTCATTTTTTTTTTATTTTACTTTTTTTTATTTTACTACCGCTGTAGTAGTGTATAAGTTGACCTTTTAGGCATTATTTGCCCTGTAGGCATTATTTGCACACTGTTTTCTTCAACCCGCCATCGAGCTGTGTGACCTTGTTCACATTCTGTCTAAATATCCATAATATTACCGTCTCCAGAAAAAACACCGGAGTCACTTTTTTCAAGCAGCCATAATATATTTTACGTAATCCGTATCCACCGCTGTAGTAGTGTATACGTTGGCCTTGTAGGCATTATTTGCACACTGTTTTCTTCAACCCGCCATCGAGCTGTGTGACCTTGTTCCCATTCTGTCTAAATATCCATAATATTACCGTCTCCAGAAAAAACACCGGAGTCACTTTTTTCAAGCAGCATTCATATATTTTACGTAATCCGTATCCACCGCTGTAGTAGTGTATACGTTGGCCTTGTAGGCATTATTTGCACACTGTTTTCTTCAACCCGCCATCGAGCTGTGTGACCTTGTTCCCATTCTGTCTAAATATCCATAATATTACCGTCTCCAGAAAAAACACCGGAGTCACTTTTTTCAAGCAGCATTCATATATTTTACGTAATCCGTATCCACCGCTGTAGTAGTGTATACGTTGGCCTTGTAGGCATTATTTGCACAGTGTTTTCTTCAACCCGCCATCGAGCTGTGTGAGCTTGTTCACATTTTGTCTAAATATTGATAATATTATCGTCTCTAGAAAAACCACTTGAGTTACTTTTTTTCAAGCAGCATTCATATATTTTACGTAATCCGTATCCACCGCTGTAGTAGTGTATACGTTGACCTTGTAGGCATTATTTGCACACTGTTTTCTTCAACCCGCCATCGAGCTGTGTGACCTTGTTCCCATTCTGTCTAAATATCCATAATATTACCGTCTCCAGAAAAAACACCGGAGTCACTTTTTTCAAGCAGCATTCATATATTTTACGTAATCCGTATCCACCGCTGTAGTAGTGTATACGTTGGCCTTGTAGGCATTATTTGCACACTGTTTTCTTCAACCCGCCATCGAGCTGTGTGACCTTGTTCCCATTCTGTCTAAATATCCATAATATTACCGTCTCCAGAAAAAACACCGGAGTCACTTTTTTCAAGCAGCATTCATATATTTTACGTAATCCGTATCCACCGCTGTAGTAGTGTATACGTTGGCCTTGTAGGCATTATTTGCACAGTGTTTTCTTCAACCCGCCATCGAGCTGTGTGAGCTTGTTCACATTTTGTCTAAATATTGATAATATTATCGTCTCTAGAAAAACCACTTGAGTTACTTTTTTTCAAGCAGCATTCATATATTTTACGTAATCCGTATCCACCGCTGTAGTAGTGTATACGTTGACTTTGTAGGCATTATTTGCACAGTGTTTTCTTCAACCCGCCATCTAGCTGTGTGTATTATCGTTTCCAGAAAAACCAACTGAGTTTTTGTTGTTGTTGTTGTTTTTTAAAAATAATGCCAGGCAAAGGCAGGCCGCCACGCAGAGGCCGTGCTAGGGGCCGTGCTGCTATGCAATCCTGTGGCCCTAGCAAATTGCCCAGTTTTAAAAAGCCAATGACCCTGAACTCCCAAAATGCTGAAGAGGTAGTTGACTGGCTTACACAGCACACCCCATCCTCTACCGTTTCTAACTTTACCACAACATCCTCCTCATCCTCCACTGCTATGGCCACCCCACGTAACACTTCCTCCACCACCGGTGCCCCTTCTTCACTGGGGTCAGAGGAGTTATTTTCCAATGAGTTTCTTGAACTGAGTAATGCGCAACCATTATTGCCAGAAGAAGATGAAGGAGATGAGGACCTTACACCAGATTTAATTCTGGCAGAGAACACGATAGAGATGGACATAATGAGTGATGAGGAGGAGGTCCCCGCTGCTGCTTCCTTCTGTGATGTGTCAGAAGAAATTGATGCATCTGAGGAGAATGATGATGAGGAGATTGATGTTTTGTGGGTGCCTAGTAGAAGAGAGCAAGAGGAGGGTAGTTCAGATGGAGAGACGGAGAGTCAGAGAGGCAGTAGGAGAATAAGACTTAGAAGAAGCAGGGAGGACAGCCCGCAGGGATCAGCAGGGCAACAACATGTATCGGCACCTGTGTTCAGCCGGCCAACGCACCCGCCATTGCCGCCAATACCGCCAACTCCGCCAACTTCTACTGTTACCGCCAGATCGCACACTTCCAAAAAGTCAGCAGTGTGGGATTTTTTTAATGTGTGTGCCTCTGACAAAAGCATTGTAATTTGCAATGAGTGCAGTCAGAAACTGAGCCTTGGTAAGCCCAACAGCCACATAGGTACAACTTCTATGCGAAGGCACATGAGCGGCAAGCACAAAGCACTTTGGGAGCAACACCTCAAAGGCAACAGGCAAACTAAAAGCCACACTCCTTCTGGTCCAGCATCTTACTGCTCTACCTCTGCTCTCCTTGACCCGTCTGAACCACCCTCCACTCCGCCTTCCACCTTGACCACCTGTTCCCATTCCCAGTCATCTGCCACCAGCCAAGTTTCTGTGAAGGCCATGTTTGAGCGTAAGAAGCCAATGTCTGACTGTCACCCCCTTGCCCGGCGTCTGACAGCTGGCTTGTCTGCACTCTTAGCCCGCCAGCTTTTACCATACCAGCTGGTGGACTCTGAGGCCTTCCGCAAATTTGTAGCAATTGGGACACCGCAGTGGAAGGTACCCAGCCGCAATTTTTTTTCTAAAAAGGGAATACCACACCTGTACCAACATGTGCAGAGCCAAGTTACCGCATCTCTGTCACTTAGTGTTGGGCCAAAGGTCCATATGACTACTGACGCATGGTCCTCCAAGCATGGTCAGGGCAGGTATGTCACCTACACTGCCCACTGGGTGAACTTGGTAATGGCTGGGAAGCAGGGAATGGGTAGCTCAACAACAACAGTGGAGTTGGTGTCACCGCCACGGATTGCACGCGGTTCTGCCACCACCTCTACTCCTCCATCGCTCTCTACCTCGTCTTCTTCTTCTTCTTACTCTGCTGCTGGGTCCTCCTTCTCCTCCTCCACACCTGTGCACCCCCAGCTCCCCCTAGGCTATTCGACGTGCCAGGTACGCCGTTGTCACGCTGTCTTGGGGATGACGTGCCTGGAAAGCAAAAACCATACCGGATCTGTACTCCTGTCATCTCTGCAGTCACAGGCCGATCGGTGGCTGACCCCACACCAACTGCAGATCGGAAAAGTGGTGTGTGACAATGGAAGCAATCTGTTGGCAGCGTTGAGACTAGGCAATTTAACACATGTGCCCTGCATGGCACATGTGTTAAATTTAATAGTCCAACGTTTTGTCTCCAAGTACCCAGGATTCCAGGACGTTCTCACCCAGTCCAGAAAGGTGTCGGCCCATTTCAGACGTTCCTACACAGCCATGGCACGCCTTGCTGACATTCAGCAGCGCTACAACATGCCAGTCAGGCGTTTGATTTCTGACAGCCAGACTCGCTGGAATTCAACGCTCCTTATGTTGGAACGTCTGCTGCAACAACAAAGGGCCGTCAACGAGTACCTTTTTGAACTGGGTGGTAGGACTGGATCTGCACAGCTGGGGATTTTTTTCCCCCGTTACTGGGTGCTTATGCGCGATGCCTGCAGGCTCATGCGACCTTTTGAAGAGGTGACAAATATGGTCAGTCGCACCGAAGGCACCATCAGCGACCTAATACCCTTCGCTTTCTTCCTGGAGCGTGCCGTGCGACGAGTGACAGATGAGGCTGTAGACCAGCGTGACGAGGAGCTGGAAGCGCACGATTTCTGGTCGGAATCACCAGAACGAACCCAGGCACCTGCTGCAACGCAGGGAGAGGTGCCAGAAGTGGAGTCAGAGGAGGAAGGTGGCTTTGTGGAGGAGGAGGAGGAGGACCAACAGGAGCAGGCTTCCCAGGGGGCTAGTGGTGACCTTTTGGGGACCCCTGGTCTTGTACGTGGCTGGGGGGAGGAGACCGTGGATGATGCAGTCCTTGATAATGAGGAAGCGGAGATGGATAGCTCTGCATCCAACCTTGTGAGAATGGGGTCTTTCATGCTGTCATGCCTGTTGAAGGACCCCCGTATCAAGAGGCTTAAGGAGAAGGACCTGTACTGGGTCGCAACGCTACTAGACCCTCGGTACAAGCATAAAGTGTCAGAAATGTTACCAACATACCACAAGTCCGAAAAGATGCGGCATTTACAAACCAGCCTGCAAAACATGTTGTACAATGCTTTTAAGGGTGATGTCACTTCAGGAACTCATCAACATTCCAGGGGCAGAGGTGCCAGTAATCCTGCCACGAGCACACCTGCAAGGACAAAGCCCTTTGGCCAGTCTGTAACGTCAGACATGCAAATGTTTTTCTGTCCAAGGCAGCGCCACAACCCTTCTGGATCCACCCTCAAAGAACGCCTCGACCGGCAGGTAGCGGACTACCTGGCATTAACTGCAGATATCGACACTCTGAGGAGCGATGAACCCCTGGACTACTGGGTGCGCAGGCTTGATCTGTGGCCAGAGCTGTCACAATTTGCCATGAACCTCTTGTCTTGCCCAGCCTCAAGTGTGCTCTCAGAAAGGACCTTCAGTGCAGCAGGAGGGATTGTAACTGAGAAGAGAACTCGCCTAGGTCACAAAAGTGTCGATTACCTGACCTTTATTAAAATGAATGAGGGGTGGATCTCGGAGGGTTACTGCACGCCGGAAGACTTGTTCTGACTTCTATGCAGCTGTCCTTCTCTTCAAGCCTCATGACTCCACACACAGCTGTCCTTTAGCGTCCTCCTCCTCCCTCCGCCACCGTTACAAACTAGGGTGCAAACCCTACTGGTTTAATTTTTTCTGGCCTCTGTGCTTCAGTGGCTGCAACCAAAAAAACTGGGCAAACAATGTCTACAAGGTCAACGTATGGCAAAAAATGACTATTTTCAGCATTTATATGGCATATTTTTTCTGGCAACTGTGCTTCAGTGGCTGCATCCAAAAAAATGCATATTTTCTGCATTTATATGGCATAATTTTTCTGGCCTCTGTGCTTCAGTGGCTGCAACCAAAAAAATGCATATTTTCTGCATTTATATGGCATAATTTTTCTGGCCTCTGTGCTTCAGTGGCTGCAACCAAAAAAATTTATATTTTCAGCATTTATATGGCATAATTTTTCTGGCAACTGTGCTTCAGTGGCTGCGACCAAAAAAATGACTATTTTCAGCATTTATATGGCATATTTTTTCTGGCCTCTGTGCTTCAGTGGCTGCGGCCAAAAAAACTGGGCAAACAATGCCTACAAGGTCAACGACGTTGACCTTGTAGGCATTGTTTGCCCAGTTTTTTTGGCCGCAGCCACTGAAGCACAGAGGCCAGAAAAAATATGCCATATAAATGCTGAAAATAGTCATTTTTTGCCATACGTTGACTCAACGTATATGGCAAAAAATGACTATTTTCAGCATTTATATGGCATATTTTTTCTGGCAACTGTGCTTCAGTGGCTGCGACCAAAAAAATGCATATTTTCTGCATTTATATGGCATAATTTTCTGGCCTCTGTGCTTCAGTGGCTGCAACCAAAAAAATTTATATTTTCAGCATTTATATGGCATAATTTTTCTGTCAACTGTGCTTCAGTGGCTGCGACCAAAAAAATGCATGTTTTCTGCATTTATATGGCATAATTTTTCTGGCCTCTGTGCTTCAGTGGCTGCAACCAAAAAAGTTTATATTTTCAGCATTTATATGGCATAATTTTTCTGTCAACTGTGCTTCAGTGGCTGCGACCAAAAAAATGCATATTTTCTGCATTTATATGGCATAATTTTTCTGGCCTCTGTGCTTCAGTGGCTGCAACCAAAAAAATTTATATTTTCAGCATTTATATGGCATAATTTTTCTGGCAACTGTGCTTCAGTGGCTGCGTCCAAAAAAACTGGGCAAACAATGTCTACAAGGTCAACGTATGGCGAAAAATGACTATTTTCAGCATTTATATGGCATATTTTTTCTGGCAACTGTGCTTCAGTGGCTGCGTCCAAAAAAACTGGGCAAACAATGCCTACAAGGTCAACGTATGGCAGTTGTTTAAAGAGAACAGTAGATTACTAGCCAGCAAAGCTACCTAAGCTAAAATGTCCCTCAAATCCCTGCAGACTTCTGTCCCTCCAATACAGAGCAGTATCAAGCAGATTACTAGCCAGCAAACTTACTATCATCTGTCCCTGAAATCACTAACAGCTCTCCCCCTACACTATCTCTTCCAAGCGCACACAGGCAGATTTTTCAGATACATTTTTGCCCTTGATCCCCCTCTGGCATGCCACTGTCCAGGTCGTTGCACCCTTTAAACAACTTTAAAATCATTTTTCTGGCCAGAAATGTCTTTTCTAGATGTTAAAGTTCGCCTTCCCATTGAAGTCTATGGGGTTCGCGAACCGTTCGCGAACCGCTCGCGTTTTTGCGCAAGTTCGCGAATATGTTCGCGAACTTTTTTTCCGACGTTCGCTACATCCCTAATCCCCATGCCCTGGTTACACAATTAAACAGTGAAGAGAATAGGGGAATGTGTGGAGAGCAGGGACATCTAGGAATTGCTGAATGGAAAGTGATTGAAGTAATTGTCTGCATTTGATTGACAGTTGAGATTTTTAAATGACCTTACAACAGCTATGAATGCTTTAATAAAAAATAGAAATCTGGATTTCGTGTTTAATTTATACAGCTTTTATGTCAGGGTGACAGGTCCACTTTAAGTGTCACTCCAGCAATTTGGCCAGTCTTTCCTCATAGCTAAGATTTTCCATACCTTTTACCAGCTTAGTTGCCCTTCTCTGTACCCTCTCTAATACAATAATGTCCTGTTTGAGTGATGGAGACCAAAACTGTACAGCATATTCTATATGGGGCCTTACAAGTGCTCTATACAGTGGAAGAATGACCCCCTCCTCCCTTGACTCAATGCCCCTTTTAATACAGCTCAAGACCTTATTTGCCCTTGATGCTGCTGACTGGCATTGCTTGCTACAGCCAAGTTTATCATCTACAAGGACTCCAAGGTCCTTTTCCATAATGGATTTGCCTAGTGCAGTCCCATTAAGGGTATAAGTGGATATTGTTACATCCCAGGTGCATGACTACATTTATCAACATTGAATCTCATTTGCCACTTAAGCTCCCCATAGACGCGACGATTCTTCTTGCCGAACGACCGATTTTAGGGAAGCCCGACCAATCCTTCGAAATTATCGTGCGGTTAGTGGTATTCGAACGATCGTACATCTTACGATTTTTCGGCCGACATCTGTCGGGAAATTGATCGGCCAGGTCAAAAAATCATTGTCGGCCCCAGTGCAATCTATCTATGTACGATCGTTCTCCGAAGATCGCGGTCTCACGATCAGGATCTGATCTTTTAAAAATCTATGGCCAGCTTTAGCTGCCCACTGCCAGTTTGTCAAGATCCTGCTGCAAGGATGCCACATCCTGGATGGAATTAATTGGGCTGGATAGTTTTGTGTCATCTGCAAACACTGATACATTACTTACAATACCCTCCCCAAAGTCATTAATGAACAAGTTAAATAAAAGTGGACACAATACGGAGCCCTGGGGGACCCCACTAGGGATGTAGCGAACTGTTCTGCTGCGAACTAGTTTGCGCGAACTTCGACCGCTCGCGTCCGCCGAATGTTCGCGAACGTTCGCATTTTGAGTTTGCGTTCGATTCGAATACAAGTCGTTCGACCATTCGAATTCCTTCGACCGCTAAAAATCGAACGATTTCCATTCGTTCGAACGATTGTGATCATTCGATCGAATGAAAAGCATTCGATCGAATAGCTTCGATCGTTCGATTCGAATGAAAATCCTTCGATCGAATGATTAAAATCCTTCGATCGTTCGAATCGAACGATTTTAGCAGGTGTTCGAAGTTCGCGAACTGTCCGCGAATGTTCGCATTTTTTGCCGGTGTTCGCGAACGGCGTTCGCGAACACCAAATCGGCAGTTCGCTACATCCCTAGACCCCACTAAGAACCTTACTCCAAGTAGAGAATGTCCCATTAACAACCACCCTCTGTACCCAATCCTGTAGCTAGTTTCCTATCCATGTACAAACGCCTTCACTTCATTAAGCCCAACAGACCTTAGTTTAGAAAGCAGTCGTTTGTGGGGCACGGTATCAAACACTTTGGCAAAATCCAAATAGATCACATCTACTGCCCCCCACTGTCCAGAATCTTACTTACCTCATCATAAAAAGCAATCAAATTTGTCTAACATGACCTATCCTTCATAAAGCCATGCTGATTTCTGCTCATAATGCCTTTTACTATAATGTGTTCCCTAATCATGCAGGATTATTTCCAGAATTTAGCATAATTATCGAGGCACCTGCAGAAAGCAGCCTGCACTGGATACGTGCAGGTAAAACATGCACAGGGAGCCTTGCAGATAACTGTGCTGCACTTTTGCATCTGTGCACCCCCTACTTTGTACTTGCCAACCGCACTTGTGCAATTTAGCACCTATGCTTCTTAATGAAACCTCATATTGTCCTTTAAAACCTAAAGGGGTGGTTCACCTTTATGTTAAGTTTTAGTGTGTTTTAGAATGCCTAATTCTAGGCAACTTTTCAATTGCCCTTTAATTTTTCTGAAAAAAATAAAAATAATGCTGAATAAAAAAAGCTAAATGACTCAAAAAACACAAATAATAAAACATGAAAACCAATTGCAACTTGTCTCAGAATACCACACCCTACTTCATACGAAAAGTTAACTCAAAAGTTGAACAACCCTTTTAATACAGTAAAAGCAATGCAGTCCTAAACCTTTCCCACCAAATAAAGTGCAAGAGACCCCGTAACCTCAAGCTGCTATTTTTAAAACTTTCATGAAAGTGGAAATGTGTTGACCATGGAAATAGTTTTTCAGTGTTTTTATTTCTCAGCTATTAGTGAATCAGTACAGGAATGGCCTTTTCTGCACCAAACAGGGATGATGCATTTAGATTTGTGCACCCATACTTTTGTCCAGTGACTTGTTCCTACAAATCAAAGAAAAATGTAATAAAGAATGCAGACTTTGGAGGGTGGGGGAGAAAATAGAAGCTAACTTGGGCTCCAAAAATTTCCAGATTTTATCAAAAGAATCCATTCATTTAGCTCTGCCAAAGGAAACAGGTGTTTCCAGTAGACGCTCAAGACAAATATGCCTGGAATTAGGCTTCCCAACTTTTGTAGAGATGCAGTGACTCAGAGTGGAAATCAAGCTAAACATGTTTTTAATCTGATTTATTATTAATTTACTAACACAAACTAGACTCATGCTCTTTGCCCTTTGTAAACACTGCTCTCATCCAGGGCCAGTTTATGGATTTGTAAGAGAGAGAGGTTGCACTGAGCCCCAAGGCAGCAAGCAATGGGGGCAGGGTCGGACTGGGTCGGCTCCCCCGCACTTGTGTGGGCAGAGTTTGGAGGTCGGTAGGAGGCCCCCAGTGACTGCCAGGAGGGCCCTTTTTATTGCAGCCCTGGAGGGCCCCAATGCTCCAGTCCGACCCTGATGGGGAATAGCTAATAATCCAAAATACTGTATGACAAATCTTGGGTGATATTGGACTGATAATTGTCCCTGCAGCCAAACGAGTGGATCACGGTGATGGGAATTCAGGCATGTGGGTGAGGAAATACAGTAAATGAGTTAATGCAGTCCTCCTCACAGTTACATTTTTAAACCTGCCTAATCGGTATCTGACTGGTTTTCTGCTGGATATCAATTAGGCAGAGCTGTCGGAGGGTCCGATATTGGGACTGATAAGCTGCTGACTCAAATCGACAACTTCTACGTACCAATGTATGGTCATCTTTACTCTAATTGCCAACAATAGTCTGAAAGGACGGGTATCATACAAGTGTCCTTATATGTTTATGGCTACAGGTCTCAAGTATTCTGGATACAAGGTTCCATACCTGTATTAAGGCAAGTTCCCAATGATGGTGCCATTTCCTGAATCAAACAGACCAAAAGCAGGAGCTGAAGGACTACCAGGACTAGTTATGATGCCTATCATGGTTCTAGTTACTATGCCTATCGTGGTTCTAGTTACTATGTCTATCGTGGTTCCAGTTACTATGCCTATCGTGGTTCTAGTTACTATGCCTATCGTGGTTCTAGTTACTATGTCTATCGTGGTTCCAGTTACTATGCCTATCATGGTTCCAATTACTATGCCTATCGTGGTTCCAGTTACTATGCCTATCATGGTTCCAGTTACTATATCTATAGTGGTTCCAGTTACTATGTCTATCGTGGTTCCAGTTACTATGCCTATCATGGTTCCAGTTACTATGTCTATCGTGGTTCCAGTTACTATGCCTATCGTGGTTCCAGTTACTATGCCTATTGTGGTTCTAGTTACTATGTCTATCATGATTTTACTTACTACGTCTATCATGGGTTGCAACCAGATTAGCACTGAATGGGTTACAGTTGGCGCAGGTCAACAAGGAGTCACAGACACAGGTGTTTGGGTGCAGAAAAATCACAACACTAAGGTCAGGTGGAGATAAGTTTATATTAGGCAAATTAAATTAGCTGCACATTTAAATTGGTTCCCATTCACATTGTTCTGCACAGAGGCATCTGCAAGCAAGTTTCCTGGCTGCTAATAACAAGGGAGGAAGCACAAAAGACATTTCCAACATTGATACAGTCAAACCTCAGAGCTACGGATGTTAAAGATCTACAACTCCCAGCATCCCTTATCCAAGATCAACAGGAGGGTTACATGGAGTTTTATAGTTCTGCAGCAACTGGAGCTAACTGTTTTTGTATGGCTTTTAAATTATTTAGCTTTGTTATTGTATAGCAGCTGTCCAGGTAGTAATTATCAGTTATCTGGTTGCTAGGGTCTAATTTACCCAAGCAACCATGCAGTGGCTTCAGCGAGAGACTAGAATAGGAATAGCAGAGGGACAAAAGTAATAAAAAGTAACAAATAATAAAATTGCGGCCTGATAGAGCAATAGCTTTTGGGCTTCTGTGGTCAGTGACCTTCATCTAATAGAGTTTGAAAGTGGCAGATGAGGAGGCAAAGAAAAGAAAGTATAAAAAAAACAGAAATGAAGACCAATTGAAAGCTTCTTTATCGCCTTCCAGAAAATTGGTGCCATGCTGTTACAGGATATAGTATGATGAGAGGGGTCAAGTTGGACAGACGTCTACTGTGAGTCAGTAGAAAAGAAAATGGGGAGCTATTGTGGCATTTTGGAGGGGTGCAGTGGCCTTGGCCTGGAACAGAAGCCCAATACATAATGTGTAGCATTTCTAGCCGAACTCTTTATCGAGCTTTAGCCCTGTACATGGACCATCTCATAGAATTGATCACGAAGTGCAGTCTCCATTTTACTAACACAAGACTCACATGCAGCTCCACACATTTAGGGGGTTATTTATCAAAATCAGAATTTTTCTGATTTTTTAAATGAAAAAGTCAGACCAAACTAGAATCCAAAATGTTATAAACTTGATAAAGGATCCTTGTGATCCGAAACATGTTGTGATGCAATAAATAATTATTTGCGGCAGAGACTGCGTCTTATGTGCTCCATCCAAACCTCTGTTTGCTGAAATTGTCTGTGGGTCTTCTGGTGTGGCCTGACTGGAGAGTGAGTACGATACACAGGTGAAGGTGACTGAACGAATTTGCTGAAAGTTACAGAATCCACAATTTGCCCTTATTTAACAATTTAAAAAAACATGAAAAAAATTAGATTGGGAAAAACTGCGACTTTTTCTCATTGTTGCACATAAAACCTGAATTTTTCGAGTTTGATGCCCAATAACTATGAAAAATTAGAGTTTTCGTGGAAAACCCAGCATCAAGCCCCAACAACTCTGAACATTTTGTGAGGGTTAAAACATCTTCAAATGGTTAATGGGACATTGGCCATTGACTTTTACATGAATTTGGAAGGTTTTAGTGGAGTATTTTTGGATGCAGACTTAGAACAGCCTCAGGGCATAATAAATTGCGCAAACAAAATTAATAAATGCTTAATAAATAACCCCCTTAGAGTTTTAGAGTTTTAGAATCTTATGCCAAGCATTTGGTATATATATATATATATATATATCAGTCTCATGGGTGTCCGCACTCTTTTCTCCTGTTTTGCTGAGGTGAACGATCAAATGTTGTAATGTATATGATGAAGGGTCAGCACACTCATTTGTAGATCAATCAAACGTGATTTTATTCAACACAGCACAATGCTGTGTTGAATAAAATCACGTTTGATTGATCTACAAATGAGTGTGCTGACCCTTCATCATATATATATATATATATAAAAAAAGCCACAAGGGCTGTGATTTATTCCTCAACGTTTCGGCTATCAAACTCTACCCGTTCTCGGGAGGACGGCTAGAGTTTGATAGCCGAAACGTTGAGGAATAAATCACAGCCCTTGTGGCTTTTTTTCCATACAAGTCCTGTGAGTGCAGTCTTCTTTCTTTGAATATATGCAAGTTTTACCAGCACCCAGGCATTTAACTTTTTCATTGTGGAGTGCACCAGTTTGGATTCTATATTTATATATTTATATATATATAAAAATTGACAAGATTAATTAGTTTATGGGAGTAAAAGGCCTAAAGGCCCCCATACAGTGCCGGAACTACCAGGGGAGCAGGGGGTGCGAGCGGGCCAGGGCCCGCACCCCCTCAGGGCCCCCTGGCAGGCCGACCACCACTGAAATGCGGGCGGTAAGGAGGGGTGCAGGGGCCCGGCTGCGCGTCACGCACCAAGGCCCGTCCCCCTCTAGTTACGGTACTGCCCCCATACACGGGCCAATAAAAGCTGCCAACAGACTGAGTCGGCAGCTTATTGGCCCGTGTGTGGGGCCATCCGACGGGCGTCCCCGATCGATATCTGGCTGAAAGTCGGGCAGATGTCGATCGGGCAGGGTAAAAAAATCAGATGTCAGATCGTGGCCGCATCTGTTCATTGATGCTGTCCTGCAATCCGACCGCCCGTATGTCCTCCATTCTGATCCCATCGTTGGGCCCTAGGGTTCATCGGGGATCAGCCTGATATCGCCCACCTCAATGTGGGCATATCGGGGAGAGATCCGCTCGTCTGGCGACATCACCAAACATGTGGATCTCCCTGTGTATGGCCACCTTTAAAGTTAAAGATCTGTGGATTCTCTCATATTAATCTGTACTCAAACAATGTAAAGACCCTTAAGTCTGTTCTAAGCCATCCAGCCCACAGCTCATTACTGGCAGCTCTCTCAAAAAGGAAATGACATACAAGTCAAGGGATTTCGTTGCTTTTCCCTAATACAATTGCCCTTCCGTCACTTTGTGATTATAACAAAAGGAAGGACTGAAAACAATATGAAGCCATCCCAGTTAGAGTCACAACTGGTCTGCAGTCCAGAATACTTGTACGCTGGGAAAGGCACTTTTCTTGGTAAGGTTGGATCAAACTATTGCAAAGCAAGTCCCTCTAATGGGGGAAAGCTTTCATGCTCAGAAGACAACACTTGAGGAATTATGTAATTAAAAAAAAAAGTAATTGGCCCGGAAGACTGAAAAACAGAATTGAGTGAATTTCCGGTATAAGGGTGGACAGACGAACTGTTGGCCAAACCATCTAATCACACCACAGATGCCATTTCATTCTGGCTGCCTACAGGTTTTGACCAATCTGACGATGACTGCCCAACTCCATCGATGTCTGAAATGGGTGTCCGTATTCTATATGAATGTGATATGTAAACGCTCCATATTCTCAAGATCAGTTCTATGGCCACCAGGCCTACAAATACAACGCCAAGGTTTTGGCACATTTAGCCCACAAATATATTGCAAGTTAATGGAATGCAAAGAGCAAGGAAAAGGAAGTCTGAAAATGTCCATAGTCTTCCAGGATGTTAAAACAAAATGTTGACAGAGTCGGAGCTAATGGTTCCGTGAAGTGTCATGGCTGTTAGAACCCGTTTCTTCTTGCAGCACACGCCAGGCATAGCTTTGCATGTACATAAAGAAAGGCAAGGTATGATGATCTGGAGCCTCCAAGAGACCCAGAACTGAAACCTATTGAGATTCTCCCTTGCATAAATAAATAAAATCTATAGCCTGTAAATACAATCATACCAAGCACATATTCTTGCTAAAAAAAGTTAATGCGGTCTCATTCAAGCAGTTTTGCATCATCTGCAAATTAATAGGAAGCTCAGGAGGACATGCTAGGTATTACCAGCTTAATTATGCAGCATTAACGGAGACTATTAAAGAGACACTACGGTCCACTACAATGCCTACTTGGTTCCCTTTATGTTTTCTGTGTTTAAGAGGGTAGAGAAGCAGCCAACTACATGTAGGAAACCTAACTATGCGGTACATGCTTCTGTTTGTGGCTGGCACTTGAAATGGATAGGCACATGCTTACATTTCAATGACACTTTTTTGTCATTAAAATTCCCTTGTACGTGGTATGCTTAATAAAGAGAACTATTATTAGCTTCAGGAAAGCTAGATCTAATATTATATTGCACAAGATAGCCTGGGGCTGCTGAAAAACTATTAAAATGGAGTCAGACGGACTTTGCAAGACCCAGTGATAAGGTTACTTAGTCCTTTGTGTAGCTGAGCCTGGACAGGCCCGTATTCTACCCGCTCTCCATCCACAGTAATAATTCCCTTTCGTGTGAGAGGCTCCAATCGGAAAGCTCGAACGGGAATATGGGTGAGGTATGGACATTCAGTCTCCAAGTGTGTACCCTTTTCCATGGCCAGGAAGAGGCGCACAAGGGCTGCCCGAGAGATACCTGCTTTTACAAAGAAAAGGTGGATTAATCCATCGTCAAAAGTGGAAAACGGAGCGGTGAACAAATCGGCCCCTAAATGACTCTGATAAATGGCCAGCACTAAGACAAAATTATCTTCCACAATTATCCAGTTCTTGGGCAGCGGCTGCCCCAAAGGAGTCAAGAGATCGTCCTTGGGACCATTTACCTGATGGTGCTTTTGAGGCTTTAAGTCTTTGGAATACACAGAATCCTGATCGGAAGGGTCACCCGAGAGCGAGTCAAAGTTGAAGCTGGAAGAGTGCAAGGCTGTTGGTGAACTTGGAGACGGTGAAGTCTCAAAACTTGGCAACTCATTAGTGTCAAGAGCAGCAGAACTGCGCTTATACATAACATTCCGCTCCTCACACAGTCCAAAGTCTGATATGGTACGGTGCAACTGGGAACGCTGAAACTGAGCTAAACTCCCATTAGGAGACAAAGTGATGCTCCTGCAAATGGGACGGTGAGCATCCAAAACTGGCAGATAGGACAGGCGGCCTCTGTAAGTCCGCAGTGAGGCCACCCTTACCATAGTTCCGACTGTGAAACGAGCTGAACCCATGTGACGGTACTTCTCGCTCTCGACATCAACATCAGAGATAAATCCCCAGGCTACACTAAGGAATGAGAAAGAACGGATTCCAGAGCAGGTTGTCACAGACACCAGGTCCATAGGAATAACAGTACCACGGCACAGCAGCAAGATGCAGTTTAGCAGCAGCTCAGACCCCATTGCCTGATCAAACCTACAGAATACATACAAAACAACGTTTTAAAATTGATATAATACACAAAAGCCATGCATATCTTATAAATGATATCCTTATAAACAGTGATTAGTGATATCATCAGCTATAAAAGCTATAACTAGTGATGTCATTTTTGTCACATGACTTACTAAAACTTAAAGTATCCCTTGTTGGAAAATACGAGGATATTAATAGTAACCTCGGAGTTCCATGGCCTTCGGCCTTGTGCTTTTATATGATCATGGAACGCCTCGGTGACTTATAATATCCTTATATTTCAAGGAGTCACCCTATGAACAAGGCAAGGGTTTAGCGGTCACCATGGAAAAGAATAGAAGAGGGGGTGAATGTAACATCAAAGGAGAAGGAAAGCTACGGAGGAATTTTATTGCCAATAGATTAGCCACAATAGTGCAAGCAAGAATGCTATATTTATTCTGTAGAATGTTATACCATGCCTGAGTAAACAGCTCTAGAAGCTCTCTGTTTGTTTAGGATAGTAGCTGCCATATTAGCTTGGCATGACATCACTTCCTGCCTGAGTCTCTCCCTGTTCACTTATAGCTCTGGGCTCAGATTACAGCAGAGAAGGGGGGTGGAGAAGAGGAGCAAACTGAGCATGCTCACGCCTGGGGCAAGGAGGTTTAAGATGAAAACAGGAAGTCTGATACAGAAGCCCATGTGTGCTCAATAGAAGGAAAGAAATGTGGTATTTCTTTTGACAGGGGACTCAGAGCAGCATTACTTTGAGGATTTACTGGTGTATTTAGGTGGACCTTTCTGATAAGGCTTACTTAGTTTTAACCTTTCCTTCTCCTTTAAGTACAGGTATGGTATCTGCTATATGTGTAACTGGAACTGGGTTTTTCGACACAAGGGCTCGTTCTTTAGCTTGTAAGCTCTTGCAAATAGGGTCCTCTGATCCTTTACTCTGTAACTGTTGTCAAATTATTTTAAGACCTGTGCTCATTATTATTTACTTGCGGCGTAATTTGCTGGCACTATATAAATAAATAAATAAATGATGATGATGATGATGAAGATTCTGTATTTTCGAGTGCCTGTGTTTACATGTAAAACACTGTAATAAACTGAATAGGATTGTTTTACCATCTACATTACGTTATTCTAGCTTAGACAAAACAAGTTCCTGTATTAACATTTAATAGAAAAGAGAAATCGGTGACAAATGAAGAATTGTTTCCGTAGAACACTATGGGAAATGGCATGGTCGTATTCTGGAACTTATTCAAAAACAGGTTAACAAATAACAGATGCAATACTTGTTAATTTAACAGAAGCAATATCAATATATTGTAGAAATTATTAAGAGAAGAATAAAAATTCAGTCTCACAATTAGCCTTTTTATTTTGGTTCCAGGGGACCATGACCTTGGCAATCAGAAAGGATTTGACTTCCAGCATTGGAAAAAGAGGACCATGAAGACTATAAACTCAAAACCTCTCAAAAAAAACACAGAACATAGGAAGTGAAGAGCAATTGCAAAACTGTATGGGTTGCATCCATCTTCATGAATTTAACATTTACAAGAAACATGGCCCATACCCTGCATTGTAGTTGATCGCTCCGGCCAAAGCATTCCCTGAGCCACATGGAAGAATTCCCACTGGCAATTTTATAGCTTCTTCCCAGTCCGGACGTTCCATTAATCCGTTAATAACCTAAATAAAGATTCAAAGTGATTATAATTTAGAAACCCTTGAAAATAATACATTGTACTCCCCCCAAAATTAGTTAGAAACAGTGATAAAGAGAGAAAAATACCAGCCTACAAAAACCTATACAATGGACTGGAAGTGAGAAGGAGCATTTTATTGATTAATGGCTTGAGACAGCCAGGAAAGGTCTAAGACATGTAGAGAGCTACCCCCTATGGAAGCTCAGTGGAATCCCTTAATAGTATACAGAAGCGATCTTATATACAGGTATGGGAAAGGTTATCCGGAAACCCATTATCCAGAATACTCAGAATCATAGAAAGGCTGTCTCCCGTAGACTCCATTATAATAAAATAATCTAAATTTTTAAAAATGATTTCCTTTTTCACTGTAATAATAAAACAGTATCTTGTACTTGATCCAAACAAAGATATACAGGAATTAATCCTTATTGGAACCAAACTCAGCTTATTGGGTTTATTTAATGTTTACATGATTTTCTAGTAGAAGTAAGGTATCAAGATCCAAATTATGGAAAGATCCATTATCCGGAATGCCCCCGGTCCAGAGCATTTTGGACAATGGGTCCCATACCTGTACTCATGGCTAGTCAAGCAGTGTAGGGTCTTCAGAAAGGCAAGAAAATTCAGGGGGCAGAAGAAACTTTGTATGTAATGTTGCATACCCAAGTTCTCCCTTTACTCTAAAGTAAAATTGGGGGCCATTTATGAACACTGGGAGAATTTGCACCTGGGCAGTGACAACCAATTATAAGCTTTGTTATACCAACTACAGGAAGAACAACAACAGCAAAAATGTAATTTTAAACAGGAGAGTGGCAGACTTGGAAGATAATAGGGGTGCCTAGCATTGGATGAAGAGATGAATGTATTAATGACATGTAGGGTCATAAATCAATCAATCATTCTCAGTCAGGAAACTATAGACCCGTAAGCTTCACAACTACAGCGGGAAAGCTTGCAACTTTAGCTTTTAATTTTACAGTCAAGGGGGACAATGCAAATGATTCCACTGAACAGTAGACTCCAGTAAAAAGGGGAACAAACTCCTTAAAGTGAGCAATGATGCTAATGAGGTTGAAGAGGCTTTTCCTTCCTCCAACATGATCCAAATGATCCTGAATTGCTTAGCTTTATGTCCACCACATCCGAGAGGAGCAAATGTAGAACTCGTTCTATAAAATTTGCATGAAGCATGGGAACACTCTTGACCCCAGTCAGAAGTCATTCATTTTAAAGAATTGTCAATATTTTGCATGCCTTGGGTTCCAGCAACTAAAAGGCCAAAAACGACCTTTTGTTGGTAACTTTTGCAAATATTTTTAAACTTTCCTGTAACAGTGACATTCACAAATCAGCAGTTAGAGGGACAGAGCAGTCATTGGGTAACCATGGCAGCAGGAGTGCAAATTTATTGGCTAACAATATTACTTGAATATTCATAATCCAGTGCTTTTCCAATATTGTCCATGTGGTGAGTTCATTATTTTCAGTACAACTGCAGGAAAGACTGTAGCTTATTATAACATCATACAGCAATATACCACCGGTGGGGGACACTATGGGCTAGAACATGTTTTGAATGGCCACATCCAGCTGAGATCTCAAGTTGCCTTCCATCTCTCGTTGATCTATTAGTACAGGGTATAACCTTCTAATGACAATTGCAGTTGGTCTTTTACAGGTATACATAATGCGTAAAAACCTCCCCAGAGCTATTGTTACTAACCACCCATTGCTTCTCTGATGTGCATTTAAAACCACATTTTAAAGCATAGCCATGATCAGAAATGTGTACAGTATTATTACCTCCCTCGGCAGCTCATAAACACCCCCTGCAATGGCAAATGAAGAGTCTAGATACATTGAATTTCCAT
Organism: Xenopus laevis; assembly: GCF_017654675.1. Taxonomy (NCBI): domain Eukaryota; kingdom Metazoa; phylum Chordata; class Amphibia; order Anura; family Pipidae; genus Xenopus; species Xenopus laevis. The sequence goes on along the minus strand of NC_054384.1, from coordinate 92,338,486 downwards.
CAGATGAGTGCTAATGGAAGTTACCTCATAGAGAAGTCCATCTCCGGAGATGACAATTATACCATCCCATTCCTCCAAATTGATCCCTTGCACTAGCTCTCGAGCGTGGTTCGGTCTCTCTAAAACCATAGAGAAGAGATGTATGATGATCTGCATTAGGCACTGTGCATTTTATTGCTCCCAGTTCGCAGTAGATGGGTGGTTGCACCTACCTGTCTGTATGAGATTATAGCTGATTTCTGCCTCTGTCAGCATGGGCAGTATGTGGGTCTGGCACTGTTGCGGGGCATTCCCTCTGCCTCCACATGGATTCAGCAAAAGCATTAATCTCCGGGCTCTGGGTAGAAGCTCAGGAACAAATTCTGTGAGAAATGGATTGAACAAAAAACTATTGGTATTTTCTATGTGTTTTATCATTTGCAAATTTATGAAAAACATAGGATTGAATACACCAACATGTAGCTCAGCTGTGAAACTGTAGGCGCTACTGGAATCAAATAGCATAAATGCATTCTGCAGTTCACAAATTCAAGATTACATACCCAGCCAGAAATATTTTGAGCAAAGAGCTTTTCAACCTTCCATGAGTCTCCATCAAATGACCACTCGTTTTTTGCATGGGCCTTTTGTGCTCTTACTGGGGTTGTTCGCCTTTGAGATAACTTTTAGTATGTGGAGTAGAGTAGAGTGTGCTATTCTGAGACAATTTGCAAGTGATTTTCATTTTTTATTATTTGTGGTTTTTGAGATTTTTAGCTTTTTATTCAGCAGCTCTTCAATTTACATTTAAAGGGATCCTGTCATCGGAAATTTTTTTTTTTTCTAAACACATCAGTTAATAGTGCTGCTCCAGAAGAAAGCTGCAAACAGCCAGAATAAAAAGGCAAATAACTATAAAACTATACAAAATAAATAACAAAAACAGATTTAAAAGTTGCTTGGAATTGGAAATTCTATAACATACTAAAAGTTACCTTAAAGGTGAACCACACTTTTAAAGGAATTGTTCAGTGTAAAAATAAAAACTGGGTAAATGGATAGGCGGTGCAAAATAAAAAAATGTTTCTAATATAGTTAGTTAGCCAAAAATGTAATGTATAAAGGCTGGAGTGATTTGATGTATAACTTGTCAGTCAGAACACTACTTCCTGCTTTTCAGCTCTCTTGGTTTACACTGACTGGTTACCCTGGTTACCAGGCAGTAACCAATCAGAGACTTGAGGGGAGGCCACATGGGTCATATCTGTTGCTTTTGAATCTGAGCTGAATGCGGAGGATCAATTGAAAACTCACTGAACAGAAATGTACCATGTGGCCCCCCTTCAAGTCGCTGACTAACTCAGAGTTATAGAGCTGAAAAGCAGGAAGTTGGATTCTGGCTGTTTTATTAGACATCTGTTCACTCCAGCCTTTATATATTACATTTTTGGATAACTAACTATATTAGAAACATTTTTTATTTTGCACAGCCTATCTATTTACACAGTTTATATTTTCACACTGAACTATTCCTAAACCAAAGAGAACCGGCCCCAATTACTACTAGTAGGGGGCAGGCAGCAAACAGATTCAGAAGCTTATTGTTTGCATGGCCCTTCTCTTCTACAAAATGGAATGGAACTGAACTGCCATCCGTGGGTGTCTATTTATGCCACATATTTATGCCACTGATAACTGCCATTGGTGCATATGAATAAATGTCAATACAATGTGCTGTGATATCTATTATAAATAGTACAACACATACCCCAGAGTTTGCAAGCCCCCACCCACCATGCTGTGCCAAGGCTGCTTATGTCTCCTGTGAGATGCAAAATGTCAAGAATATATCTGTACAATAACCTGCAATAAATTTGTTACTGAAAATGATGTGCCGAACTTTATTTCATCCAGTGATTATTAGCGACAGCTCCCCCGGCAACTTCCAAATACACAGCGAACTTTGCCACATGAATAACAACGCACTTTGGCCAGATTTATGATCGCAGATTGAAATAAGAAGGAATTTCCTTCCCTTCAGAAATGCTGCTAATCACCCAACTCTTACGTGTGCAACTGCCAATAAAAACAAGAACCCGTGAATAAAACAATCAGTGCCCGATGCCGTTCCCAAGACTCAAGATTCACAGAAAATACAAAAATGTTAAACTACACTATTTATTTAAAAAAAAAAAAAAAAAAATCAACGGTTTTAAAGTTATATGTAAATGTAATTCAGGTTGAAAGCAATATCTTCTTGTTGTGACTCTTGCAACACCGAAGCAGAAGTCTCTTCTCCGGGTCTCTTTCAACATCCAACAGTGCAGAGAAAGTAAAAATGCAGACGGGCACTTCTATCTATTTCTTAAGAACCAGTGAAATTGTATAATTGTTGTACAGTATATTGGAAAGGTAAAGCACCCCTATATGGATATCATTGACAGGTCGAGATAATGTGGAATTTTGTGTTCCATAGGCTGCTGTAACACTGTGCAAGTCACAGAGGCAAATAAGTGATGTCCACCAAAATGGGCCAAAATCCACTCCATGTGGGTAGCAGGGCCACCATTAGAAATCACGGGGCCCCGTACAACAACATTTTCACTTCACACCACAGTTAAAGGAACAATACAGACATCAGCGCTAAAAACAGTGAGCCCCCTCACACACACAAGTTATAAAAAGCTATTGATGGTCAGGGCCCCCCTACAAGTTAAAAAAAATAATTGGTGACCAGGACCTCCCTATAAGTTAAAAAAAAACATTGGCGCCAGGGCTCCCCTTACAAGTTAAAGTTAAATTAATGTGTAGGGATAACACTAATGTTAAAACTAATGGCAGCAAAAAAACAACAACTTTTATTTCAGTAAGTTACCCTTAGCCCTTAGATAGGAGTAAATATTTCAGCTCCTTCTTGCCAGTCTGACTTCTGTCGATACCTTCAGGCAATAGTTTAGCCAACCCAGCCTACTTCATCCACTGATTGGTAAATTTTACTGTCTGTAAAGGTGGCCATACACGGGCCGATAAAAGCTGCCGACAGACCGAGTCGGCAGCTTATTGGCCCGTGTATGGGGCCCCCCCGACGGGCTTCCCCGATAGAGATCTGGCCAAAATTCGGCCAGATCTCGATCGGATGGGACAAAAAATCCCGTTGGATCGCGGCCGCATCTGTTCGTTGATGCGGTCCGGCGATCCGACCACACGTTCCCATTCGTTAGGATCCGATCATTGGGCCCTAGGGCCCACGATCGGATCAGCCCGATATTGCCCACCGTGTTCATTTTACAAAATTTGGCAGGTTATGAAAGTTTGAACATATTTCTGTGGTTTTTTTTTTCCAGTTATTACAGTTTTTTTTAATGAAGGTGAATTTAAGATGTGAGTCTAACTTCTCCCAAGGGACCTGTTATCTTATATTGTTACAATTACTTATTTGCTTATCTCAAAATTATTACAAAAGTATCTTATCTGTAGCTGTGGCTGTTCTGGGCTCTCTGCCAAAAGTCAATTAAGTTAGAAACTTTGTTTCTTTTTCTGGCTGTTCAGTGCACAGAAAAATGTGACTTTCCAGTACAAAACGAGGGACTGCAGGTTGAGCTGTCAAAAGAGGGACTGTCCCTTTGAAAACGGGAAAGTTGGGAGGTATGGTCAGTGTCAGTCGGTGATGAGGAAGGGGAGAGAATTGTCAAGTGGCTGTACAACGATCGCCTATTATTGGTGTATTACCCACAAGTGAACATTTCTGTTATATACAAGTCACATACCCTACTACCCTGCTTTTCTCATATAAGAGAAAACAAAAGGAAAAAAAGAAAGGTTCAGCCAGTTACTTTTTCTAGTCATCCAACAATTTTTAGATATTTAGGGGTTATTTAATAAAAGGCACTAAGTTTGCCCAGGGGCAGTGACCCATAGCAACCAATCAACAGATAGAATTTACCTTTTTGTAAGCAAGCATTTTATTGGTTGCTATCGGTTACTGCTCCTGGTCAAACTTAGTGGGGGTCATTTATCAACACTGGGCAAATTTGTCCATGGGCAATAACCCATGGCAACCAATCAAATTGCTACATTCATTGTTCTACTTGCAGCTGGCTTTAAAAAGCTACTCACTGATTGGTTGCTTTGGGTAACTGCACTTTGGCAAATTTGCCCAGTGTTGATAAATAAGCCCCAGGGACTTTTATTACGTATGGGGGTTAGCTGCTATACTTGCTGGACGCAGCTCCAAAGGATTGCATAAGAAAGCCCCAGGCTATGCACTAGCTCTGCTTCCAAGCATTTGCAAACAGCACAGATGGGAGAATATTTAACCCTTTACTTTCAACAGGTGCTGTAAATTTGACAGTTCCAGGTTACATGTTAATATATGTGGGGGGGAACATACTGTAGCACTGCAGGAAGGTTCAGCTGGGGCACTTGGAAGTATCCTGCTACAGAATTATTTGTTGAATGACATTTCTCACTATATGCCTAAGTGTGACTATATGCCCACTGTGATTGTAGTTCAGTAATAGCTGAATGCCTATAGGTTGGGCATTACAATAAAGACAAACAACTGTTCTGTACACTGAATACAGTGGTTTAATCCTGCTGAACATGTGAGGATGCAAAGTTTGTACCCCCATCTCCTTTAATAATATAAGCTCTAAGGGCCAGGGCCCTCTTTACCTCCTTTATTGGTCAGTATTATTATGTTTGAACTATACCACTTTTTTTATACTACAACAATGTGGAATACATTGGCTCCAGGGCTACCTTTAAAGGGGTACAGAAGGTAATCAGGGGCTCCCATTTAAAAATGCAACCTGTGGGCAGGGGTCGGCATGGTTAGTGGTTTCATCAAAATTCTGTACCGTTTCTGAAATAATCAAGTTTATCTTCACTATTCCTCTCTGCATCTGTTTCTCTTCATTCTGTCTTCATTCAGCAGTTGGGAGTCAGATGAAAAATCCAATATATCTTATAGGAGTGCTCCTTTTGCCTAGAAGATGTATTAGAGCTCACTCTATTAAAATCACCAGAAATCCTGTCACTCTACATGCAGAATTTGTGCAAAAGACAGTTATTTTGTTAGATTTTGTTTGTACTGGAATCAGTTATTTGAATGAGCTCTAATACATCTGCTAGGAAAGGAGCCCCCCCTATAAGATATATTGGATCATTCATCTGACACCCAACTGCTGAATGAAGACAGAACGAAGAGAAACAGATGCTGAGAGAGGAATAGTGAATATAAACTCGATTATTTTAGAAACAATGCAGAATTATTAATTGATTATATTTAGAAAGTTTATATTAAATTTTCATGATAGTTCCCCTTTAATACCCCCTGGGGACAACTTACAGTATGGGGCCCCATGATTCCTGATGGTGGCCCTGGTTGGCTCTTTATAAATATGTTGTATAAATAACAATGAAGGCAAAATGAACCCAAGCATGCAATGACTGCCATGATAAGTCAGTAAGGCCACTGTCCTGCTGAATATTCTACTTACCTGTTTCACTGCCTATGGGAATTTCCTGAATAAGACACTTTATAGCAGTTGCCCACTTCTCAGCAATAGCAAGGTTTTTGTTATATTCCGATTCTTCATCCACGCGGAATGTCCTGACCAGCCTCTGCCGAGTGCGGCCGGATCCCATGGTTACCTTTTTTTTCTTGAGCGGATAGGAATAAATGGAAAAATAGGCAAACACATCCCCGGAGCTATGACTGCGCAGAGTGTGACAGCCCACCATGTCGCTGAGCGGCAGTAAAAGGCGCTGGTCATCTTCAGGCTTCGGTATCAGTCTCTGGATATGGAGACCCGTGCGAGTCAAGCTAAGTGCATAGCGAATACCTTTGGAGGGATAGACTCCGAATTCTCCGTGGAGAAGGGTTTCGGATGACTGACGGTATTCCATTTTGGGTTGGAGGTATATGGCCGGCTGTTATTGCTATTGAAATCCAGTGAATAAAGCAGACATCACATGTGCCCGTGTGATGCATATAGGAAGGTGCACAATGTCACTCTCTAAAACAGTGCATTATTTAAGAGCATTGCTAACTCAATGCTTTCAATTTAATAACAATCCAATCCAAATTAGGACCTTGTGTTGCCACTTTTGGCACATGCTGTGATGAAGAGATCTAATTACATACAGCATCCAAAAACTCCTCTAGGAAGATAATGACAGGCCCCACGGTTTCAAGTATTTAAGAGTCAGCCAACAAATTGAATTTATCTTCCCCTTTGGAACAGATAAAAATCCCAGCTTCACACTCTGTTCCAAGGCAGATCTTCTGTGGGACGTGCAGCCTTATGGAATTACAACTTGGAACTAAAGGAGGGGGGGGAAAAAAGAACAAAGCAGATTTAGAAAAACAATTAGTGCTTTATCCATCACAAACAACCTTTTCCTTGCAGGGAATGAATGTCTGGGGATTTGCTACAGCGGAGCAGCAATGCAAAGGGAAACTAGAGGTTCTGGCTTAATGACCTGAGCATATGGATAGAATGTAACATGGCAACAGTAGCTGGGAGTGAAACAAAGACACGTGCCCAAGGTCACCCTTGTTCTCAAATGACTACTTAGCGCCTGATTGATGCAGAGGGTAGAAAAATAAAACCCCTTCTGAATCGGCCTCTGATTTGCGGGTGAAGATGTTCCTTCCTCAGTCTGTTATGGCAATCAGGGCAGTTCCTGAATAAGCTGTAATACCAATAACCTCCCATTTGCTCAGTAGTTTCCCTGATGCAACTAAAAAAAGAAGACTCCTCTTTAAAAGAGCTATGACCCACAGATAATCCAAGATCCTCTACCCTTCAAAGAGAAGGCGCCAGTCAATTAGCCCTGGCTGTCACAACTAAATAATAATTGTTGTATGTGAAGGACTTGGAGAAGCGGCAGCTGGATCTCCGGTGGTTTACCTTTAAGTGGACTTTTAGGATATTATTTATAAAATGCTCACCACTCCCTGTTCATCACAGGCAAACCTCATTAAGAAGCATAACTGAGGTGACAGGAGCACATTGATTGCTGCTTCTTTCTGATGGAGTGTGGCAGCGGTCAAAATGCCCATAGTCTATGGCAGTGATCCCAAACCGGTGGCTCTTGAGCAACATGTTGCTCGCCAACCCCTGAGATTTTGCTCCCAGTGACCTCAAGGAAAGATTTGGTTGCATAAAAACCAGAAGTACTGCCAAACAGAACCTCCTGTAGGCTGCCAGTCCATAAAGGTGCTACCAAATGACCAATCACATCCCTTAAGTTGCACCACCTAGGAAGTTTTTTATTCTTGTGTTGCTCCCCAACTCCTTTTACATATGAATGTTGCTCATGGGTAAAAAAAAGTTGGAGTACCTTGGTCTAAGGGAAAATAAGGGATGTGAAAACAAGTATCAATCGAATGTATTGAGTCCCTTATATACAGTATTTATACATAGGCATTATATTATTCCTACTTAGAATTAGCTTTTTTATATAGCTAAGGCATGGACATTCCAAGACAATGTGTTTTTCTCTAAATACTTGACTTTCTTTTCTGCCTCCTGAAATCGGAAATTTAAAAAATCCTGCTGAGGTAAACAATTCATAGCAACCAGAAAGCAGACACAAGACAAACCTTATTGCTTAGCTTGCTATTCAGACCTTCTCCTACTCCTACTCCTCTTCTAGAAGCAGTGCCGTATGCTCTTCTTGTGATTCACGCAACTGAGAAACTTCTAGAGTAAAGCTATACATAGGCTGATAAAAGCTGCTGAATTGGCCCCTACAGACTGAGACAACAACCTACTGGCCTGCATAGTAGGTCCTGCTGATGGGCTGATGGCCTGTTAAACTAATATCTGCCAAAAGTCAGCTAGATATCTACTGGGCAGGTTTGAAAGTTACGTTAAATAAGGGCCACACATTGATGTGATTGTCATTCTCTCTAGGCACGCCATATAACCAATTATCCAGATTTATGGTGAACTCACCAAACAGGCAGATTTTTAGGGCGGTGCCACATTTAGTGTTTCTTCCACTATACCAGCCAGAAGAAAAGGGGGGACTTGCTGCTTACAACATATGTTGCATGATAATGCTTTTGTGGTTTCACTAGCATAGTGCCCTTAGGAAAATAACTGGCTTAAGTGACACATAAACCATCTGATAACAATATAAACTCTAGGAGAGCCACAAAAAAACAATGCGCCTGAAAGAGGATATCAAAATAGTTTTCTGCAAATCAATAAATCTACAGATATGCTGCACTGAGAATGGGATCTGTTAGATAATCTCTGGTACAGCCTTGCACTACAGCAATATAGTTCAACCTTCAGCCCCTCTCCCTTTATTGCACTGCTCTTTCATTAATTACAGAAAGCCTATTTCAGCAACACCCACTCTATGGCCGCATGCCGAACACTGCATTTGTTTTATAATGTGACAGTAGAGACCGTTGGCTAGGATCAAATTCTTCCAACTACATTCTTATTCCATTAGCACTATGGCCCTTATCTAATTACACTTGTTGTCCAAATGGACCGTCACTGTGGATCTGATGATCAGCCTAAAGAAGACTTTGCCAATGTGTGGGGCTGATCTTCCTGTTTCCCAAGTTGGGGCCACAACCATGAGTCTGTACAGCTGGTTATGGTGAAATTTCCCACAACAGCTTATTTGCTGTTCTACAGTAGATATTCAAGGAAGCCCAGCTTGAAGACCAAGTGGGGTGTCATTTTGGGTTAAAATGTATTTTTTGCCATGGAAAACATTGGATGACGGTTAAAACCATATTTTCTTTAGTATCTATCCCTGCTATGAGATGAGGGGGGTCCACACCAAAAAAAAGAACCCAAATACTCTATAAGCCTCTGGTGCAAAGGAACCGATCTAGCAAGTCTGTCCAACCAATAGCCCTCCAGCTGCCATATTTCATCATAAATACAGTAGTTATGGGACCAGTTATCCAGAATGCTTGGCACCTGAGGTTTTCTGGATAATGGGTCTTTCCATAATTTGGATCTTAATACCTTATGCCTACTAGAAAATCATGTAGACATTAAATAAGCCAAATAGGCTGGCTTCCAGTGAGGATTAATTATATATTTGTTTGGATCAAGTACAAGGTATTGTTTTATTATTACAGAGAAAAAGGAAATTCTTTTTTTAAATTTGGATGGGAGACGGCCTTTCCGTAATTCAGATCTTTCTGGATAATGGGTTTCCGGATAACAGATCCCATACCTGTATAAAATGTACAACATCTGCTTCATATCAGATAACATGCCTAACTTATTCATAGAATGTTAGTCTATAGCACCTCTAAAGGAGCCCTCTAATTAAAATGATTGTCTTTTATTTATATGGCAATGACAGATACAGAGAATATCGAATTACCAATCAGAGCTTACAATCTAATTTCCCTACCAACTGCATACAAACATAGTAACCTATATGCATCAGGTTTCCTATGGTGGAGATATACAAGTCCAATTTTCCTAAATGTGGCCCAACCAAGAGCTGTGTATACTAACTTGCTTGCAATAAAAATTAAAGGGAGTCAAATAAAATGTCTGTTTTTTGTTATTATTAGATAATCATTCATTATACCCAAATTTCCAGGATGATAAAGCAATACTTTTATTAGACGTTTTGTTATTTCAGTTAAGCACTGACCAATTTCATGTTACTGAAGATGCCAAGAGACAGAAGGCAATAACAGAGGAACCTATAATATAAAATGAAGTGGGGCTATAAATTATAATGTATATAATGTCTGGAAATTGGAATTCGCACAAATGCCCTATGTATGTATGTATGTATATGTATATGTATATATATATATGTATATATATATGTATATATATATATATATATATATATATATATATATATATATATATATATATATATATATATATATATATATATATATATATATATATATATATATATATATATATATATATATAGTTTTAATTTTTCACCTTCTAAAGCAGCTCTGGGAGAGGGGTCGTCGACTCTTTAACTGTTTTAAATTGATACATTTAATTGATACATTTGTTATGTTTGTCCCTGCTGAGCAGAATTCCTAAGTTTCATTAAAGCAGCTGTTAGAATTGATAAAATAGTTGCTAATATTCCACAGATATTGTTAAGAAATGTATCAACTAATTGTATCAAATAAATGTAGCAAATTGTAACAGTTCAGATGCTGCTGGATCACGGAGCTGCCAGACTGAAACACTAGAGATAGAAACATTACACTTTAAACTTAAATTTTAGGAAATCAGTAAAACATAAAAGATGGAAAGCAATTGAAAAAAAGTATTTGTTTATGGTGAACAATCTGAAAACAACTGAACTGAAAAGGTGTTTTTAGAAAGAGAAAGCCCCCTTTAAAGGCTGGAAAACAGGAATGACCAGTTCTGGGGCAGCTCTTGTAACACAGAAAAGTAAAAGTTGTTTTGATCTCCAGCAGAGCAGTTCTCTTTTTTTTCTTGGTTGGAAACTACTATTGGGCTTCGTTTTAGATTTGGCATATTATAATATACTATAATTTCACAGCAGGGATTTGGCTGTGGTTGGGGCAAGTAACATTAGTATCCACAGAATCAATGCATTTAGTCACAATAGAGTTGCAGCTGTGCACTGGCCCATGGGATCTAAATGATATTTTCAGTTCTTCCTGCAGTGTTGATATCATCCCTTCCTTGCCGATGACAGAAAAGCACCTAAAATATTAAACCCCTGGAACACCCACCCCCATCTGTAGATTTCCTAAAAACTTCTGAGACTGAAATATTTGCAAAAAAAAAAAAAATTTAAAAAAAAGTATTTATAAAGTCATTGTGTGGTAGGAAACATTTTTTGCTATCCTGGGAATAAGAAGGAAAAATGTAAAGGTTAAAAAAAAAATATCTAAATTTCCTTTTTATCTTGGAACAGCAATGACAGAGGGGGGGGAGCAATTCCATAGTTACGACAAATAAGACAAGTCGTGTTCTGTGAAACTCCAGAATTGCTTAAGCCACGGCTCGGCAGATTTTTTGCTGGAATTTGTTGCAACAGTTTGTGTGGTTTTTAAAGCAGCAGGCACAACCCACTAAAATACAGGTTATTTAACATATAGTACAGGTATGGGACCAGTTATCCAGAAGATAGCATTGTACAGATAAGGGGTCTTTCCCTAATTTTAATCTACATATGTTAAGTCTACCTAAAATAAATATTATCATTTAAGGGATACTGTCATGGAAAAACATGTTATTTTCAGAACGCATCAGTTAATAGTGCTGTTCCAGCAGAATTCTGCACTGAAATCCAATTCTCAAAAGAGCAAACAGATTTTTTTATATTCAATTTTGAAATCTGACATGGGGCTAGACATATTGTCCGTTTCCCAGCTGCCCCCAGTAATGTGACTTGTGCTTGCACTTTAGGGTGGAACTACTTTATGGCAGGCTGTTATTTCTCCTACTTAATGTAACTGAATCAGTCTCAGTGGGACTTGGCTTTTACTATTAAGTGTTGCTCTTAGATCTACCAGGGAGCTGTTATCTTGTTACCTTCTGCACCCCACTGCTGTAATTTGATTATGTGTGCTTAAATAAAGAAGCCAACTTTGATATTACAAATGCCTCCCGTTTTGGATCAGCGCTCAGAAGCGAGGTTGTTGATACGTTTTAGAAGCCAGTAAGAAAGAGACCGGGATCTCACAAGAGCAGCGACCACTGGGGTAACGGCGTTTGGGTAAGATCCGCCATTACAACGTTAAAATTTTTTGTTAGCTGCTATCTGGTTACCTTCCCATTATTATTTTATTAGGCTGCTGGGAGGGAAAGGGAGGGGGTGATATCACTCCAACTTGCAGTACAGCAGTAAAGAGTGATTGAAGTTTATCAGAGCACAAGTCACATGACTTGGGGCAGCTGGGAAATTGACAAAATGTCTAGCCCCATGTCAGATTTCAAAACTGAATTTAAAAAAAACTGTTTGCGCTTTTGAAAAATGGATTTCAGTGCAGAATTCTACTGGAGCAGTACTATTAACTGATGTGTTTTGATAAAAAAAACATGTTTTCCCATGACAGTATCCCTTTAAATAAACCCAATAGGATTAATTAAATCTAAGTTGGGATCAAGACAGTACAATGTACAGTTGGTTTAGTACTGAGAAAAGGGAAATACATTTTTTTAAAAAATGGAATTATTTGATTCAAACAGTCTATGGGAGACTTCCTTCCTGTAAGTCAGAGCTTTCTGGATAATGGATCACATACCTGTACCTGCTAGCTTTTGCACAACTGTCTGCTAAGAGTGAAAGCTCCACTGGGGCAGGGATTAATGTGAAGGATAAATATCCATATGATCCGCTGCAGAATTTGTTGCTGCTAAATAAATGATTAATAATGGTTAGAACAAAGTGTTCGAGAAGTCTAAAATATCAACAACACGGACAGCTATAAGTGACACTTTGCTGGACTGTATATGAAACCTGCTCAGGGGCAACTTATCAGAGCCAAAGATTTACAAGTGATGCGATTTCTCTTGTGTGTACAGACACAGTTCCCCAAACTGTCTGACTATGCAATGTATCAGTTGGATGTTCTCCTGATTGAATCCTTGTGCAGAATTGTAATATACGGGTCACAGACACATGACCATGAGCTGACTCGCATTGTGGCCAAAGCACACAGACTTATTGTTCTTCTGTACTGTGAGTGCGCACACACACACACACAAAAAAATTCCTTACTGGATAAAACGTTAAATATAAATTAAAAAAAAGGAAATACTCTGTACTGCTCATTGTTGAAGAATTCAAAGAAAAGCATAGTCATCTTCAGCAAATGAGGCTCTATTAGTCCAGCTAAATAATGCACAGGACATTACATTCTTACTCTGGTCTATTATATACCTTATATGGTAGAAAAAAATACTACAGACATTTGGGAGGACAATAACACCTAAATAAAGAAATGCTGGGGTTTCTACAATATTCAACCTATAATAGGCAACAAGCCCCTTTCAGTACAATGGTTACTGAACATACTCATCCATGTATTATATATCCACATTAACGGGAGCTTCATCTTAAAGTTACCTTTAAGTATGTTATGGAATGGCTAATTCTAATCAACTTTCCTTCAATTTTTTTTTATAGTTTTTTTTAATGTATTTGCCTTCTTCTTTCAAATGGAATTCACCTGATCTAAAAAAAAACGAATGCTCTATAAGGCTACAAATGTATTGTTACTGCTACTTTTTATCACTCGTCTTTCAATTCAGGGCCCTCTCCTGATCATATTCCAGTTACTTATTAATATGAATGCAAGGTTGCTAGGGTACTTTGGACCCTAGCAACCAGATTGCTGAAAGTCCAAACTGGAGAGATGATGAATAAAAAAAAGTTAAAGACCACAAATGATAAAAAAAAGAAAAACCAAGAGCAAATTGTCTTAGAATATCACTCTTTAGATCATGCTAAAAGTTAATTTAAGGGCAGAGACACACATTCAGATTAAGGGAGATTAGTCGCACGGCGACAAATCTCCTCTTCTTCGTGGCGACTAATCTACCTGAACTGCCTTCGCCGGTGGGATGGCACTCGGAGGGCTTCATTTTCCGAAGTCACCCAAAGTTTCCTTGTGAGGCAACTTCGGGCGACTTCGGAAAACCGTGCGAATACTCTCCCCGAATCTGACCCCTTTAAACCCCCTTCTAAGGGTAACTTTAGATTTTTGGGGCCAATTATTTGCAAGACACCCCAAAAATAATGAGGTTTCCACGAATGCTTAAAGGTAATTACTTTCTATATTCCTAGCGTTGCCATTCCATTTGCCTGTGGTCACTATAATAAACAAAATATAAATGGAGTCTGATTGGCCCGATACCTACAAGCAATATGCCCAATAAGAAATAGCCAGTTTTGCCTGGTATATGTGCTCTATACAGGTTAAATACAGTAAGAATCAAATAATAATGATGCAGTTCTTCAGACTGAACATGGGAGATAACCAATTGTAAAAAATAAATAAATGAATCCCAAAAATTATAAATTCCAAAATCCTATCCCATTAATGTATCTTGTTAAAATAATTATCATTTATTCTACTACTAGCACAAAGGACAAAATACAACAGACTACCATCCTGTGCTAACAGAAAACACTCCTTGAGCCGCAGAGCTTACAATCTAGAGAGGAGCAGGGGAATAGGACCCTGGAATTGAATGTAGAATGCTGCTGTGTCGTATATACACATATACAGGGGCAACTCACTGACCTTGCAGAAAGGAGAGCGCTGGGATGGTGCCAAAGCAAAGACACCAATGAAGAGGACCACTGGCTCGTTCTGTGTACCTGTGCCTTATGTTCCCTACTGCGCTGAAAAGGATAATTACGGTAAAATGCACCCCTGTCCGGAAGCAACATAAGACAAACGCGTGTGATAGCAAAATACAAACCAGAGCGTACCAACTACAGAAGAGGAGGAGATGCTACACCGCGAAGCCGGAGCACCGACTTCAGTTTACTCCCACCACAGCTTTTGACTCAGCGATGCCTTACAGGAAGTGATAAGAAACTGCAGCTCGCTGGTGCAATAATAGAATGCCCTAGTTCACGAGGAGATCCTGAGAAGCAGCCCTAGCGACCAATCGTGTACAAGTACCGGCTGCCCTTTGCCCAATCGGCGTCTTTGAGTAAGTAAGTGAAGGGGCGTTTGTTTTGCAGCGGTTGCCTGGCTGCCGGCTCTTCCCACTAGTGGCGTAAGGCAAGTGGGCGGAAACGCGGCAAATACGCCGTATTCAAAGCAAAGTTTTATTTTGAACCTTATTTTCATTCTAAGCACGTCTTAAAATACATTGAGGTGTATTATTCTGCGCAGCAAAAATCTTAACTGCATCAATTATAGTAGGAGCTGCCCTAGCGTTTATGCCAAGGCAAAATGCAAAGCAAAACGTAAATAGAGAATGGGGGTCCTTGGCAGCAGCCAGGATCCCTAAAGTACCAGTCCCAGACCCTTGTCACGAGCTGGAGACTACAGTACCTACTACAGACCAAAATCAGGGCAGGGACTAGGGCCCTGTGTGCTGTGCCAGCTTTCCCCAGGCAAACCCTCTTTTACTTCTGGCTAGTTGGCACTGCTGATGGGTTGCTATGGGTTACTAGACCCACTGTAGACTTTGCAATCTATCCATCGCATACCTCCCAACATTTTGGAATTAAAAAGAGGGACAAAAATAGCGCAGCAATTTTTTTGACCACACCCCTTTCTGTGGCCACACCCCCTAATTACCATGTTTGTTTTACAAAATTTGGCAGGTTATGAAAGTTTGAAAATATTTCTCCTTATCTAAACTGTGTTTTTGTGTCTCAAAATTGTTACAAAGTATCTTATTTGCACCTGTTAGGACTGTCCCTCCGAAAAAGGGACAGTTGGGAGGTATGCCATCAGTAGAAGCCAGATTAGAGTGTGAATGTAAAAAGTGGGTGCAATAACAACTTAATGTATACAGTATACATGCACGAAGGTAACGGTTACGTGGATTATTGAGAGTTATTAAGGAAGAAAAGTCACAAAGGTACTAAATACACAAGGGCATGGGCATCCACATATAGGGGCAAGGGGGGCACTGTGCTTCATGCCTATCTTGCCCATGTGCATCTGTAATGGCAAAGCCCGGGACCTTGAGGGAGAAAGCACTTACCCCGCCTAGGGTTGCCACCCGGTCGGTATTTTACCGGCCTAGCCAGTAAAACACCTGCCAAGGCTGGGGCCGGTATTATTACAAATTGCCAGTAATTTGTAATACCTTTTAAAAAAAGGCCTTGGCCTGCCCCCAATTCACACTGAACTTTCCTTTTTTCCAGTGTGCTGGATATCGGCGCAATGTTGCTCTGCCCCCTTTTGCGTCATGGACCTCCCCTTTTTTGTGCCTGCCCCCCACTAGGGGTAATCTTTTTCAATAAAGGTGGCAACCCTACCCGCCACACGATCATCAGTGTCGGACTGGGTCACCAGGGGCCCACCCAAAAACCATAGACCAGGGGCCAACTCTCAGTACTATTATTCTTCCTCTCCTCGTTCAACCTCTGTTCTCCTAGTCTCTTTTCTTTACATAATATAATACTATCATCTATTATTCCATCTTTTTATTCTTTTTGTTTTCATAGAAATAAAGAATGACCATGAAATATGCCAAATGTTTAGCAGCATGAGGGCCCACTGACACCTGAGCCCACCGGGAGTTCTCCTGGTATCCCGGTGGGCCAGTCGACACTGACTCTAGGTTAGGGATCCCCAACCTTTAGAACCCGTGAGCAACATTCAGAAGTAAAAGGAGTCGGGGAGCAATACTAGCATGAAAGATGTTCCTGGGGTGCCAAATAATTGCTGTGATTGGCCATTTAGTAGCCCCTATGTGGATTGTCAACCTACATTAAGGCTCTGTTTGGCAGTGCACCTGGGTTTTACACAACCAAAACTTGCCTGGAATTGAAAAATAAGCTCCTGCTTTGAGGCCACTAAGAGCAACATCCAAGGGGTTGGAAAGCAACATGTTGCTCGTGAGCTACCGGTTGGGGATCACTGCTCTAGGTAATTACACCTGGTGAAAACATTTTTATTATCATACCTCCTTTGTCTTTGTGTTGTCTGTGAAAATGTTCAAATATATATGTGTGTGTGTGTGTGTGTGTGTGTGTGTGTGTGTGTGTGTGTGTGTGTTTATCTATGATTTATTGATCGTGCACCTCGAGCTCACAAGCTAAGGAGTGCGGACACCACAGACAATTTTACTACAATATTCTTGTGTCCAGCACCTGCATATTGGATATTCGCCACAGCAACCCACAATACAGTGGATATGGATAGTGGCAGTCAAGCCCCTATACACGCTGAAAGAAGGGAGAACTTCACATCCGAAGAGATACGTGGCATTTTGTTTAAAAAAACATTCACTGAAACCTTTGGCAGCCTAGGAGCCAAGGAAGCCTACTACGAATTATTGAGGCTTAAGAAAAAAGAGGTAGAGCTATACCTGCATGGAATATCTCTATCCGACTACTACCGCGAACAGAAAATCCCAAGGGGCTTCCGGATAGCTAATGTACCTACCATTGGTAGATCGAACCCGGAGTTCTGTAAGCGTTGGTGTAGTATTTTGGACCGCTGCTCCCTGGACCTAATCCTTTTGGTGACCGAAGAAGTTGGTCGGGAGCTCAGAATACTGCGAAGTGACCTGGAGGCATTCGAGCAGGCGCACAGTGCAGCGATTGCAGCAGATACAGAGGCAAACTGGCTACATCGGTTACAAGATCAAGTAACAAAGTATAAGTCAGATATACTTGCCTTCAAGAATTCTAAGCGCATACGAGTTGCACAGGATTACAAGGAGACGAGAGTGTATCGGTGGTTACAAGGTACTGTCCCCTTTAAGAGAAGGGGCGGAGCCAGAAGACCGCAAAGACCAGAGGGATACCACTCCAGCAGTGAAGGCTCGGACAGCGACCGGGGATTCAGCGCGCCAAGAGGAACAGCTACATCCGGTTCAGCACCACGCACGCCAGCACAAGGAGCTTTTTTAGAAGCAGCCGGGACTTCCAAGGACCCAGGAAAGCCGCCCGTAGAGGAGGGAGAAAACACCACAGCACGCACAAGATCGCGGAAACAGGACAGGCCTCCCCACAAAAAGAAATGATCTTCAATCTATCGTCCCATCAGCTCACTCCATCTGAGCGATCGCTACTGGAGAAAGGACTGAGTTTCGTTCCAATGGTGAGTAATCACCCTTTCAATCATGTTGTTAATAATTATAAGTTTGCCAGACAGTTGAGATTGAAGGATGCATTTGGTGGGGAGGTGGTGGAGGGATCAGAAGTACAAGAACAGGCATTAGGAGCTGAAGCTCATATAATGGAAGGCCATATGGACGTGCACGAACGTGCCTTTAAACCTAGAAGTACTTATGATCCCCCCAACAGCAATCCCTCAATAAGGATTTTTCATCGGCTTTTGAATAATGACTGTTTATCTATAAATCGCAATATGCGCAAATGGAGGGGCAATTTAACCCCTGCTGAGAAGGATGCCATTAAAAGTTTGAAAGAAAATAACAATATCATCATAAAAAAAGCCGATAAGGGAGGGGCCTTGGTGATTATGGACTATGCCTATTACAGAATGGAGATCATGTCGCAACTATCTAATACAGACAACTATGGGAAACTTACGTTTGACCCTACAGAGAAGTTCAAAATGGAGCTTAAGGCCTTGATTGATAAAGGGGTGTTCGAAGGTTGGCTCTCTAAGCAATTAGGGGACTATTTAATACCCAAATATCCTGTGTTGCCTGTAATCTACACCCTGCCTAAGATTCATAAGCACTCAGAGAGACCACCAGGGAGACCTATCATTTCGTCCACAGGTTCTCTTAACGAGAAAATTGCTCAATATTTGGACGTTCTTTTACAGCCTTGCATAACTACCACAAGTAGCTATTTAAAAGATACTACGGATTTCTTAAATGTGATAGCCAGCATTAATTTACCCATAGAGAGCTTGCTACTTGTTACAATGAACGTGCAAAGCCTTTACACTTGCATACCACACACTATGGGCATTGAAGGTGTGAGAAGGTTGATAACCGAAAATTCATCATATAATGGTCCTGATACAGAATACACATTACAGTTATTGGAGTTTGTGCTCCGGAAAAACTATTTTAAATTTGAGAACAATTTTTACATTCAACGCACGGGAACCGCGATGGGTTCGAAAGTCGCTCCAGTATATGCAAATGCGTTTATGTGTTGTTATGAGGATGAATGTATATATGGCCATGAACTGTTTAAACAATATGGGAGTTTTTACAGACGTTACATAGACGATCTGTTTTTTGTATGGTCAGGGACAGCAGATGTCCTAGAAAGCTATGTCAATAGCCTTAATACCTTAGACACACCGGTTAGATTGACGTTGAATTATGATGCCCATCACATCTTGTGATGTAGAAGTATACAAACATAATGGGAAATTACAGACACGAATCTACACTAAACCTACTGATAGAAACATGCTGCTACACTACAGCAGCCATCATCCCAAGCATTTGCTGGACTCTCTGCCCAAGTCTCAAATGATGCGGGTAGTGAGAATAGACATTTTCCCTGAGCAGTGTGCAGAAGATTTATCCAAAATGGCGAATAAGTTTTTGGAAAGGGGATATCCCAGTAGTTTGATCCAAAACACTATAGATACAGTCAAATGTATTGAACGAGCACAGTTGCTACAAAACAAGGCACACGAGGCAAAAAACAGTGATACAGGGGACTTATACTATGTCAGTAAATATAACCCCCAGAGTAAGGCAACAAAAGACATTATAATGAAGTATTGGGAAGTATTGGGATATTGTGGCAAAAGATGATGTTCTAGGCTCTAAAGTTTCCAACAGGCCAAAGTTCAGTTATGCAAGAAGCACAAACCTCAAAGAACATCTGAGTCCGTCCGATCCAGTAAGTAAATATACAAAGCCCAAAGTGCAGCATTTTTTAACAGCCCGGCCCGGTGTCCATAGATGTACAGGCTGTGTAGTATGTAACACACTGATCCTGGGGAAAGAGTTTAGGCACCCCAGGACAGGTAAAAAATATGCCATCAAACAGAACCTATCATGTACTTCCAGTGGGGTTATTTACATTATAAAATGCCCATGTGGCTTGGTTTATTGTGGCAAAACAACTAGACAGTTGAAAGAAAGGATGAATATGCACAGGGCAAGCATCAGGGCAGCTCTGGATACGGAGAGAAAGGTTGAACCAGGTAAGCAGGATATTGCCCAGCAACCAGTAGCCAAACATTGGAAAGAAGCTAGACACGATCCATCAACGTTTAAGTGTATGCCAATCGACCAGATTAAAAGACCACCAAGAGGTGGCGATATTGATAATATATTGCTGAAACGGGAAGCGTTTTGGATACACGAGTTGGATTGTGTATCGCCCAAAGGACTCAATGGGCAACTCCAGCTAAGCTGTTTCCTAACCTAATTTGCAACAAATGTATGCCAAGTGCCAAGTTGTAACAGTCTCTTTTCCATTTTTTAGGTAATTGTAACAATCTAATACTACTATGATTGATGTGATTAGTCTCCGCTACTTGTAAGTAATATGTTTCAATTTTTTCAAGGGATTTACTATGTGACTGGGTCTTATGTTATAATATATGGAGATAAGAGCCTCTGGAGAGGCACAACACTGACACCGTGTGGTCAAAGGTTGAAATGGCACATATGAGCACAGAAAAGAAAGACTTTTTTTGAAACTACTGACAGTATAT
Source organism: Xenopus laevis (assembly GCF_017654675.1). NCBI lineage: Eukaryota > Metazoa > Chordata > Amphibia > Anura > Pipidae > Xenopus > Xenopus laevis. The sequence goes on along the minus strand of NC_054384.1, from coordinate 92,318,190 downwards.
GGACATGTGACGTCATGAAGGCGCCAAATTCACTTAGGGGGGTGGGTATATAAATCACTGTTTGTATCTTGCACACCATCCTTGATAAAGGTTCCTAGGCGGAACCGAAACGTTGGAGTTATGTGTGTTTAATAAAAAACACTTTTGTTCATCGCAAAATGGAGTGTGCTGATCCTTCCAACCTTTATCTATGATTTATTGATCGTGCACCTCGAGCTCACAAGCTAAGGAGTGCGGACACCACAGACAATTTTATATATATATATATATATATATAACGTAAATGATACACGTTGTCCCAACTCACTGCAATGTTGCTTCATTCAGTAACTGCTTAGACATAGTATCTCAAAAATTAGTATATTTCTTTTTTTTTTTTAAAGGTATTGTGTTGCGTTACAAACATGAAGTATAATGTGCAGCACTTTTGAGTAGTTAGGGGCCCCTGAAATGGTGCATTTTGGTGAAGAGAAATACCATAAAACTGTCATCTTGGGCATTCCTCTGGGCTTACCAGAACTCTGCTGTAACATGTAAGTGTATAGAATCCCTTTTGGTGTACTTCTCTAGATGTGCCAGAAAGAATCCAAGTACAGGTATCTCATTTCAGTGCTCTGACATATACACAATAGGCTTAAATTGTTCGAACGTGTAGCCACATTAACAATAGATATCACTTGCAAACAGAGATCAGAGCTAATGTACTATTCCATGTTCTGAAATAAATACCACAAGCAGTGCTGTTGGTTCCCTTTACTACTCGTAAAGATTTCACGATATTGAATATTGTAAGGTACTAACATTTAATTTCAGATAATTTGTTTCTCTCCTAGGGCTGTATTTAAATCCAATGCCACCCTAAGCACCTGACCTAAACACGCCCCCTACATTGCGCATGACATCACTTCCGCCAACCAATTGCCTGCATGATCCCTTTATCTATAATACCCTCATTCATACTGTATGTCTAAACTGCTGGTCTTGCTGTCATTTAACCACCCACAGTCTCAGTATTACCCTGTTGCTTTATCAGCTTTTTACCGAGGGCATTGTGTAATGCACTTGTATAACCTTCCTCCATACAGTACAGTACAGCTAGCTATGTTCAACCCTGTGTTCATTCCTTCTTACACTAATAAATGGGTGTGATAAAGGCTGAACAGTGTCAAGTCTATATAAATATCCCACTGAATCCAGCTGCAACCCAGTATAACTTGCCTTTGTTATCATCTACTGAAGAGGCTAAATTAGTAGATTCCTTCCTAATTCCAGGGAATTTTAGACAACTAAGTTAAAAGAGCATGAGATGATGATTCTAAAACAGAATTTGGTTGCAGGTCTGCATGTAACTGGTTTTATCTCTAAATATTCAATTTCCATGGCTTCCTTAAACCAACACAGACCATTAGGGCCCTTCTAAACTGACTGGGGGGCCGGCACTTTTTCAAAGGCCCAAAGGGAAGAGTTGTCCAAAGGCCAGTTAGGGTGAGATTTGGGAAGAATGTTTATTGGCTCTAAGTATTACATAGGTTCCTATAAATCCTATGGATGATAGGACTGACACAGCAGATATATGTTGTTTCAGTTTCATTGTTAGGAGCCAAGGAGAAACATAACCAATGCAACCATTTCTTGCTCTATAAGAGCCTTATTCTAACTTCTCTCCCTCCCCCTCTATATGTTATCCCTGCCAAATCCCTAGACCAATACCCACAATAAAGATACACACAATGACTTTGTGGTTAATCTGTGTAATCCACAGCTTTATTAATAATTAGTTAAACTGTGCTTTTTGATCGCAAGGAAGGCAAAAAACCTCTGAGAATTTTCTTCACTAGAGGGAAAAATTCCTTCCTGACCCCTTAAAGGCGATCGGATTTGCTCCCACGATCAATGCGCCACATTGAATCAAGGGAAGCTGAGTGGGGGGTATATGGTAAGGTAAGGGACTACGGTGAAAGGATGAGAAAGACAAGGGAATATGGCAGCATAAACATGGGCACAATTAATGCTGCATTCCTTTCCATTCCATTGGACCCCGGGCAGCCTGCAGACACCGGCATTTGCAGTCTGAGGGACTGAATGAAAAGGAATGCAGGGTCTACCAAGTGGCTTTAAGGAGTTCCTGTGTATAACACCATATTTTGGATTAATGGGAGGAACCACTGGTGGAACTACAGTGGCTGAAAGCACCGCTGGTAAAAGTGCAGTGGATGAAAGGGGGGATTCACTGGTGGAATTGAGATGCCCCATACTTACTGCTATTTCCTGAGGATGTGGTGCCTAGACTGAGGAAACTGCTGGTGGTGCTGGTATCATGTGCTGTTTGTGAGTTGTTCCGAGGACCATCTGTATTTTTTTTACCTTTAAATGGTTTTAAAAAATAGTGGTGAGCACAACTTTCCCTTGTTTGTTATATTTTTTTACCTTAGCAAGTGATATCCATGTAAAATCCTTATACGGGTATGAGACCTGTTATCCAGAAGGCCTGGGACCTGGGGTTTTCTGGATAACGGATCTTTCTGTAATTTGGATCTTCATACCTCAAGTCTACTAGAAAATCATGTAAACATTAAATAAACCCAATAGGATGGTTTTGCTTCCAATAACTATATCTTGGTTTGAATCAAGTACATGAAACTGTTTTATTACTATAGAGAAAAAGGAAATCATTTTTAAAAATTGGATTAGTTGAATAAAATGATGTATTATGGGAGATGGACTTTCCATAATTCGGAGCTTCTTCGATAATGGGTTTCCGGATAACCAGTAATATTTAGGAGCACATTAAGCACAAATCAGATGATTAAGCAAAATTAAATGATTGACTAAGTGTGAGAAAGAAAAGGATGGATTATATACTGCACCTGAATATCTCTCATTGTTCTTAATTAGTATGGCCTTGTTGATCTTCTCTAGGTCTTTGTATTGGTGTTTCAGGTGGGCCTTGATGTATCTGTAGTCCTGCCAGAACTCGTTCTTAAGGTGTAAATTCCACCATTTTGTAATCTTCACACAGTCCTTGCACTCGAGATAAGGGCCCCCGAGTGGATCCTCAAAATCCCTGATCTCAAAGATGTCCAGATCAGGAACCATTCAAGGCCCCATCATTGATTGTCCCCTTCCTTGTAGTTGTACCCCTGATGGCTTATCACCAAAAATGACCCCCCCCCTTTTCCAATGCAATTGGAAAAATGGAACTGGAAAGACACTGATATTTACAATGGACAATTTCATGACAAGCACCTTCCCAGACAATTAAAATAGCAGGCAATGGTGGGGCAACTTTGGGAGCTTTGGCTCTAGACTAAAGTCCGGACTGGGATTTAAAATGGTCCTGGCATTTGAGACACACAGAGGCCCTCACAGCCCCCCCAGCAGCCCAATAAATAGTGTCTGTCTATTACAGAACCCCCTTTGGCATTTTCCTGAACCCACAGACTGCCAGTCCGGGCCTGGCTCTAGTCCCCGAACTACTATAAATCATGGAAGCCACACTACCCAAACTATCCCCTTGTATCACTGACTTTATCCCCCCCCATAAAGTCTGCTCCACTTACCTCTGAATCCAGAAATGAAATACCTGTCACTTGTGCCTGAGCCGTTACGTCACCTTCCCTGGCAGCTTTCAGCCAATCAGTGCTGAGCTGCGAGTGATGTCATCCTCAAGTAAGGCAATATATACGAGTAATTGGCAGCCAATCACATCAGTCACACACAGACCCAGCAAGGGCCTAAACATTCCCCCTATGCCATGCACCCTAACCCCTCACCCCCCCCCCAACTCCAATGGAAATCCCTGGCAGAGGCTGGGGAATCTTTTTTGTTTAATTTAAAAAATAAATTTATAGGCACCCAAGGGCCGCCCCCGAAAACCTGCCACCTTAGGCACAGGCCCTCGGGTGCCTTAATATAAATATGCTCCTACAACAGAAGCAGTTTCTGGAAACCGCAGATATTTTGTATGTACAATACTGTAGTAGCAGGTGCTGAGGAAGGAATCCACCTTCTAATTAAATCTGACAAGGACAGTGTTTGCATACAGTGCTTCCTTTAATGAGGACTGAGAGAAAAACATATTGTTTGTTGCATAATATTTCCACACACACTCCCTCTCTCTCACACACACTCCCTCTCACACACACACTCTCTCACACACACACACTCCCTCTCTCTCACACACGCTTCCTCTCACAAACGCACACTCTCACACACACACACACACACACACACTCCCTCACGCACTCACTCTCACAAACACACACTCTCTCACACACACACTCCCTCTCACACACATACTCTCACACACACACTCTCACACACACACACTCTCACACACGCACTTCATAATAGAGGATATTAAAAAAAAAATGGACCAGAAAAATGGTGTAAATTCGGTAAAATGTATTATACATTAAATATTGGTGGGACCACAAAAAGTTGTATAACATATGGAAATACTTAAAATGAGGGTACCGTATATAAAATGGAGGCTTCTCTTTATGTATCTAGTTGTAACTAGAACTCTAGAGGCAATAACATTCTACAAACCTCTGGCTAGTAATTTTGTTAAGAAAGTAGAAAATACCAAATGTTGTCCTGGCAAACAAGGAGTTTGTGTCACTAATACATGTGCAACAGTTACTACTCTATATATTTATAGAAAAGCTGTTGTTAGGTTTGTGTGGAAACCAAAATGTGGGTACAAGTAATTTGTGTAATATGTTTTCTTTGCCCCCCCCTGGAAAATATTCTGTGGACTCCCATGCACAAGGGTACTAAATACACACCCAGTCTTTGTCCTGCTATAAAGTTATTTAGTTATGGATGGTGGATACACTGCAATAGGACTCCACTATGAGTCTCCTCACAGTGGAAAAATTAATTACAGTGTCCCCTTATTATTTATCTCCAGGACCACCATCAGGGGAAACAAGAGACCCGTGGCAGAAGTGACCCCAGGGAGGATTAAAAAATGCTCAATGTTGCTTGCAGGAAAGTGGATGGGGTTTGGCCAGGGTCGGACTGAAACTTTGGGGGGCCCACCGCGGCTGCAAACAAAGGACCCTCCTGGCAGTCCCTGGGGCCCCCCTCCCGACATCGCTCACAACCTCCAATTCCCTGGCCCAGGTCTGGGCCTGTAGGGGTCATGAGGGCCGGGGCCCACTGGGTTTTTTTCCAGTTTCCCCCTGGCCCAGTCCAACAATGGATTTGGCATAATGGGGCATGACTGGAGTGGGTCAGGGGTTTGGTCATGCTTCTACAAGACATTTCTGTTTTCATCAAGGCCAAAGCAGGACCATCCACCCAGAGACTGAGGTGACCTAGGTTAATAATTGGGGCCCTCTGGGTGGCCCTCATACATAGTAGTATGGGGGCTCATGATTCCTGATGGCAGCCCTGTGTATCCCTCCTGACATTTTCATACCCTTGGTGGATCCATTGGCTTGGTATACTATAAACCACCACTTGGATAAAGCTGCAAACCAGAGGTGCCACTCCTTGAGTCACCTTATCAGAATATATAGAAATGTACAGAGGTGTAACTTACTGCGTGTGGCCCTCCAGCAAAATAAACATTTCAGGCCCCCTCCATCATCTTCAGTTATGATGTAACCTTCTGCCTCCATGGATGTGCTAGATGTGATACATGATGATGATGATGATGAAGATAGATAGATAGATAGATAGATAGATGGTAGACAGCCAAATGGTAGCAATACTGTAAATATAAACAAAATATCATTAGATGGAGACATTACATCTCTTGTTTATAATATGATGTTTAGCCACTAGATGGCATTTTGTGTAATACATTTAGATCCAATATACTAGTGTTTCTTAGATGTCTTCTTTGGTGACCCAAGCATTGACTTTTACAGGACATTTACTGCTGGGGGCCAAAATCATCAACTAAAAGCGATATGTTTTTCTAGACTAAGCCTGACTACAATAACTTGGTGTTAAGGTAATGCCAGGTCTGAGAGATGATTTGGAGAAAATTAATTATTTGGAAAATTAATTTATTGGTATACTGGTAGGAGACTACTTTATTACCAATAAATACAAATTGTTGATATTATATGAATTTGCTACAAGATGGCAGTACTGCTTTTTCCTTAGATGTATGTATATACCTGGCCATACTATGGAGCGGGGTGGCAATTTGTTGGTGAGGTGAGGGGTTAAATAGCTTGTTGTACAATTGTATTTTATGCACCTGAAGAAGGCCAATGTAGCCGAAACATGTAGTGCAGGACTTTCTGCAAATAAAAATATGACATTTTAAACAGAAAAATGTGCTCTCCAGCTACTATCTATTTTATTGGCATAGCCCAGCAAACAGATCTTACCTTATTATTTGTAGTTGTTGTTAGAGTTATTTCACTTTTTATTAACTGCCACTATAAAGAATTTAGTAACAACAGGCCCACCAGCCGGTCAGTTCTTGTAACTGTATGCTCTGAGAGGTCCAGAAGGTAAACAGAGAACTTTTCTAATGTTACTCTGCTCTGAACAGCAGGTGGTGCATAATTCATTATAATACACAAAAGCCATGAATATCTAGTAAATTATATCCTTATAAACAGTGAGTTCTGATGTCATAAGTTATAAACGGTCTCGTGTTTTTATATGGTCATGAAACTCCTCGGTAACTTATAATATCCTTATATTTTACAAGAGGGGGTACTTTATTCACTATATATTGGCAGTTAATAAGACGTTCAAGAGACTGTATACACCAAAAAAATACTTTTGTTAAAAATTACCACAATATGTGAGAAATACATTTAGAAATACAAAATTACAAACCCTGTCATCAAAGTGTATTTGCACTTATGGGCCTCTTCGAAGCAGCATGCCGATAAAACAGTTATTAGTGCTGCTCCAGAAGAATTCTGCGCTGAAATCCATTTCTCAAAAGAGCAAACAGATTTTTTTATATTCAATTTAAAATCTGACATGGGGCTAGACATTTTGTCAATTTCCCAGCTGCCCCAGTCATGTGCCTGCACTCAGGGGCGATCCTGGCACCTCCGCCGCCTGAGGCAGCAGCAGTTGCTGCTGCCCCTCCTCCCCTGGAAATTCACTCTTAAAGTACCAGGAGCAGCATTTTTGCTGCCCCTGGTACCTAGTGGGGTGCTGCCGCCTGAGGCGACAACAGCCTCAACTCGCCTCATTGGTGGAGCACCCCTGCCTGCACTTTAGGTGAGAAATGCTTTCTGGCAGGCTGCTGTTTTTCCTTCTCAATGTATCTGAATGTGTCTCAGTGGGACATGGGTTTTTACTATTGAGTGCTGTTCTTAGATCTACCAGGCAGCTGTTATCTTGTGTTAGGGAGCTGCTATCTGGTTACTTTCCCATTGTTCTTTTGTTTGGCTGCTGGGGGGAAAAGGGAGGGGGGTGATATCACTCCAACTTGCAGTACAGCAGTAACGAGTGATTGAAGTTTATCAGAGCACAAGTCACATGACTTGGAGCAGCTGGGAAATTGACAAAATGTCTAGCCCCATGTCAGATTTCAAAATTGAATATAAAAAAATCTGTTTGCTCTTTTGAGAAATGGATTTCAGTGCAGAATTCTGCTGGAGCAGCACTATTAAATGATTCATTGTGAAAATTTTTTTTTTTCCCATGACAGTATCCCTTAAGCTTAGGGGTCGTCGCAAATTATCAAGCAGAAAATAAGGTTGGCCTGTAATATAAGCTGATGCTACAAGGCTGATTATTAAATTCTGATGCTAGTTGCACTGGTTTCTGTGCTGCCGTGTAGTATTTGTGTATTGTATAATCAGCCTTATATTGTGACATATTATATATTCAGAATATTACATGTTGGTCCCTAAGCTCAGTAAGTGACAGCAGCACAGAGCATGTGCAGTGAATCCTTGGAAAATAAGATGGGCATCTTTGGAGTCGCATATCTTTACTGAAGCCCAAAACATAATGTACAACATGTCTAGCCTACTTCTTTAGTTAGGCTTTACTCCTCCTTTAATATAAAATTCAGATTGAACCTCCTGTCCCCTCTCCTTATAAACAGGGCAATTTGTTCCAATTTCCCTATCTACCTTTAAACAAACGATCCCCTCCCTTCTTTTAGCAGCAGCCTTTGAGTGGCTCATTATAAGAGGCTTCTCAGCGGACACATAATTATTTTATCAGATTCTCCACTGGATCAGGAAGTGACAGGAAGTGCTACGGTGAAACTGTTTTCATATTCTTGTTTAATGCCAAAAATAACACTCAACAGGAATATACATATTTTATTATTAAAACAACAGCCACAAGGTGTGTTTAGCACAAGCCATCTTCATTGAGCTTATGTTTAAAAGGGGGTGTATTCTGTCACTTAATAACTAACTTAGAAAAAAAAATATTTACATGTAATGTAAATGTTACCCTGAGCAATTTTACATTTTTTTTTAACTTTACTTTTCCTTTAATACCAATATCAGAAGTCTATGGGGCAAAGTTACTAAAGGGCGAAGTGACTAACGCGGGCGAAAATTTGTGACGTCATATTGGTACTTCACTGATTTTCTAACTGGCACTGGCGTAGCTTCAATAGCAAAGGAGATAGACTCTAACTGTACTTCGCTCCCTAAGCCTGGTGAACTTGCGCTCTGGCGAATGGACGTAACTACGCAAATTCACCAAGATGCAGAATTTACTGAACGTTACCTCTTGCGCCAGACTTGCCTTCGCCACCTCAGACCAGGCGAAGTGCAATAGAGTAGATAGGAGTTCCTCAAAAAATAGTTTTTCCCCAAAAAACGCTGGTGTCTTTTCCTTTTTCAGGGTGATAGGCTGAAAAATAGCGTAATTTTTTTTTGGGGTAACTGGCTTCCCCCCTACATTTCCTAACATATGGCACATAAACTATACAGTGGGCTCATGTGTAGGGCAATATAACAACTCTATTTTCTTTTATTTAGGTTTCCCAGGCTTGTGTAGTGTCATGTATTTGCTGCAACATATACGTCCATTGTACTTTAACTTCCCACCATATGCAAATGAGGCAACTCTAGCACAACTTCGCTTCGCTTGCTGCAGTAACACTATCACAACGTCACCAGCGTTCGGCGCCCTGGACGCAACTTCGGATTTTAGTGAATTCGAAATTGTCCTGGTGAATCTACGCATGGCGAAGTGTTGCAATGTGAGCGAAGCCGTCGCTGGCAAATTTTCTGAAATTAGTAAATTTGCTCCTATGAGTCTAATTCATTGTGGTTGGGGAAGGTTGCTATTTGTTTGCACTTTGTATCTTCCACCTATCAGATTCCTATTTTTATTTATATATCTTTTTGCACTAAACAAAATGGAATGCAAACAGTTACTATGGCTTTCTATATCAGGTTGTAACCCCAAGCAGAGGTAAGTGAATATATAGTATGTATATATATTTTTATTTATAAAATTATACTTGTGTACGCAGTGCTGTACTCAATGATCTCCTGAAGGTGCCCTTATTATAATGACATCCACCACCTACCTCTTGTTGTTGTTGTTGTTGAACTACAAATCTAACCAGCCTCCAACATCGGGGCAATGCTACAAGTTGTAAATTTACAACTGTAGGGGTTGCCATTTGCAAGCATCTGAGACGCAACTGTTCCACTTGGGATGCTTTCCAGGAAAGATCCATGGAGTTGTGGGATAGACTCTTAAAGGAAAACTATACCCCCCAAACAATGTAGGTCTCTATAAAAAGATATTGCATAAAACAGCTCATATGTAAAATCCTGCTTCATGTAAATAAACCATTTTCATAATAATATACTGTCTAGTAGTATGTGCCATTGGGTAATCATAAATAGAAAATTGCCATTTTAAAAAATAAGGGCCGCCCCCTGGGATCGTAGGATTCACTGTACTCACAAATATACATGTTAGGTCACATGAGCCAATTAACAGACAGAGTTGTGTCTTTTGCTTCCACACTTCTTCCTGTTACAGTTAGAGCTGCAGTATCTCTGGTCAGGTGATCGCTGAGGCAGCACACAGACCATCACGAAATGGTGGCTCAAGGCAAGAGATGTAAAAGGGCAATATTTACTTAAATATATATTCCAGTTTGGTAAGATTCTTTAATATGCCACTTAATATGATATGAACTATCTGTTGCTTAAGTGTTCATTTTGGGAGTATAGTTTTCCTTTAAATAAAAGATCATAGAAAGCATATGACAAGGCAGTGTTAACAAAGAGAGAGGATCTACTCTCAACTTATGGATGTAGGAAAGGAAATCAAGCAACACAAATAGCAAAAAAGAATGAAATGTTTTAAAACTTAGAAGCTAGAGAAAATACAACACAAAATTATGAAACATTGGAGATTGTTGAGATCCAATATTTGCCACGACTTCAACTTGAGAAACCACAATTTGCCTATAAACATGGTTTTATAACCACGTGTCACCGACTATGTTACCTGAAAAGAAAGAGACTAGAAATTGGTTACACACCACTGGATCCTATAGATACTGTGCCGATATCTGCAAATGTTGTAGATTTATAAAGATATCGAGGAAAGTTCAGAGTACTGTAACTGGGAAAATATATAAAAGTGGGACATACTCCAATTGCTGTACGCTTAGGGGCATATTTATCAAGGGTTGAATGTCGAATTGAAAAAACTTTGAAATTCAAATTCAAAAAGACCAAACAAAATTAAGTTGAAGTTTTTTTTTTTTAGTCGAATAGGTCCGCTTTCGATCGAATAGGTTCGTATTCGGCCGAATTCGAATCGTACGAATCGAAGGAATAACGCAATTGATCGAATTCGATTCAAAGTTTCACCCCCAAAAAACTTTGATTTTTCAAAGTCCACCAATTGACTCCAAATAGGTTCAAGCAGGTCCCCCATAGGCTAAAACAGCAATTCGGCAGGTTTTAGAAGGCGAATGGTCGAAGTCGAATTTTTAAAGAGACAGTACATGATAAATTTCGATATTTGTGTATATTACACAAAAAATAGCTTGAAATGCGAATTTTTTTCATTCGAAAATTCACCTCGACCTTTGATAAATCTGCCCCTTAATGTTATATATCTTGCTACATGTCGGTGCGGCAAACAATATGTAGGCAAAACAACTAGAAGACTTAGGGGCAGATTTACTAAGGTTCGATTGATTTTTCGAAGTACAAAAAGTTCGAATTTCGAAGTAATTTTTTGAATATTGTACCCAAACCTTTAGTTTGTAAACTCTAATCTCTAGGTCCTTCTAACCCTATTGTACTCTGTAATCCTTGTTTGTTTTCCACCATTTATTCCCTGTTTGCTATAACTGCAGTAAAGCACTGTGTATCTTGACAGCGCTATATAAATAAATGATGATGATGAATACTTCGACCGTCGAATAGGATACTACGACTTCGAATTGACCTTGATTCAAAGTAAAAATCATTCGACTATTCGACCATTCGATAATCGAAGTACTGTCTCTTTAAAAAAACTTGACTTCAATACTTCGCCAACTTAAACCTGCCGAAGTGCTTTGTTAGCCTAAGGAGAGATCAATTGTTATATAAAATAGAACTCAAGTGGATGTCTTTATTGGAAACAGTAACACCACAAGGGTTGAATAAAGAATGTGATATCAGATTCTGGATTAAGAACAATAGATAAATTTGATTTACAGTTATGATTAAATCTATTTGTCTATATAATAAATTGAATAACAGCGCTAACCAATGTGATAATGATACCTTTGGAAATATTAATTGTGTCAGAGATATCCCTAGAAATAATATATATTATTGTCTTTACGTGTTATGAATTAATAGCGCATTATGGGTACAAATACTTCATTAGAATTATTTAATTGCAATGATAGAGTATGTATAATGGTGTAGTAAAATAAACAATGGTTGTTTTTAATTTTTACATATTTTGGAGTCACAAACATAGCAAATATTAATGATTCACCTTATCAATGATTTTTTACACATTCTTTTTAATAGATATGTCTTTTTAAGGTGTATCAGTTGTAATTTTTGATATTTATAGGTGTATAGGCACATTGATTGGCACTTGCACTTTATATACTAATATATTAATATGTTTGCTGGTTTCTCATGAATTTTTAACATTATTTTTCCCATACACTTTACCTTTAAATATTGATTGATATGTATTTTTTTTACCCTATTTAAACATGATAACACATGATGTTTACCGAGTACAGAGGCATGAAACGCGTAAGTTTTTGCACACCCTCTGTCAAATTGTTTACAATAAAGCCGCATTGTTATTAATATTAGCGTCTTCCGTGTGGATGTGACGGTCAGCGCTCACTGCGAGTATCTGTTTGTTGTATTTTAACAGCTCCAGTTTCATGTTAATCCCAAAACAGGGCCCCTGACATTTCAGGAAAGCTGTGGATCGCCATCGAGGGGGTGGAGTTACACAGATCAGAGCTATTCAGTCTGCAGGTCTTTAGCTTTTATTATTCTGCCCCTTATAAGCTCCAGTCAATGAAAACAGGAGACCTGGAAGCCTGATGTATATAATAAAGATATTTAACAACTGTTGCACAATATAAATTTGTATGCAGGTGCTACATGCCAATGAGGCAAGTTGAGAAACTCAATTCTCAAAAAAAAACAAATTCTATATTCATGCTCTTTAGTTAAAAAATATTTTTATTCCATCTTATTAAAATTTCAAAACGACCCCACATGGAGCCTAACACATTTCGTACTTACCTAGCACGTAGTCATTGCCTTTGACTAAGTGCTAGGTAAGCATGAAACGCGTTAGGCTCCATGTGGGCTTGATTTGATATTTCAATATGATGAAATAAAAATATTTTTTAACTAAAGAGCATGCATATAGAATTTGTTTTTTTTTGAGAATTGAGTTTCTCAACTTGCCTCATTGGCATGTGGCACCTGCATAGCATATAGATTTTTTTGTTGAGAATTATGTTATACCTCTGTTTGGTCACTAGAGGTTTCTAGCATGCCATAAATTAGTAGTAATTATATATAGTTCTGTATTCAAGGCTGTTTGTATGTGTTGTAAGTTGAGAAACTCGTCTCGGGCAGCAGAGCCCCACAAGTTCCCATGGGTGGCAAACAGCAGCTCCTGGTAACTTTAGGGGCTGGATTTCCATTTTGAGCGGGACAGTCACTCTTTTGACAGCTCAACAAGCAGTCCCAGATTTGTACTATGTCCCGAGTTTCTCTTTGATCTGCTGCACTGAACAGGCAGATAAAGATACAAAGTTTCTAACTTAATTGGCTCTTGGCAGAGAGCCCAGAATACATACTTAAGATACTTTTTTAACAGTTTTAGATAAGAACCAAGACTCATAGCTTAAAGGGCAATTCAACTTCATTAGCAAAACACATAAAAACCACAGAAATGATGTGTTCAAACTTTCATAACCTGCCAAATTTTGTGAAATGGACATGGTAATTAGGGGGTGTTGCCACCAAATGGGCATGGTTAAAAAAAAATTGCACGCAGCAAATCGTTTTATCCCTCTTTCTGTTTCCAAAATGTTGGAAGGTATGCACTAGCGATGTGGAACCCCTCTGGCACTGTAAAGATGAGGACAGGAAGGTGGGGCAGCAGTACGAAAGCCACCTCAAGGCATCATCGGCCCAATAATCACCCCTGACTGTACATAGGGATGCCACCTTTTTTGGAAAAGTCTACTGGCCAGGGTGGGGGGCAGGTCCAAGAAGGGGAGGATGGAGGATTGTGATGTAAATGGGTGGGGCAGTGATGTAACAGGGCAGTGATGTAACAGGGGTGAAACCATGGCATCAAGGAGGCGGGGCCAAGTCATGGAGCAGAAATTGGTAAGTATTATAGCTAGAAAGGGATGGACTGGGGGTGGATTGGAGGCAGACCAGGAGCATTTTGACTGGTGATCACAAATTTACCAGCAGCTACATTGACGGTTAATTTGTAATACCGGCCCTGCAAGGCAGGTAAGATCCACTAACTGTACACCATTACGGAACATAAATACTTTGTGACAATAATATCAATACTAACACATCATCACTTATTTATATAGCCCCAAGTTACACAGTGCTTAAAGGGGTTGTTCACCTTTAAGGTAACTTTTATTATGTTCTAGAACGGCCAATTCTAAGCAACTTTTCAATTGGTTTTAGTTTTATAGTTATTTGTCTTTTTCTTCTCTTTGCAGCTTTCAAATGGGCGTCGCTGGCTCCCTTCTAAAAAACAAATGTTCTGTAAGGCTACAAATGTATCGTTATTGTTACTTTTTATTACTCCTCTTTCTATTCAGGCCTCTCCTATTCATATGCCAGTCTCTTATTCAAATCAATGCATGGTTGCTAGGGTAATTTGGACCCTAGTTACCAGATTGCTTAAGATGCAAATTGAAGAGCTGCTGAATAAAAAGCTAAATAACTCAAAACCCATCAATAATAAAAAATGAAAACCAATTGCAATTTGTCTCAGAATATCCCTCTCTAGATCATACTAAAAGTGAACAACCCCTTTAACTCCAATTTACTTCTATCTAGAGTTTTCACAAAAACCTCCCCAATTGAACCTATGGGCCCAGATCAAATGACCCTTTCCCCCAGCCTAGGGTTCAGTCTCCAGATCAGTCCTTGCCTTGGAAAATAAGGTCCGTCTTCAAAAACCCAGCTACAAGGTCCAAACTGAATGATTGCGATTACAATGTAAATATGGCCACAGTGAAGCCACATAGTATGAATTATTTACATGTGCCCCTGGATTCTTAGGTAAAGTGGTGAAACTCAAGCTGAAAGAGAGGACTGTACATCCCTAAACTCCAAAACACTGGCACTTGTGCATCAAGTTATGTATTCCTCACTTGTCACATCCTGTTAGTTCTCCGCTCACCACCGAGTGTTCAGGCTAGAGCGCCCACTACAAACTTCCGGTTACCCTGTGTTCCCATAAGCCTGTTCGCCGCGCCTGTCTCTTTCCTTTCCTCCCCGAGAAGCAGCTGCTGCTACAGCCGCCATCATGGTGAGAAACCCGACTTCCTTATAATCCACTGCAATCCCGCTTTCTTCTCTTCCGCGTACTCACAATCAGGGGATGACTGGCATCCTGGGACTGTGGGCTACCCGACCGGGCCAGTGTTGGGAGTGAATGTGCCATAAGTCTTGTTAAATAAAGGACGTGTAACTGTTCCTCCATGGACTCACTGTTCTATGGCAGCTGCTTTAGTAAGCGGGACCTGGCCTGTTTCCAGTGGCCGAGACATGGGATTAAAGAACCTTTTCAGAACCAGAGAGTCTATAAAAATCACTTGTCTCTTCTCTCTGAACCTGAACTGGTTATACACACACACATATACCACTGCCCACCCTAATAGGTGAGTTCGTCCATGGCTGCACCGCTTAAGTACATCCCCCGGGACACACTTTACCTCCCTTCAGTTTCACGATTAGACCTTTCCCCTACTTGTAGATCGCAGTCTCTCTATGGCAGCTCCATCACTTTCTTTACTGTGTAGCCTAGCCTGTTTATTAGGACTTTCCTTTGCACTGCTGGTTCTGATTCCTGAAACAATGTAGCAGAAGCCCAGATGAGAACTGACTTTTGTTACATTGTCTTAAAGGGATTGTTCACCTTTAAATTAACTTTTCGTATGATGTAGAGAGTGATTTTCTGACACAATTTGCAATTGGTTTTCATTTTTTTTATTATTTGAGGTTTTTTGTTATTCGGCTCTTTATTTAGCTGTTCTCCAAATTGCAATTTCAGCTATCTGGTTGTTATTTAGCTTTTTATTCAGCAGCTCTCCAGTTTGCAATTCCAGCAATGTGGTTGCTCGGGTCCAAATGACCCTAGCAACTATGCACTGATTTGAATAAGAGACAGGACTATGAATTGGAGAGGGCCTGAATAGAAAGATGAGTAACAACAAGTAGCAATAACAATAAATGGGTAGCCTTACAGAGCATTTGTTTTTAGAAGGGGCCAGTGACCCCCCATTTGAAAGCTGGAAAGGGTCAGAAGAAAAATGCAAAACATAAATAATTAATGAAGACCAATTGCTAAGAATTGGACATTATATTACATATTAAAATGTACCTCAAAGGTGAACCACCCCTATAAAGGAGAATTCAATCCTAATCTTAAAAAAAACCCTACCCTACATAGACCCTCCCCCCCCCAGCCTAAGTGTTACCCCGGGCAAATGCCCCTAATGTTTTACTTACCGCTCGGTGCAGATTCAGGCATTGGAGTTCACGGGCGTCATCTTCAGCCGCTTCTGTAGTCTTTGTAATGAGACTGGAGCTTCAGAAATCTTCTTGGCGCATGTGCAGTTGGCGAAAATTGCTCCAACTGCGCATACGCCGCCACACCGAAAAAAAGATGGCGCCTGTGAACTCCGATGGCTGAATCTGCACCGAGGGGTAAGTAAAACATTAGGGGCATTTGCCCGGGGTAACACTAAGGTCGGAGGGATTTATGTAGGGTAGGGGTTTTTTTTAAGTTCATTAAGCCTTTAAGGCTCTAAACCAGAGAACAGAAAAAGCTGAAGGATTTTTTTTTTTTCCATTGCAGTTACTTTTGGGTGATGCCGTGTCAATTAGCTGTCACTTCCTATGGACAAAATCTAAATGACAAACATTCCCTTTCATCCTTTTATTTCAGACGTTCAAGTAAACTAAATAAATTGGTTCAATCTCCGCAGCATTCTTTTGGGCTGTTGTACAGACTAAAAGCCATAGCAAGAAACTCTTATTTTGCTTACAGTGAGAGCTGTGAAGATGTGGAATTGTCTCCCTGAATCAGTGGTACAGGCTGATACATTAGATAGGTATAAGAAGGGGCTAGGTAGATTTTTAGCAAGTGAGGGAATACAGGGTTATGGGAGATAGCTCATAGTACAAGATGATTCAGGGACTGGTCTGATTGCCATCTTGGAGTCAGGAAGGAATTTTTTCCCCTTCTGAGGCAAATTGGAGAGGCTTCAGATGAGGTTTTTTGCCTTCCTCTGGATCAACTAGCAGGCAGGTTAAAATAGATTTCAAAGTTTTAACTTGCCGGAAGTGTCTCTTTTTAACCTAACGTACTATGTTACTATGCTTGGTGTTAAATTTTCTTTCCTATCTCTTATTAGGGAATAGATATCCGTCACAACAAGGACCGCAAGGTGCGGCGAAAGGAGCCCAAGAGCCAGGATATCTATCTGAGGCTTTTAGTAAAGGTAGCGTTCATGATTTTATGTTGTTTTCCTTTATGTCCCAAGTTCATCATCCATCAACTTAAAAAACAATGTTTTGCTTTTTTCAGCTTTATCGTTTCTTGGCTCGTCGTACCAACTCCAGTTTCAACCGGGTGGTTCTGAAGCGTCTGTTCATGAGCCGAACCAATAGGCCACCCCTCTCTATGTCCCGTCTTGTAAGTATTATGTGTTTAAAACACAGCATGTAACTTGTCTGTATTTTGCTAATGTATATCGGTCTCTTGTGGTGGTCTCTTTGCCTTGAAACATATAACTAGGGGTTATGTATTATACATCTGTCAATACTGTTGTATATAAATTTCTCTTATAAGCTATCAATGAGTTTGATGTATATTTTATTGCTAATAGGGATGCACTGAATCCACTGTTTGGGTTTCGGCCCAAATCCTTGGTGAAAGATTCGGCCGAATCCTAATTTGCATATGCAAATTAGAGGAAGGAAAGGAAAAAGTGGAAAAAAATCTTGTGCTGAAAAGTCACGTGATTTCCCTACCCGCCCCTAATTTACATATGCAAATTATGATTCGGTTCCTGCTGAAAAAAATGGCGAATCCTGGATTCGGTGCATCCCTAATTGTTAAATATATAAAAAAATGTTTTTCTATACCACTTTTTGTCTGCATATTTTCTCCATTGTGCATACCCAGTGTAGTAACAATCTAATTGGTATAGAGTGGAGTAAATGTGATTTAGCTACAGCGGTTAGTTATTAGCAAGGGCATGGATAATTGAATGAACGACTGGTTGCTATGGGTTACAGGATGTTTGCTCATCCCAGGCTATGTAGTAATACAGCAAGGTCTTGGCATTTACCAGTAGAGTAACGATGTGAATGTAAGTGTAGAACAGCCATCATATAGTGTAAACTGGCCAATTGTGTTGGACTTTTTTTTTTTTTTTTTTTTTTGAGGTCTGGAGCCCCCTATCCTCGTGTTGTATTTTAGTTGGTTCTGGTTTTTAGTCTCAGGTTTTAGCTTTTTTTACTTGTAAATATTTACAATTCATGTGCTTCTGTAACTTAGAATTTAACTGTTTTTTTGTCACTTTTTTTTAAATGCATTTTGTTTTCCATTCTCCAATGCAAACTTACTGCCTGATTTCTAGGGTCAGTGGTCTCAGGGTTTTGAATCCAAAGTGAAGAACTGCAGAACAAAATCTGTTGTTTCTCTTGTCCCCGGTGCTTTAAAGTTGTAGCATGTAGAGGGCCACGTAGCACATTCTTGTTCCAAGTACTTCTCATTTCAGTATTGCTATTTTCTCATGTGCATTACTGCTGTTGTGTTCTGTTATGTCACTTTAAATCTCATTTGAGCAACAGCATGTTTATTACTTCGCTGGGGTTACAGCTCTGTTTTACTCTGTGTCAAAAGATGTTCCTGTTGCACAAACACTTGTGCAAGTGACATAGATGAAGTAGGATATATTTTTGTTCATTTACACAGGTCAGAAATGACATGGGTATGTATGATAGTAGAAGGTGCTAAGTTCAGTTGTGACAGCCATATATCCATATCCTTAAAGAGATACTGACACCAGAAATTATTTTTTTTTACATCTTTCATAATATTGCCTTTGAAAGCAACTTCTAACTTTGCCATAAAGTATTTGCCCAATGCTTTTACATATCCTGTCTGGTGCCCCCATGTTCCTGTATGAGGGGGCTGCCATATTGGTGCAGCAGGAGTCCATTAGCATTAGAAACTCTGACAGGTTGAGAAGGGACAGTCAGGTTGGCAAAACAGTCAGGTTTAGTAACTTCAACTAATAATTACTTACAAAAACCAAACCTCTCCAGGAAAAAACGATCAACATGACCTATAGGTAACATTTAATGTACATTCATATTTTAAAAAGTATTTTTTTAGTGTCGGTATCACTTTAAAGTTTTGGCCTTGTCCTTTGCTCCCTCCACATCTCTCATTCTCACACTCTCACACTCTCTCATTCTCTCACACGCTCATTCTCACACTCTCTCTCTCTCTCTCTCTCTCTCTCTCGATGCCCTTTAACTTGATTTTGTGTAGATGCTGAGCACCACAAATTATGTCCATGTTGAGCTGAAAATTCTTCAGCTTCGGCTTTCTTAGAGATGCAGAATGTCTAAATGGCAAATCGCATCTTCCAAGTGTGTAATACTTGTGTTATTGTGTTCCGGGCTAATTACAGAGAGATTTCTATTTACATATTGCAGAGGAGTGCCACATGTTTAATATAACCAGACAGTAAAGCCCCCAGAGATGTGTATATGTATACAAGCAGGGCCCCCTCTTGTCTTTTGGCAATATCTAATTTTGACTGTTAATCACCTTTGGAAAATACTAGTATATTTCAACTGTTTGGTCTTGTATTTGTATCCCTTTACTCTGCAAAACGCAAGGTGGAATAAGGTTATATAAAAAATGTTGTCCCTGTACTCTTGACTGTTGCTTAGCAAGGTTGAATGAACGCTGCTGTGATATCCAGTCAGTGTTGAATATGACAGCAGTGTGCAGGCACTTTTAAAGGGGTTGTTCACCTTTGAGTTAACTGTTAGTATGCTGTAGAGAGTGGTATTCTGAGATAATTTGCAATTTGTATCGGATTTTGAGTTATTTAGCTTTTTATTCAGCGTCTCTGCAGTTTGCAAATTCAGCAGTCAGTCCAAATTCCCCTAGCAACCACTCATTGATTTGAATAAGAGACTGGAATATGAATTGGAGAAGACCTGAATAGAAAGTTGAGTAATAACAATACATTTGTAGCCTTGCAGAGTATTTGTTTTTAGATTGGGGCAGTGACCCCTGTTTGAAAGCTGGAAAGAGTCAGAAGAAGATGGCAAATCACTGAAAAAAGTTGCTTAGAAATGGCCATTCTATAACATACTTAACCACCCCTTTAATGTAGCATTGCAGTAAAATGTGGAAATGACAAACTATAATCTCTGTGATCATGAAACCAAAAATAAAAAAATAAAGTCCTAATGCTTATACACTAGGGCAATTGGATGCAAAAAAGACTACAAGTATAGGTGTAAGACACAAGTTGTTGCATCATGAGCAGTAGATACACTAAAAGGGACCAGTGGCCGAGGGATAGGACCATCTTCCTACTCTGTTAGACATAAGGAAAACCTGCTTGTGTTACTGAGTGATTCCTTTTCTATTATTAGCTGTAGATTCATTGGTGTAGGTCTGTTTCTGCCCTTTTAATACAAGGTCTCCTACACAGGTTGCTCAGTTTGTGTGTGACATCAAATCCTACTAGAATTGGCACAGGGGGAAACATGGGAGAACAAAAGGAGAAAGTGACTCCTCAAACAGTACCACGGGCTGGTGGTTGTTGTTTTTTAGGGTGGCACATCAGCCCGGTATAGCACTTTAGGGTAAGGGCACGCGGCAGATTTGGGGAGATTAGTCACCCAGCGACAAATCTCCTCTTCTTCGGGGAAACAATCTTCCCGAACCGCCTTTCCCTACCTTCTCGTTGGCTAAAATTAAAACTTGCCAGCGGGATGGCACTCGCGGAGCTTTGTTTTCTGTAGTCGCCCGAAATTTCTTCGTGAGGCGGCTATAAAAAAAGAAGCACAGCGAGTGCCATCCCGGTGGAGGTTTTTTCATTCTAGCCGGTGAAAAGGCAGTTTGTGGAGATTCAGTTTCCCTGAAGAAGAGATTTGTCGCTGGGGTGACTAATCTGCCCGAATCTGCCCCTGTGCCCTTACCCTAAAGGAAAAGTAACATCAAAAAATGAAGTATTTTAAAGTAATAAAAATATAATGCTGTGTTGCCCTGCACTGGTAAAACTGCTGAGTTGGCTTCAGAAACAAAAACAAGCTGCTGTGTAGCCATGGGGGCAGCCATTCAAAGGAGAATAGATTATACAGTAGATAAGGTTTGTAGAACATAATGGTGTTATCTGTTATCCACTAGTTAACCTGTGCCATATAGACTTTTTTCCAATTTCTGCCATTGCTACTTGTTTATATGAACTATAGTAGAGTTTCTGAAGCAAACACTGCCGAGCAAAACTACATTATATTTTCCTTACTTTAACACATTCATTTTTTGGTGTTATTATTTGTTTAAGTGACTAAATGCTAAGGTTGCTAACCTGTTAGGCGCCCTCCACAGTGATTTTTACCTTTTCCTTTAAGATCTAAAATGTTCTTGCCCAAGTTTCTTTCCTAGAGCTGGTGTAATTTCATTTAAAGTCAACCAAATAAACGTTCTCATTTAATTTCTCTTTTCGCCTAGATTCGCAAAATGAAATTGCCAGGGCGTGAAAACAAGACTGCAGTTGTGGTGGGATGTATCACAGATGATGTCAGGATCCATGATATCCCCAAACTGACGGTAAACAGTGCCATCGGATAGGTTGTATTTCATGTAGCCAATCAGCAACGATTTGATATAGTCCTATTAAATACCTCCTTTAACATGAGCTATCCGTCAACATTTTACTATATGTTTAATATAGGGCTATGCAGCTCAATGGCCTTATGTTAAGTAAACCTTAAAAGAGGGTGAGCAATTTTTAAACCTATAAATGGTGTCTAATAAAAGCAATTTTACAATATACTAAGGGTGCACCGAATCCAGGATTCGATTCGGGATTCGGCCTTTTTCAGCAGGATTCGGATTCAGCCGAATCCTTCTGCCCGACCAAACCGAATCCTAATTTGCATATGCAAATTAGGAGCGGGGAGGGAAATTGTGTGAATTTTTGTCACAAAACAAGGAAGTAAAAATGTTTCCCCCTTCCCGTCCCTAACTTGCATATGCAAATTAGGATTCGGTTCAGTATTCAGCCGAATCTTTCTAAAAGGATTCAGGGGTTGGGCCGAATCCAAAATAGTTGATTCGGTGCATCCCTACAATAATACATTCATTCAATATTTCAGTGTTTTTTTAGTTCTAAATGTAAATGCAAGTTAAAGCAGCGTTTTCCACTTTCTGCACTCCTAGTTTTGATGCTTTAAATAGATCAGCTCATAGCCAGCCAAGACTCATTTAAGGAGAACTAAACCCTTAAAAGGAATATGGATAAAAATGTCATACTTTATATACTGAACTTATTGCACCAGCCTAAAGTTTCAGCTTGTCAATAGCAGTAATTATCCAGGACTTCAAACTTGTCACAGGGGGTCACCATCTTGGAAAGTGTCTGTGACACTCACATGCTCAGTGGGCTCTGAGCAGCTGTTGAGAAGCTAAGCTTAGGGCTCGTCACTAATTATCCAGCAGAAATTAGGTTGGTCTGTAATATAAGCTGATTGATTATTAAATTCTGATGCTAATTGCACTGATTTCTGTGCTGCCATGTAGTAATTATCTGTATTAATTACTAATCAGCCTTATACTGTGACATTTCTATTCTGTGTGTACTGTATATTGTGAGTGGGTCCCTAAGCTCAGTAAGTGACAGCAGCACAGAGCATGTGCAGTGAATCAGCAGAAAAGAAGATGGGGAGCTACTGGGGCATCTTTGGAGACACAGATCTTTACTGCTAAAGGGCTGTGGTTGCCTTGGGCTGGTACAGAAACCCAAAACATAATGTACAACATTTCTGGCTTTAGTTCTGCTTTACTTTTCTTTTAACTACTTGCATGTTCCACAGCAGATCTGTTAAACAGTATCGAATACTATTTCACTACTACTACTATATTTTCATCTGCTGGTGCAGAGATTAGCAGGACACTACTTTTTGTTTACTGCGTTTAAATTTTGAAATCGTACTTTTTTTTCCCAATGAATACATACTGGCATGTTGCTGAGCAATACATATGTTTTCATTTATTTAGCACATTTTTTGATTCTGAATCTTTAATAGGGTTCATAGGATTGGTTCAATAAAAATGTCTGTTTTATGCAACAGTTAATCCATCTACAATGTTCATTGGTCTGTTGGCGATTTGCTAGGAAATCAATGTCTAACAGCTCCTGCAATTTTGGGGCTACACTGGTCCCATTAAATAATGCACAAACTCAATTTCTCTACTAAAAATGTTCTCAGGTGTGCGCACTGAAATTGACCAGTGGAGCACGTAGCCGAATCCTGAAGGCCGGAGGTCAGATTATGACGTTTGATCAGCTCGCCCTCGCTGCTCCCAAAGGCCAGAACACTGTTCTTCTTTCAGGTAACTGGACTTGGCTTTTTTGTTCATTTTGTGTTTGGCGGAGCATGAAAAGCCACATATTATTTTGAATTTCTAAAGATATTGGCTTAAATGCTGCTCCAGGCGGTAGGTGTATCTGCATGTTTTCCTTACCTGGAGTTGAATTCATATACAAGATACAGCATGGAAATCTTTTAGAATGCTATTGTGACGTAGTGAGTGTCCTTTATGATAAACTTTCTCTTGCCTTAAAAATTAATACTCCATGGAGGCGAGAACACAGGGTGGCGTAGCGCTAAAGGGTAACAATAGTATTGCTGACCCTTCACCCTAGAATGGCATTGTGTATTCACAAAAGATTTGCCTAGCAAAAGGTACACACAAGAGTGTGGGTTTCCCCAGCTGCCAGGTTTTCAGACAAGATCCGACTTTCGGTTTTCTTCATGGAGGGTCGGTCTGGTCTTGTGGTGTTTATTGTTGGAGGATAAGATATATTAGGCACTTACACTCTTATTTGGGGAAAATTGCCATCTTTAGATAAAGGCAACATGGAAATTTCTCACTGCACACTTTTGCGAGACAAGGCAAATTTCACAGCAAAAATAAATATTGCTAACATGTATACTGTTTCCTATAGATATTATCTGGCATTTTATTTTAGCATCTTAAATGGGACTCCTGAGCAAATTAAAAAAATATATATATACAGGCATGGAACCTGTTATCCAGAATGCTCGGGACCTGGGGTTTTCCCGATAACGGATCTTTCCGTAATTTGGATCTTCATACTACTAGAAAATCATGTAAACATTGAACACAATAGGCTGGTTTAGCTTCCAATAAGGATTAATTATATCTTAGTTTGGATCAAGTACAAGCTACTGTTTTATTATTACAGAGAAAAAGGAAATCATTTATAAAGTTTGGATAAAATGGAGTCTATGGGAGACAGTCATTCTGTAATTCTGAGCTTTCTGGATAACTGATCCCATACCTGTACTATATAATGTTAAATAAATCTATATTGATGTTAACGTTATGTGTAAATATCCTCCGTGGCTACTCCTGACTACAAGGATATAGAGTAGTATTTGGTAGTGAATAGTAATGGATACAATCGCTTACACTGCTGGTGCTCCTGTTCTCTGACCCAGGGCACTTTTCCAGGGAGCGCTGCTTTACCATCTTCAGTGGCATCCCAACAATCCTGAACCATGTATAATATAAGATCTCAAACTTCTATTTAGGGATGCACCGAATCCACTATTTGGGATTCGGCGAATCCCCAAACTCTTTGTGAAAGATTCGGCTGAATACCGAATCCTAATTTGCATATGAGTAATAAAAAGTAGCAATAACAAATGTGAACCCTTCCAGAGCGTTTATTTTATATGGGGGTCAGTGACCCGCATTTGATAGCTGGAAAGAGTCAGAAGAAAAAGGCAAATAATTAAAAAAAAATTAAAAAATGAAGACCAATTGAAAAGTTGCTTAGAATGGGACATTCTAAAACATAGTAAAAGTTAACTGAAAAGTGAACCACCCCTTTAAATTTTCATACTAGGTTGCGTCCGTGAGTGAGAGGTGCAGGGCTACACTTTGCACTTTATACTGGATTTGAAATCTGTAGTATGTTGTAGAACACAACCATTGCCCCAGATGCATGTGGTCTATTCATGGGGCACCAAGGTATAGTTTTGTGCCCCTTAGTACTCTTGTATGTGGCGCTGTAATGAGCCATTTTACATTGAAATAACTCCACTTCTTTATTAAAAAATAAATCATTGGCATCTTGTAACTTTGTACCTTTGCTTTCTAGGCCCTCGTAAGGCCCGTGAAGTCTACAGACACTTTGGCAAGGCACCTGGTACTCCACACAGTCGCACTAAGTAAGTTGTCTTCATTTTGTGATGCACAACATTTCATCTGCAACTTATTTTTTTTATTTTTTTGTCAAGCTACAGGATGAAGTTTCTGTAACTTTCATATAGAAATTAATAAAAGCCGCAGTTTGTGTGTGTTGCTCTTACTAACACCTGACATTTTTCCCCCCCCTAGGCCTTATGTTCTTTCCAAGGGTAGAAAGTTTGAGCGCGCCAGAGGACGCAGAGCCAGCAGAGGATACAAGAACTAAATTCACTCCTCATGATTTGTACACAATAAAGTTCTTTGGACTTGAACACTTTTGACTTTTTTTTTTTTTTTATTCAAACTCCTCCTACTCGTACCAACACCCATTGGCATGGCCAGCCCAGCAGTGTGGGAATGATTGATTTAAAGGTACTCTAACCCCAAAAACTGTGTCTTAAAGTAATGACAATATAATATACTGTTGCCCTGCATTGGTAAAAGAAACACAACGTTTAAATAAACAAGTTTCTATGTAGTTATGGATGCAGCCATTCAAGCACAAGGATACACAATGGAGAACAGATAAGTTCTGAAAAATCCCATTGTATACTGCAGAGCTTATCTGTTATCTGCTGTGTAACCTGTGCCTTTTCTCCTTTTTCAGCTTTGAATGGCTGCCCCCATTTGTTACACAGCAGCTTGTTTATATGAACTATAGTAGTGTTTCTGAAGCCAACACACCAGTTTTAACAGTGTATTATATTTCCATTACTTTTAGACTTTCATTTTTTGGTGTTACTGTTCCTTTAAGGCAGGGATCCCCAACCTTTTGAACCCGTGAGCAATATTCAGAAGTAAAAGGAGTTAGGGAGCAACACAAGCATGAAAAATGTTCTTGGGGTGCCAAATAAGTGTTGTGATTGGCTATTTGGTAGCCCCTATGTGGATTGTCAACCTACATTGAGGCTCTGTTTGGCAGTGCACCTGGTTTTTATACAACCAAAACTTGCCTCCAAGCCTGGAATTAAAAAATAAGCTCCTGCTTTGAGGCCACTGGGAGCAACATCCAAGGGGTTGGAGAGCAACATGTTACTCATGAGCTACTGGTTGGGGATCACTGCTTTAAGGCAAACCTATGTTGGTCCAGTTGTCAGTCTGAAGGAGAACAACACTTGGCAGCACCCCCTCATCTGGCCCTTTATAATATGGCTTTTCATATATAATTGCTTAATGTAATTGTAACATGCTTATGTACCAAATGCTTCCCCTATTCCATATACTCTTGGCTCCAGTGAATGCATTATTTTCTCTTACCTACAGGGGTGCTTCGCCAATGAGGCGAGTTGAGGCAGTTGCCTCAGGCGGCAGCACCCCACTAGGTACCAGGGGCAGCAAAAATGCTGGAACCACTGGTACTATTGAGAGCCTATGACTACATGTGCATGGGCTTTGTGTTACTGACCTTCACCGACACCTACCGCTACTGGCAGTCCATCTACTTTTCATTGCAAGTTCTGGTGATGAGCTTACTCCTTCTAGGCCGAGTGCTGGCACTTAAGTCTCCTCGAAAGCCAAGAAACACAAAGGAGGAGAAAGCAGAGGCCAAACAAGAGAACAGGCTCCAAGAATAAAGGCAGTTTTAGATTCAGTCAAAGTACTTGGATCTTCCTGCCGGCCATAGAGAACTATGTGACTTGTGCTAAACTGGATGACGCGATTTGTACATCAATCTCCCACTTTCTCTGCTTCAGATTGTGGAATATGAGACAGTTCATGTGTTCCACCCACAGGTCTTGCAGTGTATCGTGAGCTTTTTATACTTCGTTAGAAGAACCTCATGAAGTCACATGTCTACGGTCCTGGATTCAGTACATCAGGATCTTCATCAAGAGCACTGCCTGCGTTATATCTAAATCTAGTTGAGCCGTAAGTTTGTAATTTTAGCATCCAAAAAGGTTTATTTCTGCTGTGCAGGGAAATCTTCCTCAGTCCACTATAATGTGCCCTGGTCTCACATACAGCAAGGGATTGGCTGGAACAGGGATTTCTATACCAATTCTACAGCTACTGCAAACCTGGGACACCTTTTGTTTTCTCTTTCAACAGTTTCAACATATCAATGGAAAGGCAGTTTCTGCATATGGAAATCTAAGTGAAGCCCATCAACAAAAAATGATCACTTAGGGTATAAGAGATTGTCTAGAGTTCTTACCTCCCGGCGCCTCTTCCCGGTTGTGGGGGTGGATCTGGCGTTGACGTCGGGTGACGCCGGCATCACATGACCTGCAGTTTGGCGCCTGCATCATGACGCTGGGCATCATGAGGTCATCACTCGGTGCAAATTAGAATTTTGGTGCCAAAACAGCTATAAAAGGCCCATTCTTCATTTTGGAAGTGCCCAAGCTGGCTTCAGTTTATCTGTTCCTGCTCAAGCGTTTATTCTGACTTTGATATATTGGTTTTTGACCCTTGACTACGATTCCTGCCGCCTGCCTTGAACACTTTGCACGTCTCCTCTATTTACACACTTCTTTGTTGGTTTCTACAGTAGAAAGCCTGGGGCCCCAAAAGGGCGTCGGTGAACACTGGAATCCACAGGGTCCACCTGTGCATCTGAAGGTACCCATCACTGTGCAAAGTTCCTGATAATGTAAACGTAACAGTTAGCTTAGGCACTTCCAAAATGGAGAATGGGCCATTTCGTTTTAGTGATGACGTCATGGCGCGCAGCATCGAAGCAGGCGACGTGACGCCAACGCCGGATCTGCCCCAGCAACCCGGGAAATGACACGCCGGCAGGTAAGAACTCTAGACAATCTCCCGGCGCCTCTTACAATTCATTTGTACAGGTATGGGATCAGTTATCCGGAAACCCATTACCCAGAAAGCTCCAAATTATGGAAAGGCCGTCTCCCATTATAATCAAATTTTTTCATTTTTAAAAATGATTTCCTTTTTCTCTAAAACTTACTAATTAATCCTTATTGGAGGCAAAACCAGCCTATTGGGTTTATTTAATGTTTACATGATTTTCTAGTAGACTTAAGGTATGAAGATCCAAATTACAGAAAGATCCATGATCCGGAAAACCCCAAGTCCCGAGCATTCTGGATAACAGGTCCCATACCTGTATCATGTTTTACCATATGCATAAACCTGCCTTGTGCTTATCCATCACAAGTGGTGCGGGGGGCATTAACTATACAGTATCAGGTATAAAGTTTATAAAAAAGACCAATAATGACAAAAAATATAAGCTACAGTCACATACAGTCTTGACATTTATCAATTAATCATCACATCTAAGCTGATTTTTTTTTGTACTTTTTTAATCACTATATGGTTTGTTGTGCTGAAAACCCTGCCCAATAAGGCTCAGCGCCATTGCTTCCCATTCCAGATAATAATACATATATATATATCAGGTTTTTTTTTTTTTGGGGGGGGGGGCTAAAGAATACCTAAAATATAGGAAATAATATAAAAAAAATAGGAAAGTGCTAGAAGTGAGGGACTTGTTATTTTAAGAACTCCTATCTCCATTTGAATAATTGTCCCTATTTATAGGGGCAGTGAAAAACAAACCAATTTTCCATTAGTGCTTCATAATGGCATAATATTGAGAAAAATAATGATTTTCTTTTATTAAAAGAAAAGATTTCGACTAATGCCACGCTGGGCTGAAACTGCATTACAACTCAGGTCCTTTATACTGTGCTACATTTTAGTTAAAGTGTATATTGCCCCCTAAAGTAATTATATTTTGCAACCACACCCAGATAAGTACCCCATGACTTCTCATGTTTTTTCCTTAAAGGGCATGTAAAGTCTAAAATAGAATAAAACTAGAAATGCTGTATTTTGTATAGTAAATATAAACATGAACTTACTGCACCACAAGCCTAATCAAACAAATAATTTATGGTTTCAAAGTTGGCTACAGGGGGTCACCATCTTGTAACTTTGTTAAACATCTTTGCAAGACTAAGACTGTGCACGTGCTCAGTGTGGTCTGGGCTGCTTAGGGATCGTCATAACAAAGCTGCTTGAGTTCTGCATGGCTGGGAAGTAAGGCGGGGCTCCCCCTGCTGTTCATAAGTATTATTGTTTCCCTGCTCAGCAGTTAGGGACCGTCTGACAATTCCTATCCACAGCAGTAAATGAAGCAAGAATTTCACTGCATAGAGTCAGGTTTCTTATAAAAACGCTACACATTTTTTAATTAAAGTATATTGGAGATAGGTTTCTTTTTCATTGAAGACAGTAAAAATGAGATTTTATTTTTTTGCCTTTACATGCCCTTTAAGGAATTATTTGATTTTAAAGATGCTATTAATTACGGTTCTAGTTTGGAAAGCTTTCCCCCAAACCACCTGCATTTCAGTGCATCACAATGCCCACTGAGCTAATAAAAGTATAAATAATAAAAAAAAAAAAAACTGACCCTTTATGTGAATGGGAATATTAACATTTAAAGTAACAGTAACCCCCAAAAAATGTCTTTTAAAATAATAAAACTATAATATACGGTTGTGCTGCACTCGTAAACTTGGTGTGTTGGCTTCACATACTCTACAATAGTTTATATAAACAAGCTGCTGTGTAGCCATGGGGGCAGCCATTCAAGCACAGGACACACAGCAGATAACAGATAAGCTCTGTAGTATACAATGGGATTCTTCAGAACATATCTGTCATCTACTGTGTCCTGTGCTTTGTTTATATAAACTATTATAGTCTTTCTGAAGCAAACACACCAGTTTTACCAGTGCAGGGCATTCCAGCTAATAATACATATTATTGTCAAGCCTTTAAAACACTTTTTTTTTTGGTGTTTATATTCCTTTAATTATGTAATGACTGTAAAGCTTCTCCCCGGCATTCAATAAAAGCAGCTTCCATATATATAGGTACGTTAGACCAACTGCAAAGTTGCTGCGATTATTCTAGTTCACTGGCAAATTTACAGAATATCCAGCTGATGAATCATGAAGAAAGTTTGATATTTCACCAAATTGGCAAAACTCCTATTAGGAATATGTTTCTTAATGAACTACCGCATTTATAAATGCTTCTTCAGTTCTTCCGAAATATTCGCCAGCTTGGAGCCATCAAATGCCATTCGGTTGCCATATTTTGGTCAATGTTTACTACGTTACAGAAAGAAAACTAGGAAAATGCTGTGCTTTAGTATTGCTGCTGGATAGATGGACATAAAACAGGGACTTGAGACACTGTGACCTTCCATTCTTCTCCTCCTTCACCTCCGAGCTGCTGCTGATTGGTTCATGTACACGCGACACACAAACCAAATGCTGCAGAGGTTTTGCCGGCCGCAACAGAAGGTGCAGGATCTGTTTATCAAGGGAATGTGTGCGGTACCAAAAGACTCGCTGTATATGTCAAGTGCTGGTCATATCACAGGATTTGTTTTTCTTGCAAAAGTATATATTTCAAGAAAATTCTCTAAATAAACTGAGTATTTTGACTTGTCTTCTGAGTCTGGCAGATTTCTTTATTCCGTTATGCTTATAGTTTCTTTCTTTTCCAATTATATTTATTGGCATTTGAAAATGCCCAATTTTCAAAATGAATGACACTTTTTCATAAAAAGGAAAGAGTGATGAAAACATAAGTAACCGATGGAACATCAAGGGGGAGTGAATAGAAAGTTCTCTGGGAGTAATAGTTTCTGGGGAAGGGGGGGGGCTGCAGATTGAGATTATGATTTGGTATTTGGTTTGTGGGAGCAACATGAAGGGATGCCCCCTGTCCAGTTTTCACCAGGACAGCCCTTTCCCAAAAACCAGATAGAGGACAACCCTTCAAAACTGCATACCCACGTTTCCAAATTAGGAAAGCTGGACAGGACTTTTAAGTGAATTATGCCGTGATCAGCCAATCACTGATTGCCACGTTATAACCCTGCTCCCTGATGTCGTAGTCACACTCAGTGACATAACTAGATATTACTGGGCCCCCAAAATGTCTAGATGTTGACTTGTTTTATTAATATTTATTGAAATTGTACATGAATACAATATATGGGGCCCCTATTTCTCCTGCAGCTGCAGGGTCTGCTTCCTCTGTAGATACGCCCCTGGTCACACTTTTAAAACGTCATTGGTTCCACCCCACCCCCTGACATCATCTGTCTGCCCCCTCCCAAGCCCCGAAAAAGTGGTAACCCCCTACATGCAGTTGTTGAATGAAAGTATATAGAATGTATGTGCTTGTGAGTAGGTTTGGCTGTTTTGGTGTACACTATATGGCCAGCATCTCATTCCACAACCAAAGGTATGGGATCCGTTATCCGTAAACCCACTATCCAGAAAGCTCTAAATTACGGATAGGCCTACTCCCATAGACTCCATTTTATTCAAATAATCCAAATTTTTAAAAATGATTTTCTTTTTCTCTGTAATAAGAAAACAGTAACTTGTACTTGATCCCAACTAAGATTTAATTAATCCGTATTGGAAGCAAAAACCAGCCTATTGGGTTTATTTACTGTTTACCTGATTTTTCCAAAGGCCTCCCACCCCTTCTCGAAACCCACCTAGCGGGTCCAAAAACGGCATCTTTTTAGGTGGCTACGAAATGCAAAGCAGAGCGACAGGGTTCCAGGGTATTATCTTGTATCGCTTCAGGTTCTCTTCTTTATGATGACAGACAACGGAGCATGCCCAGTAGATGCCAGATCCTGCTCAGTTTCAACTGTACATGCTCCTGTGGTGAACTCTGAAGGCTTGGGGGTTGTTAGTAGGCTTTCATTCTTTAATTAATTGGGCTCTCATTTGCTTACGAATACAGAAAGGTAGTATGTTACACCTATTTTGGTAACTCGGATGAAGCAGCGCACACTCTCCTCACAGTTTGGCAGTTTGAGCCCGGTGCACAGTGTAGAGGGCACGGCAACCCCCAGGAATACGTACAAAACAAACAGAATCACTGGCACACGTGGCAATTCAAGTGCCGGGTTACCCCGTGCTCTTTATTGTGTGGACGTACGGGGTAACCCGGCACTTGAATTGCCACGTGTGCCAGTGATTCTGTTTGTTTTACACCTATTTTGGTACCAGCTAAACCAGAATTTACTGGCCTCTCCGTAAAATATTTGTTAGCCCTGGTGGAGCCAATAACAATAGATTTACATGAAGCACTCCTTATATGTAGGCATGTTCTTCCTCCACCGATTCATTTTCCCACTCTTCTTACAGAATGATAATTGACCAATGCTCCTGCAAGCTCATTCAGTTCTGGGGCCAGCGGGAGTTCCTGGTGCCTCAGAACGTGCTGGACATGGTCTATGGTCTGCTGGATCAGAACTTTCTTCTGCCCTTTATTTCCCACTTCTTTTTTTTCAATATAAGTTTTCCATATTTTGTAGACAACAAGAGCATTAGCTTCCATACATACATAAAAAAAAATAAAATCAGTTTCAGCATATATTGTAGACCACTTTTCCCAAGACACATAAAATTTCCTAATGCTATTATTAGCTACTGATTTCTCATATTGATAATGTAATTCCACGTTTTTAAATATTTGCTGAGTTGAAGGAATATCCATCCTTTTCCAGTTCCTGCCGATTATCTGTCTTGTTACTTAGATTATATGATGAATAATTGTATGATAGGTCCTTGATATATGTGATGGGAGTAACCACAAAAAGGAGATTTTGTGTACTCACCGTTAAATCTCTTTCTCTTCAGTCGCTTGGGGGACACAGAGACAGTGGGTATAGCTGGAACCACTAGGAGGCAGGACACAATAAAAAAAAATAGAAACTTGACCCCTCCTCTGTAGGCAGAGACACTCAGTTCGTACCAAAGGAGAAACAGGAGGTTATCAATAATCAACAGAAAATCTGATAATTAATTACAAGAAGAACAGTCTGAAGTCAAGAGAAGGCCTCTATTCAGGGAGGGAAGCCCTGTGTCCCCCAAGCGACTGAAGAGAAAGAGATTTAACGGTGAGTACACAAAATCTCCTTTTCTCTAGGTCTGCTTGGGGGACACAGAGACAGTGGGGACGTACCAAAGCTGTCCCCTGAATCTAGGGCGGGAAGTAGAGGCCTACGTGGAACCAGCCACTGCAGCCTGAAGTACCTTCCTGCCATAGTGGGTGTCAGATGCCACAAGGTGCCAAACTGGTAAAATTTGGCAAAAGTATGGATCGAAGTCCACGTTGCAGCCTTGTTCCGCTGAGGCTTATTTTCGAAAAGCCCTCTGGTGGAATGTGCCCTGATTGATCTGGGGGAACCTGACCCTGTGATGAATAGGATCTCTGGATGGCCTGCTTTATCCATCAGGATAAGGTGGTCTAAGGACAAGGAGTCCGATAGACGGATGTCCTCAACCCGGTGCAGGTAAAACTTGAGGGCCCTAACGGGGTCGAGGGTGTGCAGTGCTGCTTCCTTAGCATTGGAAAGGGATGGGCAGAAGGTAGGAATCGTAATTTCCTGGTTGAGGTGGAAAGTGGAAACCACCTTGGGAAGAAAAGAGGGAGAAGTATGAAGTACTGCCATGTCGTTCCGGAAGGTCAACAGAGGAGACCTACAGGATTGGGCAGAGATCTCAGATACTCTCCGTGGCAATAGCCAGCTTTCTCTCTCTCTGAGGCAATAGCCAGCAGAAAAAACTGTTTTCCATGTGAGCCACTGAAGTGGAATAGAATACATGGGTTCAAGGGGAGCGTGTTGCAGGGCACGTAGGACTAGGGTTAAGTCCCAATTTGGCACCGGTGAAAGTACCAGGAGCTTTATGTGGGCCATTCCCTGAAGAAAAATCCTAACATCTGGGAACAAGGCGAGAGTTCTTTGGAACAGGATGGAAGTGCCGAAAACTGAGATTTCAGTGATCCGAGGGACATGTGCAGGGACAGTCCCTCCTGTATAAGGCCAGAAGGAGTGGAGTGGAAAACTTCAGTGAATTGAAACCATTACATTGGCACCACCAATGGTAAGTGAACCAGACCCAATGGTACGTCTTGGCGGAGACCGGTTTGCAGGCTGCACGCATGGTAGAATGAGAGTGTCAGAGAACCCCTTCCATCTTAGAATCGCAGTTTCAGTAGCCACGCCATCAAATTGAGGGTGGCAGGACAGTGGTGAAGGATTGGACCCTGAGAGAGAAGGTCCAGGATGAGAGGCCAAGGTTCCTCTAGTGAGAGATGTACTAGATCCTAGACCCAGGATCTACAGAGCCATGTTGGAGGATGAGAGTATGAGTTCTCTCTGAAGTTTCTTGATCTTTCTTGGAATGAACGCAAGATGGAAGTCCCAGGGAGAGGTGAGGGCGTCTGCCGCCAGAGGGTCCCTGGACCTTGCAAAGAAGAGAGGAACTTTACGATTGTGATCGACCTCTGGCGTCCCCCATCTTTGAGTGATCTTGAGGAAGATGTTGTCCTTTACAGGCCACTCGCAGGGATCTAGGGATGTCTGCTGAGAAATCTGCTTCCCAGTTTAAGAGACCTGGAATGAAGATGGCTGACAGGCGAGTCGGATTGCCTGTATCTCAAGAAGGTTGATGTGAAGACATTGTTCCGATAGAGACCAGCGACCCTGCGCTGACCGACCCTCTGCACTGCTCCCCAACCGGAGAGGCTTGCATCTGTGGTGAGCAGTCACCATTGTGGATCCCCTAGGGGTCTGCCCCTGGTCAGGTGACTGGTTTGCATCAACCAGAGAAGAGAGACTCGAGTCCTGCGGGATAAACGAAATTCCAGGAGAAGGGATTTGTGCCTCCAGGCCGCAAGAATATTCCACTGAAACTCCCTGAGGTGACGTTGGGTGAAGGGAACTGATTCTATCATCGAAACCATGACTCCCAACACCTTCATGTAGAATCTCGCGGTGTGGGACTTCGAGAGGAGAGACCGCACGAGGGTCCGCAAATGCTGGACCTTGTCACTGGGAGAGTTTGTGTCTGGGTGTTGAACTGCATCCAGAGGAAGACCATGGATTGGCTTGGGGTTAACGAGGACTTGTCCAGGTTGATGAACCAACCAAACTCCTGTAATCGAACCATGGTAAAGTGCAACGCCTGCTGGGCCACTGCAAATTAAGGTGCCTTGATCAGGAGATCATCCAGATAAGGAGTTATGGAGATCCCCCTGGTGCGGATTAGAGCAGTGGCCACCGACATGATCTTGGTAAGACACGAGGGGCCGAGTTCAGGCCAAGGGGAAGGTCTGTGAGTTGGAGGTGGCGATTTTGGAAGGCAAATCGCAAGAATCTCTGATGGGGACAGAAAATTGGGGCCGCGATGACAGACCTGAGGAATTCCAACTTGAACCTTTGCGGTCGAATGAAAGTATGGAGTTCCTTGAGGTCCAGTATTGGCCGAACAGATCCATCCTTCTTGGGAACTACAAACAAGTTTGAGTAATAGCCTCGGAATCTCTCCTCAGTCGGAAAAGGGATGATGACCTCTGAACGGATAAGCTTGCCGATCGCGTCGTGCAGCGCCTGAGCCTTTTGATGCCCCTGAGGATATCTGGACATGAAGAACCGGCGGGGCGGGAGAGAAGCGAATTCTAGGTGGTAGCCCTGACTCACGACCTTGTGTACCCAGGCGTCTTGAGTCAGATTCTTCCAGGAGTCGGCAAACCTGCAAAGTCTCCCCCCCCCCTACGGCTGAGTCGCTGAAGGGAAGTAGGGGTGAGTAATGCAGACGTGGACTTGCGGGACTGCCAGGATGGCCTGGACATTCCACTGAAGCGTCCTCTGCAGGTGGTGGAGTGTCGTGAGAGATGTTCTTGAAGACAAGTCCGCAGTTTCATCCAGAGAGATCTGCGAACCGATACCGACAAGTCAAGTCGGTTGAAGTTCTGCTAATCACCTGTAGCACATCGAGGGAGGCTTCACATAGGTAGTCAGCCTCCTTGATTTGCGAGGCCAAATGAGCGAGTTCTTCACGGGGGACCCTTGTGGCAATCGCTCGGCATAAGGCGTCCGACCAAGTTTGGACGGCTCTACTTACCCAAGCCGAGTCTAGAACAGGCCGAAGGGAGGTACCTGAAGCAGAGAAGAGGGAACTTAGAATGCCCTCAAGCTTCTTGTCCATGGAGTCCTTGAAGGAGGCTGCATCAGGAACTGGTAAAGCAGTGTCCTTAGATAGTCGAGAGACAGGCGCGTCCACTGAAGGTGGGGAGGTCCACTTTTCCGTTAGTTCCTGTGGAAAAGGATATAGTTTGAGAAAAACGGCGGTTAACCTGGAAACATCCCTCTGGCTTGAACCATTCCTGTTGTATAATTTGCTCGAGTTGAGCATGAGAGAGGAAAGGAAGGTGAGGACCTGCTGCGGCGCTTAAACAAGGAGGTACTGCAACTAGGTTCAGGCTCCTTTAAGTGAAGGGTCTCTAATACTGAAATGAGGGAATCAATAGCCTCGGAGGACAGTTTGGGGGGATTCCCCTTACTCTGGGTCGGAACTGTGAGATAGTTCACCATCAGACAGAGCCGGATCCTCCTCGGAGTCAGGTGGCAGGGATGAAGTAATGATGGACTCCGCCTCACACTCATCCTCGGAAGGAGAGGGGGCTCTACATTTTGGAGGCTTAGGCCGAGGCTTATCTAGCCACGGGACTCCACCAATTTAGGAATGCCGGCGGCAAGCTTAGATGCCCATTCTGGGGGAGCCTGGGGGTCCAGGGGGGTGGAGTCCCGGGGCTGGCCTGATGGGTCCCCATGGGAGGCTTGGCTTACCTGAGGACGGAGTTCTGACATTTCCGAAACTGCATCAGGTGGCTTGCACGTGGAACACAGAGGGTCCTTGTGACCAGATGCGGCATTTGGCACAAGCTAAATACTTAACCGATGAAGTAGTTGCTGGCCTGGAAAAAAGGTTATCACCTGTACCTTCAGACATGGTGTACACAAGCTGTTCCTGTAAGAGAGGAATTAAGTTAACAATATATATAATGTAGGTTATATATATAAAACTGAAAATGCCTCCCCATGGTACTGCTGGGAGTAAAGCCTTGGAGGGGAGTAAAGGCTGATAAGGCAGTAATTACAAAGCCTGCTGCCCTGTGGCAATAGCTAAAAACCCCACAGTGTCAGAAGTACTGCCCTGTTGTGTTCTTAGAAAAAACAGGGGGGGGGGCTGCGCTGCAGAGAAGCTGGGGAAGAGTTCTGCCCAGTGTGGTGAGTCTGCTAGTAATGGAACCTCCTCCAGAATCAATGGGAAGTGGCTGCCTGGGCGCACAATGGAGAGAGCGAAGAATGGCCCCTCCCCTAGCAGTGACATATGGTGCAGACGCACGCCTTAGAAAAATGGTGCATAAGGCACTGGCGTGCACTTTTTGGGTTGCGCACAGGGTGCATGTACAGCAAGTGCAAAATCTGCCCCAGCCGTTGCCTCCCCAGGTAGAGTGAAAGACAGCCCTGGTGAAGGGCAATAGTGAGGCGCAACTGGTGCTAAGCCCACAATAACTCACTTGTGCTGCTGACAGTGAGGACAGTAGGAAACATAAGCGCCATTCCCATTCTGGACAATTTGTAGAGATGATTTGGCAGCTGTGCTCTCAATCTCAGTAAACCACACCCGCTCCAGGTGTAGGAAATTAACTAATTAGCTAGAGAACTGAGAGAAAGCAAGTGAAAAGGCAGAACTTGCTGCTAGGTGCTCTTTATTGCACACATGTTTCAGGCCAGAAGCCCTTTACCAAGTGCCTGTGTGTTTGCTGGAGGCTGATAAACATACTGCCTGGGTCTGAACTAGTGACCTGCAGGTTGCAACAAAGTCTCCTATACTGCTGTGCAAGGCAGATGGATTGTGCAGGGGGGAGGGGGGCTCAGAGAGTGAATAGGCTGCTATTAAGGATATATGCTTACCTTAAATGAGCCACGGCAGGAGTTCCCAGACTGTAGTGTAGGGATCCTTGGGGCATATAAGGAGGATTGAGCAACAGGATGAACC
Source organism: Xenopus laevis (assembly GCF_017654675.1). Classification (NCBI taxonomy): domain Eukaryota; kingdom Metazoa; phylum Chordata; class Amphibia; order Anura; family Pipidae; genus Xenopus; species Xenopus laevis. The sequence continues at coordinate 92,280,097 of NC_054384.1, read as the reverse complement.
TGGCTATACCTCAGCCCTGTGTCCCGGCCAGCGCATCCTCTCTCTGTATGTCAGAGGGAGGGAATCAATGCTGGATGGTCAGTGCACAGCACAAGAGACCCCGGTGACATCCTCAAGTAATGGATCAGACTACTCAGTGTAGCTGTCCAGCTCCATATCATGTGAAGAATTGTAATGAAATAAAAATAAAAGAGCAAAATAAATAGTAAAATACTCCTGAATGCAGGAGACGGTCCTAACCTCCTGAGGACACAACGAAACTGAGTGTCTCTGCCTACAGAGGAGGGGTATAGCAGGAGGAGGAGGGGTCAAGTTTCTATTTTTTTATTGTGTCCTGCCTCCTAGTGGTTCCAGCTATACCCACTGTCTCTGTGTCCCCCAAGCAGACCTAGAGAAATAAAAAGTTCCACAGTAAGGCAGTTGTATGTTCCAGTTTGCTTTAATATATGCTTCTAGTTGTATCCAAGGTGGTTGCAATTTTGGACAGTTCCACCAAATATGTAGTAGATCTCTTTTTTGGCAACACCCTCTCCAACAGGTATTGGGAATGCTCTTATGGAGCATATACCAATCATATAGTATTTTCCTTGATGTTTCCAAATGGATTCTACATTTCGAGAATACGGAGGGGTTAGTATACACTCGCGTCCATTCTATTGGTGAAAGATTCACGTTTAACCTTTTCTCCCATTTTTGTACTGTAAAAATTTGTTTAATATCTTGGGGGGGGGGGGGATCTGTAGCCATAAATGGCAAGACTTTGAAGAGCCCAATCATGCAACTTCTAATGTTAAGATTCCCGGTGAAAACTCCAGAATAAGTTACAGGGATAAGAATAGTCTTATAGCATAGGTTCTATACCCCAGAGAAAGAGACGTTAGCCCACCGTCAGTGTGAGGAAAAGGTGAATTCCATAACAGCTTGACTCTTCCAGAAGAAAAAGAGAGAGAGGGATGAAGACCTCCCTTCACATGACAAACTCAACAGTTTGAAATACTTACTCTCCTACTCACCAGAAAGCATCCAACACATGTATGCTTAGTTTCAGTGCAGATTTGTAAGGCACCTGTAAAAAACACTTGGTAGGAGTTAGAATCCCAAACAAACCCCTTTGTATGTGTGGCCTGTTAAGAATATAAACAAAAGTGCCGGGCATAAAATGCACAACGAGGCGTACTTGAGGCATGTACTATAATGCCTAAATATCTGATTGGCTAGCAATTAGATCTGCTCTAACAGGAAAGCAAACTCAGAGAACAAGAACAAGGGAACCGGAGACTTATCTGGGGTGAGAATTACCAACCTCCTGATCTAGAAGATGCCAGTTGGAGACAGGGCAATTACCTGAAGAATAAAACCCCGGTTGGATGGCAGAGTATAGCCTTGTGAGACATAGAACTGGTAACCCCTAGAGGATTTCGGATTCAGAATAAAATAACCCAAGCAATACTATGATAGCCACAAGAGTCACAGAGGCAGGTTGTAGAGTAACCTGGAGAGATGCTCAGAGTCTCATGAGACCAATCAGATTTCCTCCCTCCAGTAAAGGAACATGTGTTCATGTAGGAAATGCAACCATCCTATATCATACAAAATTCCTCAATGTTCTGCATTATTAAAATGGCAGGGGTTAGTCCTGCGGCCATATGTCTTTTGTATCAGTGTGTTCCTCACATTGACTATATTTGAGGTAGCCAAATCCTCTTACATTGAGTATCAAGCTGCCCACCATTGGGCATGCAGAGGATGTGCATAGGCATCAATTGCTCAAGTACTTAGGACTGGACTGATCATAAGGATGTTTGAGTAAACAAGGAAAGGTGAACCATCCAAACCGGGAAAAGGTGAACTATGCAGACTGTGAACCATGCACACTGGGTCAGGTGAACTATACACACTGGACTGGGACAATTTCGGTACCGATGACTTAATTTCCCCAGTTAAGCACCAATGAAATAGTAGTAGGAGAAGTGCACACACAAGAAATGCAAGACTGAGATAATCTTTAAGACATTATGTCATGAGGCAATTAAATGGGTAGAACCCATAGGTATATAACAGTGAGGATGCAGATTCCATACTGGTGGTTCAGGAGGACACAGACATAAGGAGAGGGAAGAATCAACATTCACTAGATGCTTCCATCATTTGCAGTCTAAATAAGTACCCATCTGGGATGCAGAACAGCTAGCCCCAAAACATGGAGACTGGACAAAATGACAACTGACTCTTAAGTCTGTCTTCTAGACACAGAGCAGAAACCTGGCTTTTGGTGTGGCAGTCACCACCTACGGGCCTTAGGCCATTTTTGCTTCCGATGAGCGCAAAATAAGGAAGAAAAAGACGCCGGTAGGTGGGTGTGGCTGGTCTTTAAAGACTGGGGGAGGGGCTAACCCAGTAAGTACTAACATGGAGTTCGTAAAGGGAATAACTTTCAGTGAGTTTGGAATGCCTATAATTTGAGTTTATAACAATGGAGAAACCATGCCCTGTTCTAATTGCAGCCATCGTTTTGCACAATCTAGCGTTGTCCATTACTTAAGTTGTTCCAAGTTAACCACCCGGTAATACCATATTATGTTTGGGACATTAATACCACCCAAGCACTCAGGAGTGGTAGTTTTGTTTCAAAAATAGAATTTCACTATCGGAGATATTAAATGCATAATGCCGGTGTTTTGATTTACTTCCACTTCTTCATACTATTCAATATTTAATCATTTTCTACATGAAGAGAATCCATATATATTATACTTTCAGGGACCCTTCTGAGGATTTATTTTTCTGCAGTGCAGACGGAGCATAAAACTCTTCAGTCATATCGCTATTACCTAAAATCAGGGATCCCCAACCTTTTGAACCCATGAGCAACATTTAGAAGTAAAAGGAGTTGGGGAGCAACACAAGCATGAAAAATGTTCTTGGGGTGCCAAATAAGTGATGTGATTGGCCATTTGGTAGCTCCTATATGGATTGTCAACCTACATTGAGGCTCGGTTTGGCAGTACACTTGGTTTTATACAACCAAAACCTGCGTCCAAGCCTGGAATTCAAAAATAAGCACCTGCTTTGAGGCCACTGGGAGCAACTTCCAAGGGGTTGAAGAGCAACCTGTTGCTCACGAGCTACTGGTTGGGGATCACTGCCTAAAATCATAGGTTAGTTATAGCTGATAATTAAACTCTGATCCAATATCAGGGAGAGAGAGAGACTGGCTGAGTGTTCTGGCTATTATGTTAGACATCCAGTCACTCCATCCTTTATACTTTACATTTTTTGGCTAACTATATTAGAAATATTTTTTTTATTTTGCACAGCCTACAACACACCACTTGTCAGTGGAATGAGGTATATCTGCATTAAAAATAGATTTACTTTTGTAAGTTTGCCTCTCTATTCTCAATTGCTCTTCCCTTCTCTGTCCTATTGCCTCTGTTATACATTGCTCATCATACCACTTCTCTTCACTCATCTTTTATCCACTTATATTTGCCCTTTTTGCCTCTCAAACAGCTACCCTTCTCTATCCTGCTTTCAACCCTTCTTCTATAACCCCTTTCACTTTGTAAGCATTATGCTCATTCAATAAATGGTATTTCTGGAAAGCACTGGCCACCACACAAACACCAGTTTGCCCCCCCCCCCACCAAAAAAAAATCTGCCCCAGTTTCCCTAATCATTGAGGTGGAACCAACTTGTGCTGCTCCAATGTAGAATAAGCACAATTAAAGCCAACCTTCAACCAAGAGAATGTTGCATTTTTCATTTAACATCTGGTGTGAAGCTCTCCGTCAGTAATAGCGAGATTTGAAACCAAGGACCAATCCCTCAGACCATTCCTCAGGAGCGGGGGGGGGGGGGGTTTAATCAGAAGGTTAACACATATCACTTCCAATTAAAATTTCAGAGCAACACTATAGGAAAAGCGATATTTAGAGTACACGTATGGGACCTGTTATCCAGAATGCTCGGGACCTGGGGTTGTCTGGATAACAGATATTTACATAATTTGGGTCTTCATACCTTAAGACTACTAGAAAATCATGTAAGTTTTAAATGAACCCAAGACACTGCTTTATCCAAGAAAAAAAAAATTGAATTGTCACAAGTAGGAGTTCTTCTAGTGAACAATAAATAAATGATCAGTTAACATGAAGAGCTGGCATGTGCAGAATAAAGATAACGTTGCCCGAGTGAGGAAGGATGACGCTCAACCTGAAGAAGCAGAGCAAGTGGGCTGAAAACGGGTGGAAGAATCAGAGCAAGAGGTGAGTGTACCACTGGAATAAAGATAATACTATAGTGCCATGAGCTAAAGGGACACTGAGCCTCCTTCTAGTGTCAACACACAAATATTTGCATCTTATAGCGCAATATAACATGTTGCTCACCAACTCCTTGGCTGCTTATTTTTGAATTCCTGACTTGGAGGCAAGTTTGGTTGCATAAAAACCATCTGCACTGCCAAATAGAGCTTTCTATAGGCTGACAGTCCTCATAAGGGCTACCAAATAGCCAATCACAGCGCTTCATTGGCATCCTCAGGAACTATTTTCATTCTTATGATGTTCCCCCAACCCTTCTTACATTTGAATGCGACTCACAGGTGAAAAAAAGGTTGGGGAACCCTGCTCCATAATGTGCATTTATAAGTTGGCGTTACCTTGATATTTACTGGGATCAACCTGAAGAGCATTGGCTGTATTATGTAGACATCTAGCAGTTTTATGAGTGTATGCTCATCAGCAGCATAACCAGTAATAGATCATCAGTATCACAGTACAGCCTACCTTAGGGAGTAACTGTCTATCTGGAGGAGCGGAGATACAAAGCATTGGTCTTTCAGGCCACTTAGAATGTGACAGATGACGATTATGACCAATTGCAACCTGTGAATAAGCACTGAAAATAACATCAACCACATTAATATTCTTGCATGAGAAGACATCATATAAAACTATTTATTCATAAATATTTTCCAAAATGAAAATAGGTTACGAAAAATATTTTAAACCAGCTTTCCATACCATTAATTCCATCGGTACAGATACATGTATCGAGGAAGGGGAGGGGTTGGGAAGGGCAGGTGGAAAAGAAAAATAAAAAATAAAACACTTTAAACCTTGATGCACTTGTTATCAAAACAAAAAAAAAAAGATTCAGTATCTGCCAGAAAAGGACAAAATTAATAGAAAACAAATGTTTTTAAAGAGGGGGGAAAAAACAAACAAATGGCAGCCAGTAGAAACCCCTCTGGGTAAGAGACAAGTACTTCCCGCCTGCAGAAATATCCAGGAGGGGGAAGATTAGCTTTTCCTTCCTGTTGCAAAAGATCTACACACTTTGTTCTTGAACCAAATGCAATAAAATGGACTTCTCTTCCTTGAAGCCTTCTGCAGAAGAGGAGGGTCTGAGTTTCAAAAGTTTCGTTTTAGACTTCTGGTTCTTCATGTTTCCATTCTCTCGCTCTCCAAGGTCAACCTCAATCCTAATAAAATTTTTGTTTTACATTTTTGTAACTGCATGCATTAAAGTGTTTGTCCAAATTTTCCCTCCTCCCAACTCCCCCTGGGAACGGGACAGAAATGAATAGTCGGCCCCTTCCCCTTGTTTCCCCCGCTTGCTGTTTGCCCGTGTGAAACTGGAAGGCTGAGTGTGATGGTGAGAGGTCATTGTAAGTCGCGATCTTCAAGATAACGGTATTCAAATGTAAATCCTTCTTTCTTCCTCTGGCCCCATTTCTCATAGTCAAAGTAAATGTATGTCCCCTGGAAAAAGAAAACATTTTTTTTCCTTTAAAATTTTGGCAGATTACAGCATTTCCTGGGAATTTAAATTTTTTTTTTTAATTTACAGACAAATAGGGAAAAGACAATAAGGAAAACTATGGCAATTAATGATATGTTATACAATAACACTAAGGCCAGAGACACGATCAGATTCGGAGAGATTAGTCGCCCGGCGACAAAGATCCTCTTCTTCGGGGCGACTAATCTCCCTGAACTGCCTTCGCTTGGGCTAGAATGTAAATCGCCGGTGGGATGGCACTCGGATCCCTTCGTCTTTCGAAGTTTCCTCTTGAGGCAACTTCGAAAAATGAAGCGATCCGAGCGCCATCCCGCCGGCAATTTACATTCGAGCCCAAGAGAAGGCAGTTCGGGGAGATTAGTCGCCCCGAAGAAGAGATTTGTCGCCGGCGACTAGTCTCAACGAACTGCCTTCCCTTGGGCTACAATGTAAATTGCCGGCGGGCTGGCACTCTGAGCGATTGGTCTTCCGAAGTTGCCGGAAGTTTCCTCGTGAGGCAACTTGGGAAAATTAAGCGCTCCGAGTGTCATCCCGCCGGCGATTTACATCCTACCCAAGGGAAGGCAGTTTGGGGAGATTAGTCACCCCGAAGAAGAGATTTGTCGCCGGGCGACAAGTCTCCCTGAACTGCCTTCCCTTGGGCTAGAATGTAAATCTATCATACCTGGTCCCTGGGAACTACTCGGATTCCATTATTCTCCACCTAAAACCTGCTAAGTTTGTGTAAAAGTAAATGGCAGCTCCAGTGACTCATATGAAGATGTTATTAGCCTTACTGACATTCAACTCGATTGGAGTTTAGTCGAATTCGAATCGAGTTTTCGGGTCAGAAATGTTCGCTTGGGTTTTAGACGGAGTTTCTTCTTAAATAAGGTATGAAATGTTAAATTCTAACAAAGCTAATAAACAATATTTAAAGAGGGTATCCACAAATCCCCTATAATAAAGTAGTATATTTTAATGAAGGTGAATAAAAAACGCATTCTAAACCAGTCTGTGGGTTGCAAAACAAACTCACAGAATTGCCCTGGGTTTCTGGAAAAAAAGTTCACATTTAAGTTAGGCATGTCATCCAATGGCCTATTTTTAGCAACCTTTGAATTGATCATTTCTTATAGTTTTTTTTTTTTAAATTATCTGCCTTCCTCTTCTGCCTTTTTCCAGCTTTCAAATGGGGGTCACTGACCCCAACAGCCAATAAACAACTGCATTGAGGTTACAATTTCCCCTGGCAATCAGATAAGCTACTGAAATTCCAAACAGGAGAGCTGCTTTTGACCATAAAGATAAACAATATAAACGGCACAAAATGAAGAGCAGCTGCAAATTGTCCATTGTATGGTGAGCTACCACTTTAAAAGGACTCCACATCAGTGCCATGTTACCTTTAGTCATTGTGCAAAGCCAAACAGACAATAACGAATAACAACATACCTGTTCAAATTCATCTGTTATTGTCTTGGGCTCTTCATGTCTCTGAAACCACATCATGTATTTGGTGTGAAACCTCCAAGACTGTTTCTTTAGCGCTTTGGCTGCTAAATACTGTGCTTTAGTGCCCTGCAAAACATAATGGGTAAAACAGGAATATGATGGAGAAATTTTGTATGGATTAATGGTCTAAAATACCGCCATCCAGAAACTTATCAAAGGCTATAGGAGGCGTCTAGAGGCGGTTACATTTGCAAAAGGAGGCTCAACTAATTATTGATGTAATATCTCTGTTGGGGTGCCCACATTTATGCACCTGTTTCATTTTGTTATGAAGTATGTTGCATATTTTCTGTTAATCCAATACACTTGATGTCACTGCTGAAATACTACTGTTTCTATAAGGCATGTTATGTATTAAAAGGAAGTTGCTAATTTGAGAGCTCAGCCAATGATAAACAAAACTCCATAGAATTAAGAGGGGTTCCCAAACGTTTTATATGACTGTATGTATAGCTTGTACAGCTTTAGGGATCAACCACAGAATCCTTCTGAAATGTGAACTAACATATCACAATCCAGTAACCTTTTTATAGCTCATTTTTTGAATTGGATATAATAGTTTCCACGCTTTATACACATGTCTATGCATATTTGAATTAAAATAGCTAAAATGATCGTACCTCAAGATAGTAAAAGATGAAGAAGAGAGTTTCTGTGGAAAGCCTCTGATAAAACTCTACGGTGTCCGAATGCAGAGGAGGAATCTGGTGGTGATATGGAGGTGTGGGACATGGATTCCTTGGGAGGTATTGCCTAGCGGGAGAAAAAGTCAATATTTAACTACATGGTAAAGTGACTTTAAAGATTGATAAATAATAAATATTGATTATATGTTAGTTTGGATCAAGTACAAGGAACGGTTTCATTACAGAGAAATTACAAAATTGTATTATTTGGATAAAAAAAAAAAAGGCTATGGGAGAGAACCTTTCAGTAACTGAGCTTTCTAATGGGGATCCCATACCTAAGTTTCCCCTAGAATTTAAAGTCTTGCTGAAACATGTAAACTAATCAGTTTTGCATCTCATCTCTATTATTCAGGGTATGCCTGTTCTGAATCTCTCCACCCTAAAATTGAAAATGATGTCTGGTTTGCCTAGTTGTTAATCAATAATGTTAATATCACAGTTAATTTTATCTATAATCAAGATCACACTGTGGAACAAAAAAAAACCAAAACAATGTTTCTAAGAGCATACCGTATTCTCTCAGAGTCAGATGGATGGGGCATATGATGCCACGCTGCATCTTCCATTGCTTGTTGATAAAGCTGATCTGTGGTGTGGGGGACAGGACCCAAAGGACAGACGCCCAGAGAAAGCGGGATGTTCACTTCTGAAAGCTGTGCGGGAGGCTGACTGGAAGGCGGCTGAGCTGTTGTTGTAGTGATAAGCATTTCTATAAGGAAGATACAAAATAAAGCAGGGCACTTTAAGAGGAAAAAGAAAAAGAAAAGGTATACATTAAAAAAAGTACACATTTGAAAGATCAAAGTGTAAACAGGTTACACTAGCATGGGTTCTGAATTCAGAATCCATGCAACACCAAGCAGTCTAGGAATTAAATGCCTGTATTAGTTCAATTCAGTTAGATATAATAAGCCATGAACATTTACCTCGTTCAGCCAGGTGAATAGTAGGAACTGGGTCTTCTAAACTTGACCCAATAGCTGCTCTTTCAGCCATTGATTTCAAGGTGCTTAATGGCTCTGGAGCCTAAATGGAAGAGAAAATAATAGACATTTTGTACTCCGTCCTAGTAACCAACAACTGCTGGGCAATGCTGGCAATTAAAGCTCACAAAATGTGAACCACTGATGTATTTGTTATGTCTGCTGTAAATAATGATTACAGTGAATACATACAGTAAGTGTATAACTGATAATGATAATCCCAAATGTGTTGACACTATAAAGGACAATACATTATAAATACGACAATCCTTTTACCTTAATCTCTGCTGTAGATGCAAACTGAGGTGGCCCGTTAAGCAATGGCTGACTGGGTTTTGGGTCACTGAAGTTTGGTGTTGGCGAACTAGGAGGATTTACATTTAACGGTAACAATAAACTAGATCCAGTGCTGGTACTGCTGTTGTTAGCTGGCTGAGATGAACTGCTGATTTCTTTCCTGAAAACAAAAATAAACACAACTTTATTTTACTGCATTACACTGGACTCCAGCCACAATAAAGTGTACCATTTACTTGCTTGGTATTATCCCAAATGTCCCAAGTGTTAGGCGCTCTACAATGACAGAACCAATGCCCTAGTGAAAATAAATTACAATCAAAGTTCATAGTTAGCAACCTGAGACTAGGGATTCTGGTTATGGAATACTGCCACTTAATAGAAAAAAAAAATATCCAGGATATCTACATACAATGAGCAGTATATAGGTTTTAGGGCAGACACACACACTCAGATTCGGGGAGATTTAGTCGCCCGGCAATAAAACGCCTTTTCTTCGGGGCCACTAATCTCCCCGAACTGCCTCCCGCCGGCTAGAATCTAAATTGCCGGCAGGAATGCACCCTGAGCGATTCGTTTTCCGAACTCACCCGAACTTTCCTCGTGAGGCAACTTTGGAAAACAAAGCGCACCGATTGCCATCCCGCCGGCGATTTACATTCTAGCCAGCAGGAGGCAGTTCTGGGAAATTAGTCGCCTGAAGAAGAGTAGATTTGTCGATGGTCGACTAATCTCCCCGAATCTGAGCGTGTCTCTGCCCTTACAGTTTCCTACAGGAGAATACAAATTCCTGAGCCTTGCTCCACTGGTAAACAATGTTGCTGGATTCCTATCTCTGTGCACAAGACTATAGACTAGACCAGTGATCCACAACCAGTAGCTCATGAGCAACATGTTGCTCTCCAACCCCTTGGATGTTGCTCCCAGTTGCCTCAAAGCAGGAGCTTATTTTTGAATTTCAGGCTTGGAGTAAAGTTTTGGTTGAGTACTGCCAAACAGAGCCTCAATGTAGGTTGACAATCCACATAGAGGCTACCAAAGGCCAATCACAGCCCTTATTTGGCACCCCAAGAACATTTTTCATGTGTTGCTCCCTTTATTTCTGAATATTGCTCACGGGTTCAAAAGGTTGGGGTTCCCTGGACTAGAGTCTATAGACTGCTGTGGTAAAAATGAACAGTCATTTCACTATAATGATTCTAGTCATTTGAAAGATTCAGGCGAGTCCTCTGGAACTATCACATACAGAATGTTGAAGGCTACATGACTGACTTCTTTATATGTTTGCTAACCAAAGACAGAAGTAACAAGTAACACAATAGAGAGGCGGCATTTTGAACCCCCAAGGGGTGTTTCACCTTTACGTTAACTTTTAGTATGTTATGGAAAGGCCAAACCGAAAGCAATTTTTCAATTGGTTTTCGTTATTTTTTTAATGTGAATAGTTTTTGAATTATTTGCCTTTTTCTTCTGACTCTTTACAGCTTTCAAACTCACCCCATCTAAAAAACAACCGTTCTTTAAGGGTACATGTTTATTGTTTTTGCTACTTGTTATTACTTGTCTTTCTATCCGGGTCCTCTCCTATTCCAGTCTCTTATTCAAACCAATGAATGGTTGGTAAGGTAATTTGAACCCTAGCAACCAGACTGCTGAAACGAAAACTGGAGAGCTGCTGAATAAAAGGCTAAATAACTCAAAAAAACATTAAAAAAATGAAAATCAATTGCAAATTGTCTCAGAATATTGCTCTTTACATCCTACTAATTCAAAAGTGAAAACCCCTTTAAGTGTCCTACCTAAGCTGGTATGATCATCTTTACCTTTTTGTCATTTTGCACCTATTGCATCCCAAGATTAATGTTATTTTGGATCTGATAGGAGTCGATTTGTGGTGCAATGAAAGAAGCTGGTTGTACTTACGCAGAGCTAGTTGGTGGGTTGTGAATAACAGACTGGCTTGATTGCGTCTGGCTGATATTACTGAGGGGAGATTCAGTGGAGTTTTCTGCTACAACTGAGCTGTAACCTGTGAAGCAGGAAAAGAAGACGTTGATTGGAAGGTTACATTTTCCTCTGTGATTAGAGAGAAAGCGCCTGCTGCAAACCCCAGCAAAAACACCCGCAGAATTGTGCTGCTCGTTAAGCCGACTATTTCAACCTGACAGAAGAAGGTGTGGCCAGTAAAAAGCAAATGGCCAGTAAAAATCTAATGCTATTCAGACTGATCTCCTGCAAAAATACACTGCCCAAAACTGTTTTCTGAAAATAGCAATAGCCAAAACTTTCACAACCTGCTATTTCTGATATTACTTGTACGCAAAACCATTCCATTGATGTAAAATCAGCTTTAAATTAAGTGTTGACAGTTGTTTACCTTTACATTAACTTTTAAAATGTTACAGTATGTCTCATTTTTTTTTTTTAAAAAAAAACAACTTTTCGATCACTTATAATACATGCTTAGTGTTTTTGAATTATATGTCATACTTTTCTGCCGCTTTACAGCTTTTAAATGGGGGTCCATTGAGCTCAGCAGCAAAAAACTATTGCTCTGTGAGGCTTTACATTTTTACTTTTTATTATTTATCTTATTCTTTATGTCTTCCAGTCTCTCATTAAAACCACTGCCTGGTTGCTAGGATAAACTGGACCCTAGTAACACAGCTGCAGAAATTGCAAACTAGAGAGCTGCTAAATAAAAAGCTTCATAATTCAAGAACCACAAAAAAAGGAAGACATATTGCAAACTGGTCATGCGAAATGGCAATTTAAAGCTGAACTATGTCTTTCTGTACTTAAAGGAGAAGGAAACTCCCAGGGCGCTAAACCCCTCCCCCCCTCCCCTGTGCTGCCCCCCCTCCCTCCTCCCCCCTGGGCAAATGCCCCTAACTTTTTACTCACCCCTCTGCGCAGGTCCTGTCCACGGAGTTCGCAGTCGCCATCTTCTCCCACGCGCGTCTTCTTCCTGCTCTGACCGGCGTCTTCTGGCGCATGCGCAGTAGGAACAGGTACCGGTACGGCTCTACTGTGCATGCGCCGAATGTCACGAAGTGAAATCGGAAAACTTCGTGACATTCGGCGCATGCGCAGTAGAGCCGTACCGGTACCTGTTCCTACTGCGCATGCGCCAGAAGACGCCGGTCAGAGCAGGAAGAAGACGCGCGTGGGAGAAGATGGCGACTGCGAACTCCGTGGACAGGACCTGCGCAGAGGGGTGAGTAAAAAGTTAGGGGCATTTGCCCAGGGGGACAGGTAGGCCAGGGGGGAGGAGGGAGGGGGGGCAGCACAGGGGAGGGGGGGAGGGGTTTAGCGCACTGGGGGTTTCCTTCTCCTTTAAGGCTACAATGAATATGCACTTCTAACACTGAGAAACACCAACTATAATGTCACTCATCAGAAAAAATACAACTGGAATCCATAACTTTGCACCAGTGTAGTAACCCATAGCAACCAAACATTTGCCATTACTTCTATAACTACACTTATCTGATTATGTTACACTAAGCCTATGCAACTGTTAGGGATGCACCGAATCCACTATTTTGGATTCAGCAGAACCCTGAATCCTTTGTGAAAGATTCGGCCGAATACTGAACCGAATCAGATTTTGCATATGCAAATTAGGGGTGGGAAGGGGAAAACATCTTAGACGTCCTTGTTTTGTGACAAAAAGTCACGCGATTTCCCTCCCTGCCCCTAATTTGCATATGCAAATTAGGATTCAGATTCGGTTCGGCCATGAAGAAGGATTAATGCCGAATTGTGCTGAAAGAGGCTGAATCCTGAACCGAATCCTGGATTCGGTGCATCCCTTGCAACTGTACAGTATTACGCCTCTAGAGGCATGCAGTTTCATATACTGTATCTAAAAGGCACCAAAACATGACCAGTTACTGGGTGTAAATTTAAACTTTCTTGACAATCCATGACTGGGCTCATTCAGGTACCCATTCTACTCGGTGGAAAATCCCTTTAGATAAACAACATTCAGGCAACCCTCTGCATGGTTCACTAGCCAAAGATAAAATCTGTGGTCTAAAATTTGGTTAAGACCCCTTACTTGAAGTTAAAAATACACTTTACAGGAAAACATTGAACTATAGGTGATATATAGGAAGCAATGCTTAAAAGATCACCCTAAATGCCTACAAGCTGCAACTGCAGTCCAACATTGGCCCCTTCCACGGCCTGCTGCAGAGGGTAAACCTGATATAAAAAAACCTCTGGCATGGTGTAAACATCAATAATGCATAGAACAAGCAATACGTAAAATATACATTGCTGCAAGGACTTACTGGTGGCTCCATTTTGCTTGCTTGTATTTTGCTGGGCACTGGGCGGCCTAGGCTGAGAAGTGTTTGTATTTGATGATGGGGGAGCCACTGCTTGTGCATAAGGTGTTGGCGTGCCAGATGTGTGTCCAGAAGCCGGGTTATTTTTGCTGTTGCTGCTGCTGCTGCTGCTGCTACTGCTGTTCGTGCTACTGCTGCTGGATACTGCCCCGTTGCTGTTCGCACCTGGCCCATTTCCAAGTGATGAGGATGTACTGGAATTGCTTCCTATTTGGTAACTTGGTGTCACTGCAGGGGACTGTGGATGATGATTGTTATGGACACTTTTTGAACCGTTCTTTGCTGGTGACTTTAAATCAAACAAAAAACCCACAAACATTAACAGAGGCTATGATTCTAGAGGTTGCATCTATTGCTTTTATCAACTAGACAGATATTTGTCTTAACATAGTATTTATTTTTACCTTTCTGTACTCTGCAGTAGACAACACACACCAGAGGGGATTGGGGCAGGTTGTTTATTAAAGCTAAATGCTAATAAAGGCCAAGCAAACCACAGTACATTACTGTAATACCCCCCGTCTAAGTGTGAGTTGTCCAAGTCGGGTGTATGTAACTCGAGGACTCCCTGTATATAGTTAACTGTACCAGGAATGGCTAACATCACTGGAAAATTGCTTACATTTTCTACCAGCCGACAACAATTTATATTTCCTTCAAGAATTTCCCTTAAAGAGGTTCAATAGTCCCTTATGGTAATGGATTTGTAAAATCAAAATGAAGCTGCTTTGCACTTTTGGACTAAGAGTAAGTACCAACAATTGGACCAACAATGTCACAAAACTCACCTGACTTACTTCACTGTCAGTAGATCGACCCCGGATTTTTTTGTCATCCTCAGAGTTTTCCTGAAGGAAAAAAAAAAAACATACATTAAGCCCATAAGTTTACCAAAACGACATTGACTTCCACTGAAGTCACCATCATAGCACTGGATGCGTCTCTGACTTACAGCACTTACGGTGGTGCATGTGGCAGGACTAGGTGGAATAGGAGAACTAGAGGTGGTGGAGGTGGGAGTGCTGCTAGACTGATTAAAGATCTCATCCTCCATGTGACTTTGACCTGGTGGGGAAGCAGCTACCCCCGTCTGTGCTAAAAAGAGAAAGAAAGTATAGATAAGGATACAAGGAAAAAAATTACAGAATATTAAAAACACATGTACTAGCACTAATCCTAAAAACAATGTATTACATATGTTTCAAAAAGCCCACGTGAAATACAAGACAGCCCGTACAGGTGCAAGGTTGTGAAATCAGGAAGGGGGTAACTCTGGAGCAAACAGACACACATATATAGCAAAGTCCAAAGCCTTTCTCAATCAGCAGCCCTGAAGAAAGAAGCATGTCAAGCAGGTACAAGTACATGTCAGTAATAATGCTGCAAAAATAAATAGGCCTCATTTTTCATTCATTGGCAACACAAGTAAACCCAGTTTGCCCCTAATCTATACAGCTCTTGCACTGAAGACACAACTTTATACTCACTTTGGTGACAGCATAAAGAGTGTCTGAATATGCAATGCTTGCTATAAATTGTGTGTCATTCAGAAGCACAAGTCTATACTACCTACCTATACTTACTGCCTGTCAAGTAAAGAACTGAGCTCTGCACCTTGTACCAGATTTTTAATATGCAATATTAATACAGCGCTAAGATTTTTCACCCCTTAGTGCCCTTGTACTTACATCCAGGGTTATAAGAAGCAAAGCCTCAACTTTTTTGGGGGCAACTGATAAGCAACCTTTAGGGCATTGGCACACGCTAAAATTCGGGGAGATTTAGTCAGCCAGCAACAAATCTCCTCTTCTTCTGGCGACTAATCTCCCCGAAAAGCATTCCCGCCGGCTAAATTGCCGGCGGGATGTCACCCGTAGCACTTTGTTTTCTGAAGTCGCCCAAAGTTGCCTCACAAGGAAACTTTGGGCGACTTCGGAAAATAAAGCACTCCAAGTGCCATCCCACCAGCGATTTACATTTTAGGCAGCGGGAAGTCTATTTGGGGAGATTAGTCACCCGAAGAGGCGATTTGTCGCTAGGCGACTAAATCTCCCCGAATCTTAGCGTGTCACCAACCTAACACATCATCGAAGGTTCCTGAACAACAGTATACATTTAAGAAAAAGTCAGACTGCGAATTATTTTGTTTAAGAACTACTTACGAATGTCGTCTAAATCAAGGTCATCGTACAAAAACTCATTCTCCTCAAAGTCTGGATCCTGTGAGGAGTCCACGTAATACTCTACATCATCCTTAATCTTGCGAATGGAATCGACGTCAATGGAGTCATTGTCCAACATTCGCAGAATTGTTTCCAGCATTCGGATGTGGTACCTGTGTTTCTCTATGTGCCGTTTCAGTCCTTCGATCCTGTCTTGCTTCTGCTAACATGAGCACCAGAAGTGCCCCAAAAACAAGTGAATAAAAGCACGACACAGCAGGCAAAGGTATTATCAGGGTGTTCTGCACCCAATTTATAATCACTGACATTTTTGCAATGACAACTGTAACAAGGGTTCATTTACAAGTAAGTGTAACTCTTTGTAGTTACCATAAATATGAGATGTTGGCTTATAGTGTCTGCACCCAACACATCACTGAATGATAGCTACACTTTAATGCATTACCAATCGGTGTCCTGCTAAATATAGCTCAATACAGTGGCCATCCATATGTCAATACCTTTAAAGGAATTGTTCAGTGTAAAGATAAAAACTGGGTAAACAGATAGGCTGTGCAAAATACTAAATGTTTTCAATATAGTGAGTTGGCCAGAAATATAATCTATAAAGGCTGGAGTGACTGGATGTGCAACATAATAGCCAGAACACTACTTCCTGCTTTGCAGCTCTCTTGGTTTCCACTGATTAGTTACCAGGCAGTAACCAATCAGTGACTTAAGGGAGGACATATGGGTCATAACTGTTTGCTTTTGAATCTAACCTGAATGCTATGGGTCAATTGCAAACTCACTGAACAGTTATGTCCCATGTGACCCCCCTTATAGTCGCCGACTAGAGAGTCGAAAAGCAGGAAGTTGGGTTCTGTTTGACATCCGCTAATTCCAGCCTTTATACATTACATTTTTGGCTAACTATATTAGAAACATTTTTTATTTTGCACATACTATCTATTTACCCAGTTTTTATTTTTACACTGAACTGTTCCTTTAATGCAAAACACTAATTATTATTTATTTGTGGGGGGTGGGGGGCTACAATGTTCTTTCCCTTGTCACCTAAATTCTTTTAAGTGTTACTCAACTCTTTTTGATCATGCCTCCCCATTAAACAACCTTCTATTCTGCTCACCTTTCCTACAGTATCACTCTCTTGGCTACAAATTACCAGCCCATTGCTACTTTCTTTCTCCTGGCTATGCATATTATCAATGCCACTTATCCAAGTCAGGCTTCTCTGTAATACCATTGCACTCTTCAACAGTGTAGATTTATTCCTATTAATTCAGGGCACTTTAAACCTTTTAAATACCATTTTAAAAAAACAGAAGGTAATTTAGCTTTGTTCAATTTACAAGTCCTCTTATACCGATTCCTCCATACAAGCTGCACACAGGATCAGCATGCTTGATTTTTGCAAAACTTGTGCGACTCCCTTCTTTCTCCACTCGCTCCTCACAATTTGCCAGATCTCTGCATTCCCTCCAGTCCTCCATCAAATGCCTAATATCTGTCTTTCAACCCATTGCCTCATCTCACCCCACCTATTCTTCCTTTCCTCACAAATATACATTCTTTTTGTACTGATCTTTCGCTATCAGTATCACCTCTCTCTGCATTCTTCAAATGCCACATTCTCCTTTGCTGCTGCTTCTGACACAAATGCCACCTTCTCATCCCAACGTCAACATATGTTCTGCTATACTGTAACATTTCTTAGTATGCTTTGCTACGGTCCTACCATATGCATAAAATACATAAGTAAAAATACATATACCTGAAAACAAAGCTTATTAGTGTAATATTGAGCATAGCACATCACACAACGACAGATTTCTTGAGATTAAACAGTAGGCAAAGTGTAGGTTCAGCACAAGCCTTATTCATCAACTCATGTTGAACTAGGAGTGAACAAAGTTGTGAAATATCTGAATATGTGAAAGTTTAAACTTACATCCTTATCTCCTTTCTTTTTCCTTGTTTGTACCGACAACGATTCCACTTCACTTTCAAACTGATCCACTCCCATGTTTAAGGCGTCTATCGTGTTCTGTGAGGATAGATAAAATATTTTATAGACAGTTTGCTGCTCATTATTAATTTAGTTCACCACCACCCCCAAACCACAACATATTATTATCACCAGAATATTATAACACAATACAAGTGTCTGGTATAATACACAAACCTTATGCTAGAATAAGTGCATCAGCAACTTTATCCATAAAACACAACAGGTAGATTAAATGTTACGTCCTTCCTGTAAAATACCCGAAATACATGGATATTTCAGAGACAATACCTTAGAACAACATAGCTGAATAATAGGGATAACAATATTTTTTTTTTGTTTTTAAAGCCCACACCATCGCTACTAGGCCACCCGCACTGGGAGGGAGCTTCCAGTTCGAGCAGCCATGTTGGGTCACATGCATGCGCATAATGAGCGAATGCCGCAACTTGCTCATGATGCGCATGCCTGCTACGTCAGAAGCACGTTATGTGCTTGAGCTCTGATTGACATTGGTCGCTGCAAGTGTCCTAGTGCTTGCGGGGGCAATATAAAAAAACAAACACCCTACTGTTTCCCCAACCAGAGTAGCTGGGGATACTATATTTGGCAAAATAAATGTTTTACATACAGTTAGCCAAAAATGTAATGTTTAAAGGCTGGAGTGACTGGATGTCTAACATAGTAGCCAGAACTCTACTTCCTGGTTTGGTTTCCACTGATTGGCTACCAGGCAGTGACCAATCAGTGACTTGAGGGGGGGGGCACATGGGTCATAACCGTTTCCTTTGAATCTGAGCTGCATGCTTTTGAAAAATTGCAAACTCACTGAACAGTTAAAGTCACTGACTAACTCAGTTGGACAGCTGAAAAGCAGGAAGTAGTGTTCTGTATGTTAGACATCCAGTCACTCCAGCCTTTATACATTACATTTTTGCCTAAGTATATAAGAAACATTTTTTTATTTTGCACAGCCTATTTATCCAGTTTTTATTTTTACACTAAACTCCTTTAAGACTTAAAATGCTTTAATAAGCAAGAAGAACAATGAATGCAGCAATCTGATTGGTTGCTATAGGTAACAGCCCACGGGCAAATTTGCCCAGTGTTGATAAATGAGCCCCAATGTCTTTAAATGTGAACCACTAAGCAACTTTTCAATTGGTCTTCATTATTTTTCTTTTTTTTTTTCTTTTTTTAATTATATGCCTTTTTCTTCAGAATTTTTCCAGCTTTCAAATGGGGGTTCACTGACCCCATCTAAAAAAACAAAAACAAACGTTCTGTTCTACAAATGTATTGTTATTGCGGCTTTTTATTACTTGTCTTTCTATTCAGGCCTCTGCTATTCATATTCCAGTCTCTTATCCAAATCAGTGCATGGATGCTAGGGTAAGCAGCTGAATAAAAAGCTTAATAACTGGAAAACTACAAATAAAAACAAGTTAACTCATAGGTGAATAAACCCTTTAAAAACTTACCGTTAACCACTGGCCAACGTCTTCTTTTTCTTTCTGGGCTGGGTCCACCTTTTGAGCCAGACCTAGTCCTTCCTTGGAGTAGGCTTTTGTCTTTGTTTCTCGTTCCACCACTTTAAACCTTTCCATTTGCTGAAAATGAGAAATAGCTCATGCAATGAGCAGTGTTACAACATCACAACAGATACAACATTAATTATAGCAGCCCTGCAATTCCACTGAATAGAAGCTCCTCGTCTTGTTTATTAAATTTACCAAATGACCCTCACCGTTTCTATTAACTTGCGATTTTCAATAAGCTGCCTTTTGTCTTTGATTTCATTTGATGCTACCCATGTCTTTATTTGGTCCCGCAATCTCTGTACAGAGCAAAAACATAGGAGAGTTGTTAGGTCAAACGGCCCTAAACTTTCAAATTTATAAAAAAAAGTGGATGAGTTCACTTACCTGTAGCTTCTTAATCTCTTTCTTTAAGTCTGCTTCATATTTTTCTTTCTGGTTTGCATTAGCTGCATTGTGAAGCTATAATAAAAAAAAATGCAAGCAGGGTAAGCCTAGAAAATTATATATATTATATATATATGTCCAAATTTGGACCGAAACGTCGGATACTACAGAATGATAAGTGCTGAGTGCTGGTCTGAAGATTTTTGATTATATATATATATATATATATATATATATATATATATATATATATGTGTGTGTGTATATATGTATATATGTATATATATATATATATATATATATATATATATATATATATATATATATATATATATATATATATATATATATATATATATATATATATATATATATATATATATATATATATATATATATATTTATTAACAAACAAGGGAAAGTTGTGCTCACCACTAGTTTTTAAAATCATTAGGCGGGGGTGCAATGAGGGTGTGACCACAAAATACATATAGACAAATACAAGATTCCTCTGCACTCAACCCATTATCAATATATTTAAGACAGAGACATTTTGTGCATTCTGCTACTGAAAAATGCCTTATCCTTTAAACAAAACAGGGATTGTTTGTCCATATATTGCAATATATTTAAGCTGGCCAACTACGTCAAAGTCATCCCATATCTGGCCAGTCCTATGCTCAATTTTCATCTGATTCATTAAGAATTCTATGGTTTAATAATACATTTTATAAAAGGGACGAATACGTTTTACCTGCAACTTACTAGCTGCTTTCAAAGTAAAACTCCCAAACTTGGCTGCCCTTTTATTAGACACCAGTGAGATCACCTGACTATAGTTGGAGAGGGTGGGAGCTACAACATGGAGCTGGTCACTGCTCCTGTAGAACTATAACAAACAAGGGAAAGTTGTTCTCCCTTTTATAAAATGTATAATTAAACCATAGAATTCTTAATGAATCAGATGAAAATTGAGCATAGGACTGGCCAGATATGGGATGACTTTGACGTAGTTGGCCAGCTTAAATATAGCTATATGTAATACTTTAGATTAGACAAGCCTACAGGTGGTATAGAAAGGTTTGTATTTATATTGTTTGTTTTTTTTTCCATAAGGTAAAATATGGCTGATAGCAAAAAATACTAAAAAAAGTCAAAATCATTTACATTTTAGAGTAACTGGCTCATTATTAGAACATTTCATGCACTGACGTAATAAAAAAACAAACAAAAAAAACAAGCAGAAATAAGCAGCACAGATACTGAATCAATTAATACACGTGTGCTCAAGTCTTTAAATGCTGTTATAATGTAACAGGAATATTCGAGCTCTAGCTAGAACACCAGAAAAGAGGTAAAATAATCTAGAACAGGGCCATCCAACTGGTGGCTCACATTCCGGTTGTGTGACCCCCTCCCCCACATGAAAGTCTGCCTGCTGTGATTTCTTATCTTGTGTAAGAGAGATTACCCACCTCAAATTCAGACATTAAGCTACTGCATTGTTCACACATATAACACCCCTATTGCTCATGCCCCTAATGCCCTGTACTGTTCTCCCTCAGACCCAGACTGAAAGTACCCACATTGTTCACACCTCAAACAAACTGATGGAGGAGCACCAGCATTGTGTCGTATTTTATATCTTGTTCCCTGTCTCCTGCTCCATTTTGTCTACCCTACGCTCCCTGTGTGTGCACCATACTCTGCCTGGCCTATGCTCCCTGTGTGCACCATACTCTGCCTGCCCTATGCTCCCTGTGTGTGCCATACTCTGCCTGGCCTATGCTCCCTGTGTGTGCCATACTCTGCCTGGCCTATACTCTGTGTGTGTGCCATACTCTGCCTGCCCTATGCTCCCTGTGTGTGCCATACTCTGCCTGGCCTATACTCTGTGTGTGTGCCATACTCTGCCTGCCCTATGATCTCTGTGTGTGTGCCATACTCTGCCTAACCTTGCTCTCTATGTGTGTGCCATACGCTGCCTGCCCTATGCTCTCTATGTTTGTGCCAAACTCTGCCTGCCCTACTCTGTACCCTGTGAGACGCGAGTCTGGTAAGGTTTGTTTTGGGGATTTGTTAGCAGTTGGAAATTGTTGTTAAGGGCCCCTAAGGTGTTTAATCATGTGCTGGGGGGGGGGTGCAGTGTTATCCACAGGGAAGAACACGGCATATGGATGTAAGAGTATGTTTATGGTATATTTAAGGGCAGGACTTACATTTTTCACTTATCAGTGATGAGCGACATCCATGCAATGAGCGCCAACCATTTGTTTTTTGGTGTGCTACTACCATTAATGTGGACATGGTCTTAAAAGTTCTTGGGATAACATGGGCATGGTTTAAATGAGTGCATGGTTAACCCTGGCTTCCATTATCGGCCCTCCACCATGTAGGCCAGAAAAATTCTAGCCCTTGGTACCACAGAAGCTGGACAGAACTGATCTAGAAGACCCACTTGTTTCATCAAACAAGCAGATCTTTACACAATTGGACCACCAACATACTGGGCCAAAAAGTGGTGCTCAAAAGGGGGCTATATGCAGACCAGTCAGGCAAGGACCACATCTACATACCAATGTGGTCCTCATTAAAGAGGATGGATGTCCAGAGAAGCCGTATATAACCCAAAGAACCTGCTGACTCTGCTGGTGAAGAGTCTGCATCTTTTAACGACCAGTGTATTGCCACTTTGTTAAGCACTGTAGGTAATCCTGTTTTCTTAAGGACACTAGAAGATTACAGGGGAAACAGCAGAAGGGGGGATTTGTCTTCTTCTATTGTCCTGCCTACTTGTGATGCTATAGCCAACAGTACCAACAATTCACAGAACTGCCTCATGGAGAGGAGTTTTAAAAATAGAAAAAAATCATTGATACTGCCATGTTACGGATCCCTTATCAAGAATTTGTGTTAAAAGAATTTTACTGTGTAAAAGCATGCATGAGTAACAGACCCCCCCCCTGTAAATACATATTCTGTCCAAAGCAAAACTACCTTGTACAACATTACAAGCACATGAAAACAAGTGGAAAGATATAGGAAATGGGGAACCTGTTGTGGCTTGTTCGAAGACAGATTTATGTGAAAAACCAGAGGATTGACTAGCTCATATGCCTGCATCTGACCAGCTTTCATGACCCTGAACTAGGAGTAGGTACGTGTATCTTTTGCCTACCCCTAATTCTGGCCATGGACACGTCTCTCGTGTCTTGTTTGGGACTGAACTTAAACAAGAAATATACTAAAAACATATCAGTGGAAAAGAAAACAGATTTAATTTCCAGCGATGTATCACCAATAACTTATCACCTAATATCAAACGCAATAGCCTGGTCACAAAAGACAACTTATTTAATGTGGAGTATTCAGTCATTCCGCCACAGTACCAAGTACATCTAGCAAAAATGTTTTCACCCAAATCTCACCATAATTGACTTTCAAGTTGTAATTTCCCCCAATTTCACCATAAATGGACTTCAGACTGAGTAGCCCTGCTGCTGCTCCAGACCCCTCAATATGGACCAACCACACAGTTTAGAAACCACTGCATTAAGGCAATAATGAAAACAGTTAAACAGAACCTTACATTAATAACAGAAGCCACCACCTACCACAGGCTATGCTTTTAAAGGGCACCTATCACACCCAAAATCAAACACATTAACAATCTGACCAGTACAATATAAACACGTTTAATCAAACTACATATATTTTTTTTTTTTAAAAAAAAACTGCAGGTTTTAAAAAATCCCTTACTTTGTCAAATGGGTTCTTTCACTGAGGGAGGCCATACCGAGACTATAACAGAGACTGTAATATACAAATTTCAGGAGCATGCTCAGATTGTAACACTGCTTTGAGTATTCTACCCAGAATGCCTTGTTTTAGTAAACTCCTCCACTAGAAGTATCAGGAGATTTCCCTATCTTGTCCCCTGCTGGTGATGTTATTATGCAAATGAAGGGCACACACTAACTTCCAGCAGGGGGCAGCACTACTGAACAGCAGCTAACACACAGGTTTGGCTGATTTGAAAATAGCTTAGAAGGAATTTCAACTGAGCATGTGCGAGATTTCAGAGCTGCAGTTGGCTGGGAAGATATAGGTAGGAGGAGCCAGTGAAATCCAAGATGGCTGCCTCAGCTAGAACTGCAGTGGAGATAGGGGAGATCTTGCAGAAGGAATAGTGAGCTGATCATTTACATTATACAAACAATTCTAACTGTTTTAAAAATCAGATTTCTTGAACTTTCACATAGTGTATTTACTTGATTTTAGTTATGATTGGTGCCCTTTAAGTGCTTACAACCCAGACTTACTTTCCGGGCTCCATTTCTTACTAAACCAACAGAAATAATTACAGAATTAATCCTGCCGCCCTAGGCCCGGGCCTAGGTGGCCTTTCCACAAATCCAGGCCTTACCTGAGCTCACTGCTAACATGTGAATTCAGAGGATATTTTATCATAATAATCTACAGCCCCTCCATCTCTTCCCATCTGAAGGAACAAGGAATTTAGCAGATAAAAGGATTTTTTTTTTATACTCACCGTTAAATGTTTCTCTGTAGTCAGAAGGGGACATGGAACAAAGGGGTCTGCATCCGCCAGGAGACTTGGTAATAAATAAAAAGTGGGTGTGTGTCCGGTATGGCTTAACCCCGCACACTGTATATTACTATCAGTTTGTCCCAAAGATCCTTAACAGAATAACATATTTATGACACTCAACAGGCAGAACCGGTGAACCAAGAACTATTCTGAACTGGACCAACCGGGTCAACAGCTCGTCCGATGGGCGTGAAGCCCTGTGTCCCCCTTTTGACAACAGAGAAAGAGATTTATCGGTGAGTATCAAAAAAATCCTGTTTTCTCTGTCGTCTAAGGGGGACACAAGGAATGAAGGGGACTTAGAGAATTGAACAACTTATTAAAAAAAACCCTACCCCCCTACAATACATTGACCCCCTCCTTCCCCCCAGCCTAGCTGTTACCCCGGATAAATTTCCCTAACTTTTCACTTACCCCTCGGTGCAGATTGAAGGCATCAGAGTTCACGGCAGCTATGTTCTTCTTCTTTGGGTCTCCTCCTGGTGCTTCAGCAATTTCTGTGACTTTCGGCACATGCGCAGTTGTCAAAAACCGAAGACTGCTCCAACTGCATATGCGCCAATACGGCACTTACTTCCTGACGAAGATGGCTGCCGTGAACTCCGATGCCCTGTATTTGCACCAAGGGATAAGTAAAAAGTTAGGGGCATTTACCCAAGGTAGCAGCTAGGCTGGGGAGGAGGATCTATGTAGGGTGGGGTTAAATCCTCCTTTAACAATGCAGTTCCAAAACAGCAGGGTGGGAATGTGCTCAATTTTGTTTCTCTATTTTAATACTGATTGCAACAGCTTGCGTCCGAAGGAAGCCTTGGATGAAGAATATGCATCAATTCTGCAAAATTTGTTGAAGGTGTGGCTTGATGACCAGGTAGCCGCTCTGTAGATCTGCTCCATTGAAGCACAGTTACGCCATGCCCAGGAGGCTCCCATTGCCCTTATGGAGTGAGTCCAGATTCCTTCTGGTGGAGTCTTGCCTTTGGAAAGGTAGGCTTGCCTGATTGTATCTCTGATCCACTGAGCAATGGATGTCTTTGACGCCGCCTGTCCCCTGCATGGTGCCGAACGAATCACGAACAGAGTTGGAGACCGGCGGAAGGGTCTTGATTGTTCTAGGTACCATTGAAGTGCTCTGACTACATCCAGTTTATGCAATCGACGTTCCTCGTCATTCTTAGGATCCGGACACAGATAGGGCACTATGATCTCCTGATTTACATGAAAAGAGGAGACTACTTTAATCAGAATGATAGGACTGTATGCAGTACCACTTTGTCCTTGTGGAATATAAGCAACCAAGGTTCACAGGATAGAGCATTCAGCTCCGACACCCTTCTGGTTGATGAGAACGTCATTAAAAATAAAACGAAAAGCTCAGGAAAAGAGACGGCACTTCTGAAAATTGGGATTTACTGGGGTTCCTGCAAGTAAACCTAAGGTTTACTTGCAGGAACCCCAATAAATCCCAATTTTCAGAAGTGCCATCTCTTTTCCTGAGCTTTTCGTTGAATTCACAGTGGGGACACTGTTGGACTGTGCACCTGAATCGAGGGGGGAACGGTGAGCTGTGCGGTCCTTATCTCTTTTTCTCGTCATTAAAAATACCAACATCCAGGTGAGCCACTTGTCCAAAATTGAACTCAATGGTTGGAACAGTGAGTCAAGTAAGGCCTCAAGCAGCAATTGAGATCCCACGCTGCCATCGTTGGATCGATCGGTTGGATTATGTGCGTAATCCCCTGAAGGAAGGTGTGTTTTATGTTTTCAGTCGCCAAATTTTATTGTAGAAGGACCAAAAGTGCAGATACTTGAACGAATCTTGGTACCTTTAAGTTAATTTTGGATGCCATCAGATCAATTTGTGGCTATCCTCAGTGATTCACGAGATCCGCGAATACCTCCGGATAAAGTTACCATTCCCCTTGATCCAGCTGGTTTCGACTGAGAAAATCCACCTTAGTGTTGGAAACTCCCAGGATATGCATGGCGGATATCCTTACTAATTTGTATTCCACCCAGCTGAGAATTTGTGTGGCTTCCCTTATCGTCGCCTTGCTGCGGGTTCCTCTTTGATGATTTATGTAGGTCACTGGTGGCGTTGTCTGGTCTTGTCCAGTGGGACAGGGCTAACTTTACAGCTCTTAAATCGATAATATTTATTGGCAGTCTGGACTCCTCTGTAGACCACTGACCCTGAGCCAAACGATTGTCCCATGTTGCCTCCAGCCCTGAAGACTGGCATCCGTTGCTATCAAAAGCCAATCCAAATTCACCTAGGATTGTCCCTTGGCTAGGTTGTCTGGTTGTAACCACCACTTGAGTGCTTCCTTTGTCGATTGGGTCAGGGAGAGTAGACGGGATAATGATCCCCCTTTCCACGTAGCTAGTATGTTGGCTTGAAGAGGTCGTAGGTGTTTCTGTGCAAATGGTACCGCCTCGATGGCAGAAACCATTAGTCCTAGCACCTGCACAGCCTTGTGGAAAGTTGACCTCTGGTTGGAAAGTAGTGACTGAACCTGCTGCTTGATCTTGTTCTGCTTGTCCAGCGGTAGGCAGACTATTTCCGTGACCATGTTGAACTCAAGACCTAAAAAGGTAATCTGGTAGCTGGGGCATAGGGTTGGATTTTGACCAGTTTATGGTCCAGCTGAAACGAGAAGTTCGGTCGTCTGGTTTATATTGTCTGTGGCTTTCTCTACTGACTTGGCCTTTATAAGCAGGTCGTCCAGATAGGGTGTCACAGAGATCCCCTGTAATAGCAAGGTTGCTGCTCTCACAGCCATTAGTTTGTTAAACACCCTGGGTGCTGATGATAGACCGATGGGTAACGCCACAAACTGGTAGTGTTGGTTTGTGAAGGCAAATGGCAGGAAGCGGTGGTAAGGTGGCCATATTGGTAGGTGGAGATATGTGTCCTGGATATCTAGTGACATCATTAATTGCCCTTGCTCCATTTCTAATCACTGACAGTAAGGTTTCCATTTTGAAACGGACGGAATTACCATTATAAGTTGTTTGAGGTGGAGTACCGGCCTGAAGGAACAGTCCTTCCTCTGGACTATGAACAAGTTGGAGAAAAACCCGGAGAATCTCTCCGCCCGTTGATGGTAAGATACAGTGTGCGGGGTTAAGCCATATCGGGCACACCCCTTTTTAATTATTACCAAGTGTCCTGCCTCCTGGAGGATGGAGTTTAACCCCTTTGTTCCCTGTGTCCCCCTTAGACTACAGAGAAAATACCCTTCCAAACCAAAAGTTGACATAGCTAATGAGAGGCTGCCCAAATACATTAGCGGCAGAGTGGAGTCCTTCGCTTGCTTTCTATGTCTCTATAGAGTCAGCTGTATAATGCCAACAGCTATAGGACTCACTGGCTCTAGTGAGTATTACCCCCCTACTTTATTTTTTATTTTACGCTATCCTTTATTTTTGTTCTTCACTCTTTCCTTCCTACTATGGTTTGTAAAAACCTTCAGCATTGTTACTTGGGATAATGGTAATAAAATCCATGACACCCAAATGTGTGGAGGCAGGTCTTAAAGGAACATTAACACCAAAAAAAGAAAGTGTCCTAAAGTAATGAAAATATAATGTACTGTCGCGCTATACTGGAAAACTGGTGCTTCAAAAACACAACTAAAATTTATATAAACAAGCTGCTGTGTAGCCATGAGGGCAGCCATTCAAATCTGAAAAAGGAGAAAAGGCACAAGCAGATAACAGATAAGCTCTGTAGTATACAATTGTATTCTTCAGAAGTTATCGTTTATCCATTGTATATTCTGTGCTTGAATGACGGCCTCCCATGGATACACAGCAGCTTGTCATATAAACAAAAGCTGTGTTTCTGAAACAAATACACCAGTTTTACCAGTGCAGGGTAGCCATTCTTTTAAGAGACTTTCAGTTTTTGGTATTACGGTTCCTTTAAGACCTACCAACATGGATAGCAGAGCAACAACCCATAAAGGCCTTCAGACACACAGTTTCAGCATTACTCGTGTAAAGTAACTGCTCAACCTGGGAAACTTTTATAAAAACAAAAAAAATCATACAGCATGTCAGGAAAATAGTCCTACACAGATAATATATCTTACCTTTTGCCAGATGTCTTCAAACTGCTCCACGCCTTCAGAAACCTTTTTCAAACACCGATCAATCTCGCCTGCAAAAATTAAAATAAATGAACACGTGTCTTGCTGTAGACAGCAGCACAGAGCATGTGCAGGGAATCATCAGAAAAGGAGATGGGGAGCTACTTCGGAGACACAGATTTTCCCTGCTAAAGGGTTGTGTTTACCATGGCACAGAACCTTAAAACATAACATGCAGCATGTCTACCCTAGTTCTGTGTTAAAAAAAACAAAAAAAAACCACCAAACATGCAGCAAGATTTAACACACGGATTTGCTGATCAAGTGACCTCAAAGCAAGGGACAACTGAAGACAGCAAGATAATACAGCTGTCAATTGCGTTTAGATTTGCATATGCAAATTAATGCTCAGATTCTATTCAGCATACAGCTGCATTGAAAAAAACCCTAATTGCTGATCACATTTCCTAAAATATAAATCCTTCCTAAATTTTTATATAGTCTGAGTAACAACTGAAAAATGACAGATATCTGCACTTACAACATGTGTACAAGATGTTCCTAACGACGCCTGCCGTGTTAATTATATGTCTGGCTTTATGATACAACTTTTGGGAGGTAATGCAATCAGCTGTCTTTTTACCCAACTAATCAGAACTGAACTATGCCAAATTTAATGCAAATAGAACATTGTCAAAAAATCTCATAACAGGGTAACAGAAAAGAAAGCATGCAACAATAATTAACGTACTGATGAGAATGAGGTATAAACTCTGAAACAGATGCAGAATATGTCCATAATAACATTGCTATCTGAAGCTTTTACGATTTGGAGAAGCTTAAAAACAATGGTATTAAGAAAATAAGCGTCAGCCGTCAGTTTCTGCCTCTCTAGACTTGCAAACAGTACTGGCTTTCCCCTTTGCCTGCTTCAGCTCCCACACCTCTATGTTTGCTGGCTGAGGGAACCAATCAATCACAACCCACATACCCCATTCACTAGATTAGCCCCTTGGTAATTGCTTCCTTCACTCAACTTTGACGCATAGCAGCATTATTTAATATATGCCATTGTTAAAAGCACAACATTTTAATAATGAGCACATATGTACATTTGTACACAAAAGTGAATGCATATGCGGACTGATTTGTATGCATATGTCACACGGCCAATCACAGCAAAGTAAAGGAGAAAGTTAAGACAGCCATAACTACTGCCTGTCCCTGCAGGACCAAAGTCTTTACAACCAAGGCATTTGCTGAGCTTACACATTTTTAACTAAATGCTTTTTCTTCAGAGACATATTAAAGCTCCATTAAACCAAACATTATATTTTTAAGACATCTTTAGAATACTACTTAAAGTGCAAGAAAAGCACCATGGCATTCCAGAGACAACTGCGTGTAAATGGTTTTACTAAAAATGTTGGATTAGTTCAACTCTGCATTCCATGTTGGACGTGCACTCTCCAGGGATTCCAAGGATGCGGTGTATAGTAAAAGAAAAAAAAGCTTTATTTCACATCAGGTAACCAAAACACCTTACGCATTTGTGTGTTTCCACATGTAATCATAGGAAACACAAAACGCGTAAGGTGTTTTGGTTACCTGATGTGAAATACTTCTCCCCAAACTACGGGTTCGGGGTGCAGCACCAGGACCACCAGTGGAGAGCGGTGAGTGACCCTGTTTTAACGGTGATTATATATATAAAAAAAAAAAAAAAGCAGCGGGTTTGGGCAGTTGCTCCTGAATCACATCCTTAAGTTGGGGAGCATCTGAATATATAAATTGCTATTATAAACTGTTTTACATAGACACTGACGTTAGTAGCACCTATATTTATTTGGTATTAGTTCAACTGTAAATTCATTTTTGGTAGGGAACAGACACTAATATTTTGAGATACTTGCAAGCGGCCTTCTTCCCTGGCAACCAGGTTTAAGAACAATTTACAGAATGGCTGTCTCCTATAAACTGCATTTTATCCAAATAATAACTTTTTAAAATGATTTCCTTTTTTAAAACAGAACATTGTCCTTGATCCCAACTAAGATAGAATTAATCCTTATTGGAGGCAAAACCAGCCTATTAGATTATTTAATGTTTACATGAATTTCTAGTAGACAAGGTATTAAGCTCCAAATTACAGAAAGATCCGTTATCCGGAAAGCACTATGTCCCATACCTGTAGAATATCTGTGTATGCAATGTGGTGTCGGACTCTCTTGAAACCCATTTAAACAGTTTAATAAAAAAAGAAATTATAATAAAAAAAATATATAGAATTGTTGCTGCACTGAGCAATAGTTTTTTTTATTTTTTGGCTGTGACTCCCATTTGAAAGTTGAAGAGGATGGAAAATGTAAAATTTTTAGGAAATGTTGGTGAGAATAGGTCATTCTAAAGTATACAATTTTAATACTAAAAATTAACTTAAAGGTGAAAACTCCATGTATTTCAATTACAGATATTTGTTAAGAAGAGCTAAATGGTATAATTATAAATGTATGTGTTTTCTTTTGCTTTATATCATACTAATTAAACCAATTAACACATTACTTTAGTTTTATCTTTACCCATGCTCAGTAACCATCACCCCCAATGCAGGTTTCAAGCAATTCCCACTGACAATGGAGGAAGAAGGGGTTTCAATGTTGTATTTTTAAGGCATAAAAAAAGAAAAAGCACCAGGACAGTTGCTGGTGTATAAATGTATTTAAAACATACAGGAAAAAACTCCTTTTAATAATCCAAGACAATTGGTAAACATGAAGAAAGTAAATTTGCTGGACTGCAGAAAAAAAACTACCTTGTAGTTTTCGCTTATCTGCCATGTTTCCTTCACTAGAGATGGGTTCTCCTCATACTTTAAGAAGGTAGGGCTCTGTAAAACAAAACATATTAAATATTAACTGCTAATACCTTACATGAATTATATAAAATACTTACAAACGGTATACAGGCAAAGGATTCATTATCCGGAAACCCATTATCCAGACAGCTCCAAATAAAGGAATGGCCATCTCCCACAGACTCCATTTTATCCAAATCAATTTTTCAAAAAATATTTCCTTTTTCTATGTAATAATAAAACAGTACCTTGTACTTGATCCAAACTAAGATATAATTAATTCTTATAAGCAAAATGAGACTATTGGGTTTATTTAATGTTGATTTTTTAGTATACATGAGGAATGAAGATCTAAATTATGGAAAGATCTGGAAAACCCCAGGCCCGGAGCATTCTGGATAACAGGTCCCAAACCTGTATACTCAAAACATGCGCATATGATGTGGACATCAATAGAAATTAATTATAATAAATGCAATGTCCAGGTTAATTTTTGTGAAATGAAAACCCAGCATCCATAAACACACCCCTCCCTACTTTCACATACCGTATATACTCGAGTATAATCCGTCCCAAGTACAAGCCGAGGTACCTAATTTTACCTCCAAAAACTGGGAAAGCTTATTGACTCGAGTATAAGCCTAGGGTGAGAAATGCAGCAGCTTCCGGTGAGTTTCAATCAAAAAAATTGAGGGTTTCTGCTCCCATTGGGGGTGCCGGCGTCTCGTTTTTGGATGCTGGCAACCATTCTTGGACGCCGGCGAATATTCTTGGAGACTATTCTTGGACGCCGGCGACCGTTTTTGCGATTGACCCGAGTATAAGCCGAGGTAGAATTTTTCAGCATATTTTGGGGGCTGAAAAACTCGGCTTATACTCGAGTATATACGGTAAATGATATATACCCATATCTATACTTACTATAGAGTTTAGTATCATAATAGCCTTTGATATTATGTCTGTCCAAAAAAATCATCCAAGCCATTCTTAAAGGCATTAACTGAATCAGCCATCACAATATCACCCGGCAGTGAATTCCACAAACTCACTGTCCTCACTGTGAAGAACCCCCTACGTTGCTTCAAATGAAAGTTATTTTCTTCTAGTCTGAATGGTTGGCCTCTGGTACAGTGATCCTCTTTGTGGGTAAAAAGGTCCCCTATTTGTCTATAATGTACTTGTAAAGTGTAATCATGTCCCCTTGCAAGCTCCTTTTTTTCCAGAGAAAACAACCCCAACCTTGACAGTCTACCCTTATAATTTAAGTCTTCCATCCCTCTAACCAGTTTAGTTGCACTTAGTCTCTGCACTCTCTCCAGCTCATTTATATCCCTCTTAAAGGAAAACTATACCCCCAAAATGAATACGTAAGCAACAGATAGTTTATATCAAATTGAATGACATATTAAAGAATCTTACCAAACTGGAATATATATTTACATAAATATTGCCCTTTTACATCTCTTGCCTTGAACCACCATTTCGTGACTCTATCTGTGCTGCCTCAGAGATCACCTGACCAGAAATACTACAACACTAACTGTAACAGGAAGAAGTGAGGAAGCAAAAGGCAGAACTCTGTCTGTTAATTGGCTCATGTGACCTTACATGTGGTTTGTATGTGTGCACAGTGAATCTTACGATCTCAGGGGGCGGCCCTTATTTTTTAAAATGGCAATTTTCTATTTATGATTACCCAATGGCACATACTACTAGAAAAGTATATTATTATGATAATGGTTCATTTACATGAAGCAGGGTTTTACACATGAGCTGTTTTACTCAGTATCTTTTAATAGAGACCTACATTGTTTGGGGGGTATAGTTTTCCTTTAAGAACTGGAGTCCAAAACTGCACTGCATACTCCAGATGAGGCCTCAACAGGGACCTATAAAGAGGCATAATTATATTTTCATCCCTTGAGTTAAAGGAATTGTTCAGTGTAAAAATAAAAACTGGGTAAATAGATAGGCTGTGCAAAATAAAAAATGTTTCTAATATAGTTAGTTAGCCAAAAATGTAATGTATAAAGGCTGGAGTGATTTGATGTATAACATGTCAGTCAGAACACTACTTCCTACTTTTTCAGCTCTCTTGGTTTACACTGACTGGTTACCCTGGTTACCAGTCAGTAACCAATCAGAGACTTGAGGGGGGGCCACATGGGTCATATCTGTTGCTTTTGAGCTGAATGCTGAGGATCAATTACAAACTCACTGAACAGAAATGTACCATGTGGCCCCTCTTAAAGTCGCTGACTAAATCAGAGTTATAGAGCTGAAAAGCAGGAAGTTGGATTCTGGCTGTTTTATTAGACATCTGTTCACTCCAGCCTTTATACATTACATTTTTGCCTAACTAACTATATTAGAAACATTTTTTATTTTGCACAGCCTATATATTTACCCAGTTTTTATTTTCACACTGAACTATTCCTTTAATGCCCTTTTTTTATGCAAGACAGAACCTTATTTGCTTTAGCAGCCACAGAATGACACTGCCCAGAATTAGACAACTTTTCTTCAAAAAGCCCTAGATCCTTCTCATTTAAGGAAATTCCCAACACACTGCCATTTAGTGTATAACTTGCATTTATATTATTTTTGCCAAAGTGCATAACCTGCATTTATCAACATTGAACCTCATTTTCCAGTTTGCTTCCCAGTTTTCCAACTTAGACAAATCACTCTGCAAAGTGGCAGCATCCTGCATGGAACCTATAGTTCTGCACAATTTAGTATCATCTGCAAAAATAGAAACAGTACTTTCAATGCCCACCTCCAGGTCATTAATAAACAAGTTGAAAAGCAAGGGACCAAGAACAAAACCCTGCGGTACTCCACTAACAACACTGGTCCAATTAGAAAATGTTCCATTTACCACCACTCTTTGTAGTCTATCTTTTAGCCAGTTCTCTATCCAGGTACAAATACTATGTTCCAGGCCAACATTCCTTAATTTAACCAGAAACCTTCTGTATGGCACTGTATCAAATGCTTTAGCAAAGTCTAAGTAAATCACATCCACTGCCATCCCAGAATCAAGGTCCCTACTTACCTTACTTACCTCATGGCAAGATCTATTACACATAAAACCATGCTGGCACAAAGTCATAGTATTATGATTTGCTATGAAGTCCAGTATCTTATGCTTTATTAACCCTTCGAAATCTTTCCTACCACTGACAGACTAACTGGCCTATAGTTTTGAGGAAGAGAACGGGATCCCTTTTTGAATTGCGGCAGCACATTATCAATTCGCTAATTTCCTTTTGCTCTCTGTCCCTGAAGGCTGGTCAAGGGTTGAGGTGTTTCCCAACCCACAGACACCAAGAGAGATAAAGGTGCACGTTTAAATACGTAACTTTAGAATTCAGCCACACAGCCTATTCTAATGATCAGACTCTTGGCTTCTCTGCTTTTACCTTTTCTCTTGCTCAGCAGAAGCCGAGTGACTTGACCACAGGCACCTGAGAGATAGTCGATGATAGCCTAACAAAAAAAAGAAAAATCTTCGTTATTTTTCCTTTGCATAATAATGGGACATTGCTTTATTAGGTTTATAATGAACAGATGGAATACCCTTTACAAAGCATCTTGTTGGTATACCTACCTATTTGACAGGCAGGGTCTTACACTTGATGCTGTAAGCGAGAGAAAATAGCTATCAGCTGAGGACTGTTCTCTGCAAAGCATTAAACAACCCTTGAATAGAAAGCCAAGTTGACAACGATGCTATAACTACTTTGTATAAATAAAACAGTTAGGGCCATAAAACACTGGAGTGTTGAAGAAAATCTTAACTGAAGGAAAAGCAACATTTTGAGATTATTTTGAAGACATTACAACTAAAGAACAGCTTTACAGGACTACAAGGTTAAGAAACATAAGGAAAGAAAAGCTGCCACTATCCGTTGAAACATACGAAGTTGATTTGTGTTGCATTGTGCAGTGCATGGAAGTTACTTTGTTGGCCAGATGAGAATGATTTAGCATATCACAGGCACCATGCTTTCAATTCCCTTCTAAAGCCAAGCCACTTTATAATTACATTTCACATTTTTAAAAATTCCTACCCATGACTGTAATCAATTATAAATTCTGCATTGTTTCTGAAATAATCATGTTTATATTCACTATTCCTCTCAGCATCTGTTTCTCTTCATTCTGTCTTCATGCAGCAGTTGGGTGTCAGATTAATGATCCAATAAATCTTATAGGGGAACTTTCTTTTCTAGCAGATGAAATAGAGCTCACTCAAATAACTGATTCCATCACAAACAAAATCTAACAAAAAAATTGCCTTTTACACAAATTCTGCATGTAGAGAGACAGGATTTCTGGTGATTTTAATAGAGTGAGCTCTAATACATCTTCTAAGCAAAAGGAGACCCCCTATAAGATACTGTATATTGGATCCGTCATTAATTATCTGACACCCAACTCCTGCATGAAGACAGAATGAGGAGAAACAGATGCTGAGAGAGGGATAGTGAAGATAAACTTGATTATTTCAGAAACGGTAGAGAATATTTAATTGATTTGATTTATTAAGTTTCTTATTTTAGTGGGATGAAGCTTATATTAAATTATGTTTGCGATAGTTCCCCTTTAACGCTTAGTGATCCGAGACCCTATGACTGCTTGGGTTTCCAGAGTTTTAGGAGACAGTGGGGATAAGCGTTTTTGATTTATTTTCATGGAGGTAGTCCCGCAGTTTGAGGTGCCCCTAAAACAATTTTGCTGTGGGGCCCATAACATCGAGTTACATGTCTCTGGACTCCCCTGGCAACCACCTCAATCACAAAGCAACCAACCACAATTTCTGCCATTTACACATCACTAGGTGCATTTCCACAGAAGCAGATGAGATGGGTTAGAGTTTAGGTGAATATTTTGCCCTTTCTGTCTCAACAAGTTCACCTAAAAGCAAACCGGACATCATCCAGCAGCACAGCAGAGAGATTAAATGATCACAGTGTCCCGGGTTTCACTTATTTTCTAAGAATGACTTCTAAAATAAAAAATGTATATGTGGTCTGCAAAT
Organism: Xenopus laevis; assembly: GCF_017654675.1. Taxonomy (NCBI): domain Eukaryota; kingdom Metazoa; phylum Chordata; class Amphibia; order Anura; family Pipidae; genus Xenopus; species Xenopus laevis. The sequence goes on along the minus strand of NC_054384.1, from coordinate 92,243,751 downwards.
ATAATATCATTATAAAATAAGGTACAGCACAGTCCTGGGTTCGGTACTTTGTCTATAGACAGTGAAACATCTTGAATGTCAAAACAAGGGATAATCACCATGTGCTGCACATATAAATTCTTTAGCAAAGAGCATACATGCTAATGTACCATAACACTGACTGCCACTTCGGGGGCAACTCCAAACAGAACAAAATATAGAGCCTGAGGAACAAAACAATTAGATTTTGCTCACATGTTTTAGGGCCTCTTTAGAGAACTGCAACAGTACCATATACACATCATTGTGATCTATAGAAAATTTAGAGATTCATCTTATGCTTAGCTAATGTAGCTAGTGTAGAGTTAGTTTCACATATCTAACTTACTATATTTCCTACCTTTATTTATTGCCTAATTAAAAAAAGAGCTTTTTTTAAATGCAAACCGAGTACCTACCTGTGATTCTAGGTGCCTGGACAATATGTCTCCTAAGTGCATTGGTACACTGCCTACCTAGGGAAGAAAAACAAAGACACTAAGTTGAAGAAATTAAAATCAATCGTTACTGAATTAAATGGTAGCAATTTAACGAATTTGGACAAGTTAAATGTCGAAAACAGTTGTTCATTGACTATGGAGATTTTTCATAGATTGAAGATTTGTTCAAGTAAATCTACTAACATTAGCAATCTATGTTCAAGTAAATCTACTAACATTAGCAATCTATTTTCCTGCATTGTATAATGTTTTCTTTACTGCATCCCTGCCTCCTCTCCAAAGATGCTGAACTCTCTGTGCTGTAATATATATGTATAGCCTAAAATCCCACACTTAGGCGGTTATTTATTAAAGTCCGAATGCCAAAAACGCGAAAAACGTAATTTTTTTTTTTTACTATAAAAACCGAATTTTTAGTGGAAAGGAAAAATTACATTTTTTCGCGATTTATTATACTCAGAGGATGCTAAAAATCTGAATCCGAAAATACTCCCATCTACTGTAGAAGTCAATGGCAAAGGTCCCATTTAAAATTTGAAGATTGTGCTGAGTTTTGGCCAAAAATTCAAAAAATTCAGTGGTTTCCAGCAACTTTACAAAAAAATGTGAGTTTTCAGGTATAAAACCCAGAAAAAAATCCCAAATTTTTCGAGTTTATTTCCTGAACCAAGCATGACGACATCACTCGCTGACGTTGCACTTTTCGACGCATTGGCGTCAAAACGTCACGGCATGCCATGTGTTTCCCCTGGCCGCCGCCATCTTGCCGGCGACACCGAAGAAGAAAGGAGCGTCGGCGAGCGATCCTTACAATGATAAACAAGGTCAAATTGTGGATTCTACTTTAATCACTTTTTTTTTTTTTAATAAAAAAACAAAAAAAAAAAAAACAGATTTTGATAAATAACCCCCTTAGTCATCTGCTTTGTGAGGAAGCCCAGAGGTGCTTAACATAGAGCTGATCATAGAAGAACGCACGTTTTTTAAGCCTGGTTTTAAATCTGTTCTTATGGACCTGGTCAAGAGAGCCATACCGGATAGCGGCTCCGCTCCTCTTCAGAAAAGGCGATCCATCATGCGGCGCTTGATTTCTTCTCCCTGCTTTCCTTATAGAAGATAGCAGGGAGGAGAACTCGAGCGCTGCATGATGGATCGTCACTGTGTCGCCTTTTCTGAAGAGGAATGCAAGCGGAGTTTCTGTAAGTTATTTCTTAAGAAAGACTTGGTGATTTAAAAGTTTAATATGTCTGTGGTTTTTTTTCGTTCTACACAAAAAGATTTTGTTACTGATCCTTTAAAGGGGTTGTTCACCTTCCAAACACTTTTTTCTGTTGTTTTCAGATTGTTCACCAGAAATAAAGACTTTTTTCAATTGCTTTTCATCTTTTATTTTTTTACCGTCTAAGTTTTGGATGTTGAATGTTCCTGTCTCTGGTCTTGCAGCTCAGTAATTTGGGTGCAGACTCTGATCGGTTACAATTTTGCAACATTTAGTTGATCTCTGGAGTATTAACAACTATTATATCTATTCTAACAGCTGCCTGTAATGAAACCCAGGGATTCAGCTAAACAGGAATAAAGATATGAAATGGATCCATTAAATGTGTCAATTTAGAATGTCGGCGACCCGCCTCCAGAGCTGCTTTAGAAGGTGAAAAATTAGACTTTACATTCAATATTAGAAAAACAGTCACACATAGAAAATAGAAAGTAATTGGAAAAAGTCTTAATATCTGGTGAAATTGTCTGAAACCAACTCAAATGAAAAAAAAAAAAAGTGTTGGAACCCCTTTAACAGTGTCATTGACAATTGTGGGTGCTCGATACATACTGTAATCAATCATTAATGCCAAAAGTATGTGATGTGAATGTACAAGACTATATTCGAGTTTCACTTCTTCAAAGCACCGATTGCGCCTGGTGTTTTGTTAAGACAAGCAGACACGAGCATCGGGTTAGTTGAGCACCGGCAGCATTACTCCACAGAATAGAAACTTCCACTTTTGCTTTGATAGCCAAGTGCACAAGCACTAACTCAGGGTACTGGCCACTTAAATCAACCTACACTCTGAGGCAAACAACAAAAGTTGTGAGTCCCTCCAAAAATCAGTCAAGGGTAGCAAAAAATAAAAGTTTTAGGACATAGTAAAACAATGGCCCAACGCGTTTCGTGCCTATTGGGGCACTTACTCATAGGCTTCACTCTGAGGCTTCTAGGGCGAAGACAGTTGATTTGTTGCAACTGATTGCCATAATGCAAACATTCGGCAATTTGTGCACAAACCGATGGCCACTTAGTCGCCTCGATTACAGGTTTCTGCAACTCACCACATCACCCTCAGACTATTCCTGGTTATATTATAACACATATTACTGTGAAAGCAACAATATCATATAGATTTGCCAATAATCTCTGTTTTATGTTTAAGAATATTTTAATTTAACACCCCTGAATTACAACTCAAGAACAAAAATATTGCTTATGTGTGAAAATGAAACCCATTGCAGCTTGTTATCTCCATGAGTGAACATGGTCACCAGGACAAAGATAACATGTTTTTGACGAGTAAGATGAAGGATGATACGCTGGAATAAATAAGATAAAAAGAAAGCAAAAATGCCAGACAAAAACAAGACTGAAAAAGAGGAAACACCAACAAGTACTAAAAACCTCATGTCTAAAGAAACACTAGAAAGAGTTATAAAAGGATTTAAAAATTACCCATGTTCTTCACAGGCTTCTTTGCATGACAGTCTGAAGCAGGGGCGCTCCGCCAATGAGGTGAGTTGAGGCATCGCCTCAGTCAGCAGCGCCCCCTGTGGTTGCCAGGGGCAGCAAAAATGCCGCTCCTGGTAACTAAGAGCCCAATTTATGGTTATCAACCCGGAAATTTGGGTCTTCTAGTGCAGAGAGCGTATTTGTGCTCTCTGCACTAGAGACATGGACCCCCCCCCAACACCCACGTCGAGTGCCGTGGGGGAGGCAAAAAACATAGGCCGTCTCGGGCGGAAAATTGGGAAGGATCGCCCCTGGTCTGAAGTGTTACAATATAGGCCACAAACTGTTTTTTATTCCAAAGAATCGGCTCGGCATGGAAGTAGCTCTGCTCAGGGCTTAGTCCCAAATCAGATTTACCGATGCACGTTTGTATGTCAACAACAGATTCAATGCCCGGGCCTATTCAAACCCAACAAAACCATGTATATGTACAGGAACATGCACCAGCGGAGACCCAAACTTCATTAAAGGTGCAACTGCACAGAACTGAAATATAAATATATATTGCTACCCAGAGTTTAAAGGAAAACTATACCCACCCAAACAATGTAGGTCTCATATGTAAAACCCTGCTTCATGAAAACAAACCAATTTCATAACAATATACTTTTCTAGTAGTATGTGCCATTGGGTAATCATAAATAGAAAATTGCCATTTTATAAAATAAGGGCCGCCCCCTGGGTTCCAACGATTCACTGTGCACACAAACAAACCATACTTCTTAGGTCACATAAGCCAATTAACAGACCGAGTTTTGTCTTTTGCTTCAACACTTTTCCCGTTACAATTAGAGTTGTAGTATTTCTGGTCAGGTGATCTCTGAGACAGCACAGACACCATCACAAAATGGTGGTTCAAGGCAAGAGATTTAAAAGGACAATATTTACTTAAATATATAGACCAGTTTGGTAAGATTCTTTAATATGCCACTTAATATGATATAAACTGTTGCTTAAGTATTGATTTTGGGGGTATAGTTTTCCTTTAACTTCTTATCCCAAACAGCTCAAGTGGTTCTGCCTTAAAGGATAAGGAAAGGTCTTCTAACTTGGGGGTTCCAAAACGTAGGATCGCATTTACTGACCTGAAACAAGGGGCCGGTGCTCCTAGAAGAAAAAAAAAACTACACCGGCACGGGATTCTTCCAGCGAGCACCACGGAGCGTTCGTCTTCAAATTTCCAGGGGCAGACACATGTGCAGCAGAAAGAAATAGCCGGCTTTTTCGTTAAAGTTCGTCCTTCCACACAAGGGCAGCCGCGAGAAGAAAAAAAAAAGATGATCGCTCAGTGGTGCTCGTTGGAAGAAGGCTGGTGCTGTTTTCTCCTAATAGGTCACCAGCCCGGGGTTTCAGCTAAGTACATGCGATCAATTGGGGGTGCCTAACTTTTGGCACCAGCGAGTTAAAAGACCTGTCCTCTTTTAAACAGAATCCCATTGCCATTAATAACAGACAAATCGCTTTAAACTGGAAAACACAGAGTGTTAAGCCTTTGGCCCACATATTTTTCTCATGTGCAGCCCGCAGCTGCCATCTGCTCCATTTACACCTCCACTCAGAGACACTCGATGCATGTATCCTTGCTCAAGGATCACACACTTAAATACACAGGCCAAGAATCAGTACTTATGCAGGCATTAGTAAATTCTTCTTTATTTATCTAGTGCCAACATATTCTGCAAAGTAGTACAAAGATTTCAGTGCTTACAAACAAAGCATCCTATCACCATGTCCTATTTTACCTGGAGCCAATAAACCTGCCTGTATGTTTTTAGAATATGATAAGAAACCAGAGTACCTGGAGGAACCCCACACAGACCGAACATACAAATAATTTGCAGAGTGACCAGTTTAAAACCAAACTCTGGACACATGCACCACACAGTAGCAGAACTATGCTCAATCAGAAGGGAATATAGCAACAATAAAAACTGCTCTCACTGCTATCTGTGCTTTATAGGCACAGTAAAAAAATAAGTGTACGGTTGTCCTGCACTGCTAAAATCTGGTTCTGGTTTAAATTCCGGTTTGCATCGGAAACAGCTATAATTTATATAGACAAGCTGCTGTGTAGTCATGGGGGCAGCCACTAAAGCACCGGATACATAGTAAATAGCAGATAAGTTCTGAAAAATCCCATTGTATACTACAAAGCTTATCTGTTATCTGCTGTGCATCCTGTACCTTTTCTCCTGCTACAGCTTTGAATGGCTGCCCCCATGGCTACACAGCAGTCTGTTTATATAATCCAGGGATCCCCAACCAGTAGCTCGTGAGCAACAAGTTGCTCTCAGTGGCCACAGAGCAGGTTTAGAGTTCCAGGCTTGGAGACAAGTTTTGGTTGCATAAAAACCAGGTGTATTGCCAAACAGAGACTCCTGTAGGCTGACAGTCCACATATGGGCTACCACTAGTCAATTACAGTCCTTATTTTAAACCACCCAGGAACATTTTTCATGCTTGTGTTGCTCCCAAACTCTTTTTACATCTGAATGTTGCCCACGGGTGAAAAAGGTTGGGGACCCCTGATATAATCTATAGTAGTGTTTAGTAGTGAAGCTAATACACAACCTTTCCAGTGCAGCACAACGGTATGTTATATTTTCATTACTTTACAACAAATGTTTTGGTGTTACTGTTCCTTTAAGACAGGGATCCCCAACCTTTTGAACCTATAAGCAACATTCAGATGTAAAAAAAAGTTGGGGAGCAACACTAGCATGAAAAATGTTCTTGGGGTGCCAAATAAGTACTGTGATTGGCCATTTGGTAGCCCCTATGTGGATTGTCAACCTACATTTGGCAGTGTGGCTGGTTTTTATACAACAAAACTTGCCTCCAAGCCTGCAATTCAAAAATAAGCTGTTTTGAGGCCACTGGGAGCAACATCCAAGGGGTTGGAGAGCAACATGCTACTGGTTGGGGATCACTGCTTTAGGAGTAGGTTTTTCTGTCGATTACTATGGGAAGTAATGACAGGCAGTTAGTGGGGTACGGCCATTACTTTCATCGATAAAACCAGCTATAACTCACGAAACGTGATTGCCCCATTCGTGATGCTAATACCAGTGCCACATGTGATTGGAAGAACACTGGTTTCCCATTGTAAACATTGGCAAAGGATAGACTTTTGGCTCAATAACTACTGGGAGAAAACAAAATCCAGTTTTAAAGATAGTTCTATAAGGGCTCTTACACACGGCCGTTCCGACCTGCGCTCCCCTGCGTTCCGTTTTTTGGCGTTCAGCCGCAGGGGAGCGCAGGAATAGACGCAAGTCATTATTTGAAATGGGGCTGTACTCACTCAGGCGCGTGTAGGCGCCGAACGCAGGAAAAATGCAGCATGTTGCGTCTGAACCTGCGTTCGGCGCCTACACGCGCCTGAGTGAGTACAGCCCCATTTCAAATAATGACTTGCGTCTATTCCTGCGCTCCCCTGCGGCTGAACGCCAAAAAACGGAACGCAGGGGAGCGCAGGTCAGAACGGCCGTGTGTAAGAGCCCTAAAAGTCAAGATGTGATCAACAATTACTCCTTGTTAGATAAGCAACGATCTTTCCAGAAGCAAAGCATGATACAACAACCCCACGTTCCACTAGCCTACAGGGACAAGTTTTATGTAGCGTTGCACAAATGCAGAGCACAGCTTCAAGGAGCAAGAATGCTGCAAATATTGCCTGCTAATTTAATCAATCAGCAATCCACAGATAAGTGTGGGCCGACAAGATATCTTCACTCAAATCAATACTTGGCCATACCAGACTAAAAACCCTGCTAGTCAAGAACCACATCTCATTATAGGTCTATTTGTTGGCGGCAACAATACACGGGCAACCGATGTGATCCAGTTATTGGTCCAAGGTTCGAATGATCCAATCAGCTTGTCTTGGTCCACAGTAGCCAATCAAAAGAGCCTATTGTGGGACCTCCGCATCAAACAATTGGATGTTCCTGTGCAATTGCCAGGCACAGATTATTTAAAGCAGTGGGTATGAACATTGTGGTCAATACTTTTAGTAATTGCCACCGATTACAATCCTTGAAACATTCTGCCGACATAATCTTGGCTTGTGAATGCGGCAGCTTTTCCGTTGATAAGAATTTGGGGTTGTGGCTGTACGGCTAAAATGTCACTTACTTCCTTAGTCTGTGACACTAGTTTATGTACTATTGGAAGCAGCTGTTTAAAGGGGTGGTTCACCTTCAGGTTAATTTTTAGTATGTTAGAGAATGGCCAATTCTAAGCAACTTTTCAAATGGTCTTCATTATTTATTTTAGTTTAGTAATTATTTGCCTTCTCCTGACTCTTTCTAGCTTTCAAAAGGGGGTCACTGACCCCCTCTAAAAACAAATCCTCTCTAAAACTACACATTTATTGTTACTGCTACTTTTTTCTTACTAATCTTTCTCATCCGACCCTCCCCTATTAATATTCCATATTCTCATTCAAATCAATCCATGGTTGTTAGGGAAATTTAGAATAAAAAATGAAAACCAATTGCAAATTGTCTCAGAATATCATCCCCTACATCATACTGAAAGTCAACTCAAATGTGAACAACCCCTTTAAAGGGGTGGTTTCCCCTTTAAGTTAACTTTTAGTATGTTATAGAATGGCCAATTCTAAGCAACTTTTCAACTGGTCATTATTTTAATCGTTCTTGAATTATTTGCTGCCTTCTTCTGGCTCTTTCCAGCTTTGAAATGGGGGTTACTGACCCCATTTAAAAAAGCAAATGCTCTGTAAGGCTACAAATGTATTGTTAATGTTACTTTTTATTACTCATCGTTCTATTCAGGCCCTCTACTATTTATATTACAGTCTCTTATTCAAATCACTGCATGGCTGCTAGGGTAATTTAGATCCCAGCAACCAGATTGTTGAAATTGCAAACTGGAGAGCTGCTGAATAAAAAAAACTAAACTCAAAAACCACAAATAATAAAAAATGAAAATCAATTGCAAATAGTCTCAGAACATCAATATCTACATCATAGGATTCCTGAGATATGATTTTAGTTAACAAAAAATATAAAGCTATGGCTGATAAAATGAACTGTGCTCTATCCACTATGCTATCCTATAGCCAAGTCAAGAAGCAATTCTTTCCACTTCTGGGACTGAGCAGGCAAATAGGCTACTATTCTTTTTCTCTTTTGTTTAGTACAATTTTTTTAGAAAGGTTAAGAATCCTAAAGGCTTTATTCAACCTCAAAGACTATGTAACTATAAAACTATGTAACCGTTGCTGCGATCCAGACCAGTGAAACCATTGTGAGCAGCCCATGTCTACCACTTTTATTATTTCTGCTTGTACATTTGGCATCGGTATGTATGTGCAGTTATGGGAGCTCTTATCCAGAATGCTTGGGGCTTTCTGGATAACGGATCTTTCCATAAATTGAATCTACATACCTCAAGTCTACCAGAAATTCATGTTAAAATTAAATAAACCAAATGGGCAGGTTCTGCTTCCAATAAGGATGAATAAATCTTAGTTGGGATCAAGTACAAGGTACTGTTTTATTATTACAGAGAAAAAAAAAAAATTGTATTATTTGGATAAAATGGAGTCTATGGGGGATGGCCTTTCTGTAATTCGGAACTTTCTGGATAACGGGTTTCCAGGTAACAGATCCCAAGTTAATACTAAAGCATCAGCCAAATTCATTTAGCAAGTTACATCTGTAGCAGAGGATGCAACAACACACATACGTGTGCAAACAACACACTTACACACTTACACAACACACTATAGATGTGTGCACGTTTTTTGTGTCCAGCTATACACATTAATTTATCAGAGATGTCAACCTAAGGGCCTGCAGTTATTGGTGGAATAAAACTCAAACCAAAATTCAAGTGATTGTCAAAGGCAGAGGATGTAATTCAATAATGGGTGGACCAGGTTGAATTTCTTATGTTTCAGAGAAACCTATGTTATGTATCACATCTTATGTTTTAGTCTCTAGGCTATCATATAGAATATGTTGTTTTTAAAGGAACAGTCTATAAAGGCTGGAGTGACTGGATTTATGTATAACATAATAGCCAGAACACAACTTCCTGCTTTTCAGCTCTCTAACTCTGAGTTAGTCAGTGACTTTAAGGGGGGGGGGGCACATGGGACATAAATGTTCAGTGAGTTTACAATTGATCCTCAGCATTCATTTCAGATTTAACAGTTATGACCCATCTGCCCCCTCAAGTCACTGATTGGTTACTGCCTGGTAACCAATCAGTGGAAATCGAGAGAGCTGAAAAGCAGGAAGTAGTGTTCTGGCTATTATGTTAAAAATTCAGTCACTCCAGCCTTTATACATTACATTTATGGCTAACTACATTAGAAACATTTTTTATTTTGCACAACCTTTTAACCCAGTTTTTATTTTAAACTAACCAATTCCTTTAATCAAAAGTTCCTTTATTAGTGTAGGACTATTTTCCCTTGAAGGATTCTTCCCATGAGCGCAGGTGATTTAAGCCTAAATGAATTATTACACCTGCACACTGGAGCATCTTTATATTTAGGAGTGCCGAGAGCCAGGATTGCAGCCCTATAAGCAAGGACACCTGCATCATATCTCAAAGACACCTGAGCAGCAGGAGGAGGTAAACCAAAAACAGGGTGTTTGTATAAAGGTAAAGCATTATGAGGTTTATCCTTGTATTTGTGGTTTGCCTCGTCTATTTTATATGACTTTGAAGCATTCAAACTTATGAACCATTAAATGAGTTTCAGAAGATACACTTTTAAATATCTTGCTTGGCTAATCTCCACTACATTATCAAATGAAGCTATAAATACTGAGCTAACACATTAAACATATTAAGATATTTCATTCCCATGGGTGGCCCTTTCCATTTGTTGCATCAACACAGCAATGGGAATGAGAGTGATCTACTCACTATGCATGTTTATAGGACTGCCAGATCTTAGCTTAAAAAGTTTTTTTTTTATTTTTACAAATTCTTAAAATAGCTGCACCTTAAGTTTGGCATAGTCACATCTCACCTCAATGCCCGGATGTATTCCACAGCACTGCTGTAACCCCACTAGGGCCCTAAATGACAAAGAGGACTTGATACTTTGTTAACGCTCATCAGAAGTCTGCAAATTAAATAAGCATTCCCATTTCTGTCATTTAAAATACACACACAAAATGTGGGTCATTTGTAAACAGTACAAAATTCATGTACAGGTATGGAATCAGTTATCCGGAAACCCATTATCCAGAAAGTTCCGAATTACGGAAAGGCATTCTCCCATAGGCTCCATTTTATTATACAAATAATCCAAACTTTTAAAAATAATTTCCCTTTTCTCTGTAATAATAAAACAGTACATTGTACTTGATCCCAACTAAGATATAAATGATCCTTATTGGAAACAAAAACAGCCTGTTGGGTTTATTTAATTTTCTAGTAGACAAAGGAACAGTAACATAAAAATTTTTTTATAAAAAAAATAAGCTCAAATTCTCCTCCCTGCCTTCTATAGGAGTTAGCCAGGGAGGAGAAATCGAGTGCCGCCCGACGGATCGTCGCCTTTTCAGAAGAGGAGCTCAAGCGGAGTATCGGTAAGATATTTCTTAATAAAGTCTTTGCGAATGTAAAGTTAAATGTGTGCTGATGTTTTTTTTTTTGTTAAGGGCAAACAAATTTATTATAAAAAACATTTAATGTTACTGTTCCTTTAAAGGTATGAAGATCCAAATGATGGAGATCCGTTATCCAGAAAGCCCCAGGTCCTGAGCATTCTGGATGACAAACCCATACCTGTAGTTATATCTAGCTATCTTGCTAACCAACTTCTAAGTTTCTAAATTTTACAGGTACAATTTGCTTATTTGGTTAAGCAAAGTGATAAATGAAACAAAAGTGATGTGATTATGGGTTAGAAATATAAGACATGAATGGCCAGCTATAAGGTTTATTTCACCCTCATAGGGGGGAAATATCTGCTGCTTTGAAAATCTGCTTTATGAACTTGCAATACAAAGAAAAAAAACTGATTGGTCAAGATTTTAACACGTGTAATAATGCAGGAGATGCCGATTAGAAGGCCTTATCTACGTTACCTTTGTACACCAGACAAACTGAATGCTCCAATAGCCAAACAATGCAGATTTGTAGTACTGGCTCCAGATGTCCGTGCTGTGTGTATGGGGAAATGTACTGTAGCTAGCTGATGTTCATCAATGCATGAAATCCCACGGCCCGGTCAGCTGTTGTTCAGCCCCACAGGCTTGTAGGAAGATGCTGAAAGTTTTAATTTAACAATGCAATGGCCACTACTGAAAGCAAAGGTGCCATTCTTTTACCAGACCCAGTAGCATAATATGATAGTCCTCCGGATGGAAACAACTACTCCCAGCATCCTATGCCAGATGTGTACAAGGATATCACTGGGATTTGAAGTTTAAAGGTTTACAGCACCGAGTGTGACCCACCCAAGTACAAATCCACGACAATAATTAACAATACAACGGTTCCTTTTGATACTCAATAATAAGCCCGTCAGCCTTGCTCCGATGTTACAGATGTTCTGATCCATTAAGGATTGTTTACATTCTTTCCCCTGTCAATGTATACAGGAAGTTGCAGTGCAACAATTGATCTAAAGCCAAGCTTTGAGCCATACAGAACGTGGGTGACCCCTTGGGTTGTGAAAAACTACTCACTGCATCACAAATGTTGACCACGTTTGTGAGTTGTAGTCACTACTAATAATAATCACGTCAACACTAAATTACATCTTCAATTGTAGCCTTAAGGCCCCACAGACGCAAAGATTTTCTCTTGCCGAACGACCGATTTTAGCTAAATCCGACCAATCCTTTCAAATTATCATGCGGTTAGTGGGATTCGAACGATCAAACATCTTACTATTTTTTGGCCGACATCTGTCAGGAAATTGATTGGTCAGGTTAAAAAATCTTTGTCGGTCCCAGTGTAATCTATCTATGTTTGCAGGGTCAAGCAGGCAGCTCCCCTTTGTTTTCCTGGCAAATTGGTCTTAAGTTGATCGACAATTCATACGATCGTTCCGAGATAGTCGTGGTCTCACGATGGCGATCAGATCTTTTAAAAATCTCAACATCTATGGCCAGCTTTAGCAAGTCTGAGAATAGCAGACGAGACTAAACCAGGCTCATCTGATATTATCTCTAGGTTAAATAAGAGGGTTAAATACAGTAAACATATAGAACTGTGACAATAGCAACTATGCTACAAAGAGCATAGTGTGTCTGAGATCACATACACACATATATATATATATATATATATATATATATATATGAATAATACACAAAAGCCATGAATATCTTGTAAATTATATCCTTATAAATGGTGAGTAGTGTTGTAATCGGTTATAAACGGCGAGTAGTGATGTAATTTTTGTCACGACTCACTAAAACTTTTGTATTATATTAAATAAAGTACCCCTTGCTGGAAAATATGAGGCTATTAGAAGTAACCTCGGAGTTCCATGACCTGTATTAAATAAATATGGACATGGAACTCCTCGGTGACTTATAATCTCCTTACACTTTGCATTAGGGGGTACTTTATTCACTAAATAAAATGGACCAGCACTACAAAATTTTAAATCAATGGTTTTATTGAAACATCACTAGTGTAGCCAACATTTTTTATCAAGGATAAAGGCACCAATGAGGGCCGGAACGTTGCGTACACAAGTGATGTTTCAATAAAACCGCTGATTTAAAATTTTGGAGTGCTGGTCAATTATAAAGGCTGATCTCGTAGTAAATGGACCCACACTCCTTATTTATAGTGAAGAAAATTGATGCTTTTTCCCTTGGAAAAGGTCCCAGTGAGGACCGAAACATTGGAAATACATTTGTGAATAAAGCACATCAATTTTCTTCACTATAAATAAGGAGTGCGGGTCCATTTACTATGATGTATTAGAAGATCTGACCAACGCACCCAACTCTATATCCTAAATCCGGAAAGAGTGCACTCACTATATGGACATATACACATATATATATATATATATATATAGTAGACTGGCTACCGCCACTTAGGACATCGCTGTATATTTTGTCTGGGTGTCAATCACATTGATAGTAATAGTTGCCAGAAGAAAATCGCACTCACAGGACTTATAGTGAAAAAAATGAAAATAATTTAATATCAACGCCCTCAGAGGCACATTTGAGGGCGCTGATTATAAATTATTTTCAATTTTTCACTATAAGTCCTGCGAGTGCAATTTTTCTGGCAAATATATATATATACACACACTCGCAAGGGATATCCACCATGTAGCTCTCCAGCTTCTCAACTACAGCTCCCAACATCCCTTAGGAGCTGTAGTTGAATAGAAGCCTTAAGCAATGTATTCACATTGATTGGGGGGAAAAATTAAGCCTGCAGCAGCAGCAGCTTAGAAGTAGAAGCAGATGAATACAAACTTAAAACGGACTTAAAATATTGAGGAGATGAAAAAGTACCTGGCAGATAGATTGCTTCTATTCAATGTGTTTTCCCTTCATTGTGGTGGCAAATGGGACATCTAATTGTTGCCCCTGTAAGTGAAGTTGCTAAACAAGGAGGTCTATAGAGGAGGAGGAGATGTAAATAAAATTGCTGCCATTAATTGCTACAAAACTAGAGCATTTTTTTTTTTAAATTAGTTTCTGAATACCATTTTTTTTTTTTTTTGCAATGCATTTATTAAAATCACAGCCTATGATTAGCCTTTGTGGTGTATCCCTCAATGGCTAACTATAGAACAGTATACTGCAGGATACAGGGCTCAGACATGCCCATCTTACACCAGGAGGGTTAAGTACTGCAATAAGTGCTACCTACACACACCCGTCGATAATATAATGGTCTCGCCCGCCTGTTCCCCCCACATATACCACCTGGGTATCCCCCGAGGGCCACAGCAGCCACTTCCTGAGTGCCAAGGCCCCATACACCTGTGCAACATCCCGCCAAGCGTTCTCACAGCACACAACACAACGTCTCGCCCGTACGGCTTCCCCCACACGCACACACAAGAGAAGTAAAAGCTCTCACCGCCCCCAGACGGATGGAGAATGGTAGAGGGAGCCGCTTCCGGCTTCGGTGTTGTTTTGGGGTCTATACTTCCAACGTTACTGTATTTTCAGTAATTGTTTTCTAAATACGGGTCCGCTCTCTCCTGAATAAGGACGACTTAACCAACTGGTTCGTTGCATAGGCTTTGGCGAATCTTATTAAATGCCTCTTTCTGCTCTCCGTCCACAGCTCGGTGGGATCCAAAATGGCGGCTACGGCTTCGGCCTCCCCCTCTCTTGCTCGTTTGCTCCCTTTTCCCTGTCTTTCACTCTCCTCCGCGGAGACGTCGAGTCACACCCCCTCCACACGTGTTCTGGCCGACTATTGGCTGCCGCAGGCGTCAATCCATAGAATCCCGAATTCTAGTTAGTCATGACTGCTGTACATCATTTGATCCCGCCTCCATAGCTTTTCCCTATTGGGTGGCAAAGCCAGCTAAGTAGGCGTGCCTCGCCTATCCTGTTGGATACTAATGTGTCAATCACTGAAATGTGGAAGCGAGCGGGAAGGTGGGCGAGGTTTGCATCAGTAAGCTTCATCAACCATTGGTGAATGCGGACGTCATTTTTTGGAGAAGATGGCAGCGGACGGCACGATTTGATAAACATCACGTCAATCAAAGAAAGCGAGAAAAGGAAACGCAATGTGATTGGCGATACAGGATAGACGGCCATTACCGGGGATACCGAAGAGTTGTGATTTAGTCTCGGAGAATCACACGGAAGGCTGACCAGAGCTCTGATTGGACTAAGCAGCGTGCCGAGAGCGCTTAACGCATAACTATTGGTTAACCGAGTTTGTATGAAATGCGTGGCTGCAAGTGAAGCAAAGAGTTGGACCAAACCATTCTGTCAGGAGCAACTAGTTCTATTTGGGCTGACAGACTGCTTGCATATAAATATACAGCTGCTCTATATTATTATTATGGTCTTATAGATTCATTATTTCCAGAGCAGTTGCTATGAAATATATTAAAATAGGGAGAATACGAGCCCAGGGTCTGAGAGACTCGTTGGTCTATTCGTTTAAATGAAAACTAAAGCCTAATTAAAGAAGTAGCCAGAAATGTTGTACATTATGTTTTGTG
Organism: Xenopus laevis; assembly: GCF_017654675.1. Classification (NCBI taxonomy): domain Eukaryota; kingdom Metazoa; phylum Chordata; class Amphibia; order Anura; family Pipidae; genus Xenopus; species Xenopus laevis. The sequence continues at coordinate 92,228,324 of NC_054384.1, read as the reverse complement.
CTTCTGTACCAGCCCAAGGCAACCACAATCCTTTAGCAGTAAAGATCTGTGTATCCAAAGATGCCCCAGTAGCTCCCCATCTTGTTTTCTGCTGATTCACTGCACAATCTCTGTGCTGCTGTCACTTACTGAGCTTAGGGACCCACTCACAATATACAGTACACATAGAATAGAAATGTCACAATATAAGGCTGATTAGTAATTAATACAGATAATTACTACATGGCTGCACAGAAACCAGTGTAATTAGCATCAGAATTTAATAATCAGCCCTGTAGCATCAGCTTATATTACAGACCAACCTCATTTTCTGCTGGATAATTAGTGACGACCCCTAAGCTTAGCTTCTCAACAGCTGCTCAGAGCCCACTGAGCATGTGAGTGTCACAGACACTTTCCAAGATGGTGACCCCCTGTGACAAGTTTGAAGTCCTGGATCATTGCTGCTATTGACAAGCTGAAACGTTAGGCTGGTGCAATAAGTTCAGTGTATAAAACATGGTTTTTTTAGCCACATTCATTTTTAGGGTTTAGTTCTCCTTTAAGGGGTCGATGGTGGAAGAGTAATGGTGCTGCCTGTTCTAAGTGTTAGATTTAATAGATAGATGTAATGCTTCTTAAATCTATTGCATTCTTTCTTGGAGAATAAAAGGACCACCCTTCATATCCTTGTTTTCTGTTCCTTATTGATGGGAGTGTCATTTACTGTCTAGCTGGGAAGAATTGTGATCAGGTGACAGCCCTACAAGCATAGCTATATATTAATCTTTTTTCCCTATTAATATCATTAGGATCAACCATAATTCTTACTGTCCAGGTGGCAACCGTAGCAACATATGACCACCAGGGCCAAATGCCCCCAGGCCAATATCAGACCATATCAAGGGTCTATGTTGACCAATCAGCAGAAGACTCATCTACTTTATGCAGTAATTGGTCAATGAGATGAGATTTTCCATTGGTGTTTCACCAATCTTTATAATAGCGCAAGACAACAGCCACATGGCTGTACAAGACATTACTAAAAGCCACCAAGGTTATCACTTTCTGACCCCTTTCTCTTCCTTTGGAAAATGACTATAGTGCCCGATTTTATCTTCTAATGGAATGGATCAGCTTGTGCTTCTTATATTCCTATGGCAACGGGTATTCAATTGGTACTCGTGCCACCCTGTCTTCTAAATAGATCCTCTTTTATCATTTTTGCGATATACCTTATGTGGTTTACCTTTCATTTACTGTTGTGGTGGGTATGAGAATTAGGTAGTACAGTATAGGTGAACTCCGCACTTAGTAATGGTTATAGGTAGCAGAGTGCGCTTCTAAGGCTTCATATGTCCTTACAAAGGAAAGAGTGTACTGATAGTGTGTTATCTTTTTTATAAAATGCGACCTGTGTATCAAATTGGATCTACTCACATTCGGTAGCAATAGTTATCGCTTATATAAATGTGTTTGGATGGAATCCTCCTCGAGGTTATACCTGTAGAACAACAAACTACTCACTATGCGCTCCGAAACCTCACACCAAGGCCGCCCACTGCGACTAGGAAGTTGTGTAGTGGGCGGCCTTGGTGTGAAGTTTCAGGTGTGAGAATTAGTCACTTCAAAGGCAGAGAACAATGAGCAAACAGAGTGCACTGTACGAAAGAAAATGTCAGGTAAAGGCGGCCATACACATAGAGATCTGCCCATTTTGGCGATTTTGCCAAACTAGCTGATCTCTCCTCATATGCCCACCTTGAGGTGGCGATATCGGGCTGATCTGATCATGGGCCCTAGGGCCCAACGATCGGATCATAACGGGCGGTCGCGGGACCACATTAACGAACAGATACCCCTGCCCGATCAACATCTGGCTGACTCTCGGACATATATCAATCAGGGAAGCCCATAGGAGGGCCCCAAACACAGGCCAACAAGCTGCTGACTCAGTCTGTCGGCAGCTTTTATCGGCCCGTGTATGGCCACCTTTACTACCAATCTCAAAAGAAGCCAGCTACAATACAAGCATTTGTGTGCAATCACCATCCACGTTCATCCTTCTGCTGTGTTGTGAAGCTACAAGTGACGGGCGAATCTGACCCGTTTTGGTTCTCTTAAAATTCACAAAACAACAAAAATTCTGCAAAATACATTGAAGTCTATGGGGGCCAATTTTATTTGTTGCACAATGCAGCCCCTTAATGTTTTTTAGGTCGAGCGACATTTTTTTCCCGCTCCCTTTAAAATTGCAGAAGAACTCCCCACAGATGAAAACTCAACTGGCTGTATAGTTTCACTGAGTCTCATCTATCTTCCACTTCGAAGTTGGTTCTTTCCGGTACATGAGTAACTGACTGACTAACACTGTTTTCTCTGAAGTTAGAGATGGCCACAGTCCTCTAGAGTCAAATTCCGCCACTCTCCATTCATTTCCATGGGATTTTTAAAAGAGTATTTATCAATGGGTGGAAGTGAAAATTCATACTTTGATAAATATGCCTTTCAAAATCCCACAGAAATGAATAGAGTGTGGTGGAATTCCCTGCATCTAAGGAGGAATTGCTCACAAGCGTGTCTATTGACGCTGGCGAACCCCAGCGCTACTGCCACCCGAAAACTACAGCGGGTTGCATCAATGGGTGCATCAGAATTGTGCCCCGTGAATTGAACACTAACACCATTTGTAACTTGTGCTCTGGAATTGACACAATGCACACTCTAGGCACTTGCACCCAATTCAAAACTGTAAGCATGCACAATTCCATTAGAACTGACTCATCACACACATTTGGGAAACATTGCATTGTGGGTAAAAACATACAAATTTTGCCTGATCGTTTCATCTTCTCCAAAGAGAAGGAACAGGGGTACCATCTTGTGGTATGTCTGAATAGTCAGCTAAAACACTGCACCCCCAGAAGACATGAATGACATTACATACAAAGGGAGAAGTGCTAAGCTATATTTGCTTATTAGACTGGGGCTCTCAATGTGTAACCACTTTGTAGTTCAGCTCTTGTATTTAACTGCAAGTAGAGGAAGAGCGTATTAACAAAGGAGGAACAGAGGACCCCAGCTCTTCTTCCCATTTTAACTTTCATGTGAATCAGATGTCTGTAAACTGTTGGGTTTATAGTGTTTGACTTGTGTTGGTGAGTAGGGATGGGCGAATTTTTTCGCCTCGTTTCGCCGAAAAAATGACGCCCATAGACTTGTATGGAGACGTGGGTCAAAAAAAAAAAAGACGCGCGACAAAATAATTTCGCCACGCAACAAATTTTTATTGACGCCCATAGACTTTAATGGGCGTCTGCGACATTTCGGCGGCGGCGAATTTTTGGCGAAACGAAACGGGTCAAATTCGCCCATCCCTGTTGGTGAGGTTAAGGGGTTACCAAAATCCGAATTTTTCTAAATATTTAATTTAAAAAAGTCGGACCAAACTAGAATCCACGATTTGACCTTATTTGACCTTATTCATTATTAAAAAAAAGCTCAATTCAATCAGATCCGGGAAAAACTCGATAAAATCAAGTGAAAACCCGAATTGTATGATTTTTTTCCTGAAAAGCTCAATTTTTTCAGGCTTTTTCCAGAAAAAGCCAAGATTTTTCAGATTTTTGCTTGAAAAGCCCGAAATTATCAGATTTTCGGACTAATTCCAGCACAGAAACGTCAAAATAGGATAGGGACCTCTCCCATTGACCTATATACAACCTCGGCAGGTCTGAGATGGTGGATTTTCAGATTTAGACTTTTTGCAGCCTCAGCATATAAAACATTTTTGGAAAACAAAATTCCACAAAAAATACTGATTTTTTTTGTACAAAAACCCCCAATTATTTGAGTTTTTAGCATTCAGACTTTAATAAATAACCAAGCTATAAGAAGGTAAGAAGCACACCAATTCACATGGGGTTAAGCCTTCATCTTGTTTATTGCAGACATTGTAGCACAAACTTTCAGGGACCAAACCCCTTCCTCAGGAGGCAGTCTGGGAATTGAATACTTACACAATTATGTAAGTAAGTGGTGTGTAGCAGTTCATTTTAATTTGTAAAGTGTTGCATTTGTACAAATTTAAAGTGCATGTTTTAATGAAAAAGAAGCCTATCTCCAATATACTTTAATTAAATAATGTGTACAGTTTTTATAAGAAACCTGACTGTATGCAGTGAAATTCTCCCTTCATTTACTGCTGTGGATGGGAATTGTCAGAGGGTCCCTAACTGCTGAGCAGGGAAACAATCATACTTATGAACAGCAGGGGGAGCCCCCGCCTTACTTCCCAGCCATGCAGAACTCAAGCAGCTTTGTTTGTTTCCCTGTAGAGTAGTTGGATGATATGTTGGCAAATATTGGATAATACAGCAAGCTGATTTTTGAACAATTTGTGCTTTTCCATATTATTCACTTACATAAGGATTTATTCAGGACAAAGTAAATCATCTATGTGTAAACACATGGACATAGTTAAATATATGTGTGAAAAGTGATACGGAAAAGCCTACTTATCCTGAACTTGCCAATATCAAATATGTGTAATTTAATGGAGATTCTTGACTCAATCCAAAACCCAAAAAGAACAGTAGCCCATAGTAAAATTTGATTTTTTTTTTTCCCCGTAAAGCAAATTTTCAGGAAAATGTAATAATAAATAAGGGTAAAAAAAAACCCAAGCGGATTTGATTGGAGTTTGTAGCAGAAAATGTTGAGATAAAATCGGACTTGGATAAATAACCCCCTTTTTTTATGCTTTTTTGCCCGAAAACTTCGGGGTATTGCTCGAAACCCAGCACACATCAAAATCATTCAGACTTCACCTCGACAGGTCTGAGATGCTAGATTTTCTAATTCAGACTTTTCATTTGTGACTGTTTTTCTAATATTGAACTGTAAAGGGCACGTGTTGGGTAAAAATGTTATCCCCAACCAAAGGTGCCGGCTAATAGAGTCCTTACTCTGGTTGGGGGATAACAATTTTTTTAAAAACAAAAAAATGCCCCCCCCAGCACTACGCTACCCGCAACAGGAGGGAGCAGCCATGTTGTGTCACCTGCATGCACATAACGAGCAATTTGTGGCAAATTTTCATTACGCGCATGCGAGTGACCGGACGTGGCTGCACCCTCCCGGTGTGGGCAGCGTAGCTCTGGCAGGGGCATTTTTTTAAACTATCCCCAACCGGAATGCGGGCTCTATTAGCCGGCACCTTTGGTTCGGGATAACATTTTTACCCAACAGGTGCTCTTTTATTCTAAATTGATACATTTAGTTATCTTTGTCCCTGCCGAGTAGTGATGTGCGGGTCAGGGTTTCCCTGACCCGCACCCGACCCTAACCTGCCCTGCTAATACCCGCTTCCGGGGGTACTTTTACAGACCGGCGCCAACCCACCCAAATGCCGGCATTTGATGGTGGCAGGCGGGGAGAGCAGGAGAAGACCTCAACCCGCACCCGCCCACCCGCAAGGAGCACTGCGAGGTAAACCCGCGGGTATCGGGTCGGCACGCACATCACTACTGCTGAGCCTTGAGCTTTATTAAAGGCAGCTGTGATACAAATGTGACATGGCAGGCCATGTCTGAATGTGAGTGTGATCAAGTGTATCCAATATGGCTCCTTAGTTACAAAATGGATGTGGGAGTTGAGGTAATTAATATAGATATATTAACATTAGTTGGAGGCCAGGGAACAGCAGGAGTTGAGGTAAATAACTCAAAAACTTATAAACATGTTTATCAAGGAGAAAGCATATATCTCATTCACATGGTTATAATTTTAGGCATTTAGGCATGGCCATTATTTTGGTATATGTCCACAATTAGGATTAAGAACAAATTCTGTCATGATTGATTATTTTATTGTTACACTAGTATAAAAAGAGAACTCAGTTAAGGGGGCTTCGGGACTTCATCTACAAGCAGACGTGTTGTGTAGAACCTTGCTTGATTGATTTGGCTTTGGGAGTTCGCTGTACTTGGCCGGGGGTCCCCCAGCTGATGTCCCTCTCAAAAGTCTACCAAGGGATGGATAGACATTGCGTTGTATTCAATCAGTGATGTATTCATTTTCTTACAATACATTTTTCTTATCTAAAATTGATCAGTGTGTGTGTGTTTTAATTCTATCCCTGCACGTGATAAGTCTGCCAAGGGAAACTTGTAGCAGCTGTTAGAATCCATGCAATAGTTGATAATATTTCACAGATGCTGCTGAGAAATGTATCAACTAATTGTATCAACTAAATGCAGCAAATTGAAACAGTTCAGAATGTTCCTGGATCACGGAGCTGCCAGACTGAAACACTAGAGACACAAACTTTAAACTTACATTTTGGGGAAAACAGTAAAAAAGAAATTGAATAAAGTCTTTGTGTCATGGTCGGCACCCTTAATCCAGAACCTATACTAAGCACCCTGTTCTCGGCTCTTGTTTCTGCCTCCTGAAAGACAAAGAATTTCGTTCTATCCCCACTAAATTTTTCAGGGAAAGAAATTTTGGGTTTGCGGGATTTATGAATATTACCCAACGGCAGGAGAACTCACTTGGACGGCAACAGGAGGTGAAACTACCGGACTTGACATCTGTTACGTAGTGTCCAGCCTGCGAGTCAGGTTATGAAAGCCTTGCATCAAATAATCTTGCTTCCGCTCTTGATCCTCCGAGCGTTGCAGCAGAGTAGTGAGCAGCGCTTCAGTGGTAGACGGAGCAGCGGCACCGTGACGTTCGTCTTCCATTTGGGCACGTTATAATTTCACGGTTGGCACCCTTAATCCAGAACCTATGCTAAGCCGCCTTTCACCTTGGGAGGAGACCTCGGCTAATCGGATGCCGCCAGGTCTTATTAAAAGAGGTGCCAAGCGAAGGGTTCTGGACGAGCCAAGGGGCACGACGGTAAAGCAAAAGTCTTTTGGGCAGAAGGTCACAATACAAGGCGTAGACAGAAAGCGTAGTCAAATCAGGCCGGGTCGGGGCAGGCAGAGTACAAGCGGAGTCAAACAGGAGAGGGTCAAACCAGATCAATCAGGAGGGATGCGGATATAGAATAGTTGGTAACCAGGCAGGGTCAGGATTACAGAATTTAGGATAGTCAGAAACAGGCTGGGGTCACAACATGTATCAAATATCACAGATCAGGCAAAAATAGCACCCAGGAACTCACTAAAATGGAACCTATAACGCGCAAGGAAAAATACAATCTGTGGCTTTAAATACTTTTAAACTTCGTGCCACTGCGTGCTGGCGTCATCAATCCAGCGTGCATGCGCCAATAAATAAGGAAGTTGGGCACTGCGTGCGCCCTAAGAAACAGAACCTTTAGAGGAGCAGCAGCAGCATGGCAGGCGTCCCTGCAGACCCCCTCCCACTAGACCACCAGGGTAAGTTATAACACTTTGTTTATGGTGAACAATCTGAAAACAACTGAACTGAAAAAGGTGTTTGGAAGGTGAACAACCCCTTTAATGGTGGTAGCACATCAAAAATCCAAATGGTTGGTGCTGCCTGCAGGGATATCACTAATATGTGAAAAAAAAGTTAATATATTAAGACATACTGTATATACTTTTTACCCGTGGGTCAGGCGAGTTCGGGTCGACCCCTGGATACAATGCGCGGGGCGGGTGCGGGTCAAACTCTTCTCCTGCTCTCTCCAACAGCGACCTAGTACTGCCGGCTTCCGGCGCCGGAATTTATAGACTTCTGCCTGCCCCGCCCCTTTTGTGACATCAATGAGAGGCGCGGGTCTATAAATAAATATAAATTCTCGACCCGCACATCACTAATACTGTACCCTTAAATCCATATGCCTCCTCCTCCCCCATGGATAACACAGTAACCCCCAGCACAAGGTTAAACACCTTAGAGACCCCCCCAACAAGCACTTCCTCTGCCCCCCTTTTGTAACTTTGAACTGCAGTTACCCAGTGACTAACTCTGAAACGTTTGGGGACCCTGAATATTTAAAGAATGCCAGCAGTTTAGCGATTCAGATTCACGTGTTCCGCTGTTGGTGATTCACATGAAGACCAATACTAAGGTATTTTCAGAAGGAATGTTGTTCTGCCATTAACCTAAAATAGGTCAACAAGATTCTACAAAGCATTTGCAAATTGGGATATAATAACCACGCCAGTGCATGGTGTAGAAAGATACATTGTTCTATATTATTTTAAAAAACTATTTACAATGGCATTTCATGAGGTGGGTGATAAAAGGTACAAAATGGTTATGTATAGGAGTTGTTGTTTTCTATACATTGTTAGTACAGGTATGGGATCCGTTATCCGGAAACCCGTTATCCAGAAAGTTCAGAATTACGGAATTAACATTTTCCATAGACTCCATTATAAGCAGGGGCTACAGAGGAAGTAGACCCTGCGGCTGCAGGGGGGTGCAGGATGGATAGGGGCTCCACAAGGCCACCAATTCATATACAATTTCAATCAATATTGGTAAAACAAGTCAACCTGCAGACTTTTGGGGGCCTGAAAAATAACTTGCTGTGGGGCCCAGTAATATCTAGTTATGCCACTGATGGAAAGATCCTTATCTGGAAAACCCCAGGTCTCGAGCATTCTAGATAACAAGTCCCATACCTGTACAGAAAATTCCTCACATACAGTATGAGGCAGATTTATCAAAAGTTAAAGTGAAAATTCTAATTAAATAAATTCGAATTTCAAGCTATTTTTTTTGTATACTTCGACTAGGGAATAGTCCAAATTCAATTCGAATTTAAAAAAATTAGTCAATTGGTGGACTTTGAAAAATCTAAGTTTTTTTTGGAAAAACTTCTAATTGCATTCGATCGATTGCGCTGTTACTTCGATTCGGACTATTCGAATTTGGACTAATTCGAACGAATACGGACTTATTCACCCGCAAAAAAAACTTGTTTTAAAAAATAAATTTCTGTTGGTCTTTTTTCATTCGAATTTTGATGTTTTTTAAATTATAAATTTGGCCCTTGATAAATCTGCCCTTAGTGTTTAAGTTGCCCCTCTCTGAATATTTCCCCAACCTCTTCTATACCCTGGTCTGCCCCTATGATGTGTTGAAAATATAATTCAATAGAACTCCCTAACCAACATAAATACATCTAAATGCAGGGCAGCTCACCCTCCATTCAGACAGTGCCCACTATGAGGTACAAGCAGTCGCGATCCAGGCTGTTTGGCGCCTGAGGCATCGTTTGAAATGCTGTATCGCTAGCTAGGTTTAAAAAACGGAAATTCGGCTCTTAAAGTTACAAGGAGATGCCTGAGGCAAGGGACTCACCTTGCCTCATGGCAGAAACGCTCCTGGGTACAAGTTGTCATTACTATACTGTATATACCATTTGTGTCCTTTTCTATCCCCAGCTAAACAATTGAGTGGTAGTGTCCAGTTGAACAATAACATTTTTGGTACATAAACCTGGAAATTTAAAAACACAAAGCAGCTGCTGGAGAAATACCATGTTATATACTGTAACCCTGTTGGTTGGGTATAATCGTAAAGTCCTCAAAACTTTTCACCTGATTTTAATCTTGACAAGTTTACATGTATTTTCCCTGGTATTTGCGGATTAATTTAGTTTCTAACTAAATTCAATGTCAATTAAGAGGGAAGAGGAATATGATGTTGTTTTGGACTAAAGTCCAATTAATCACGAGCCCAGACTAATGCATAGTGACTATGGAATCCATCCCCTTTTGAGTTCATCTCTGACATCAGCTAAGGGGGTGGATTTGATTCAGATTTAACTGTCACTTTTCAACCTCAGGCCAGGTTGGGCCCAGAGGCGCATTAGTGTTGTTAAAGGGATTCTGTCATGGTTTTTATGGTGTAGTATCCATTTCTAAATTCCACTGTTTACACTGCAAATAATTCACTCTACAATATAAAATATAATTCCTGAACCAGCAAGCGTATTTTTTTTTTTTTTTTTTTAGTTGTAATATTGGTGTGTAGGCGCCATCTCAGGTCATTTTACCATGTCATGTGATTTTAGACTCAATGTTACTGAATGCGTCACAGTAGGACCTGGATTTTACTATTGAGTGTTGTTCTTAGATCTACCAGGCAGCTGTTATCTTGTGTTAGGGAGCTGTTATCTGATTACCTTCCCATTGTTCTTTTGTTTGGCTGCTGGGGAGGAAAGGGAGGGGTGATATCACGCCAACTTGCAGTACAGCAGTAAAGAGTGACTGAAGTTTATCAGAGCACAAGTCACATGAGTAGGAGCAGCTGGGAAACTGACAATATGTCTAGCCCCATGTCAGATTTCAAAATTAAATATAAAAAGATCTGTTTGCACTATTGAGAAATTGAGAATTCTGCAGGAGCAGCACTATTAACGGATGCATTTTGAAAAAAAAAATAAAATACATGTTTGAAAAGTGACTGTTATACCGGAATCAAATCCACCCCCTTAGCTGATGTCAGAGATGAACTTTATCAGTGACAGTATCCCTTTAATTTTCTGACTTTCCCCAACCCACTGTAAAGGGTTCCCTGTGTAATCAGAATGTATACAGACAAACATTACTCCATTTAGTGTGCAATCAAACACATTTTACAGCCCTGTACTGAACATATTTATTTTCCCAGTGTTCACAATCACAAAAAACAAATAAGTATTATATACAAGGCATTGCCCACCAGTTAAAAAAAATTGTCGCTTGGAAGATATCCATCCCATGTATAATAAAACAAAAACATTAAAAAACAAACAAACTGAACTGTCCCATGGAGAAGTGGTTTCCCTCTGTATACCAGCCTGTTTTTCGGAGTTATCCCATTGACAGCTGAGGTGCCATTATCTTTATACTCGGTTCAGACCATTGTCCAGTGGTTTATTCATCACCGATTTCAAAAGACCTTTTCAGTATGCAAAGCATTTAGGGTGACTTCTTCGCCCAGTTAAAGACTGAACAGAAGGGTGTTTTTGTAACTGTGTGCTCTGCATTGCCCTAGTGCAGTTATTCATGGCACCCAAGTAAGAATTAATTTGGAGAAGTCTAGTAGAAGTTAGAAAATGAAAGCTAAAGTCAGATTGGTTGCTACAGGTACTTGCACTGGTGAAGTTGAGCACCTATTTTAGTAAATAAGCCCCAGAATGTCTCACTGTGTCATGGTGCCAGACTTCTCACTTTTCACTTTAAGGAATTCCGCCATGCTGGAAAAGTATTTCTGGTTGGCTTCAGCCACTTTCTTTTCTGCTGCCTGTGGATTAACAATCTCCAACCCCTGCGAAGAAAAGAATCCACTATATTACACAGTGTTATGTGGTTATACCAGAGCACAGAATAAAATCAGAGGCTGACCATACAGAACCCTGCTGCCATTTAACAAATACCCTGTGCTCTGACCAATAAGCCCTCTACCATTTAAGAAGAAAGGGGTCAGTGATGAATCGTTTTTCCTTCTAAAATTTTGGATAAAGGGACAATAAATAGGCACGGTCTGTAAAGAAAGGCTTATTTCCTGAACCCCTTAGGTTGCTTAATGGGGCATAAACCTGAAAAATAAAGTTGTACCTAATGAAGAAAAATATTCTAAACTAAGTTAGGATCTCAACTGTCATACTCCTGACTTTGAAAAAAATAAGTTTACAAGAAAAAGGCATTACAGCAGAAGTTAACCGCTCAAATAATGTGTCACTGTGTGTGGCAATAAACACATTATTTGAGCAGTTAACTTCGATGGTTGGATGCATAAAGGTAATTTTTTTTTTTTTTATTAGGGATGCACCTAATTCACCATTTTGGATTCGGCCAAACCCCCAAATCCTTCCCAAAAGATTCGGCCGAATCCTAATTTGCATCTGCAAACTACGTGCAGGAAGGGGAAACATTTTTTACTTCCTTATTTTGTGATAAAAAGTAATGCGATTTCCCTCCTCGCCCCTAATTTGCATATGCCGAACCCAAATCCTGCTGAAAAAGGCTGAATCCTGGCCAAATCCCGAACCAAATCCTAGATTCGGTGCATCCCTATTTTTTATAGCCTACTGCTGTGCTGGATTTCAATTGCCCTTTAATGCTGCATATATTTTTTTAGTTACTCATTTGGTTTAAGCCAGGCTTTCTATACCCTATAAAAAAGAAAAAAAAATGAATTGCTCTCATCAACAGAGGACTCATCAGCTTGTTACAATTTGCCTACTGATTTACCTGAAGAGGTGTGAAGGCAACACTGGAGGCAGTACCCGATGATCGATCCCTAACAGTGGATTTTCCTCCATAGACCACACTTTGCTTTTGCAGAGTACGCTGTAATAACAAAGGAAAAGCATAAACATATCACACAACTTCTCTTCAAAATGAAGAAATGATTTTACAGTTTTCCAGTGTCCTAATCCTTTACCTGAGAAAGTATGGCATTAAGTCTTGAAGGTCAATTTTCAAATGCAACATGCATGAAAATGGAAACAATATTGCTCACTTATTGATGCCATTCCAAAAAAATGTACCATTTACAGTACACACTTGATTAGTCCGCTGTACTGCATAAACCTAGATTATGCTTCTCTCACATTAGAGTGACTGCTGAAGTACAAATTAGATTATTCTGCCACCTAACTAGTGGAAAATCCAGAAGTTTTGCAGTAAAAGGAACAGTGGACTTGAATATTCATGATTCAAACACATATTATAAGAATACCATATGTTACAATGAATATCCATATGTTCATGCACAGGTCTTTAATTACTAGGATGTGTAAAACACTAGCAACAAATGGGTTAAAACTATCTTGAATTTTCATTGAGGTATACCTGCCACTTCAACCTGCTGCCCATTTTTACCCAATTACTATTGCATTAACAATGAATGGCCGTAGGCTGCTCAGTTCTGTTAATGACAGTACAACAAGCCTTTGGTAGGCCATGGGACACAGCAATATTACCTGTAATGTCTTGGAGATCCTAGCTTTAGTAGCTTCATTGACTTGAGCTTGACGTATTCTGCCACTTCCAGACTTCCCAAGATGACCCAAGCTAAAGCCTAGATCTTCCTGATATGCATCTTCTTCAATCTGAATTGGTCATAAAAGAAAGCGTCAAAATTATTTCCTTTACTAAAAACATTTCAACATTGCTGCATATCTTTCATAATGCTGCATGTAGGTACAGGGGCCCTCAGCTATCTACTTCTATTCTTGACACTGTAGTCTCCCTGAAAGCACTTAAGCTTGCATAACCCAGTTCTATAGAACTTGCTTTGGAAAACAACCACTTCATATACAGAGTGGCAAAGGCATCCTACTTACTGCACATGCAGGGCCGAAAATAGGGGTAGGAAGAAGAGGCATGTGCCTAGGGCGCAGTGGAAGGGGGGCACCAGACATGCACTTCTGCTGCCGCTTACCCCCGTTTTGGCCTCGTCTCCTCACTGCTTGCCACTTATCCTCTGTCAGTGCGTGCGCTTATTGTATTTTTGTATTAGAGAGGGTACATAGAAGGGAAACTACGCTGGTAAAAGGTATGGAAAATCTTAGCTATGAGGAAAGACTGGCCAAGTTGGCGTTGTTCTCACTGGAGAAGAGGCGCTTAAGGGGTGATATGATAACTATGTATAAATATATAAGGGGATCATATAATAATCTCTCTAATTTAATGCTTTATTTACCAGTAGGTATTTCCAGCTGAAGCAAGATCACCCATTCCAATTAGGAAGGTTTTTTTTTTTTTTACAGTGAGAGCTGTAAAGATGTGGAATTCTCTCCCTGAATCAGTTGTACTGGCTGATACATTAGATAGCTTTAAGAAGGGTTTGGATGGCTTTTTAGCAAGTGAGGGAATACAGGGTTTTGGAAGTTAGCTCATAGTACAGGTTGATCCAGGGACTGGTCCGATTGCCATTTTGGAGTCAGGAAGGAATTTTTTTCCCCCTCTGAGGCACATTTAAGAGGCTTCAAATAGGGTTTTTTTTGCCTTCCTCTGGATCCACTAGTAGTTAGGCAGGTTAAAATAGAGTTGAAAGTTTGAACTTGATGGACGTGTGTCTTTTTTCAACCTAACTTACTATGTAATTATGTTATGCGGCTAATCGTGCATATGCATAAGCAGTGCAGCAGAGAGCTGGCCGGTTGGGTTACCTAGGACACCTGGCTGACTTGCCCTCCTCAGTGCACATGCACACACAAAAGAAAATAAAGGAGAAGCACCTCTCCAAAGCTCATCCTATTGGCCTGTTTACGGATTTCTGTTAATCCCAAACGTTCCTTCATTTTTCGGTACCTAAAAGTAACCAGAAATAAAACAGAATTAGCATATAAACTTAAAACCCCCACTACAGAACAAAGCAGCATTACACTAGTAGCAGCCCCACCTGCGGCCTCCACGTTTCTTTCTTTGTCCATCAAGTGGAGCTGGAAGGGGCTTCACTTGTTTGACTGGTGGGGGTTCCTGCCATTTATCGAACTTTCGTTCAATCTCCTCCTTCAGGTCATATCCAATCTACACAAATAATATACATGTAAAGCCACAAACCACAAATAAGGATATATGCAACATAACTACCAAGCAGCCACTATAATTTCACACTGACCTTTCCTTCTGGATTCTCATGAAAACTATCAACACGTGATGCCAAGGTACATTTTGCAGATACCAGTCGTGCTGCTTTTCTGTGCAAGTCCTATAATGGAAAATAATAGGCATCACTATCCTTCAATGAAAATGTAATATTACAGGTAACATGCAGGGCAATATGCATCTTACTGATGGCAAAGACTGGACAATCTCGCTGTGATAAATGTATCCTGTATGTGGCAGCACGGAGGTGCTGGAGAAACCAGTTAATGTTTTCCTCTGAGCTCCCAGCAGCATGACATTACAAGCAGGCATCTTTGAGAGATTGGTTAGACCTCCAGCAATACCTGTAATTGATAATTGTAAGTTAATTAGAGCAATATAGGCTGTATTTAGGTGACCTGGACACCTGAACATCATTAAAAAAATCTGTCTATCTTAGATTAACTATTTTCCTGGCAATTGCTTAGAATAGCATAACTAAACCCACAATAATTTGCCTTTATAGCACTACCACGCCTTGAAAATCATTTTACTGCTAATGAAAAACTCATATCTAATATTGTTCCTAATGAACAACTGATATCAGTGTTACTATAAACAAAGGCAGGTGGGAGTTTTAGATCAACAACAACATTGTTGATATAAACCAGTCCTGGCTAAAAGACAGACATTTTACCCATGATCTTGGCAGCAGTGGAGGCCCCGACAATGATTGAGAGATTAGGTGCAATGAACGACATGCGCGATTCCACATATTCATAAATTCTGTGTTTGGATTGGTTCAGTTCTAGCGCCATATCACATGCTTCTTCAATTCGTTCCAGTTCTTCATCTGTTAGTTGCTGCCTGTGCAGATCAGAGGAACTTGTTATTTTCATCCAAAACACTGAAATAGTTAATAGTATAATTAAAAGATACATGAACTTACCCCTGAGTTGTGGAGGCTGTCACACTCACAACCATGATCGTTGCATTGGTCAAAATTTGCTGAAGATTCTCATTATTTTTGCATTTATCCAGGTTGTTCCCTAGCTCCTACAACAGCCAAATAAGATGTAGTTTTTACCATTCTTTATTTTTACAGCACCAACACATACAGCACTTTAGAGATTATAAATTATTTACAGCTGTGGCCCCAATCTAAGGTGCTTATTAGATATAGGGTAAGGGCAGTAGGGTAAATTTTATCAGAAGCCAATTAACCTCCCTGTATGTTTCTACAGTATTGAAGGAAACCAGACTGGACAGTGGAAACCCATACAACACCCATGATTTAGTTAGGCCTGACTTTACAAAAAAAATTAAATATTGTAAAAGAAAATTATAGAAAGTGAAGTTGTGGCAAAAGTAATGTACTGATGTCACCTAATGCTAGATTTGTCATTTCACGTACCAATAGATTTTTATGATCCTTGTATATGTTAATCTAATATTAAGAAAAGTCTGGTTACAAGTGAATCATAGATCTTTAAAAAAAATATTTTTTCTTTTCAGTATATGCTCCAACATAATGTTATACTATACACCATATAGCGAAGCTGCTGCCATTATATCATAACTGCATATGCAGATCCAGAAAATACAATCTCTTTTACTAGAGCACACACACAGAAACCCTTAACCACTTAGTATTCTCATGTACACAAATCACCTACCTTCACTGTTCTTATATAATCCAAAGCATTTGGAACCAAGGACTCCAGCTCAGGAAACCTCTTGGAATATTTGTCCCGTATAAATTTGTGAATGATGTCTAAGATACAAATGTAGATTTTAAGAGAGTACATTCCCATATATAATGCAACACATAAGCAAAAAGATATTCTTAGTATCTGCATTATCCTATACAGAACCAATTTTACATTAATGGATTGGTTATTTTACTGGATCATTGTCTCATAATATTGAAACATTACAGTTTCTGGTAACAAAGAATACAGTCTGGTGCACTTACTTAGCTCATTTTCAATCTCCACAGTCAGATTGTTCGCATCAACTATAACTTTGTACTCTGGAGCAGCTTCAACGGGCCCCATTACTGAAAATGGTTTGAAACAAAAAAAAAATAATAATAAAATACATAGCAGAGCAAGCCAAAACAACATTCTTGCTTTTGTTTCTGTTTGAAAGTGTATATGTTATCTTGTTGTTTGAACCAGTTTATATAAATATATCCTATAAGTTGCTAATAGTCTAAGGGGCACATTTACTTAGCTTGAGTGAAGGATTAGAAGGAAAAATACTTTGAATTTCGAAGTATTTTTTTGGCTACTTCGACTATCGACTACGAATCAAACTAAAAAAACGTTTGACTATTCGACCATTCGATAGTAGAAGTACTGTCTCTTGTTCGACCACCTACTTCGCCACCTAAAACCTACCGAGCATCAATGTTAGCCTATGGGGAAGGTCCCCATAGGATTTCTAGGCAATTTGGGACTGAAGGAAAATCGTTTGATCGATGAATTTGAAGGATTTAATCGTTCAATAGATTTTTCCTTTGATCGTTCGAATTGCGAGAAATCCTTTGACTTCGATAAGTCGAAGGATTTAACTTCGAGGGTCGAATGTCGAGGGTTAATTAACCCTCGATATTCGACCAATAGTAAATGTGCCCCTAACTGTGCAGCTGCAGCTAAATGCACAGAAAGTCAGTGAACAACAGCCCTAGCTCTTCCACATACATGTATCCTTGGGAAGCTCATCTGTAAATGGACACTTAGTGGCATTTTTATACATAGATGAATCTGAATGTGGTTTTATTTACTGTTATTTATCTAGAATTCTGACTTTTGAAATAAAATAATACAGCAAACCCATATGCAAATACAAAAAGTAGTGAAATGCACAATTGCACATAAATGTGCCCTATAATATGATGTAATAAGCACTTCCGCTGTAAATAAATAGCAGTCTGCCTTCATTAATTGTTCTATTTTTAATTTATGCGCAATCGCTGTATAGCTTTAAACATGGGAAAAATAAGCTAAGAGAGACCCTAATTAGAAAAATGCATAATATAAAATACCAATAAATATCTAGCCTCTAGCATTATTCTGTTTTTGGATGCCAAGGTGACAGATGTTAGCATTGTTTTTCAAATTTCAGGCTTGAAAGAGGTAAAATAAGGCATATCAAAGACCACATACACTAATAAAAACATGAATGATAAGAATTATCTCCCCTCATGAAACCATGCAATAGCCTTCCAGTTTATAGCAGAATACCCTATTTAGATTTGATTAAGTGCCCTTTCCTATTGGTTACCCTCTGTCTCTTTTATTAACAGCCCCTAGGCAACATATTTTTAATATTCTGGCCTGAAACTTTAGAATTACTGCAATGATTTTATAATACCTTCAGAAGCCTTTGGTTGCTTTTGGATGTATCCTTCAATCTTCAAAAGAATTTCTGAAAACTGAAAATATGCATAATGTATTTCACAATATGGTTATAATAGGCAACACGGACAGTTTGCTCTGTCATTTTTCTTCAAACACTTCTATTGTTTTAATTTGTAACTATCAGAAGAAAAACAAAAATTAACCCCCACACATTAATATTTGGTAGAACCACGGTGTGCAACAAAAACTGCACTAAGTGTTTGTAATTACAGATGTACAAGTTTTGAACACTGTTCAGAAGTTATTCTGGTCCATTGTTCCATGCAGATTAGCTACAAATATTACAGATTAGTTGGATCACACATGTGGACCTCAAAGTTTACCAACACCTAGCGTGAAGTTTGTTGGCAGTATAAACTTGCTGAGAGATTTTCATCAGAAGGAATTGGGCGTCTTTAATGAATAGAGGTAGAATGTAAGGTGGAACAAGTATTTAATCCTGGTGTACTGAAAACAACTAAACTGGGAAAAAAAGGTGTTTGGAAAGCAAACAACTCCTTTAAATAAATTTAACATATATAGTGCAATATATTACATTTTAAAATATTAGCATGAAAGAAATAGATCATAGACTCACCAATTTACTATCGGATAGCTTGGCTATGCTTTTTACAGATTCCGCATTTAGGTCCACTTGCATCTCCTCATCCACTTCTTCAATGGTCTCCAAATCATCTTCATCAATCAAGTTCTCCTCTTCTTCTTCTGCTGCCTCCTCAAGGTCAGCCAATAATTCATCCGCCAAAGACATATTTTATTACTGAGAAAAACAAATGGATACTGCATAATGGCCCAAGTAAAGCGGAATACGAGAATCTCCCTACTCCATCCATAATATAGGCAGTGTTCTGTGCATTCAACTATATACATTTGAGCTGCCAAGTTGCATTAAAGGAACAGTAACACAAAAAAAATGTAAAGTAACTGAAACATAATGTACTATTGCGATACAACTGGTGTGTTTGCTTCAGAAACTCTACTACAATTTTATATAAACAGTAACAAACAAGGGAAAGTTGTGCTCACCACTATTTTTTAAAACCATTAGGCGGGGGTGCAATGAGGCTGTGACCACAAAATACATATAGTCAAATACAAGAGTCCTCTGCACTCAACCCATTATCAATATATTTAAGACAGCGACATTTTGTGCATACTGCTACTAAAAAATGCCTTACCCTTTAAACAAAACAGGGATTGTTTGTCCATATATTGCAATATATTTAAGCTGGCCAACTACGTCAAAGTCATCCCATATCTGGCCAGTCCTATGCTCAATTTTATCTGATTCATTAAGAATTCTATTGCTTCATTATACATTTTACAAAGGGACTAGGTATTACCTGCAACTTAACTTGCTGCTTTCAAAGTAAACCTCCATACTTGGCTGCCCTTTTATTAGACACCAGTGGGATCACCTGACTATAGCTGGGAAGGGTGGGAGCTACAACATAGAGCTGGTCACTGCTCCTGTATAAACTATAACAAACAAGGGAAAGTTGTGCTCACCACTATTTTTTAAAACCATTAGGCGGGGGTGCAATGAGGCTGTGACCACAAAATACATATAGTCAAATACAAGAGTCCTCTGCACTCAACCCATTATCAATATATTTAAGACAGCGACATTTTGTGCATACTGCTACTAAAAAATGCCTTACCCTTTAAACAAAACAGGGATTGTTTGTCCATATATTGCAATATATTTAAGCTGGCCAACTACGTCAAAGTCATCCCATATCTGGCCAGTCCTATGCTCAATTTTATCTGATTCATTAAGAATTCTATTGCTTCATTATACATTTTACAAAGGGACTAGGTATTACCTGCAACTTAACTTGCTGCTTTCAAAGTAAACCTCCATACTTGGCTGCCCTTTTATTAGACACCAGTGGGATCACCTGACTATAGCTGGGAAGGGTGGGAGCTACAACATAGAGCTGGTCACTGCTCCTGTATAAACTATAACAAACAAGGGAAAGTTGTGCTCACCACTATTTTTTAAAACCATTAGGCGGGGGTGCAATGAGGCTGTGACCACAAAATACATATAGTCAAATACAAGAGTCCTCTGCACTCAACCCATTATCAATATATTTAAGACAGCGACATTTTGTGCATACTGCTACTAAAAAATGCCTTACCCTTTAAACAAAACAGGGATTGTTTGTCCATATATTGCAATATATTTAAGCTGGCCAACTACGTCAAAGTCATCCCATATCTTAATGAATCAGATAAAATTGAGCATAGGACTGGCCAGATATGGGATGACTTTGACGTAGTTGGCCAGCTTAAATATATTGCAATATATGGACAAACAATCCCTGTTTTGTTTAAAGGGTAAGGCATTTTTTAGTAGCAGTATGCACAAAATGTCGCTGTCTTAAATATATTGATAATGGGTTGAGTGCAGAGGACTCTTGTATTTGACTAATTTTATATAAACAGGTTGATGTGCAGCCATGGAGGCAGCCAGTCAAATCTGAAAAGTGGGCTGCCCCCATGGCTACATATAAATATAAACTATAGTTGTGTTTCTGAAGCAAACATCAGTTTTACCAATAAAAGGCACCACTACACTATATTGTCATTTCTATAAAACACTTAGGGGTACATTTACTTAGTTTGAGTGAAGGAATAGAATAAAAAAAAAAACTTCGAATTTCGAATGATTTTTTTTGGCTACTTCGACTTAGACTCGAATGATTCGAACTAAAAATCGTTCGACTATTCGATAGTCGAAGTATTGTCTCTTTAAAAAAAACTTCAACCCCCTACTTCGCCAAGTAATACCTACAGAACCTCAATGTTAGCCTATGGGGAAGGTCCCCATAAGCTTTCTAACAAATTTTTGGTCGAAGGAAAATCGTTTGATCGATTAAAATCTTTGAATCAGTCGATTCGAAGGATTAAATCATTCGATCGATTTTTCCTTCGATTGAACGAATTGCGGTAAATCCATCGACTTCGATGGATATAACTTTGACAGTCTAATATCGTGGGTTAATTAACCCTCGATATTCGACCCTAAGTAAATGTGCCCCTTATTGTTTTGGTGTTACAGTTCCTTTAAAGAAACAAACATTGTAGTTGGGAAAATAACATTCCTATTTGAACCCCTAATTGCAAAACGTCCAAGATCGGTCACTACCCGTTTAATCACAATAGGAAAGTCAGCTCAATCAGCATAGTGGAATGAACAAAACAGCTAAAGGGAGTTTCTATGAACAAAAGCATATAAAAAACCTTTCACCTCCAAACAATATTTAAAGGGGAACTCTGGCTTCCAAACCAAAATTTGATGGAGGCCCACATAACACAGAAACCCCTAATATACCCATCACAGTTACCGGTTTCTTCAAAAAGTATGAATAAATACAATTTTCTATGCTGAAATCCAGCTGTTTAACAGCTCTTTTCTTTCTGCATCATTTGAGACCCTGGCAGGGAAGGAGGGACTAAACACTGATGTTACAAATTGTAATAACTTCTCCACAGCTTACAGACAACATGCAGGAACTACATAACCCACAATGCATTGCACTGTGATGTTCTGTTCCTTATTGAAATCACGTGTGCAGGGAATTGTGGGGTTTGGAGGATGCAGGCTGAGGACAGATGGCTGTTGATACAAAGTAACAGTAGTCAGTCAGCTCAGCAAAGTAGTCAGACAGATCAGCAGGAGGGCAGGGGGCTAGGCTTAGGGAACTGTTCCAAACCATTAAAAATCATGAAAAGTCTGTATATTTTTTAATCAATGTATATTGCAGAGTTGCTTGAAATTATGTTTACTTTTCAAAAAGCTTAAGTTATGTTTGTGTGGAGTTCCCCTTTCATAATACGTAGGTGTGTCTCTCATTTTAAAAAATATATTGATATCAATATTCTTTACATCTGTGTAAAATAGAATTATAAAAATGGCTGTACAGAATATCAGTCTGCCTTTAATACTGTAAGCTCGAATAAGCAAAACCTTCCAGCAGCCTGTAATTAAACTCTGCAGTGTATACAACGTCGTATCGTTATATCTTTATAAATACGTGTTAATAAAATTCGACAACTGAAAACTCACCAGTTTGCTAACACACACCAACACCGACACACTTTTGCCTTCCCTCACTGCGTCTAACCGGAAGCCGCGTCGCTCGACAATGACTATAGTTCCGTAATTCCGCAGGCGTGTCCTAAGAACGCTTATATATGATAGGTCCAGAGCTGTGTCAGTCATTCCAGGAGCGCCTCTAGCAACGCACGCTTTCGCTTATTGGTTCGTAGGTAGGCGCGATTTTATTGCGTTTCAGTTTCCTGTTGGCCCTTAGCATAGGTGTCCGGATACCCAGTGGGTTGTTCTCATTTTCTATTAAGGATGTAATAGGGGGGCTGTATCCTGCCAATGCCATAAAGGTAACGTGTAACATATTGGAGCTTATCACCAGCAGAGCCTTAGTAAAGGCAGGGTTATATTATTATGTTAGTGCGAGGCATTGTTTGTTGTTCAAGAGATGATTCACTTTAATTACATTTTAATATGTTATTGAATGACCAATCCTAAGCAACTAGTCTTCATTATTTCATTTTTATATATTTTTTTTTTTTTTTAATTATTTGCCTTTTTCTTCTGACTCTTTCCATCTTTCAAATAGGGGTCACTGACCCCATCTAAAAAACGGATGGTCTGTAAGGCTACACATTTCGGGCAGATTTAGGTCGTAGGGAAAATTCGAATTGGAATTTCTGAGCTAATTTTTGTGTACATCGACTAGGGAATAAAACAAATTTGGTTCGAATATGAAAAAAAAAATCGAAAACTGGAATATCGAAATTTATCATGTACTGTCTCTTTGAAAATCCGACTTTGACCATTCGCCATCTAAAACCTGCCGAATTGCTGTTTTAGTCTATTTTGAACCTCCTAGAACCTATTTGGAGTCAATTGGTGGACTTTGAAAAATCAAAGTTTTTTCTTTTTTTTTACGATTCAAATTCAAACTAAAACGGCCTATTCACCTGAAAAAAACTTTTTTTTAAAATATATTTCAGTTGGTCTTTTTTAATTTGAATTTCCAATTGTTTTTTTTTTAAATCGAAATTCGACCCTTATTGTTATTGCTGCTTTTTATGACTCATATTTCTACTCAGACCCTCTCCTTTTCCAGTCTCTTATTCAAATCAATGCATGGTTGCTAGAGTAATTTGGACCCTAGAAACCATATTGCTGAAATTGCGACCTGGAGATCGACTGGATAAAAAGCTAAATAACTTGAAAACTGCAAATAATTAAAAATGAAAACCAATTGCAAATTCGAAAAAAAATGTAACTAATTGAATTTTAAATTTGGGTAAATTAGGATCGACCCGCAAACTTGAATCGAATTTGAAGTCGACCGAACTACTTCAAATTGATTGTAGGAGGTCCTCCATAGGCTAAAACACCAATTTGGCAGGTTTTAGATGGCGCATAGTCAAATTTGAATTCTTAAATGCACAGTAATGATAAATTTTGAATTTTTTTTAAACTTGAATCAACTATTCCCAATTTACACTAGAATAAACTTAAAATTTGCGTTCGTAATTGCATGTTTGTGCTCTTTCGTTTGTGTATTTTGATAAAGGAAGTAGAGGCAGCCACAGGTTCTAGGAAATATACTTCCCCAATGCAAATTCGACTGTATCTTTTTAATAACATGGTTATTTTATATTTTTGAACTATACATCTACAAAATGTAGATTTAAAAAATATATATATATTTTTTAATACAAACAATCTTTTTTTGTGTGTTCCAGTTATATAACATGGCTGGAGTGGGCTTTGAGGAGTTCTCTGTACCTCCTGGGTCTGAACTTGCTTGGCCACCTCTATTTGGGGGAAATATTCTGGAGAGTGAGTTAGAAACAGAGGTGGAATTTGTGGATGGAGGCCTTAGCGGAGATAACCTTCAAGATGAAGAGGAGGTAGAAGCCAAGCAGCGTGAGCTGCACAGAAGGAAGTTTATTACATTGAGACGGCGCTGCAAAGACATAGAACTGGTGATTGCTAAGGGTTCACGCTCATTGTATAAATCTCCATGTGTTTGTATGTGATTCCCGTTTTCATCTCTTGTTGGTTGCTATTTCAGTAAAGTGTATATTACCATGTTGCCAAAGTCTTTGTATTGATTCAGACGGCACCCATTTAGGGCAGAGACACACGTGGAAATTAGTCGCCTAGTGAAAATCGCCTTTTCTTCGGGTGACTAATCTCCCAGCATAGCCTTTCCGCCGGCTAGAATCTAAATCGCTGGCGGGATGGCACGCAAATCGATTCGTTTCCTCGTGAGCCAACTTCAGAAAACACATCGCTCCGAGTGCCATCCCACCGGCGATTTTGATTCTAGCCGACGGGCGACTAAATCTCCCCGAATCTTCACATGTGTCTCTGCCCTAAAGAGGTTGTTTACCTTCCAAACACTTTTTTCAGTTCAGTTGTTTTCAGATTGTTCACCATAAACAAATACTTTTTTCAATTTCTTTCCATCTTTTATTTTTTACCGTTTTCCCCAAATGCAAGTTTAATGTTCCTGTCGCTAGTGTTTCAGTCCGGCAGCTCAGTGATCCAGGAGCAGAAACTGTTACAATTTATTACATTTAGTTGATACAATTAGTTGATACATATCTCAGCAGTGTCTCTGGAGTATTAGCAACTATTGTATCAATTCTAACTGCTGCCTTTAATGAAACTCGGGGATTCTGCTCAGCAGGGACAAACTAGAGGTGCACCAAATCCATTATTTTGGATTCGGCCGAACCCCCGAATCCTTCGCAAAAGATTCGGCCTAATACCAAATCAGAATCCTAATTTGCAGTGGGAAGGGGAAAGCATTTTTTACTTGTTTTGTGACAAAAAGTCACACGATTTCCCTCCCCGCCCCTAATTTGCATATGCGTAGATGTGTAGATTTCTGTTGTTACAGGGGTACCTGCTGCAACCAGTGTATGTCGGGTCTACTGCATGATTTAAAAGTACTGTGCTGTCTGATCATTGTGTTACTTTTGTGTTAGTGCTGAAATTTCACATATTAACATTCAATCATGCAGTAATGGTAAATTGTATTGCAGGTAAATGAGAGAATTCTTAACAGGCTTCACCAGGTGGAAAAGATAACCCAAAGGCTGAAACACAAAAGGAGGTACTGGTTGTTTGCATTCTCATTATTCTATTGTACTATTTTTTCATTTATTATTATTATTACAGGTGTGGGATCCGTTATCTGCAAACCTGTTATTCAGAAAGCTCCCTATTCCCATAGACTCCACTATAATCAAATAATTCACGTTTTTAAAATGTATTTCCTTTTTCTCTGTAATAATAAAACAGTACCTTGTACTTGATCCAAACTAAGATTTAATTAATCCTTATTGGAAGCAGAACCAGCCTATTGGGGTTATTTAATGTTTACATAATTTTCTAGTAGACTTAAGGTACGAATATCCAAATTAAGGAAAGATCAGGAAAACCGCAGGTCCCGAGCATTCTGGATAAAAGGTCCAATACCTGTATTATTAATATTATAAACGCCACTCTTTGGACTTTTGTAGTGTAGCATACTTCATTACAGGACAAGAGACTTCCCCGGCCATTATGATGAGACAGTGTATGTGAGTTGCCCAACCATCTCAGTGACAGGGGCACTCAATTATAAGTTCTATTTTCCTGTCCCATTACATTCGGTTTAGCCTAAAATCTCCTTCAGTCTGGACACAGACCATGCATGTGTAGGAGGTCACAGACCAACATGGAAATAGCAGGAGAAACATTTATACAGCGCTGTCATCATTTCAAGGCTATTGGCAAATGTGTACTCAAACACTTTACTGTCATCACTGCAAATTCAACATTTTGGGGTTCCATTCTATTCCATGGGGGTCACATGTTGCAGGGTCAGTGAGTACTGACGGTAAGATTCTAAAGTAGACTGGCATCTAGGCTTCCTACACCACCATATACTTTATATTGCAGGCTGTGCAGTGCAGCCGGTGTTGCTCCCCTTGTAACTTGCACAGCATTTTAATGCAACAGTTTTCCAACATATTTCTTGAAAGTAGGAGAAACCATTATCTGTCTCGCAGAAAAGCACTTTAACACATTTTATTCTTTCCTAGATGTTTGATGAAGGTCTTGGATGCCTACGAGGATGATTACAGAAAGTGCCATCTCACGTTTTTGTTAGAGGTAAAAATTCTTGTTCATTGATTCTTGCTTTTAACACAAAATTAACACACAATTGCACAATTCACCCATGGAAGGTTTGGTTGCAACAAGTTCCATTTTACACTAACCAATGAAGACAGGAGATATCCTCTTACTGATTGCTGCTAATGTTACAGGCTCTGTCTTTTCTAAATAATTCTAATTATTCTGATTGCCAAATGTTGCTGGTTACAGTTAAAGGAACAGTAACACCAAAACATGAAAGTGTTTTAGATATAAAATATAATGTACTGTTGTCCTGCACTGATGAAAGTTCTGTTTGCATAAACTATAGTAGTGTTTCTGAAGAAAACACCCCAGTTTGTCTAGTGCAGGGCAACATTTCACTATTTATTCATTACTTAAAGGAGAATTCAACCGTAGTTTAAAAACCCCTCCCCCCACCCTGGGTAGACCCCCCCTATCTCCTCCCCCTCAGCCTACCTGCCCCCCCCGGGCAAATGCCACAAATTCTTTACTCACCGCTCCGTGCAGATTCTGGTCTCGGAGTGCATGGCAGCCGTCTTCTTCTTCTCCGGTAACCTTCGTGTATTGACGGCATTTTCGGCGCATGCGCACTTGGAGTAAACTTCCTGTCCCGAACAACTGCGCATGTCCTGAAAGTCATGAAAATTTCCGAAAAAAAATTCAGAAATTTTCGTAACTTTCGGTGCATGTGCAGGGATTCGGGCCAGAAATTTATTCCAACTGCGCATACGCCGAAACTTCCGAAAAAGACCGAAGAAAGAAGATGGCTGCTGTGAACTCCAAGGCCAGAATCTGCACGGAGATGTGAGTAAAAAATTAGGGCCATTTACCCGGGGGGCAGGTAGGCTGGGGAAGGGGGGAGGAGGGAGAGGGGTCTACCCAGGGTATGGCGGGAGGGTTTTTTTTTTTATTACGGGTTAAAAACACTTTAATTTTTTGATGTTGCTATTCCTTCCTAAGTGTTGACGGGACACAAATCTCTGATTACCATGTTTTACCTTGCAAAGGGAGTGTTTGTTCTCTTTATCTTTAAATTGCACTCTTATTTTAGTTAAACGTTTTCATAAAGTCTCTTTTTGGGGTTTAATAGGATGAAGGGACCCACCCACACAACTCCCCTGCCCATGGGAACTCTGAAAATGAACCTCCGGCGAATGAGGAGATGTCTGTTATTCCTGTTTGCTCATCTGGGCAACCCCTAGGTCTGGAAACTAATAGCCCTCTAAGTCCATCACAGACAGAGGGGCCACCAGCTAAAAACAGGAAAAAGCTCAAGGAAGAGAGAGACCATAATGGAAGAAGACTGACCCCATCTCTTCTTCCATCAGAACCTCTTCTGGTTCAGGTAATGCTGCAGGAGTATTCTCTAGTGCCCTCAGATATTCAGTTCACTGACAAGCATGAATAGTATCTGAGCAGTGGGAAGTTTCTAGACTCACAAACAACAGTTTCTAAACCCACAAATAATAACCATTATACAATAATGACCAGATGAGATGCAAGGACTGTTTATGTAGTATTTCACATCATTAGACCATTACGTTAGCAGTATGGTAGCAATGCATGGCTACTATATCTGTTTAAAACCATAAGCAAAATCGAATTTATCCATTAATCCCTTTTTGTGGAATAATGTTATACGCAGGTACATTTTGTCGCATTCGTTGGCAAATGCATGTTTAGCATATATTAATAATACTTTGTTCCTCTGCTAGGTGAAGATTGAAGAGGATTACCTGTGTGAAGGAGATGAGGAGCTGCCTCTGAGCTGGCGCACTCTCAGCCCACGAGACAAGATCCTACAATATCCAAAGTTTTCCAGCCCAGATTTTGATTAATGCTTTTCAAACCTGCTCAGGAAATCTTGTGCAACTTTTACCATGGGTATCGTCATAAGAAATAAAGATGCCTGAAGAGGCCACTCTAGGAATATATAATGAATTTAAACCATACTCTTATGCCAGGATCCATGGGATTGCCAGCCTGTTTGTTTTTTGTTTTTTTAAACAAACACAATAGCCTCAAAAAAGGAATGTTGTATCCTGCTACTATTTCGGTGTCTCTGAGCCCATATTCAAAGACTACAATATGAATGTGACATAACTGTTCTTTAATTAAATGTCCTGTTTGTAAATAGGGTTTTTTGGTTTACAAATGCTTCAGGAAGCAATAAATTATGTGAATATAGCTGTGTGACAAGACCATTATCTTCATATTTGTACATATGAATTGCTAAATAGTTTATCAATTAAATATCTCCATCTAGTGTAAATAGACGGTTACCATTATATAAAGAGTGCCTCTGCTAAGAAATGCATTATGGTTACACACATACAGTATGTATAAATGTTTGCATATTTGTGCACTGAGATGTCTGCGGAATGCATCAAAACGTATATTGTGTGTGTGTGTGTGTTCATGCATTTTAAGTACACAAACATGTAAAGGAATGAACTGGCTGGTGGGTACAATTTGGTAGAATAAAATAGATTTTTTAAAATTTCCATTAGGTTGTGTACGTGCATGTTAAACGATTACACAAAAAAGGCCTGTGTGTAAAGCTGGTCATACATACATAGAGGTCACCATACGAGGGGATCACTCCCTGATATGTCCACCTTGAGGTGGGCAACATTGGGCTGATCCAATCAGAGGCCCTAGGGCCAAAATGATTGGATCACAACGATGAGCATATGGGTGTTCGGATTGAGGACCGCATCAATGAACAGATGCTGTCCTCAATCCGATGGGTTATTTAAACCCTGCCCAATCGACTGTGCAGAGGGGGGCCAATGGGGATTTACATGGAGGGTTTAGTTCTCCTTTACGGCGACAGGTCCCCTATAATTGCCTGCTAAAGCAGAGATTACAAGAAAAATACAAGAAGCATTGAATTTGCAGAAGGAAAAGATATATACAGTAAATATACGGTTTTATTGCCAAAAACCACTAAAGGATTAATTTAACTGTTACTTTTTTGTAAGTGTTTTTATTCATATTTATACAGGATACATAATGGTGTGAACAGAACAACGGATTCTTTTCAGATTTCTTTTCCTTTCATTTACATGTTCTTAAACCAATCAAGGTTAGGCCCAAGCTTATCAGCAGGATGACTGGGGACATCTGGCATGTTTCCATCATCTCGAACTGGAACTAAACAAGAACAGAATGAACAAAGATATTCTCTTAATATCTGCATGTGCCTTTCTATACTTTGCTGCCTGATGATATGGATCATTCTTTCACACAATACATAGCACTGGCCTTCAGTCTGATGTAAATTGTATAGAGTTCTTCAAAAGGACCAACATATTCTATTTCTAAATAAGGTTTAGATTAAGTATATCGTTAACCTAGGACTGGGCCAATACATATATACATTTTTGCAGGATTTGGTTTTGGCTAAATCTATAATCCACAGGCCACAGTCTGAACTTTCCAAGTCATATGGCGGAAATGTACTATTTCTTTTTTCAAATGAAACATTATTTCAGAGTGCTTACAACTGATTTTGCAAATAATGATAGATTCATAAAGTATCTATCTATCATCTATCTATCATAAAATTCCAGTACTTGGCTATTTCAGTCAAAAAGTCAAGTGCTACTGCCAGTTGTTGCAAAACATCAACTCCCCCAGGTAGAATGATATATATGTACAGTGGTCCCCAACCAGTAGTTTGCTCCCCAACCCCATGGATGTTGCTCAGTGGCCTTAAAACAGGCGCTTATTTTTGAATTCCTGGCTTGAAGGCAAGTTTTGGTTGCATAGAAACCAGGTTTATGGCCAAACCATATTGGTCTACAAAATAGCCAATCATAGTCCTTATTTGGCACACCCCTTATTTAGCCAATCATAGTCCTTATTTGGCACACCCCGGGCACATCTATTTCATGCTTCTGTTGCTTCTGTTTTACATTTGAATGTGGCTCACAGATAAAGAAGGTTGGGGATCCCTGTATATGTAAATCGAGTCCTTTTAGCTCAGCCTGTAAAACTCTGCAATGAAGAAGGTGCCTAGAGCACATGTATACAAGTCTACCAACACCTCAATAAAGGGCTCACAAACAAGGGCCAAGCATGGTCATATCTCTGGGACTAGTGATGTGCAGGTGAAAATAGATTTGACCTGCACCCGATCCCAACTTCATCATCTGTAAAAGGGGCGGAGCATACACATGCTTATAAATAGATACAGCCGGAACAGGGAGGTCATGAACGGGGACAGCAAAAGAAACAGCTTGACCCAAAGAAGGTGTGCAGGTGTCGAAACCCGCAGTTATTGGGCCGGCCCACATATCACTGCTGGGAACTCTGCAGGCAGCTGTTTCCATTCAACGCTCACATGCTACCAGATGAATGCAGAGCCCCCAATCTCCAGCTTTACAGTAGTGATGTGCGAGTCAAGAATTTCTGGACCCGCACCTGACCCTAACCTGCCCCCTCCCGATTACTTTGCACTGTTATAAAGAAATACAAGAGAAATGCGGTTTTACCTGGATAATTGTAGGGCGTGGATTGATTCAACAATGCAGTATACTTTGTGTAGGGACTTACAAGCGGAATGGCCACAGCTAATGAAAAAAAAATGAATTATTAGCACAGAGACAATTATAATTTTTGTGATATATCAGTGGTATTTCTGAATGTCTGGTGGTGCCATGGTTTAAAGATAATGTGGTGGTCCTTGTGGGTAACGTAAGCTGTGACTAATAATTAAACTACCTCCTGATCCTCTTAAAATGGCTAGCAAGGGGGTGGGATGAAGGTCAAATAAAAGTGCCTTATTGTTACTGTTTAAAGTATGTTCAACACAGGCACATATTGCCCCTTCGTGACTAAACAATAGTTGGGCTACGACAAAAACCAACATTGTTCTCTTGAATTTGCAGAACACTCCATCTGCTCAGGGAATGTTGTTGAATATGGCCATTAAAGTTCCCGGTGTAACATCCAAATACAGTAGAACCCCCATTTTAGTTTTTCAGGTGACTGGGGGGGGGTTAAAGTGTAAAAGCTGGGAAAATGTAAAATAAGGGAAATGTATTAAAGGAATGCTTTAAATACTCAAAGGATATAAGCACAGTTTTACTTTGAAAGACAGGACCAGGGCAAAAGATGTATCTGGTTAGTGTTTTAAACCTGTTAATTTAACTAATGATAACAGGATTAACCATTTTTAGGAACATCAGCACAAAGTTTGGATGTAAAATCCTGGAAAACATGATATAAAAATCAGGGAAAGACACCTATTGACATGCATCATAAATTGGTGGGACCACAAAAAAAATACCCAAATGTAAAATGAGGTAAAACTTAAAGGGATACTGTCATGGGAAAACATGTTTTTTCAAAACATCAGTAAATAGTGCTGCTCCAGCAGAATTCTGCACTGAAATCCATTTTTCAAAATAGCAAACAGATTTTGTTATATTCAAATCTGAAATCTGACATGGGGCTAGACATATTGTCAGTTTCCCAGCTGCCCCCAGTCATGTGACTTGTGTACTGATAAACTTCAGTCACACTTTACTGCTGTACTGCAAGTTGGAATGATTTCACCCCATCCCTTCCCCCCACCCCCAGCAGCCTAACAACAGAACAATGGGAAGGTAACGAGATAACAGCTCCTTAACACAAGATAACAGCTCCCTGGTAGATCTAAGAACAGCACTTAATAAAAGCCAAGTCCCACTGAGACTGATTCAGTTACATTAAGTAGGAGAAATAACAGCCTGCCAGAAAGTAGTACCATCCTAAAGTGCAGGCACAAGTCACATGACTGGGGCAGCTGGGAAACTGACCAATGTCTAGCCCCATGTCAGATTTCAAAATTGAATATAAAAAAATCTGTTAGCTATTTTGAGAAATGGATTTCAGTGCAGAATTCTATTAACTGATGTGTTTTGGAAAAAACATGTTTTTCCATGACAGTATCCCTTTAAAAAAATGGTATGTAAAATTAAGGTTTCCCTGTATTCACAGTAATGAATGGCAAAGAGGATTACCCAAAATTCCAATGGCTGCTGAAACAGTGATAACTGGCTCTTTCGCCCAGGCATTTTTAAGGAATGCGCCTATTTCTGAAAGAAAAACAAAAAAGGTTTTGATGAATAATAAAGCAAACACTTCATATTGCTATTGATTGTTAACCTTTGTAATCAGCTCTGTGTCATAATGAGGCAATGTCCAACCTGTGGCCCTCCAGGGAGAGATATTCTGGGGTTATAATTGAACAGGGTGACAGTTTACACTTTGCTGGCATGTGGCAAATAGGACCGTCTTTAAAGTGACTGTTCTCCACTTCTTATGCCAGGGTTGTTAGTGATGGGCAAATCTGACCCGTTTTGCTTCGCCAAAAATTTGCGAAATGGCGAAATACATTAAGTCTATGGGCGACAAAAATTTTTGTTGCCATGTGACAATTTTTTATTTCTATGCCTGCCATTTTCAAAGTGCAACTTGGCTAAAAATTTCTCTTATCACCACTGTTCACCTTTAAATTAACTTTTAGTATGATGTTGAGAGTGATATTCTGAGACTATTTGTATTTTGGTTTCCATTTTCTATTATTTGTGATTTTGTTAATTACTTAGCTTTTTATTCAGAGGCTTTCCAGATTACAGTGTAATCAATCTGTTGCTAGGGTCCAAATTACCCTAGCATCCATGCATTGATTTGAGTAAGAGACTGGAATAGGAGAGGGCCTTCATAGAAAGAGAAATAACAAAAAGTAGTAATAATGATAAATGTGTAGTCTTACAGATTGGGTCAGTGACCCCAATTTGAAAGCTGGAAAAAGGCAAAGGAACAATTCGAACAAATAATTAAAAAAACTGTAAAAACAAAGGATAATATGTGCATAGAATTAGCTATACTTTAACATACTAAATGTTAACTTAAAAGTGAACCCCCCCTTCAAGCCCAGTGCCTTATCTAGGCCGGGGGCACCCACCCGAGAGCTCTCCATGTTGCGTAAGGGCTTTAGCACCCGGGCAGTTTCGGGGTGATTTAGTCGCCTGGCGACTAATTGCCTCTTATTTGGGGCGACAATCTCTCCAAACTGCCTTCCGCCTGCTAAAATGAAAAATCACCTGCAGCAATGCACTCGCGGCGCTTCGATTTCCAAAGTCGCACAAAGTTTCCTCGTGGGGCAATTTCGGAAATCAAAGCGAGTGCATTGCCGCAGACCAATTTTCATTTTAGCAGGCGGAAGGCAGTTCGGGGAGATTGTCGCCCCGAATAAGAGGCGATTAGTCGCCATGCAACTAAAGTGCTAAAGCCCTAAAGGAACAGTAACACCAAAAAATGTCTGCCCCCATGGCTACACAGCAGCTTGTTTATATAAGCTACTGCAGAGTTTCTGTAGCAAACAAACCAGTTCTAGCAGTGGAACACAACAGTTCATTATATTGTCATTCATTTAAAAGACTTTCATTTGCTGGTGTTCCTGTTCCTTTAAACAGAGGCTTCCCACCTGTCTACTACGTCCATTCTCAGTCAGACAGTACTAGGAGAGTGCAGAAGTGCTACACCTGAACAAGCACAACTCGCAGATCAATGTTAGTGGGCGATAGAGCTACGAGGACACTCATTGACTTGCATAAATACAGCAGAGCAATAACCCATAGCAAATAAAACAGCGGGAGCTACAAATGCTCGTTTGCTAAGGGTCACTGCACCAGGACAAACGTGCCCAGCGTTAATCTTGAAGCCCTAGTCTCTCACAAGGTTACATCTCTGCACACGAGCCAGTATTTCCGGTCACCAACTTCCCAATCAACCGAGTTCCTTCTCTCCATTACGCACCCGGAACCTGCCCGCAGAACTAAAAGTGTCATCCGGCGAATAATAGTACAAATTCCCGTATGTTGAAGCATAAAGAAGGTCTCATTGACAGAACACTTACTACCGAAGGCTGCCATGATGCTACAGAACGCCAGCCGGAAGCTGTAAAGAAATGCATGCTGGGATTTGTAGTTTTCATGAGTTTAGTGGTCGAATTGCTGGGTAAAGTCACCTACAATGTATATATAAAGATAGCTATATTATTCCTGTGTATTCTGCTGTGACTTAAGAGTCAGTACCATGGGTTTGGTATTTACCCAAATTATTTGTTGCGGGTTTCTTAACTCAGATCCATTCAGATTCCCTTAAAGTTCACCTTGAAGTTAACTTTTAGTATGTTATAGAATGGCCAATGTTAATCAACATTTTCTATTGGTCTTCATTATTAGATTTTTTACATGTGCCCTTTTCTTCTGAATCTTTCCAGCTTTTAAATGGGGGTCACTGACCCCATCTAAACAACAAATGCTTTGTAAGGTTACAAATTCACTGTCATTGTCACTTTTTAGTGCTCATCTTTCTCTTCAGGCCTCTCCTATTCATATTCCTGTCTCTTATTCAAATCAATTCATGGTTGCAAGGATTATTTGTAGGGATCCGCCGAATCCAGGATTCGATTTGGGATTTGGCCTTTTTCAGCAGGATTCGGATTTGTCCTAATAGGATCTGAAACCTAATTTGCAAATTGCATATGCAAATTAGGTAGGGATGCACCGAATCCACTATTTTGGATTCAGCCGAAACCCCGAATCCATTGCGAAGGATTCGGCCGAATACAAAACCGAATCCTAATTTGCATATGCAAATTAGTGGTGGGAAGGTGAAAACATTTTTTACTTACTTGTTTTGTGACAAAAAGTCACGCGATTTCCGCCCCTAATTTGCATGTGCAAAGTTGGATTCAGTTCAGCTGGGCAGAAGGATT
Organism: Xenopus laevis; assembly: GCF_017654675.1. NCBI lineage: Eukaryota > Metazoa > Chordata > Amphibia > Anura > Pipidae > Xenopus > Xenopus laevis. The sequence goes on along the minus strand of NC_054384.1, from coordinate 92,193,416 downwards.
CAGCCGAATCCGAATCCTGCTGAAAAAGGCCGAATACCAAACCGAATCCTGGATTTAGTGCATCCCTACAATTAGGGACAGAGAGGGAAATCGTCTGGCTTTTTGTCACAAAACTAGGAATAAAAAAAGTTTTCCCCTTCCCGCCCCTAATCTGCATATGCAAATTAGGATTCAGTTCGGTATTCAGACAAATTTTTCACAAAGGATTCGGGGGTTCAGCCTAATCCAAAATAGTGGATTCAGTGCATTCTTAGTTTTTTGGGCCCTAGCAACCAAACTGCTGAAATTGCAAACTGGAGAGCTGCTCAAAAAAAGCTAAATAACTCAAAAACCACAAATAATAAAAAAAAAAAACAGTTACAAATTATCTCAGAATATCACTCTCTACATCATACTAAAAATGAACACACAAGTGAACAACCCCTTTAAGACTTTTGCTCAAGCATTGCTTTGTTCACTACTATTTGTGACAGACATTGCGTCTTGCTTACTTGAGTTGGGATTACTGGGTAATTTGGGTGAATCCACAATAATTGGTTATATTTAAAGTTAATTTTGAATACATTTTTATATTAAATCCCTTTCTCTGAAGTTCTTAAAAGGGAACTAACCGTAAAAATAAATGTGGCTAAAAATGTCATATTTTATATACTGAACTCATTGCACCAGCCTAAAGTTTCAGCTTGTCAATAGCAGCAATGATCCAGGACTTCACACTTGTCACAGTGGGCTCTGAGCAGCTGTTGAGAAGCTAAGTTTAGGGGTTGTCAAATTATCAAGCAGAAAATTAGGTTTTACTGTAATATAAGTGGATGCTACAGGGCTGATTATTAAATTCTGATGCTAGTTGCACTGGTTTCTGTGCTCCCATGTAGTAATTATCTGAATTAATTACTAATCAGCCTTATATTGTGACATTTCTATTCTATGTGTACTGTATATTGTGAGTGGGTCCCTAAACTCAGTAAGTGACAGCAGCACAGAGCATGTGCAGTGAATCAGCAGAAAAGAAGATGGGGAGCTACTGGGGCATCTTTGGAGACACAGATCTTTACTGCTAAAGGGCTGTGCTTGCCTTGGGCTGCTACAGAAGCACAAAACATAATGTACAACATTTCTAGTTCTTTAGTTAAACTTTAGTTCTCCTTTAAGAGTAAACGATAATCCCTAATACCGTCTTCCACTAGGTGTTGCTCTTGCCATACTGCTATATGTCTACAACCTGAACTGGTCTATTACCCAACAGTTATTACATTGCTTTGGTGGTGTTTCCCAAACCACAGGGCTGGTCTTCCCTAGGGTAGCTTGGAGCATTAGCAAAGGGACTCACACTAAAGGCCAGTAAAAAAGGCTGACAACCGCTGTTCTAAGGGCTTGTGCACATCATTTTATGCTAGTGCTATCAGAAAGACTGCTTGCATATAAAATCTGCTGCATTGATTTGCAGGGGTTGTTAGAAATCACATCCAATGCCTTGTACTGAAGCCAATGTTAGATACTGTATGTGCAATAAAGCTTTTCAGTGCAGTTGCCATTGAAGGTTACAGTAAAACTAAGCCAACTGTTCCCTTCGTAAAAACATTGCAGAATGCAATAACTATTTACGTCACATAGAGATCTGAACAGATATGGTCTGACTGAGCCCATGCTCTATGCCCGTCTTGTGGTACCATGTGTTTTTACTTACATACATGTAACATGTTTGGTTTCCCCATCACAGGGCTCTCTTTTGTACTTTTTATTGTTTGGGTGCCTATATAGGAAAAATAATAGGTTTCCAAATAATTTCTAAAGGCGTCTGCTTGCTGTCGGATACTTGCTGTAAAATCTAGCAGCTGAAATATGGGGCTAGCCCCCTCCAATCTAATCAGTACATGCACAATTTTATTGTGTGCCAATCAGATCGAGGAGTGGCAGAGAAGAGCCTAGGCCCTAGATATAAATTTTGCCCCAGTCCAGTCTGTGACTGGAGCCTTTATCATTACATGTATAAGATCAGTCATCCAGAAACCCATTATCCAGAAAGCTTCAAACTACGGAAGGACCTTCATCATAGACTCAATTTTAATCAAATAAATAAAACATTTTAAAATTATTTCCATTTTCTCCGTAATAAAAAACAGTACCTTGTACTTGATCCCTACTAAGATGTAATTACTCCTTACTGGAGGCAATCAGGCCCGGATTTGGGATGTGGCAACATTTTCGACCACACCCATTTTTGTGGCCACACCCCCTAATTACAATGTTCATTTTACAAAATTTGGCAGGTTATGAAAGTTTGAACATATTTCTGTGTTTTTCCCCCCCAGTTTTTACAGTTTTGCTAATGAAGGTGAATTGCCCTTTAAGCTGTGAGTCTAACTTTTCCCAAGGAACCTGTTATCTTATTTTGTTACTTTTACTTATTTGCTTATCTCGAAACTGTTACAAAAGTATCTTATCTGCAGCTGTGGCTGTTCTGGGCTCTCTGCCAAAAGCCAATTAAAGCTGGCCATACCGACTGACTTTCGGCCAGATATCGATCGGGGAAGCCCGTCGGAGGGCCCCATACACGGGCCAATAAGCTGCCGACTCTGTCCGTGTATGGCCACCTTAAATTAGAAACTTTGTTTCTTTTTCTGGCTGTTCAGGGCAGAGAAAGGTGGTACTTTCCAGTACAAATGAGGGACTGCGGATTGAGCTGTCAAAAGAGGGACTGTCCCTCTAAAAACGGGACAGTTGGGAGGTATGTTTCATGCACTTTTGTTGTACATTCTGAAACTATATGACAATGCAGTATTTAAACTTATACAGGTATGTGACTTGTTATTCAGAATGATTGGTACCTGAGGTTTTTCAGTTAAGGTATTTTTCTGTAATTTGTATTTTTCTCCATACCATAAATCTACTTCGAAAATTAAAATAAATCTGCTTATATTTAGCAATGGTATAGAATTTACTCATTTATAACCAGCTAAGAACCAGCTTTTCCACACTAACCTTGAACAAAATAAAGGCTTTGTTTAAGTGGCGTACCTAGATTTTACTGGACCTCACAGCAAATTAATTTTAGGGTTCCAACATATCCAGAGATTGAGCTTTTTTACCAATATATATGTTGAAATTGCTCATTATTTAGGGCCTCATGGGACCCTATGACTTTTGGGCCCTTTGCAGCCACAGGGTCTGCTTTGTTTGAATAAAACTATATTACACACGGATCTTAGGTGCATGTTAAAAAACTTGTATTTTCTGACTTTTCTGTACAAAAGCATGTTTTTTTTGTGTCTTTTTACAATAAAAATATATTTTTTTCTTTCACTGTATAATTTTTTGTACCTTCTTTCTGTTAGTTGATCTCAAAGATTTAGGACCTTATAAACGATTAGTTTTTTTCCTTCCATTCTCTAACAAATAACCTTTAACTAAAAAATATGTTGATTCAGAGTTATCCGTTCAAAAGGGGTGTTTACTGTGCTCATTGTACTACATGGGGTTCCTACAGGACACCTGCTGAGATCAAATGCATTAAACCATTTCTTTCTACAGTAGGAAATACCATTATAAATACGTTGGCCAAAATCAAAGCAAATTAGAAAATTCCTTTCTGTAGGATTTCCTTTTGTTTACCTAGTGTGCAAAATATGTTTCTGTGCCCATGTGAAAAAATAGAATTCACCACTGAAGTGGGATAGACAGAAACAGTATTTTAAAGTGGCTGTTCATCGTTGAGTTAACCTTTAGTCACGTGTAGAGAGTGATATTCTAAGACAATTTGCAATTGGTTTTCATTTTTTATTATTTGTGGTTTTTCAGTTATGTAGCATTTTATTTCTGCAGCTCTCCAGTTTGCAATTTCAGAAATGTGATCGCTAGGGTCCTAATTACCCTAGCAACCATGCACTGTTTGGAATAAGAGACTGGAATATGACCAGGAGAAGGCCTGGCTAAAAGGATGAGTAATAAAAATTAGCATTAACAATACATTGGTAGCCTTACAGAGCATTTGTTTTTTAGATGGGGTCAGTGACTCCCATTTGAAAGATGGAAAGAGTCAGAAGAAGAAGGCATATAATTAAGAAACTATAAAAGAAAATAATGAAGACCAATTGAAAAGTTGCTTGGAATTGACCATTCTATAACATAACCAAATTAAAGTTGAATTGCCCTTTTAATTCAACATTAAAATTTCACGTACATTTTGTTGTGGAAACAAAGTGAGTGATGTTACTGAGCATCATTGCATTGAGACTAATGTACTAACATTATGTGAATACTAAGACATGTGCAACTCATATGTAGGTTCCCAGGGTAATGATAAAAATTGCGCTACTTTCCATGGATAACTTTCCATAATGACATAAATGGGGGTCATTTCTATTCATCCAGTCAGGGCATCTTGAATATTCAATATGGCAATGGATTCCAACTGTGATGCTGCCTTCCCGGTGGTAGGAGAAAAAAATTCTGATTTGCTCATCTAGCTTCAGCTGAAAGCCCAGCTTGAAGGCCATTTAGGGAGCTCTTATTTGATGTTCAAACTAAAATGTGGTTGATTATCAGATTCATAGATATATCTATAGCTTTGTTATGAGCTATGAGCCTGATCAAAAGCCAGGGGGAGCTCCAAATGAAAAAAGCCCAATCCAGAATTTGGTTTAGGTTAAGGGCACACGCTACGATATTGGGAAATTAGTTGCCCAGCAACAAATCACTTATTCTTCGGGCGACTAATCTCCCCAAACTGCCTTCCCGCCGGCTAGAATCTAAATCTACGTTTTCCATAGTCACCCATAGTTGCCTCAAGAGGAAAGCCGAAGCAATCCGACTGCCATCCCGCCGGTGTTTTACATTCTAGCTGGCGGGAAAGCAGTTCGGGGAGATTAGTCACCCAAAGAAGTGACTTGTCGCTGGGCAACTAATCTCCCAAAATAACAGCGTGTGCCCTGGCCCTTAGGGCTCATCTCTTCAGAAATGTATCTGAGCAGGCTGACGGGGCACATTGACACTAACCACAAGTTGCTAGGATAATGTATGGAGAGCAAATACGCTTGTGAATAACATCAGTGGAGCTCAGTTTTGCATACATAGTACTTTATGCTTGAAATCATAGTGTTTCATTGAAGAATCCAATTCCAAAATGGAAATTAGGCCGGCATTTATCTGCATTACAACTAGCAGCAATCAGCAATCAATGTATCCCGTGTGCTTCTGCTCTTTCTGTAGGGCAACGTGGGCATTGGGCCTGGGCTCCTGGACAAAAGTGTGTAACAATACCATATAACAATTGTTATCCAGTCTAAAGCATCCTTGGATTATCTGGCAGTCCCACTCATGCTGATTTTAATGTATTTTAAACATTCAGTTGCCTGTCCTTTCACAAATCCAGATCATAATCCAGATAATGAATGTTTAAATTTCATGTGTGAAGATTCTTCTAAAGTAAAATGGAATAAAAGCATTTCTTTAAATGTCTTTTGCTTAACAAGATGCAGCCAGGCAGTGCAATAGGTCGCAGAAGGTGTGTCCATGACATATCCAAGGAATTAATTTTTGTTATTTTAGCATCCAAGGAATTAATTAGGCATACTGCAGCTGTAATATATTTCCAAACTTGGCCACGTTATTATGAGCAAGGCCTGTCTCTCATTGCTTTTGTTTCAGCTCATGGGTATTAAATAACACACTTCTTATTTAGCTCACAAAGGGTTATATAAACACAAACTGGGCTCTAGTTCCAAATGTAATGCTCTAAACTGATGCAACATGGGCTGGCCTATTCCCATGCTTTTCAAATGCTCAGCTTGCAAAGGAAAAATCAGGTAGGGCCATTTCCTGAAAGGGACATCAGCCAACAAGCTGACAGCAATCCAACTGGATCTAAATGATGGGCTTCTACGCATGATGTGCTGGCTCCCAGTCTAGTGAAATCTAAAACGTCTTCATTTCTTGGGTGGTCAAATTCACCGTATAAAATCCATCACCACATTCCTTTGTGGATGAGCAGGAATGGTTAATGGCTGCAGAATTCCAAGACAAAGCACCTCTGAATGAAAACAAATAGCACACTGACTTAAAGTCGCACCATCTTGCTTACTTGAAAAATGAAAGATTTCAAGCCTTGTTATGGTGCCTCTTTGTTTTTTATGAAGGTGTTGCAAACGTTAGAGCTGAGTGGCACTATAGTGTATTTTAACTGGTCAACCAAACAGATGATTCTTTTGGGGAAATACTTATTTCCCTTCGAGGTACCCAAGGAATCTCAGCTAAAGACTTGGGGTGAGATATAAAGTGGACACTTATTTTCTGTCCTACATGTTGCTGGACCTCAAACAGGGTTAAAAGGAGTAGGAATGTCATTTACACTTTGGGTGCCAAAAGTTAGGCCCTTCTTAGGTTATTTTAATTACTTACCTGACACCTGGCTGGGTCAGCAGAAAACCAGCCCGGGGTTTTGCCAGCGAGCACCATAGAGCAATCGTCTTCTTCACTTCTTCTCTTTTCAAATTTCCCAGGGCAGATGCATGTGCAGTAGAATGAAATAGGTGGCTTTTTCATTAGAGTTCGGCTTTTCACCCTACTGCGTATGTGCAGCCGTAGGAAGACGCAGGAAGAGGATTGCTCTGTGGTGCTCGCTGGAATAACCGGTGCAGTTTTCTGCTGATAGGAGCACCGACCTGGGGGCAAATTCACTAAGCGCCGAAGCGCCGAACACTAGCGTTAATTCGCTAGCGTTTGGCATTTTCGTTACTGCGCAAATTCACTAACGAACGCTGGCGTAGTTTCGCTAGCGTTACTTCGCACCCTTACGCCTGGCGAATTTTCGCTAGCGATGTAACTACGCAAATTCACTAACTTGCACAGTGTACTGAACGCTACCTTTTACGCTAGACATCCTTCGCCACCTCAGAACTGGCGAAGCGCAATAGAGTAGATAGGGATTGTTGGAAAAAAAGTCCCAAAAAACGCTGGCGTGTTTTCTACATTATGGGTGATAGGCTTAAAAAGATCGAAAAATTTTTTGGGGCTCCCCTCCTTCCCCCCTACATTTCCTGACTCATGGCAACTTACCTAGACAGTGGACACATGTGTAGGGCAAAATAAAAATTTTATTTGCTGATTTGAAGGTTTTCTAGGCATTTGTAGTGCTGATACGTATTCCTCCATTGAAATTTGAATTTCGCGCCGTATGCAAATTAGTCTTCGCTAGCGTAACTTCGCTTTACATAGCGAATCAACGCTAGCGCAACTTCGCAACCTTACGCTACCCCTGAGCAACTTCGGATTTTAGTGAATTTGCGGATCGCTGGCGAAACTACGCCCGGCGAAGTGCGGCGAAGCGCGGCGAAGTTGCGCCTGGCGAAACTACGAATGTTAGTGAATTTGCCCCCTGGAGTGTCAGTTAAGTAAATACAATCACTTGGTGTTGCCTAACATTTGGTACCAACAAGTTTAACAACACTTTCCTTCTCCTTTGAACAAAATAAGTCCAATAACTCCTGGATTTGCAATAGCAGAGTGCATGTCTACAAAAAGAGAAATTTACCGATACACCAATAAAACTGAAAACAGGTGAAGAGCAGATAAAAACTTCAATAGAAGAAAAGCACTTGAGCAAAAACTCACAAACTGCAAAGCAAAAATGCTGTTCCTGCTCTTTTAAAAACTCATGTGCTCCCTGTGTGTAGTGCACAGACAGGGAGCACTTGAGAACAAACAGAAGACAAATAATATGAGACTGGGCAACAGATTTGCATAGGGTTGAACTCTGTGTTTATCAGCCGCAGCAAGTCCTTCACTCATTAAACTTTCAATAACGTTGTAGAGTCTGGAGCACTGGGACATAGATAAGGGGGAGGGTTACCCATTTGATTAAAGTATTCAGTATGAGCACAGCAGTTTTTCAATTGTGGTTTAGGATTGTACTAGTTTATGCAATATCCTTTTGCGTGCTTGCTAATTTCTGCTAATTAGCATCAGCACAACATAAAAAGCTCATCTAAAGGCTTAACTTAAATGCTTTTCATGGTTGTCAATATTTTCAAACTGTTGCATTGAAGCTAAATACATGGGCCTTAAAGATGCTTATTAAGGGCTCTTACATGTGGGGCATTTGCTTATGCATTTTTCAAAAGCACAATTAACGAGAAAAAAACACATATATTGCTTTTAAACACGTTTTTTGACTAAGCATGTTTCTTTCTGTTCCAAATGCAACCTTCTATTCTATTGATAGCTGAACATACGTCAAATGCAAGAAAATGCAGCAAATAAAAAAACATTTTTTTTACGGGTGTGGCAGTTTTAAAGTATATAAAAAGATTTTCAGCTTTCACATGGGGGGTCACTGACCCTATTTAAAACCAAATGCTTTGTAAGGGCTACAAATTTTGTTATTGCTACTTTTTATTAAGCATTTTCTCTCCTATTCATATTTCAGTCTTCATGGTTGCTAGGGTTATTTGGACGCTAACAACCAGATTGCTGAATCTACAGACTTTGAGAGCTGGTTAATAAAAAGCTAAATAGCTCAACAGCCATAAATAATAAATGATGAAAACCAACTGCAAAAAGTACTTAAAGTACATTTAAAGGTGAACAACCTCTTTTATGAGAATTCAGAAATTAGTAGTAAAGGGGATGTAAACTCAAAAATAAAACTTTGCCTAGTAAGAGAAAATGTCATTATAAGCAACTTTTCCAGTATATATTGATAGCACATAGTCAAGTATATTACGATATTAAAGTATCGTAATTTGTAAATGTAACCACTCCTGAAAGCTGTATCTGTCTGTCCCTTTCTGCTCCGGTAATTTTGACTTTTAAACAAAGTAGCTGAAGCCAACCAACCTCACATGCATGTGCAAGGACCTCTCAAGGACCTCTTATGTTGTTTCAGAAGACACTGCTTTCAATTGCAGTTAAGGTGGCCATACACGATAAGATCCGCTCATTTGACGAGGTCACCAAAAGAGCAGATCTTAACCCGATATGCCCACTAACAGCAGGGCGATATCGGGTTAATCCGAATGTTCGGCCCTAGGCCTGGATTACGACGAAGAACATGGATACAGACGGGTCGTAGGACCACATCAGCTAGCCGATGCGGTTTTCGATCGCAGGAAAAATTAAAAGCTGCCTAATGGATATCTAGCTGATTTTTGGTCTGGTATCGATCGGAGGGACTCGTCAGAAGCAACCACACATGGGCAGATAAGGTTCCGAATGAGTCTAAAGGACCAATATTGGTAGCTTTGATCTGCCTGTGTATGTCCACCTTTACAAATACCATTAAAATCGTTGCACATTTTTACTGAATGTATATTGAAAAGTTGCTTAAGATGGCCATACACAGTCAGATTAAAGCTACAGATATCAGTCCTATAGACCAATTAGACAGTTTATCTACCCCGGTATGATGGCTTCCGACGGGTCTCCCTGATCCATATATGGCCAAAAATTGCACAGATATCGATCGGGCAGGTTTCAGTTTTCCTGCTATTGAGAAACGCATCGGCTAGTTGATAAAAACTAGTCCTAAAACTGTCAGCCCCATTGCCATCGTTACAATCCGATCATTCAGCCTTAGGGCCGAATGTTCGGATTAACCCAATATCACCCTGCCATTGTTGGGCAAATCAGGGAATGATCTCACTGAATGGGTAGATCTTATAGTGTATGGCCACCTTAAGCGTTCATCTTCTTTCATTAGACAAAATGTTATTATTGGGTTTATATCCCCTTTAAGACTGACAGTTTAAAAGGAAAACAATCCATATTTTCTGTGTAGCAGTCTCGTGCGGGGATGATAGAAATGTTCATAATGAATGAGACAATGTTACATTGCAGCAGTCACTTCAGGCAGCTTTGCTGGAGACTCACTTGCCCTGTAATCAATCCAACCAATCAGTGAAGTGAAAACTAGAACCGAATTTGCATGTCTCTCCTGCACAGCCGAGCTCAGAGACAGCAGCAGCCAGTGAGAGGAGGAAGAGAGAGCTCTGCCCTGTGAGTCACAGAGGGTGAAGTTTCAAAGTTTCCTCTCATACTGTAACTGAGCACGATCCGACAGGCAGCTGGGTCGCTACCTGCCCGAATACCCTGTAATACCCAGGAAATTACTTGCCCAGGTGAGTGCCTACCTTCCCCACCTTATGCTTTTATGGAAAGATGAAGTGTGTGCTTGGTGGCTCTTTCATGTGATGTTAAACATAATTTATTTATCAGCTATTCTTGCAATGAACAGCAGAGCCCTGTACCCTGCTGCACATCCAATGGATTAGTTGAGGGCTACATTCTGCTTCAGTTCTGCTGTACCAATTCAATTTAACTGCATAACTCAGTATCTCATGGCATGCTGCAGTGCATTAATCTTGTAATGATCTTTATTTTGGAATTTACAGTATAATGATACTTAAACGTCACAAATCAATTAAAGAAAACATTTAACCCCATTGCTTCCATCCGATGTGATCCCAGCATTCCATGGTGGAAGGGTGCTAGAGGGTGCTGGGAGTTGTAAGAGGGCACCCCCTGAACAATATGCTGTGCCATGTGTAAGGAGGAAAAGGGCTTTATTCTACATACTCATTATCCAACCGCAGAAACCAGGCTTGTAGTTGAAGTTGTTATAACACCAGGGCTGAAACTGGCACATGGAAGCTGAGGAGTAATATAATACATGCGTATTAAGGCAGAGACATTATGCCCGCTTATAATCAGATTCAGCCCTTGTCTGATGAAGTGGAGAAAAGTTGGTTGAGGCAGTACTGAATAATAATGCATTATAATTAGGGATGCACCGAACCCACTATTTTGGATTCAGCAGAACCCCCGAATCCTTCATGAAAGATTTGGCTGAATTCCGAATCCTAATCTGCATATTCAAATTAGGGGTCGGAAGGGAAAAAATGTTTTTCCTTCCTTGATTTGTGACAAAAAGTCATGCAATTTCCCACCCCTTATTTGCATATGCAAATAAGAATTCAGATTCAGTTCAGCCGGGCAGAAGGATCCGGCCGAATCCGAATCCTGCTGAAAAAGGCCGAATCCCGAACCAAATCCTCGATTCGGTGCATCCCTAATTATAATGCTCTGAATGCAGAATAGTTCTAAATGGCACTATCAACCCACAGGTCCATTGGTTGCATAACTTTAAAGTTGGCCAGTATATGGCCACTTAATGCAATTTTTTAACCATGCTTTTATACTCCACTGTGTCTAGAGTCTACTTCTAAATACTTCATTCTGTACCCTTTAAATCTACTGGTTAAAACTGAAATGTGGACTTTGAGGCTAAACTTCACAAAATACCTTTTGATTCAGTCCACTGAGACTTTCAAGTGACTTTCCGTTACAAAACCCATTGATTGTGGGTTACTTAGGGCAATGGAATGTTATTCACATGTGCAATTTATAGAGCGCTGAGTGTCCTTGTTTCAATTCATTGTACTCTTTGCTACAACAAAACTCTTCCATTTGCAGTTCTGCTGCCCTTTTATCTCAGAAGGTTTTCACATTTGGCAAGAACATCACTGGGGGGTAGCGATAAATCTTTGTACCAGACGAGTAGTGGAAATGATCAGCTCAGATGTGTGCACTAGGGTGTTTTACCAGATTGCTTATGGAGGGATTGGAAAACACACACTTTTTTAATATAAAATGGGTCTTTCCAACCTGTGGCCCACCACGTGTGGTTAAAGAAAGGCTGCAGGCTTGGAAACATTGTTGTAAAAAGCGTGTGAAATTAATAACTGTAGTAAATGCTCATTTATGTGTTTGTGCGTAAAAAAATGGGCCCTGACTCATTGCTCATCATTGTCGTATCACATGATGTAAATGACAAAACACTGAGACCTTACTCATTGTCTGGTTCAACTGTTCTTTCTTCCATTCTGTGATTATGTTATGTATGATGCATGGTTATTCAGTTGTGGGGGCTGAATTGGAAACTGGGTGTCAGTGATAGAGTCACTCCTGCAGCTTGGTTTATCTCAGAGAGGTCAATAGTGACTGTAACTGACCCCAGTGGCCTGTATCTAATCTCTGGAGCAGTTATGGAGATAGGAAACAATAAGGGTTTTTATTTCACAGAGTAAAAAGCAAGAATAAAGCTACAGTATGTTTTGTCGATATGTTAGTGCTCATCAGTCTTAAGGTGGCCATACATGGAGAGATCCACTCGTTTGGCGATGTCGCCAAACGAGCGGATCTCTCCCCGATATGCCCACCTTGAGGTGGGCAATATCGGGCTGATCTGATCGTGGGCCCTAGGGCCCAACGATCGGATCCTAACGAATAGTAACGGGCGGTCGGATTGCGGGACCCCATCAAAGAATAGATGGGGCAGCGATCCGACGGGATTTTTCGTCTCATCCGATCGAGATCTGGCCGATCGGGGAAGCCCGTCGGGGGGCCCCATACACGGGCCAATAAGCTGCCGACACGGTCTGTTGGCAGCTTTTATCTGCCCGTGTATGGCCACCTTTAGAGATTTAGGGGAAGATTTATTAAGGGTCAAAGTGAAAATTTCAATTTTCGAATTATTTTTTTGGTCTAAACTCTCAACTCCGAATTGTGAATTATCCAAACTCGATTTGAGATTTATCATACTCGGACCCTTTAAGAACTCTAATTCGACTATTAGCCATCTTAAACCAACCACATTTGTGTATATGTCAATGGGAGAGGTCCAGGGATCAATTTCGTGATTTTCGCATCCTTCCTGACATTCAGGTTTTTTAAATCCGAATCAAGTTTTTCTAATTCGAATCGAATTAGGTTTGGGTTTTTGGGTCGATTCAATTCGCCCAAGCGGAGAAAATCTCGAATTTATTAATACATTTCGATTGGTCGCATTTCGAATATATGGGAGTTTTAAAAAAACTCACATGAATTCGAAATTCGACCTTTGATAAATGTGCCTCTTAGAGTGAGTTATGTTATGAGCCCCCTACAGCTCTAAAGGACACTGTGAGCCTCATTCTCTATTAGCATGATCCAAAAAGTGGCATACAGAAATCAACTGTACCTTGTCACTAGCATCACGCATCAGTACTTCCCATGTGTCTGTTATTATGCCCAGTACACAATGCCTAAGGTAGTAGTAACAACTAAATGGTGTGCAAATGGAGTGCGTGTGCATAGAAATCCCATTCCCTACAAGTACTGTTGCAGTAGGGGTTTGATGTGGGCACTGAAATTCTGGTAGAAATGTATTACATTGTAGAAAAAAATGCTTAGTGTATTGCACTCATTTTTTATCAGTTTAGGGTAAGAGGACATAATACTCATGTGTATGAATGCTATTGATAACAATGTGCATGTATGGTAATCAGTGTTCTAACCAGGGGCTGTTGGTGCTAAAGCATGAACCATTTAATCTACTGTTGCAATCTCACATTCATTGCTAGTTGCAGTTGGTGCACAATTTTTCTGCTTTCTGCCATTCATCCTACTTATACCTGCTGCTCTGTGGAACCTCACTGTGTATAGATCCCAGGGCAGCTTACCTTTATTACAACCCTAAGGTCATTATTTATCAAAGGTCAAATTATAGTAATATGAATTTTTTTAAACTCTAATAAATTTGATTTTATGCACAATTCAAATGGTATATTATTAATGAAAAAAAATTAGAATGTCTAAAATTCGATCAAATAGTCCCAGCATGAAAACTCGAATCGAATTCAAATCAAATTCTAATTGAGTTTTCCTCCGAAAAAAAACAAAAACTTTTGCGCATCAAATTTTTTTGATGTTAGTCAAATTTGTTTTGACACACAACAAGTTTTTTTTCTCCCATTGGAGTCTATGGGGCATCATTTTTGAAGTGAAATTTGGCATCATCTTTAAACAGTTCAAGGGACCTCTGCCATTGACTTCTACATGAACTAGGAAGGTTTTAGGTGGAGAATAGTCTAATTGGTTCCAGGGTATTGGTGTGATAAATCTCGCATTTGAATTCAATTTCGAGTTGGTGGTTTTAAATTAGAATTTGTTTTGACCAAAAAAAAAATTGGAAAATTTTAATTTTAATTTTCTATTCGAACCTTAGTAAATCTGCCCTCAAATCTCCTTATACTGGAAAACTAAAGGATTAGGTAATTAAGTCCACACCCCTGACACCCATTTGACTCCTCCCCTCAAACTCTGCAGATTCTCCAATTAGGCAACTCTTTTTGGGGATCTAAAGTTAGTAATGGAGATATGTACCTCCCTACAGTATTATGAGACACTTTTTATCCGGTGAAAGCATGAGAATGTCAGAATAAACAGTCTGGCTGATGGAGATTGACGCTGTAACCACTTCCCCATTTATTTTGAAGTGGTGTGAAGGAAGCCAATTTAAGCACAGAGAGCTTCAAGTAGCACACTAATAATAAGGACTTAGTAATTGTGAAACTCTGCCTTAGTTTTAGGGATGCACGAATCCAAGATTCGGTTCGGTATTCAGCCAGGATTCTGCATTTTTCAGCAGGATGTCCTAATGTCCAGGGCCCCCTCTGACCCACCGCCGACCCTCCGCCCCCCTACTATGATGCGCTGAGCGTGCATGGATGAAGGTGCTCCTATATCAATTGGTGCAGCGCGCATGCGCAGATGGCGCTGCGCCTAAAAAAACTTCTCTGAATCCGATCGGGAGAGGGGACTGGGCCGACGGGGGCCCATTAGGGGCGGGGCCCACCGGGTTTTTTCCCGGTGTCCCGCCTGGCCAGTCCGACACTGCTTGTGTCATCAGCAGTGGACTGGTATAAAGGCAAACCTCTTTACCCCATTTCTTCTAATATCCATAGTCTTAAGGTGGCCATACAGGCTACAATTACAATCTTTCCCCTGACCATTGGCCGTACGAAAGATCATTTGTCCATTCTACTAACTGTCAGGGAGCCGGGAGCTCCCTCCACGGAGGTAGTCAGGATCAAGGAGGAAGCCCTCTTGAGGGTGCAAGGTCGCGGTATCCAAAGGGTTAAGCAAGATACAAGGTCAAAGTCCAGGCAAGAGTTCAATGGCAGGCAGATCAGGATCAGATAACAAGAGTCCAGGCAGGGGGTCAAAACCAAGGCAGGAGCAGGAATCAGGATACAGGAAACAGGAATCAGGAATCAGGAATACAGGAACCCAGGTTCAGGGTAGCAAAACCTATTCTTGGGCGCCCTTCTGGTGTCCTGGGCGCCCGTTAAGAGCTGAATCATCAGATATGCAGGTAAAAACAAAAATAATTCTGTAGCTCTATCAGATGATTCAGTATTAACGTCACAACATTTGGGAACCTTCAAAGTTGCCCAATCGAAATTTTCAGTCCTGCCCGATCAATGAGAAGACCGCTACCCAAGGCTTTTTACCGATATCAGTCGCCTTGCCTCCCACCATACACGCACCGATTATCTTATGAAAGACTTTTCGTACGAATAATATCGGTGCGTCTACAGATGTCTACATCTTCACTGTGGAGAAAATCTGACTCTCAGGTTAATTCTTTTCCACAGGTGGCATACCAATGGTCCAGAAGGTGTCACTTGTACCAACTAAAGTAGTTACTGTAAATCATTTTCAGTTCAAACCCAACTTGAAGGTCCAACCTGTGGCTTGGGCTTCCCTTGAAGGTCCAGGTATCATCCAAGGCCTCTTTCATTTCATGAAATGAGTACAGAAATAGGAAAATATACTGTAGGTATACATTTTTTATTTTTAGTCATTCAGACATAGTTTCAATAATATCTAGGAACAGAATACATATTTACCCCAAATGTCATTGTAACTGACTTAACTCAAGCTGACCTATCGGGTGCATCTAGGAGAGCAAATTCTCACCATACTGGCTTTAAATGTGAGTACCCCTTGCCACTGTTCCAAGCCCCCAGTGAGCCAGCCCAGTTTGGGAATCTCTTGCCTAAAGTGACATTTATATTAGATAATATAATGATAGATATTATTATTATCGTCTCCTGTTTTTACAGGGTATCAGGCCAATACAGTGTTGGTAGTAGTGTTGCATGCAGGCATTTTTTACCTCTTATGGTGGCCATACATGAACAATTAGTTGCAGAAAAGATTGTAATTGTAATTCATACTGCAACACAATATTTATAATCCAGTGATAATATAAGTTTACCACCTGGAGCAATGACTGAGGAAGGTATAACAATATCAATGTCCAGTCAAGGTTCTTGTGCATTAATTATCTCTATATTTAGACACATATCTTAATCTTCATGTGGCAATACATGAAACATTTCTCAGCTATTAGAGAAACTTTCTTTTACTGGGACATGCAAAACATTTATAAGTTTTGGAATCAGACATTGTCCCATTTAATGAGTTATCCTGGCTTCTAAGTACAAAGAGTAATCTGTTCCCAACACTCTTGAAAATCATAGCATATTTTCCACATGAAAAAGTTAAATATTGAGGCAGGAACCATTTTAATTGGTTTAACACTTGGTATAAAACACCTGTTCCCACGAGCAAATCCACCCCATGTTCTGAGCTTTTAAATACTGGAGGTATAAATTGGCTCAGTTCCTTTGAATAGGAAAATGAATTTGGTGGGGCCGGGGGGGAATGTTGGATGGAAAAGCTCTTTGCTTTACGCCACACATTGTGTTGACTTCATCTGTTGTTGTGACATATCTCTGGAGTCAAGGTTGCTAGGAAAACAGATTAAATCCAGATGCAGTGGAAAAGTTAACTTTGAAAAGCAATAGTTAGTGATTCACCGGTGGATGCCCTTCTATGAGGAATTGTTCTTAGTCATTCATATGCTTTTGATTTATTGCTTGCTCAGAATATAATGATTGATATTTGAGACTAGCAATATCTGAAGGGATAATGCCAATCATACTTTAAGTATGTTAGAAGGGCTTTAAGATTTTCTGCTATTGTTCCACCATTGATAGGTTAAGCCAATCAGGGTAATATGGGGGATCTCTTTGTACATGGCAGGAATGACACTAGGGGGCCAATTCATTAACTTCGAGTGAAGGATTAGAAGTAAAAAAACTCCAATTTCAAAGTGTTTTTTTGGCTACTTCGACCATCGAATTGGCTACTTCGACCTTCGACTAAGTCTTCGAATCGAATGATTCGAACTAAAAATCGTTTGACTATTCGACCATTCAATAGTCGAAGTACTGTCTCTTTAAGAAAACACTTCGACCCCATAGGGAAGGTCCCCATAGGCTTGGCTAAGTTTTTTTGGTCGAAGGATAATCGTTCGATCGTTGGATTGAAATTCTTCGAATCGTTCGATTCGAAGGATTTAATCGAACGATTGAACGATTATTCCTTCGTTCGTACGATTGCAGTATTTGCGCAAAATCCAGAGTTTGACTGCTCAACCCGCAGTCCCGGGTTTGTTATTGAAATGTCCCTACTTTCTATTTGTTCTCCTGCGCTGAACTGCCAAAAAAAGATACAAAGTTTCTAACTTAATTGGCTTTTGGCAAAGAGCCCAGAATATGTGGCAGGTGCACGTTGATACCGTTGTAACAATTTAAGATAAGCAAAGAAGCAATTGTAACAATTTAAGATAAGCAAAGAAGCAATTGTAACAATTTAAAATGAGCAAAGAAACAATTGTAACAATTAATGATAAGCAGGTCTCTTGAGGAAACTGACTTGCAACTTAAAGGGCAATTCACCTTCATTTGCAAAACTGTAATAACATAAAAACCACAGAAATGCGTTCAAACGTTGATAGTAATTAGGGGGTGTGGCCATAAAAATGGGCGTGGTAAAAACATATTTTTGTATTATATGTCCTAAATGTTGGGAGGTATGACAGAATATGAGTATCTGCTCTGTGTCACAGTATATGTAATGCTGGGTATACTGTGTAAGATTTGCTTGTTTGGTGAGGTTTTTATATATTTGGACACCAATACTTTGGGCCACATTGGAATGATCTGATCATTTGACCATCAGTTGTATAATATTGGAGGCCTAGGGAGACCTGTTGGGAGAGGACTGCATCTTTCAATTTGACCCAGATTGCTGGTGGCCAAATCGTGATTATCAGATTATAACTGGGAGAACTGTCAGGCGTGGACTGCATGAATGTTCCAATGTGAACCTTGTCTGACATGATTTTCTAACCTGGCCAGGTTTTGGTTGCAGGGGGTCAAGTTAACTGCTATTATTTGACCAATACATGGCCTCTTTTTGATAAGGTGAAAGATGCATTCCTCTCTAGAGATCCTGAAGTTATTTACATAAATAGCAGACAAGATGCTGTTGGAGTTCCTGTGCTACAGCTGTTTAAGGATACTGTACACCTGCAAATGTTTAATTTTCTATCTACAATCCTGCTCCATGGGCCAAGTGATGTTACACTAGTCTTGAAGGGTATATGTATGAGCAGGGAACTGCTTTTTAAAGACAAGGACTTTGTGAGGATGTGATTTGATTCTCAGAAAGTCAATCTTCTTTTTAGGAATACAGAGCCTGCTTGCAGATTTTTATCCCAAAGCCAAAATATTTTGGAGCGGTACATCATCCAACACCTACAACTTGTGATTCATTGATTTTGACTTCGTAAGCCTTAGCTGAACTGAGTTCATGGTGGACAGGTATTAGATTTAGGGTCATGATGCCAAAGAATCAGATACTGTCCCAACCTCACTGGCTGATATGGCAATTGGGCTCAAGTTTGTCAGGTCAATGTTCTTTGTTTCCAAGCATAAGCACTTTCGTGTGGGGGACATGGAGGAAGTTTTGTACAATTTGGACCATTCCTTGAGCTACTAAAAAATTGCAGGATGCCTGGCTATGAAAGTCTATGATAGTAGTACAGTGCTGGCTACTGTAGGAATTCCCCAGGTCAGTACAATTTTTCCCAGCAGAGGAGCGTCAACCCAGGGCATAAACATTTTGCATAATCAAAGAAAATTAAATCATAAGTGTAACTTCTTGTTCCCAATATACATTCATTACAAATTTTTAAATGGTTCTAAGGTTATCTGTATATGTAATTGCTAGAAAGTCAGTCTATCTCTACTCTCTGTCTCTGACTCTATACAATGTAGCATACGTAAGTCCTCTTCCAGATCTTTTAAACTGCCTCTGCTACATTGTTTTAGAGAAATTAGATCCATGAGTGCAGACAATATAAACAGACTTCAATTGCAATTACATTTACATGTATCTTTATAACCATTGAGACTTTTTAATGCATATTGGAAAGTTGGTTAGAATCACATTTCTTTCAATTGTAAGAGACATTTTTTAAATGAGGTTTCTTTACTAAATGGGTAAACTAAGGTGGTGATTGTGCGTTTAATAGGCTGTATCCAGGCCTGATGTAGGGATAGGAAAGGAGTAACTGCTTGGATTACTGTAGAATTAAGTTAAAGGCAACTGGACATTTAGAGTTTTTCTTGAAAACATTTCACCATCTTCCATGTGGCTTCTTCAGTTCAACTGAAGTGTTAGGGAATTCCCCGGCTTTTAAACCCTTGAGAGACATCCAATCACAATGGTTCAATTGAACTTCAGTATGGTGTTGCCTGAAACTCACAGATGTGTGAGAGTGTGATCCAGTCACAATGATTTTCATTGAGGCAGGTGTTAGATTTTGATTTGATTAAGGCCCAGTCTGGGTAACCACAAGTTTTCAGAGCTCCTTTCAGATGTTGGTATTCTTTCATTCTCTCTTCTGCCACAGTTTCAGCCCGATGGTGTAAAGTTCTTATAACCCCCAGTTTATGTTTCAGAGGCTGGTGGGAATCAAACAAAAAATACTAATTGGTGTGAGTGAGTTCCCTTTATACTTCAATATCCAGGTTTCCACCCTCCTTGATAACTATTGCACAGTCCAAAAATGCCAGTTTGCCATCTTTCACATCTTCCCTGGTGAACTTGATGTTTTTGTCCACCGAATGTATATGTTGAGTGAAAGCTGGAACCTCATGTGCTTTAATAATTTTGTCCCAGGTGTCTTCCATATATCTGAACCAATGACTTGGTGCTGTTCCCTTGAAGGTATTCAGGGCTTTCTTTTCCACTTCTTCCATGTAAAGTTTCACTACTATTGTAGATTAAGGAGAACCCATAGCACAGCCATGTTTTTGCCTATAAAAGACTTCCTTGTGCTTAAAATAAGTGGTATTAAGACATAGGTCCAGTAAGGAACAAACTTGTTCTGGGCTGAACTTTGTTCTGCTGATGAGGGTGGTGTCTTGTATCAGTTGTTCAGTTGTCCAGTTGCCTTTGACTTAATTCTGCTAGATACAGTATGTCATGACCTGGATAAATGAAAATCTTCATAGACATATTGCTTGGATTATAGTTATTACATTTTGCTTATATTCTGAATTCTAAGATGCCACTGGTGAGCTTGAAACCTTAGCAGCCGTCTGGAACATTAGTCTGAACTAGGGTTGCCACCTGGCCGGTATTTTACCGGCCTGGCCGGTAAAAATTATGGCTGATCCCAATGTTATTAATAGGGAATGATAATAATTATATAGGAAGGCCGGTAGTTTCTGCCTGAAGAACAATGGTTACACGATGAGTCTGAGCAGAGCCATTGTTTCTGCTTCCAAAGCAAACATGGTTTAACCATTTCCCTTGGAAGATGCCGAGGAGAGGAAAGAAAAAACTGTGGGATACAGTGAAGAGCTGGCTTGGAACATATGGAAATATTTTATGCTTTTTTATGACCACTGCACTTTCAGTATGACAGGCATAGGGACTATGGAAGCAGCCCTAAATGGAGATTAAATATGAAAATTTAATTACTTCTATATGTGTATTTTGTTTCCCAAGAAATCAAAGTTCTTTTTCACTATGGGATACAGCTGCTCCTGGTCTCCTGTTGAAAGGCAACTGTAAAAGTCAGGTTTTGTTTATGTTTCAACTACTGATCGTACTGTCTCACCGTATGGGCACGTAGGGTGAAACTGTGACATATTCTGTTGAATCCCAGTTGGACCTGTCTGTCGAATATTGAGAATTGTGATCCAGCAACATCAGCAAAATTGCATTTTGAACATCGCAGAGAGTGCAAGATTTTTTTAAATCTGCTGAACTAAAGCAAAACTTTGTGGAGGAGCACATGATGCCGTCGCTACAATACAGCTAATCTCCACTGAACTGATGTAACTGTCATTTATACATCTGTAAAGATTCTGTAATCTCGGGGGGGGGGGGAGTAAGTAGGAAAGAAAGAGCCCTCTGTCCTTTGGGACCCAGACCAGTCCATTGCACTCGTGAATGATGGAGAAGTGATTACAGACGTCTTTGTTTCTTAGAGAGGTTTCTTCCAAGCCTGGAGGCGTGAAGTGGGGAGTCACACTGTGCCTTAAAATAGCCAGAAATGTTGAAATGGATTTGAATGGAATTCTCAATATAACTGTAATTTGGAGGGATGAATATTTGACTAATCTATTCCTATAGACAACTTTGAAAAAAACAGGGGTTGCACTCTGCAGTACCCAGGTACCGATCAATATGGAGGTAACTAATGGAGACTCGGACTGGTATTAAGCACATTTTAAGGAACATGGGGCACACATAAAGCAAATATGTAAGCCATAGAGGCAAATTTATTTTGAAAAAAACCCAGTGCACAACGTTTTGTAAACCCTTTTTTAAGTGCAAAAAGGTACTTGCATTGCCATGTCTGCTGACTGCTGCCATGAGACTTTTCCCATTTACTCTGCCCTTAGAAGCAGGCCAGATTTGTGGAAAGGCCAGCAAGGGGGCGGCATGCTGCCCAACCACACCCACATTGGTTCAGAAACACTGGGGATTGCGGAGGAGATAAAATAATTTTTTCAATTTCTCGTGCATCAATCCCCATTGCTCTGGTCCCAATGATTTGCATGAACAAAGGGGAGGGGACAGGGGCGATGATTGCCAGTGGGCCTAGGGGCGCCCGCTATGTAAATCTGGCCCTACTTAGTAGTAGGGCATCTCATGAAAAAAAACCTTTATCTGTAGTTCAGAGACTCTTATTATCTACAACAGAGATAGCACACATCCACATTTCACTTAATGTATGGAAATGACCTCTGCAGTATCAGTCTCATGCGATACTAAGTAAGATGTAGTTTAGAGCTTGATAAAAGAAATTTGCAATGGTCACACTTGAGATTGCAGGCCAAGAGAGACAGACTGAGGCACGAGGTCCTATTGACTCTAATCACACTTGCACCCATTAGTCAGAGATGTCAGCTAACTCTGTGTCATCAGGGAGATAATGCAGAGACATCAGCTAACTCCATGTGACAATGACCCAGTTATGGACTTTTTAAAATCAAATTCCTCTTTACTGTAAATTGTAACATGGAATAAGGTCTCTCAATGCCTAGAGTGGATCATTTTGACTCATTCAGCCCCATTACATAATATGCCCTATATATAGTTTTGTTCCATGGCCAGACCAATGCATAGTCAAGACTGCAGCCAAAAAAACTTAAAGTAAATTTGTACAGAACATTCTACTGAGAAATTTTGCTCATCTGTCGGCTGTGGCAAGTTAAATAGCGTTACATTTATATAATAGAGCTCTTATTTAAAGGGCACCGGTTGGGTAAAAATATTATCCCGAACCAAAGGTGCCGGCTAATAGAGCCCACATTCCGGTTGGGGATAACAGCCATGTCCAGTCACTCGCATGTGCATAATGAAAATCTGCTCAAATTGCTTATTATGCGATTATGCGTGAACGGACATGGCTACTCGCACCGGGAACTTCCTCCCAGTGTGGGTAGTGTAGTGCTGGCGGGGGGCATTTTTTTAAAAAAAAAAAACTACTGTTATCCCCAACCGGAAAGAGGGCTCTATTAGCCTGCACCTTTGGTTGGGGATAACATTTTTACCCAACAGGGTCCCCATCCACCCATATTTTCCCTCCGAACATCTGTGCCTCTTTAAATTCTGTCTTTCTTTTCACTTTGGGGGAATTTTTTCAATTCTGTTTGACCAGGCATGCCCTATGGGTCCAAGGGACTGGTAACAGTCACAGCTTCTGCTTTTTTTAATGATTCTCTCCTTTGCACTGCTTCAGTGAAAGTAACAAGCTGTTTTTTGATAAGGAGTTTTTAACATTGTTTCTGTAAAGGTGTGAGGGGAGCACAGCTGTGGACCCTAACTTGCAAAATTTTACTCACTTTTCCAGATAATTGGTAATGCTAATTTGGTTTCATTTATCTAATTACTTGTTGAAACACTATGGGAGTTTTCCTTTGTGTGCTCTCTATGGGTGGTGGCACACAGGGAGATTAGTTGCCAAGCTACAAATCTTCTCTACTGCGGGCGACTAATCTCTCCAAATGCCTTCCCAAAGCGCTAGTAGGATGGTATATGTATTGCATCAGTTTTCCAAAGTTGCCTAAGTTTCCTCAAGAGGCAACTTCGGAAAACGAAGAGATACATTTACCATCCTGCTGGAGATTCACACGGGACGACGGGAAGGCATTTGGGGAGATTAGTTGCCTGCAGTAGAGAAGATTTGTCACTTGGCGACTAATCTCCTTGTGTGCCACCACCCTATATCTTTTTAAGATTTAGTGCAAAGACACGCTCAGACTCGGGGAGATTAGTCGCCCAGCGACAAATCTCCTCTTCTTCTTCGGGGCGACTTACCTTCCCGAACTGCTAGAATCTAAATCGCCGGTGGGATGGCAACCGTTGTGCTCCGTTTTCCAAAGTCGCCCAAAGTTGCCTCACGAGGAAACTTTGGGCGACTTCGGAAAACAAATCACTCCGAGTGCCATCCCGCCGGCAAATTAAGTTTCTAGCAGGAGGAGGCAGTTTGGGGAGATTCGTCGTCCCGAAGAACAGGCGTTTTATCGCCAGGCGACTAAATCTCTCCGAATCTGAGCGTATGTCTCTGCCCTTAGGAGCTTCTACTCCCCGATAATAATAAGATTATAGTATAATACAGTGGAACCTTTTGCTTTTCAGTCCCCTAATTACAGCAGGAATTGTGCCACGCAGCCCTGAAATTTAGTGATTTATTTTCTCAGGGAGAGCAGAGGAAATCTTTCATTTAGCAGCAAATAATACATCCCATAGAAATATGACACTTGGTACTTGGAAATGTAAATGTCAGGAAATAGAGACCACAGCTTGGTTTACTTTATCAGCCACTGATATACGTGGCAGGCGGGAGACACTGGAAATACATGGGACTGATTTCACTAGAGTCGTATAGATGTATTGCTATGCATTTCTCCTATAACCCGTAACGTTACAATTTAGACTTTTTATTTTAACTGAAGAATCCCTTGACAATTTATATGACTTTTTTATTATGGATACACTGAATCCATAATATTCAAGCGTGGCAGACAGTACTTCTATGTAAATCTTGCCCTTTGTTTTGTATAGGCACCTGAGGGCCTAGGACAGTACTGGGCCTAAATGCAGCCCTGCTCATCTGCTTGTTCACAAAGGTAGCTCAGTGTGTAAATCTGGAGCAATACTGTGAATACCCCTTGTTTTTAAAGCCAAGGTTATTAAAGGGCTTTGAAAATAGCAGTTGGCATGCCTATATATGGCCCTTTACTATTTACATCTATTTTGGGGGCAGAGGCATAGATTTTGCTTTCCACATAGAGAATAAAGTATGGTTTACACATGCAAGACGATTGTGCCTGGGGAACATATGTACCACGTATAGGGATGTAGCGAACTGTTCGCCGGCGAACTTGTTCGCGCGAACTTCGACCGTTCGCGTCCGCCTAATGTTCGCGAACGTTTGGGAACGTTCGCATTTTGAGTTCGCGTTCGATTCGAATACAAATCGTTCGACCATTCGACCATTCGAACGATTTCCATTCGTTCGAACGATTTCCATTCGTTCGAACGATTAAAATCCTTCGAACGTTCGATTCGAATGAAAATCCTTCGATCGAACGATTAAAATCCTTCGAACGTTCGATTCGAATGAAAAATCCTTCGAACGTTCGAATCGAACGATTTTAGCGGGTGTTCGAAGTTTGCGAACTGTCCGCGAACGTTCGCATTTTTTGCCGGTGTTCGCGAACGGCGTTCGCGAACACCAAATCGGCAGTTCGCTACATCCCTAACCACGTAGCAGAGGGAGTACAGAATGCCACCCATTTTTAATTAAAGTGATTTAGTCTGTGTGTTGGCATGTGAAATTAGAAAAACTAGAAACATAGCTATAAACTCAACATTTTCTGGAGGCTGCATTAAAGGGATTTTTTTTTAATGTTTCCTGCTTACAAAAATTGAAAACAAAAATGGTAAGAAATCCCCCCTGAAAAGCTATTGCTCATCACCAGCCGTAAATAATTGATTCCAAATGAAGGCATATAAATATTTCATAAGGCTGAACAAAATGGGACTTATTGGCAGGATTCTCATGTTAAGCCATGACGTGCCCAGCTGTTAGACCATCAGAGCTGAGGAAACACGTTCTTCCACTGCTTTTTGGGCTTAAATGCGGAGGGGGTTTAACAGTTCTCTGACAGTCTGGGTTCTACATATGGTATCAGCTTAGTTACTCTATAACTCTGCTTTAAAGTCATTTCAGTTACAGATGACGGAATCCTATTGCAGGTGTTGGATTCAACCAGATCCTGAGGTTAATGGCATGATTTTGGGTATTTTGTCCATTGCATTCTTTTTCCCTGCTAATAACAAGCCCTGAAACCCTTCAAAATCCACCCATATGCTCCCCATTGCTGGAAATAGGAATTGCATGAAAATACCAACACAGATGATTAAATGCAATTCTCCCTTGCAAAACATGCACCGGAGCATTGTCTGATGAGAATTACCAGTGGTAGAGTTTTGACACTGTTCATACTACCAGAAAATGACTTGGGGTTTTTATGATGCGCTGCTTTTTGAGAGGGGGAAAAAACACGAGCAAAACACAAAATTCCTGAAATTACAATAGGGCTGATTTACAGATGTTCTGTAATTTTTGCCAATGGTTCCCACAGTAAACAATTTTGTTCTAGCCTGGAATAAAGGCTAGTATTCTAATTATGGCTGTGTTCACGTGTAATTGAGTTAAGTTTGATGCTTCACATGCAACTATAGTAGGAGGAACTTTCCTTGCGGCTGCAGGTTGGAATTCACATGCACCTGCACGTTTTCAGCATGGAAAAAAAAAAAGCTGTTTATTTGTATTTTTCGGATTTTTGAAAAAATATTTTTATAGAATAGATTTCTTTTATGAGTTTCACTTCAGAAAGCAAGAGAGTCATCATGTAAATCATAATATAACATAGAGTAATGAAATACCCTTTCTTTAAACAGTGGTATATACAGTAGGTAGTACAGAAAAGAGTGAAATAAGCACTTTAAAAGGCACTATATAATTAAAATCACAAGCATTGTTTAAAATGGTCTTTTTGTAAATGTTTAGCGCTGCTCGCAATGTAATATCATTCGCTGGTGAATAATACATTGTTCTTTATCGCAATGTGCAGCAGTACTTCTGCGCTTCATTGTATCTACACCCACATATTGGATTTACGGTTCGTTATTGTAAAGGCAAGGTTAGCATTAACACCTGCTCTGAAATTTTGTTAATTATTTTGTCTCAAAAAACCCTTTGCGATTGCCAAATTTCTATTTCTCACACTCCGAATGTTCGCAAAAAACATTTGTATGCAAACTTTGCAAGGAAGCTGTTGAGGTCTCAAATTGGTCATAAAGGACTTAAACCAGGGTCCCGAACCTTTTTAGGCCCGGGGACCAAAAAAAGCCACGTTTTTTTCCAAGGACCGGGGGGCAGGGGTCAGGAGGGTCAGAGGGGGTCGGAGGGGTTGGGGAGGGGTTGGGAGAGGTCGGCGTCTAATTTGGGTTTGCCGGCGTCCAATTTGCATTAATTGGCCAAATCAGTAGCACTTCCATTGTATTTAAACATAATTTAACATATTTTAACATAGCCATGGAGTGCTCCCACAACCCCCCGACTCTCCCCTTCATAATGGGTCCCAAAGAGCAGTAAGAACATTCAGGGGTGCTTCGCCAATGAGGCGAGTTGAGGCTGTCGCCTCAGAGGGCAGCGCCCCACTAGGTACCAGGGGCGGCAAGATGGCGACAGTAGGCTAAAATGACAACAGGGATATTTTCTATGGGAGTTACACCATCTGCAGGGCCATCAGTTGGACAGTTCCTTCTGGGACTCCTTTATGCACAAACAGAGTTTCCCCATCTACAAATAAACCTCACATCTCACTGTATAATCCCAGAGACTTGTTTCATAACATAATGATATCATTTTTGGGAAGCAGAGTTTTGCTTGTTTGGTAATTTCCCCTGGCTTAGAGGAAAACAATCAAACGATCTAAACCACTTGCTGAAACATTCACCTCTTTTTGCTGACTGTGATGAAATGTAGATTATCTATAGTTTGCACAGATGCTATACCCTGGTCAATGCTATACCCTGCTCTGTCTTTAGTTTTATTTCTACACTGTGGTTGTACAGAATCTGCTGTTTATCATACTCCATGTTCTCTATGCAGCAATACAGGATACAACAAGTCTGGTCCAACTCAGATACAGGTCAAATTGGGTGAGGTGCATAGGCAGCAGGGGTAGGAAGGGGATAGAAGTAAAACAGCAGCCCTTATTATTGTAAGACTGTTCCGGAAAGTAAAGAACCTGAATAAATAGACAGCACGGAGGAACCTAAATTTCAGTGCGTTCAGGACAATTACAGTCTATCTCTGCCAAAGGTTCGCTTAAACATTTCCCAGCCATTTGTTTCTGGCACCAAAGGCTTTGCAAAGATGTGTTTCATTTACTTAAAGGGGAAATATAACCTATTTCATGTTTATCGTCCATTTATGGCTATAATACCCCTAATACCTGACACCTTTAGAAAATACCTGCTGTGTGGGAGACCTGTACTTAGTATTGCTCTATGCAGAAACCATTGTTCACAGCTGTTCGCAGACCCTTCTTTTTCTGTATATTTTATAAATGTGTGCGTGTGCGTGCTTAAGCTTCCTAATGCCATGAACAGCACACTATAAAGGTAAATTACATTATTGAGTGTGAACATCATTTATATAAATATATACTGTTAGGGGTTGCCATGTCAATTGAAACAGTGTACTGTGAGTAGATAAATGCTTGATCAGGCCCTTTATTACATATTTACAGTTTATACTTTTTAAAGGGGGCTGTCAAATTCCTTGCCTTCAGAGAGGCAACTAATCAAGAACTCCATCGTCCCCCCACGCCCTAGGGGTTCTGAGAATTATACTATACAAATATCTTGGGAGGTTATTCCTGGAACCATTTTCTAACTTTCTATACAGCACAAAAGCCATGCTGTGCATCCCATAGGGTCTCTAATCCATTCATATGAAGCTGCTGAATGCTGCAGAAGAACAATTTTCAGTGCAGAGCTTTCAGGAAATGGAAAGAAGGCTGGAAAGCCTCTTCAGGGAGAATTACTTGCCAAGCAGAAATGAAAACCAGAGGGATAAGAAAACACGTGTCCCCCCTAACAGTTTGCCCCCCTTCCCCCATTACTTCTTTTATTTTCCATTTACCCGTACAAGGGGAGGATGAAGGGGAGAGACTGGATGCTTCATTTTGCAAGATCATGTAAGGATAGATGTATATTAGCAGTTTGGTTTCAGTGCCTTTGTGCTTGATGCCAGCTGCTAGGACAGAGAAGCAACACAAAGTATTAATCACTCATCTGCTCCCTTTTGTGCCAACAAACTTGCACATATAGTATCAAGAGTAATCATTACCAGGCGGAATTTCAATGCCTCCACCTTTAATCACACTGCTTACCATTTCTGCACTTGGATCGGCACATAGGTGGAGCAGGCTCGCTAGTGTAGGGAGCCCACTTGTGCTTTTCTACCAGGCAAAGCTAGAATTTCTAGTTAAGAAAAGGAAAAGTTGTTCTTAAATTTACAAATTATTTTTAGTAAAATACTTTACATTGATAAAAGTATCCCATTTTTACTCCATCTTAAATGTCCCCAGTTTGAACACTCACTTTCTTAACTGTCTCCAGAAGCAAAGTCAGCACAAGAGCTACTCATAAGGAGCATGTTTTTATTTGATGATCAGACAAATAGACCTAATGTGACCATGTGCTATAACAAGTGTAGGCTGGAGCGCTGTAAAAATCACAACCATTGGACTCAACACACATCTTGCGGTGCGATAAATTTCACCATCTGGCAACCTGACAGAAACTTGTAAGTTTGGCAGATGCCAGAAGAACACTACCTGTCTGAATGCATATTGCCAACAGTGAGGAGTTGAAATAGTCTGGAGCTTTTTCTATTGTGTTAGGGTCCCTGGATTAGTGGATTGCAAATATTAAAGCTACAGTGTACTGTACAATGATATTCCTGACAATTCCACTCTTCCTACTTTATGGTAAAAGTTTGACAAAGGCTCTTTCATGTTCAGCACTTGATCAGAGTGGGGTACAGAAGTAAATTGTTGACATTAGAGTGAAAGAACTTGACTTGCCAGCACAAAATCTTGACCTCAATCCAACTGAAAACATGTTAGATGAATTGGAATTGTCAATGTGAGCTAGACCCGATCACTAACATGAGTGCACCGACCTCACTAATCTTATTTCGGCTAAATGTAAGCAAATCCCACCAAAAATGTATGAAAATGTAGTAGAAAACCTTCCCAGAAGTATAGAGTAGAGCAATAGGAAGAGCAAGTTCATATTCAAACTTTTAGTTTGGAAATGGGATGTTGGCCAGGTAGGTCTGGATTGTTTTGGCCATATTGTGTAACATATTATGTATTTTTCCCAGAAGAGATGGCAGTTCAGACCTAGATTTGCCTTATTGCAGTTATTTGTGTTTGGCAAAGAGATTCAGATGCTGCCCCATATGAATCACTATTCTTTTCCATTGCTTGCAGAGCAATGATAACTAATGCCATAGCAATCATCAACATAGTAAAAATCTTACAAAATATGGATTCACACCTCATCCAGCATGAGAACTTTCTTTCTTAAAGTTTTGTGAGGGACTTTTCTGATAACTGATATGGCTGCCCGTTAGTGTTTAGGTGCCTAAATAGTTATTATATCACCAGTATATTTGCAATATAGAGTAAGTGTTTTGTGATCTCACTACAATATGTATAACAGCTGTCTGATGTGGGTTTTAGGCAATGAGGCTTGCTGAAAATAATTAATGCGTCTCTAAAAAACTTGTGTTATGGACTTGCTTTGGTGATTATTAATCCAATGACTGTCGCTTCATATACAGCAAAAGACTTATAAGTAACTTACTATATAAGCACATACTCCTAACCATGAGGGTAGCCATGTCCAACTTTTCTGGATAGTTGGTGATTAAGCTCCATGTAGCAAATAATAGAAGTGGCAACATATGTACACTTTCCATATTTCAACAGATCTGAATATACTATGGGGCAGATTTACCTAGGGTCGAATATCGAGGGTAAATTAACCCTCGATATTTGACTGTCGAATGTAAATCCTTGGTCTTCGAATATCAAAGTCAAAGGATTAACCACAAATAGTTCGATCGATCGAATGATTAGATCCTTCGAATCGTTCTATTCGAAGGATTTTAATCCATCGATTGAACGATTTTTCTTCGACCAAAAAAAGATTGCAAAGCCTATGGGGACCTTCCCCATAGGCTAACATTGACTTCGGTAGGTTTTAGGTGGCGAACTAGGGGGTCGAAGTTTTTTATAAAGAGACAGTACTTTGACTATCGAATGGTCGAATAGTTGAACGATTTTTAGTTCGATTTGAAGTCAAAGTCGTAGTCGAAGGTCGAAGTAGCCCATTCGATGGTCGAAGTAGCCAAAAAAAAATTCGAAATTCCAAGTTTTTTTATTCTATTCCTTCACTCGAGCTAAGTAAATGGGCCCCTACATGTTGAGTTATATTTTTAAAGAGCTGCAGCATTTTCCAAAAACTTTTGATCTTGGGAGAAAACATCTTATATGAAGCCAACATGTCCTTTGAAGAAGGTGGTCAAGCACCTAATGTGTAGGGTTTTTTCTTGAGTCCTAGTGAACAAAAACAATGTTTTTATTTACTGGGACTGTATTAGGGATCAACCAAGTGCACCAGTCTGTCTGATGTTTTTGGCCACTCATATCTGGAATGCATGAGAACCAACCCTGGGTTTTATTTGTAGCTTCTACTTTTGGTAAAACATAATTTGCCGTTCATTAAAAAAAGATTTATACAAGTTTCTTTACTCACATGAAGAAATAATATTACGTATTTCCCCTCTTCCCTTTCAGAGTGACTAGTTAACACACTTCCGACTAAAAAATGTTAGTGGTGGAGCTTCCATCAACAAGGCCCAAGTAGGGGCCCCAGTTTACCCAATCTTTAACTATTAAACCCAGGTCTCAGATTCTTTTTTTAAGACTACTTAGTGCCAAAACATGGCTGCATAGTTACCAGTGAACAGAGCAGAGCAATGCATAGTCTCTTTAAGTCCAAATATTTATGAATATGCATAGCTGTTATGATGTGTTAAAACAACTTTATTTTAATCTCTGGAGTTTTCCCTACAGCCTTACTTCCTATTAACTATTTGTGTCAACTGTTTTTCCACTAACAGTGACAATTCACACTTTCCACGGACAGAAGAGGCAGAAAGCCATAGTTCTGCTGGCAATGGAGAATAGGTACAAACCACAAGCTTGTATCCGTGTATCTTAGCATAACAGAAAGAACGGAAAAGTGAGAGGCCGCCAAGCAAAATGTATACGAATTGTTTTATGGCTGCCAGATAATCTCTTGTACTTTTTATTACAAAAAGCAAGTTCAATAATCTACAATGCTGACTTGTATGCCAGAATTCAGCAATGTGTGTGAGTGAAGCAGCAGAGCCACAGAACTAGAGGAAAATTGGAGCAGTAACAATTTAAAGAGACTTCTAGCTTTTTATGCTTGTTTTCTGGGAATTAGCTTTGTGGCCCAAAAATGGATTCAGATTACGGTTAGAACAAAGCTCAGTATAATGAAAGAGAGTCATGGAGACCCACAGTAAACATAACTTTAAACAGAGCCAATTTTGAATCTCAGTCTACATGATAATAAGCCCTGAGCTATACTGACGACGCTGTGAACCTGACAAACACAACTGACTTATTACAAATGGCTGCACACTAAAATTGCATGTAAACGCTGTACACACTTGGACAGTTGCAGCCACACTAATTCACATGCATATTCTACTGCACGTTTGCACCTAGGATAAGGCAATACTTATGCTAAAAAGGTTTAATGGATCTCTCTAAACAGATTGTGAGTGAATATAATGTTAATTTTGCTGCGGTTTTGCTATTATTCTCCCATTGCTTGCAGTTTGTTACTGTCACTTTCTCAAATGCATCAGAACACCCACCATTGGCTGTGGCCAAATAGTCAGTGAAGATTTGGAGCTTTACAAGGGTAAACTACAACATGTACCACCTAGAAGCCAGGGAAAACAAAGAGGAATTTCATTATGCAATGAATGCCTAATATTTAATAAATATACCAATGAAATAAAATGAAAGTCCTTTATGCAACCTGCAAATGCCTCCTGCCTCCCTAACCAAATGACATGGGATCCCCTAAACTGCCATGTTTGTTGGAACCTGGTAATAAAATGTATTAAAATAAGCACAGCGGGGTTAGAGGTTTCCATTTCTGACCACTGCCAGAAAGCTGAGAAAAGGACATCAAGCTTGCAGTGCTATTTTATTAAAAGGTACCAGCAAACAAGACAGTATTGGGGGGTCCGATGTGCTGCAGTTTGGGTGAAGAGAGGCCTCTGCAGGAAGCCCTAGTTGTATAAAATGGATTTAATTCTTTTTTTAAAAAACAGAGAAAAGAAATAAAGGTAGATTTGCCCTTTAAGTTTAGTACAGAAGTAACCGTAGATTTATGGGGCAATTATTAGCTTTGAACTCAGCATAGCACACGTTCTGTTCCACCTGGGACCAAGTGAGTAAATATTTACAGTGTTGCACAGTGTACAGAGGGTGCTCTCTCATGTAAATCTGTGCAAACTTTGGTACAGATGCCTCTATTTATTGCACCATGTAGGCATAGAGACCAACACCCACCCACAGGGTTTTAGCATGTACTAAAATACTGTCTGTAGTCCAATCAGGGGCGTAACGATAGAGGAAGCAGAGGGGGCCCAGGAGGTATAGGGGCCCCACGAGGCCCTAATTCATATACAATTTCAATAAATATTGGAGAAACAAGTCAACCTCTAAACATTTTGGGGGCCTAAAAAATTATTTGCTGTGGGGCCCAGTAATATCTAGTTACGCCACTGAAATGGCACACTTCATGGGATGAAGCAAAATATGTGAATATTTGTTATGCCGAGCCAGGGGTTATGAACTTTTCCCATCCTGAATTATTTACCATGTTATGTTATCTCCTGTTTCCTGAAAGGTGCTCTTGAGGGCTATAAAATCCACTCACTAAGTCAGACTTTGTTATTAAAGGGGATGGTAAAGTAATGGAGGCAAACTGCAATTAGGTAAAAGAGTATTGATCTATATATTCTGTGAAATAGATTGTAGCTGGGGACGATGGGAGTTACCCTTCTGCAACAGATGAAAGAAGCAATATTGGACGTTCCTCTAGCCAGTGATATATTTCTAGGCAATAAATGAGATACGCTTCTCTGTACTCAAACATTGGCGTTGGGACTTCATCTCCTGATGTCACTGGGAATCACAGCAAGAATTTTTCTGAGCTTATTTTTCTATTGTGTCATTAAAGAAGGCGCCTACAACTGTGAGCAATGCTAAACTTATTAGCCTTATTAAGAAAAATGTTGTTCAATGAACTCATCTTTAATTATTAGAATATTTCTAGTGTCTGCCCAAAGCTATTCTGTATATCTCCTAAAATCCTCTCCATATTATGGGGTACATTTGCGCCCAGATGCCATCTGAATCTTATCAAATGACCCGTCTGGCCTTGATTGTATCATGGTATAGGAATCTCTCTTGTAATCTTGGCATTATTGTCATATTTTGGTTCTATTTACAATCCCGTCAGACTGTACTGTAGTTATGTTGTTGCAGTGGGAATACCACGTTATTTTTCTGTACATAGAAATGAGTGATGTATTCAAGTGTCGCCTAGACAGTGAGATCTAGATAGTATATCTGTCATACACAGAAATGACTCTAGCAGAAACTGTCCGATGAGCATCTAACTAAGGATTCTCTTTCCGTGAAACTGTAAGTATGCATTTCCTCTTCACAGCACAAAGAACAGATGGTGGTTTAGGTTCTATATTCTGCATCCTAAAGTGCTAGCTTCATATTCTTACTTATATTTTTGTTTAATCGCTATATACAATATATAATACCTACCAGAAAGAACAAATTTCATAAATAAACTCTGAGCAGTAGATCAATAGGTGTGTATCCACCACTAGATCCAAAGCAAACATTGGGTACAACAAACAGCGTTGTACTGGAACATCAGGGGTTGACCAAAAAACCTTATACCAGGGGCCCACCCAAAAAACATTAGACTAGGGGCCCACTCTCAGTACTATTATTCTTCCTCTCACTCACTCAACCTTTATTCTCCTAGGGGCAGATTTACTAAGCTCAAGTGAATAGTCAAAAATATTCGAATTTAGAAGTAATTTTATGGGTACTTCGACCATCGAAGTGCTCAAATTCGATCGACTTCGATCTAATCGATTGATTCGAACGATTCAAAGTAAAAATCGTTCGACCATTCGATAATCGAAGTACTGTCTCTTTTAAAAATCCTTCGACTCAATACTTCGCCAAATAAAAGCTACCGAATTGAATGTTAGCCTATGGGGACATTGTAGATAGGTTTTGGGCACTTTATATGATCGAATAAAAATCATTCAATCGATCGCTTAAAATCGTTCGATTTGAACGATTTTTATTCGATCGTTCGACCGAATGTTTTGCGCTAAAATCCTTCGAATTCGATATTCCAATGAGAAGGATTTTACTTTGAGGGTCGAATTCGAGGGTTTTTTAACCCTTGAAATTTGACCCTTGATAAATCTGCCCCAAAGTCTCGTTTCTTTACATACTATAATCTATTATTCCATCTATTTAGCCTCTTTGTTCTCATAGAAATAGGGAATGGCCATGAAATAGGGTTTAGGGCAGAGACATGCGGTCAGATTCAGGGAGATTAGTCGCCCAGCGACAAATCTCCTCTTCCTCGAGGTGACTAATCTCCCGAATTGCCTTCACCGGCCTTCCCGCTGGCTAGAAAACAAAGCGCTCTGATTGCTAGAATGCAAATCACCGGCGGGAAGGCAGTTCAGGGAGATTAGTCGCCCCAAAGAAGAGATTTGTTGACGGGCGACTAAACTCTCTGAATCTGACTATGTGTCTCTGCCCTTAGCAGCATGAGGGCCCACTGGGAGTTTTCCTGGTATCCCGGTGGGCCAGTCCGACACTGACAACAAAAGTGTCACAAAACAAGTACCTTGAAGAACTTTGTATTAGCTATAGAGGAGCAACAGAGGATGAAAATAAGAGGCATACAGGGGAATTTGGATATGTTTTAGAATTGAGCCAAATGTTTTGGATGCCTACTTAACAGTAGTAACATGGAGGACAAAGAAAAAAAGAGGCCATGATCTGCAGTTTGAGGCTGGCCACTATAAAAATAAAGTTACAACATTAGTTACACTTTTTCAAGTTTTAATGATAAACTGTTTCTTGCTAAGCAAAATAATCTTAAAAAACACTTGTGTTGTAGAAATGGTTTGCAAGTTTTTGCAATTCTTTCCACCACATGGGAAAATGTACAATTTATCATGCAGAAAGCTGTTTAAATATCTTTAGCCAGTCGATGCCATATGTTGAACATGTGTTGTGGAAAGACAGATGCACTTTAAATTGACCTAACAGTACTACAGATAAGCTATATCTCAGCCCCCAATAAGCTTCTCATTTCTGTTACAGATTAAAGACACAGTTATGGCATTAGTTATTAGAAACCCATTATCCAGAATGCTCAAAATTTCGGAAAGGCCATCTCCTATATACTCCATTTTATCCAAGTAATTAATTTTTTTTACAATTTTTCTCTGTAATAATAAAACAGTAGCTTGTACTTGATCCCAACTAAGATATAATTAATCCTTATTGGAAGCACAACCAGCCTATTGGGTTTATTCAATGTTTCAATGATTTTATAGTAGACTTAAGGTATGAAGATCCATTATCTGGAATGCCCCAAGGTACCGAGCATTCTGGATAACAGGTCCCATACCTGTACCATTTTAATCAATAGGAGACTCATTTTAGTGTATGAACACCAGGCTGGACAGTCTAACTAGATGTAGCTTCAATCTACCTGGCAATAACCACATTTCTCCACATTGTCTTAAAGCCTGTGCCTTTATTAATTCATTCAATTGTTGCTTTAAAAGCATTAATAGTAAACGCTGTGAGACAGTTATTCTTTTCCATTGTGGTTACTTACATCCCTGGTTAATGAAGGTCGGAAACAATTAGATGTAAGAGTTGGGGAAATGTAACGTGTTTGAAATAAGAGGGTGGGCACGGGGGTGGGGTGTTATATTCTTTTTTCAAACCGTTTGCTGCAACGTTATTTAGCAAAAAGATATCCCGGTATAGACATTTTATGCTCAAAAAAAGAAAAACTCTTCAAACAAAAGCTCAGAGGCATCTGCACACTCGGCAAGCCAGTCGTAACATCAGTAGTAACCCGCTTGGAAATGTCCTGTTACTTAGATAAGAATTCCAAGAGGCTGAACGAGGTGATGGCCTTATTCAGTTTTGATGCTGCTGGAATTTGAACCCTAGATGGGATACCTGGGTCTCCTGAGATTGCATGCAAATACCCTGTACCATGGGATGTCACACTGTACACATGATAAGGTTAGAGCTTAGAGGAGACGGAGACCAACATTTAAAGAACCAAGGAGCTAAAAGAGGGCTAAATGGGGCCTCTTACATGAGGCATAGGTAGGGTTGCCACCTGGCCGGTAATTTACTGGCCTGGCCGGTAAAATTGATGGTTGATCCCAATGTTATTAATAGGGAAAAAAGATAAATATATAGGAAGGCCGGTATTTTTTTCCAGAAAAGGTGGTAACCCTAGGCATAGGGCTGCTGGATGTCATAAGCAGCATGGTGTCATAGCAATGGATATAGATACTTCTTGTGATGTCAATACAAATGAATCCCATGACCTACAACAGGACCTAACTAGCAGAATTCTAGATGTTTATACATTTCAGGATCATCTATTAGACCAGATTGGTATGTGTGGTTTGCAGTTGGAAGACATTAATCCATGATGTCATACAGAATTTTGGCTCTCCCCCTGTTTGATATCCCGGCTTATCATTTTAGAAATATCAATTTGACAGTCATATATAAAAGTCATATGCATTCATGAAACTATCATGAAAAGGTTGACTTTGTAGACTAATTTTTACTTACAGTATCTGAATTTGACTCCCACTGAGTAGTCATTATAGTATGAGCTAATCAGTTCAGCCTGCATGTTACCATTGTGGGTATTTTGGAGGAAATATATAGTGGATAGCCCATATGCTCATGAGAATTCTGCGTGTAATATATGAGTGGAGAGCCATTTGTACAGTAAATGTAGTGAATCGAGGTGCTGGACAAATCCTCAAGCTAATTTGCCACTCTAATTGACTAGCCATTATATCAGAGATAGTGATGTATGTCAATGAAAACATTTCTCATTCCATCAACTGAGAGGATTGCCAGAGAGTTTGCTTTTTCTCTCTCCTTTGTACAGTAAACATGTGATCCCAATGATCATTAGGCAGTGAAGCCCAGTGGAGTTGTTCCTCAGTACACTCTCCAGATGTGTTTGGCCTTAATGTTCTCCTGGTCCATCCTCAACAAACTTACAGTCCTAATTGCTTCATTATCGTTATTATAGATGCTAGGCTTTTAGCTGACTGTTGCTGTGCCAAAGGGGAATAGCATCTGCTATATGAAACATTTTCAGGACAGGGAGGCTCACACACGTTTCTTCAGCTGTGGCATTTAGTAGAGGAAAGATGGACTGTTCAGTCTGGAATTCATCAGTTGTAGCTGTAAACTTCATTATCCAGAAAAGAAGCAGCGCAGGGAGAAATCACTATCCCTCCTGCCCTTTTTTTTTAACTCCAGCAACGACCAGAAAAAGAAGCAACCCTGTATGTGCATCATCCTCACCCAGACAAATGTATTTGCTCTAAACTGAGCTTATTAGTTACCCCAGATACATTCTAGTACAAGTATGGGACCTGTTATCCAGAATGCTCAGGACTTATTTGGATCTTCATACCTTAAAGGAGAAGGAAAGGTTAAAACGAATTAAGCCCTATCAGAAAGGTCCGCCTAAATATACCAGTAAACCCTAAAAGTAGTGCTGCTCTGACTCAAAAGAAACACTTAATTTTTCCTTCAATTGAGTACACATGGGCTTCTGTATCAGACTTCCTGCCTTCAGCATAAACCTCCTTGCCCTGGGTGTGAGCATGCTCAGTTTGCTCCTCTTCCCCTCCCCTCCCTTCTCTGCTGTAATCTGAGCCCAGAGCTATAAGTGAGCAGGGAGAGACTCAGGTAGGAAGTGATGTAACACCAAGCTAATACTGCAGCTGCTATCCTAAACAAACAGAGAGCTTCTACAGCTTTTTACTCAGGTATGGTAAAACATTCTACAGAATAAATATAGCACTCTAGCTTGCACTATTGCAGCTAATCTATTGGCAATAAAATGCCTCCATAGCTTTCTTTCTCCTTTAAGTCACCTAGAAAATCATGTAAACCTTATATAAACCCAATAGGCTGGTTTTGCTTCCAATAAGTATTAATTATATCTTAGTTCAAGTACAAGGTGCTGTTTTATTACTACAGACAAAGGGGAAATCATTTGAGAGACTGCCTTTCCGTAAATCAAGAGCCTTCTGGATAACGGGTTTCCAGGTAGTACAGGTGTATAGAAGTTGAACAAGAGAAACTCCTGGATATGTGTTGGCTGCAATGGGAAATCTTGAAGGAATGTGGCATTACAATTCACAAGAGAATTCACAGTAAGGGGTGCGTGTCATTTTATACGATTTCCAGCTCACACACAGTATAATTCTGCGGTAGTTATGAGAGTCCAGAGGTTATAACATGTTCTTAATAGATCATTTTATGACATATGGGACTCTACTTAGAGGAGTTCTTGTCACTGCAATTAGAACGTTTTACCAAATAAGAATACAGAGCTATATTTGTCAACTTTATTTGAGTTATTAACAGTATGAGAGAATATTATAGACAATTTGACTTGTATTAAAGCACTTGGGCTGAGGTCTTGTGCCTTTATAAACTCATGGAACTCTTCGGTGACTCCAACCATCCTTATATTTAACAATAGGAGGGACGTTACTATAATGTGCTTAAATGGGTGGTTACAATTTTAGTATGTTATACCATGGCTAATTCTAAGCAACCTTTCAATTGGTCAATTTTTTTCTTCTTTACAGTTTTTGAATTATAATCTGGACCCTAGCAACCAGACTGCTGAAACTGCAAACTGGAGAGCTGCTGACTAAAAAGCTAAATAACTCAAAATCCACAAATTATAAAAAATAAAAACCAATTGCAAAATGGCTCAGAATATCAATCTCTACATCATACCAAAATTTAAAATAACCTTATTTTTTTACTGTGTTACACCAGGGGACAAAGAATGGGGAACAGTTGGACTTGGACCTTTAAAACTCAATGAATCAGCTATCAACATCAAACACATTAATCACTGTCTGGGCTGCAGAATAGAAACACATTTGAGCGTTATAAACCATATGAATAGTAGATATGTGTACACATATACTGTATATAGCCCTTACCATAGTCCTGGAATTGACCAGTTTTATGATTTCCTGTTGTGCACACATTTTTTCATATTCTTTTATCATTGGGAGCACAATACTAGCCACTTTCCATTTTCCTGCAGCATGCATCCTGAATTGCCTTTAATAAATCATATCAACCCTCCTTGTTCTAGGACTGAATATCCATACAAATATGTTTGTTTGTTGCTGTGTGTGATTAAAGTTCAGATGTGATTGTTGTATGGATAGAAGTGTTGGATTGATCATAGCAGTGTTTAATAGGTGTCACTTTAGCAGTGGCAGATTAATGAGGAGCATTGGGTTCCAAATCATCTGAGAGAGCTAAAGATCACTCCATGAATGTGCCTTGCATTGTTTAGCTGCCTAATCTTCTACCAGTAGGTACCATGCATCTGTCTGAACCGGACCCAGACCCAGCAGCACAGATAAAAATATTTTTTTTTAAAGAAAATAAAATTAAAGTGATAATTGAAAAAGATAGATGGGCCCCTAATCACTCTGGGTCCCTAGGCTATAGCCTACGGTAGTCTATTCATTAATCCACCCCTGTGAATTAAGGGCACATTTACTAAGCTTGAGTGAAGGATTCGAAGTAAAAAAAACTTCGAATTTTGAAGTTTTTTTTTGGGTACTTCGACCATCGAATAGGCTACTTCGACCTTCGATTAGGACTTCGAATCAAACGATTCAAGCTAAAAATTGTTCGACTATTTGACCATTCGATAGTCGAAGTACTGTCTCTTTAAAAAAAACTTAGACTACCTACCGCCACTTAAAACCTACCGAGCACCAATCTTTCTAAGCAATTTCTGTTCGAAGGAAAATCGTTCAATCGATGGATTAAAATCCATCGAATCGAACGATTTTTCCTTCGATCGTTCGATCGAAGTATATGCGGTAATTCCTTCGTATTCGAAGTCGAAGGATTTTACTTCGATGGTCGAATATCGAGGGTTAATTAACCCTCGATATTCGACCCTCAGTAAATGGGCCTCCCAGTAACCTGTTGGTGGCCTGATGGAATCATGTAGGTCATGCAACTATAAGGCCAATAAGAAGTGTTTCGACTGTTTTGTTTGTCTGCAAAAAAAATGTGTCCTTCAAAATGCCTTTCCTCATGACTATTTTACTAACAAGGATGCTAATTTGCACAAATACATTCACCCTTAACAACCAATCAGAGCGTTCCTTTACTCTAGCATGTAGTACACTGGACAAAATAATTGCTAATTCCTTGCCTTTGGTAACTGTACTGGTGTAGATTGGCTCAGTATTTGTAAATGATCCCCAACTGCATATCCATTAAACAGCTATTGCTTAGAATACTGACTCTGCTTCATCAAATGATACTCCATTAATGACAAAGCTTCCTTTCATAGGGCCAGGGGTGCTTCGCCAATGAGGCGAGTAGAGGCTGTCGCCTCAGGCGGCAGCACCCCACTAGGTACCAGGGGCAGCAAAAATGCTGCTCCTGGTACTTTAAGAGCAAATTTCCGGGGGAGGGGGGGGGGCAGCAGCAACTGCTGCTGCCTCAGGCGGCAGAGGGGCCAGGATCGCCCCTGCATAGGGCAACAGTTTTAGCTGCACCTGATTGGGAAGCCATTGTTGCCATACAAGGGTTTTGGATAACTATAGTTCTCATTAAGGGGATCACTGCAAAATAGACCAGAAAATAGACCAGAAAACATTATTTTATGGTTCATCAACTTATGCTCAATATTCAGACTTAATAGAATGTTCATGGGATAAACAATGGGATACATTTTACATCTGGAATCGAATTAGGACATAAGCTTTTCTCATCTAATTGAATTTTGGGCAGTCTGTTTGCCCTCCCATTAAATGACAAATCAGCACTACAGTTCCAAGAAATGCTTGGAAAATGTATTGCAATTAAAGGCTGCATGTTTCTGTTTTATATCCTTAATTAGGACATTAGTCATTATTATATTTGACTGTATTAACTGTAATCAGTAAATTGTGAAAACTCAACTCACTTCTAACAATATCATTTGGGTGACATTATAACAGTATTAACGCACACACACACACACACACACTATTAAATAGTTTAATTTACAATATATATATATATATATATAGTTCATCGAAGTTCAGGCACTCTCGAAAATCACATATGAGGTAGATCAATAAATGCGTTGCAGTTTTTTCCTAAAGGGAAGTCCCAAATTTAAAAAAATATATATTACTAGAAATCATATTAATCATATTAATCAAACGTATTACTCTCTGGCTGTAACTGACCAGCTGAAAAAAAATTACAGTTTTACTAGTAATGCAAAATATACCACGGAATTAGTTTTTTGCAGCAAATGTAAATGATTTGTTGATACACTTGACAGCTGGAGACACCTGACAGATTATACTGCAAACACAAAGCTTATTCTTATAAATAGTGCTGATCTTTCATTCTGAATGGGCCTACAGAGAAAAATACCCCAAACTGACAAATTTGCACATTTCTTTGCTGGTTTTCTGCCCTTAAAGGGGCACGTATGTTTACCGTTCTGCTGGCAGTGTGGTTGCGTGAGGTTCCTGTTTTTTCACTATAAGGTTGGCCACACACACACTAAATATTCATGTATATTGCTTGATATAAACAGATTTAGGGTGGTGGCAGATGGGGAGACTAGTCGCCAATGACAAATTTCCTTTACTTTGGGTGACTAATCTCCCCGAAATGCCTTCCCGCCGGTAAGAATATGAATACAAATCGACGTTGCTTCAAATTTCTAAAGTCGCCCGAAGTTTCCTCATGAGGCAACTTTGGGCGACTTCGGAAATCCTAATCGATTCATATGCCATCCCGCTGGCAAGAATACGAATCGCATTGGTGGCATTTGAGGAGATTAGTCGCCCGAAGTAGAGAAGATCTGTCGCTGGGCGACTAATCTTCCCGTCTGCCACCACTGGTAAAGGGGTGGTTCACCTTTAAGTTAACTTTTAGTATGTAATAGAATGGCCAATTCTAAGCAACTTCTCATTTGGTCTTCATTCTTTATTTTCTAGAGGTTTTTAATTTAAATGCCTTCTTCTGACTCTTTCCAGCTTTCAGAAATGGGTCACTGACTGCTCTGTAAGGCTACAAATGTATTGTTAGGGGCAGATTTACATAGGGTCGAATATCGAATATAGGCTCAATATTTGACTGCCGAAGGTAAAACCTTTGACTTCGAATATCGAAGTCGAAGGATTTACCGAAATTAGTTAGATCGAACGATTCGAAGGATTTTAATCCATCGATCAAACGATTTTTCTACGACCAAAAAAAGCTTAGAAAGCCTATGGGGACCTTCCCCATAGGCTAACATTGAGGATCGGTAGGTTTTAGGTGGCGAAGTAGGGGTTCAAAGTTTTTTTTAAAGAGACAGTACTTCGACTATCGAATGGTCGAATAGTCGAACGATTTTTAGTTTGAATCGTTCGATTCGAAGTCGTAGTCGAAGGTCGAAGTAGCCAATTCAATGGTCGAAGTAGCCAAAAAAAAACATTCGAAATCCAAAGTTTTTTTTATTCTGTTCCTTCACTCCAGCTAAGTAAATGTGCCCCTTAGTGTTACTTTTTATTACTCATCTCTCTATTCAGGCCCTTTCCTATTCATATTCCTGTATCGTATATAATTCTATGCATGGTTGCTATGGTAATTTGGAACCTAGCAACCAGATTTCAGAAACTGCAAACTGGAGAGCTGCTGAATAAAAAGCTAAATAACTCAAAAAACAATAAAAATGCCACCTTGTCTCAGAATATCACTCTCTGCAACATACCAAAACTTCATTTTATTAACTTAGTTTAAAGGTGACCAACCTCTTTAAGGTCCCTCAGCATGAATGTTACTGAATCAGCCCCATAGTATTGTAATCTCAATCTGTTTAAAGACTTATTTTCTGAACTGTCTCATAAATGATAACTCCCAACTAGTTGATATGTGGGTAGGTAATGTAAGAGCAGTGTCGGACTGGCCCGGCGGGATACCGGGAAAATACCCGGTGGGCCCCGACCCTAGTGGGCCCCCGCCGGGCCAGACTCCCTCTCCCAAACAGTTTTTTAAAAAAAAATTCGGCACATCGCAGCGCCGTTTGCGCATGCGCAACGTTTACGCATGCGCGCCTAGCGCCGTTTGCGCATGCGCGATGCGCCGCCTTGGCAATTATGCCGAGCGGCGATTCACCTTACAAGTAGGTGGGGGGGGCCCTGGACACCAGTCCCGGTGGGCCCCGGCCCCCCAGTCCGACCCTGTGTAAGAGAGAGTTTTGTCCTGGGTGGGTGGAATATCTGCTGGTGAAATATCCAAATGTGCAAGTTGGAAAACACATGCACCGTTCATATTGTTAATGTTTTTCTCAAACCAAATTTTCAACCCCCTTTCTGGCCTTCTGGATTGTGACTGTAATGTTTGCTTTTTCCGTTGCTTTGTACGCAGGTATGTTTATTTGGTTATACACACAAACCCTTGTCCCATTAGTGTCATGTTGAGTCAAACTTTGGTCAATAGATACTGAAGGATGTGCAGACTTGTACTGCAGTGCATGTACCTCTGTTGTAGGACTGCTCTATCAGCTCAGAGGGACAGCAGCAAATATGGAATTTCACATTTTTTGAATAGTTAGTTGTCAATACAAATGCACGTGCTTACTACATTGCTCT
This sequence comes from Xenopus laevis, assembly GCF_017654675.1. NCBI lineage: Eukaryota > Metazoa > Chordata > Amphibia > Anura > Pipidae > Xenopus > Xenopus laevis. The sequence goes on along the minus strand of NC_054384.1, from coordinate 92,148,916 downwards.
GGAATAGTAACAGGGCAACCCTTTTGCATAACTCCCAACTGTTCCGTTTTTAGGGTAAGGGCCCACCTGGAGATTCGGGGAGATTTAGTCGCCCGGCCACTAATCGCCTCTTCTTTGGGGAAACTAATCTCCCCGAACGGCTTCCCCCTGTCCTCTGCCTGGTAGAATGCGAAACGACGCTTCGTTTTCTGAAGCCGTACGAAGTTGCCTCACGAGGAAACTTCAGAAATCGAAGCACCGCAAGTGCATTGCCGCAGGCGATTTTTCATTTTAGCAGGTAGAAGGCAGGGGGAAGGCAGTTCGTGGAGATTGTCGCCCCGAAGAACAGGCGATTAGTCGCCAGGCTCGTGTGCCCCTGCCCTTAGAGGGACAGTCCTTCTTTTGACAGCTCAACCCGCAGTCCCTCTTTTTTACTGGAAAGTCCTGATTTTCTCTGCACCGAACAGGCAGAAAAAGAAACAATGTTTCTAACTTAATTGGCTTTTGGCAGAGAGCCCAAAACAGCCACAACTGCAGATAAAATACTTTTGCAACAATTTTGAGATAAGCAAATAATTAATTGTAACAATATAAGATAACAGGTCCCTTGGGAGAAGTTAGATTCACAGCTTAAAGGGCAATTCACCTTCATTAGCAAAACTGTAATAACTGAAAAATTCTACAGAAATATGTTTAAACTTTCATAACCTGCCAAATTTTGTAAAATGAACATGGTAATTAGGGGGTGTGGCCACAAAATGCGCATGGTCAAAAAATTCCCTGCACTGCGCACGGCAACTTTTTTGTCCCTCTTTTTATTTCCAAAATGTTGGGAGGAATGCCTTATGAAATAAAAAATAACAAAAGTGGTATCAAAATGATAACTTTATTGGCTAACTAATATAATCATAGCAAGCTTTCAGAACATTTTAGTTCCTTTTTCAAGCTGATTACAATGAAGCTGTGTGCTTCCAGGGAAAATGACACAAACCACCATTGTAAATCTTATATGTCTACAAGGCGGGCTACTAAACTGCCTGAAGTTTGCTACATGTCTAGTAACCCATAGCAACTAATTAGTGTGTAGAATTTACAGGCTGGCACATATCTGATTGGTTGCTATGGGTTACTAGATGTAGGCAAGTTTTAGACCCTCTCTTTTTAAGAAAAGGAGCTCTTTACTTGGGGGTGTCAAAAGTTAAGCACCCCCCAAGTGTTTGTATATAATCACCTCACACCCTGGGCCGGTGCTCCTATCAGCAGAAAACTTCACTGGCCCTGAGTTCTTCCAACGTACAAGTATGTACGCTGGAAGTATCACTTTGGGGTGCCTAACTTTTTGCACCTCCAATTAAATATGCCTTTACTTCTCCTTTAAACATAGGTGCCATTTGGGAAATGTGTATTTGTGGCCAGACATGCGTTTAACATGCAGCAGACTGTCAGGCCGCAACATTGATGTAATTTAGATGGAAGCTGAAAATGAGGTTAAACCAATTGCAGTCACTCAATCAGATACAGAAAATGATCTTTGTCTGTCTCTTTTTCCTTGCACAGGAAGAGAAGCAAGATGGCTATCAAAGGTTGCCTGAGCGTTACCAAATATTTCCTGTTTGTCTTCAACCTGTTTTTCTTCGTAAGTACTTTGTTTTTACTTATTTCTTTGCACTTAATGATTCCAGCTGTGAAGCGGGGTGGCACCCTCTAAGGGTAAATCTATGGATAGTCTTTAATATCTTGATTAAACTGCAAACGAGCCTATTGAAATCATTGTATTTGTTTGTAGAGCAGGAACTCAAAGAGCAATCCTCCAGGCAGACTTGTAAAAACAGGCGTTTATTGAAGCACAAAAAGCAGTAATAATCTGCCCTTTGGTTTGGTGAAAAGTGTTAACTGAGTGGTCAAGGGGACTGAGGCATTTTATACCCAATTAGGAGTCCCACCCACGTTTTCATAGCATGGCATGTAGTGTCAGGTTCAAATCATCTCTATCGTTCTAGCAATAGCCTCTGTCTGTTTGGATACAGATTGTTAGTGATCATGGGCACCAATTACTACATGTGATGCCCTCTGCTAATAGGGTTAGGGCAAGGGATTGCCACATGAAGTGTTAGCCCAGCAATTCTAGGATTTATACCTTTTCTGGAAAGAAAATTTCAGTCTTACTATGTCCATTTCCTTCTTCCTTAAAGGAGAATTAAACTCTAAAAATGGATATGGCTAAAAAAGCCATGTTTTACATACTGACCTTATTGCACCAGCCTAAAGTTTCAGCTTTTCAATAGCAGCAATGATCCAGGACTTCAAACTTGTCACAGGAATTCCCCATCTTGTGACACTAACATGCTCAGTGGGCTCTGAGAAGCTGCTGAGAAGCTAAAGGTGGCCATACACAAAGAGATCCGCTCGTTTGGCGATTTTGTCAAACGAAAGGATCTTTCCCCCGATATGCCCACCTTGAGGTGGGCGATATTAGGCTGATACAATGGTGGGCCCTAGGGCCCAATGATCAGATCATAATGCAGGTGTACGGGCAGTTGGATCGCTGGACTGCATCAATGAACAGATGCGGTCCATGTGACTTTCGGCCACATATAGACTGTGGAAACCCATTGGAGGGGCCCATACACGGGCCAATAAGCTTTTATCGGCCTGTGTATGACCATCTTTAGCTCAGGGGTCGTTGCAAATGATCAAACAGAAAATGAGATTGGCCTGTGATATAAGGTGATGTTACAAGTCTGTATATTAAATTTGGATGCTAATTGCACTGGTTTCTGTGCTGCCATGTAGTAATTATCTGTATTAATTACTAATCAGCCTTATATTGTGACATTTCTATTCTATGTGTACTGTATATTGTGAGTGGGTCCCTAAGCTCAGTAAGTGACAGCAACACAGAGCATGTGCAGTGAATCAGCAGAAAAGAAGATGGGGAGCTACTGGGGCATCTTTGGAGACACAGATCTTTACTACTAAAAGGCTGTGGTTTCCTTGGGCTGGCGCAGAAGCCCAAAACATCACGTACAACATTTCTACTACTTTAGTTTAGCTTTACTTCTCCTTTAACAATAACATTGACTTGTATTTACAAGGGATGCACCGAATCCACTATTTTGGATTCGGCCAAACCCCCGAATCCTTCTTGAAAGATTTGGCCGAATACCGAACCGAATCCGGTGGAAAAGGGAAAACATTTTTTACTTTCTTGTTTTGTGACAAAAAGTCACGCAATTTCCATCCCGCCCTAATTTGCATAAGCAAATTAGGATTCGGATTTGGTTCGGCCTGGAAGAAGGATTCGGACTAATCCAAATCCTGCTTAAAAAGGCCGAATCCCAAACCAAATCCTGGATTCAGTGCATCCCTAGTATTTACCCACTGGATAAGTAAAATAATGACCAATTAGTAACCATTTCTGTTCCCTCCTATGCAAATATACTGACGGTAGAGGTATATATGGCAGTGCAGCCGTTTATAAAGGTATGGGATATACAGTATTATCCAGAAACCTCCAAATTATGGGAAAGTCATCTCCTCATTTTTGTGATGAAGCCAAAAGACAAAATGTATGTTCAGCACAATCCATATTTGTTGCACTCATGTTGAACATAGGGAATACTTTAATACATAAAAGTGACACTTTAAGCGACTTTCCACTATACATGAATTAGAAATGATTCATAAATATATATTTGCAACACAAAGCAGTATTTGTATATGTCTTTGTGTTCTGCATTTACTGCTGGTTTTGGCTCTTGATGTAGCGGAAGTGAGTTTTCCTCCAGGTCTGATACTTTTTAAGGATCCAAAACCAGTAGTTGAAAGAATATAAATATCACTTACCGTATATACCCGAGTATAAGCCGAGTTTTTCAGCATCCAAAATGTGCTGAAAAAGTCTACCTCGGCTTATACTCGGGTCAGCGGTACCCGACCAGAGTAGCTGAGATTGCAGTCACTTTTAATCATTACTATACCAACAGTTCACTTGGGGAGAGACTGCAATATCCCACAATGCCCTCTGTTGGTTATATGAAAGAATAACAGTGCGCCCTCTGTTGGTTATATGAAAGAATAACAGTGACTGCAATATCACACAGCGCCATCTATTGGTTATATGAAAGAATAACAGTGACTGCAATATCACACAGCGCCATCTGTTGGTTGTTTGAAAGAATAACAGTGACTGCAATATCACACAGCGCCATCTGTTGGTTATATGAAAGAATAACAGGGACTGCAATATCACACAGCGCCATCTGTTGGTTGTATGAAAGAATAACAGGGACTGCAATATCTCACAGCGCCATCTGTTGGTTGTATGAAAGAATAACAGTGCGCCCTCTGTTGGTTATATGAAAGATTAACAGTGACTGCAATATCACACAGCGCCATCTGTTGGTTAAATGAAAGAATAACAGTGACTGCAATATCACACAGCGCCATCTGTTGGTTGTATGAAAGAATAACAGTGCACCCTCTGTTGGTTATATTAAAGAATAACAGGGACTGCAATATCACACAGCACCCTCTGTTGGTTATATGAAAGAATAACAGTGCGACCCTCTGTTGGTTATATGAAAGAATAACAGTGACTGCAATATCACACAGCGCCATCTGTTGGTTATATGAAAGAATAACAGTGACTGCAATATCACACAGCGCCCTCTGTTGGTTATATGAAAGATTAACAGTGAGTGCAATATCACACAGCGCCCTCTGTTGGTTATATGAAAGAATAACAGTGACTGCAATATCACACAGCGCCCTCTGTTGGTTATATGAAAGAATAACAGTGATGGCAATATCACACAGCACCCTCTGTTGGTTATATGAAAGAATAACAGTGACTGCAATATCACACAGCACCCTCTGTTGGTTATATGAAGGATTAACAGTGACTGCAATATCACACAGCGCCCTCTGTTGGTTATACGACAGATTAACAGTGATGGCAATATCACACAGCGCCCTCTGCACATGGTAGTGGGACAGTGGGACAATGCACACAGTAATCCGTTTGGCAATTCTCTGTCACCTTCAACTTTGCAAAGAAGTCCGGTTGATCGCTGGGGGGGTCGCTTTGGCAGAATGTGTGCTGCTGGGAGACAGGGCTGTAGTTGTGTCTAGGCTTATACTAGAGTCAATAAGTTTTCCCAGTTTTCGTAGGTAAAATTAGGTACACTTCACAATTTTTAAAACAACTGAAATGTTTCAATTACTAAATAGCTCAGGATTACATTTTTTTTATGAAATAAAAAGTGTTTTTGCTGAGATTCCAATTTAATATCATGAATCATTTGATACAAACATCCCTACGCAATCATGTTTCTTCAGTGGTGCAGCTGCATCGACTGTGTTGAAATGAGATTAAAGGGAAATCCTCCCCAAAATCTGCTGTCTATATTCAGCCGTGTGCTTGTGTTACCGACTTTCTGGAGCGGATCTGAAAGGGATACTGTCCTAACCAGTTATGTATGGTGAGCTACAGTTCATTACAGGCTCATGGCACACAGCGGCGTCTACATGCCAGAAGAGAAAAGCCAATCCACTGCCTATAGTTTATATGTGGAAGGGCCAGTGTATATATGGCACAACACGTGTGCCATTAGCCAATGTGAAATAAATCTTACTCTCCATCATTCTTGCTCTGTTGGTCCTGATGTTTGTGCTCTCTGATATAACACAGACCTGGGAACAAAGGCAGGCATGTTCTCTAAAGTGTTTGAAGATGAATTATTGTATTAAAGGATTACAATTAACCCCTAAGCAATGATTTGCTGAGCTCTGAACAGCGAATACAGTATATGTCGGCTCTTGCTTTTGACTTGTAGGTAAGCAAACTGTTTAAGAACTGAAAAGACCTGGAGACTCAACTTACATTAGAAAAGTAAACAATTGCGTTACTGGCACAGTTTGCAGCCTGGCATGGGGAACAGAGGTAGAAATACTTTACAAGAGTACTTTTAAATGTAGCTCCAGTGTAATTTGGTTTGAATTGTTCTTTTTTGTTTTGGAGTTAGAAATATGCTGCTATTCTGGAACAGCTACTCTGCTGTATTTCATACACAAAACAGACTAGATCCTAGTTTGCAAGTGAAACTGCAATAGATATGCACTGGTTATCTAGTATCAGTTGTGCATTTCAGAAATTCCAATGTCATTTAGTTAGCATATCTGGAATTTTAACTAGCCTTGTTCAGACTAAAGACTCTAATTTCCAACAAAGACACATGTGAAACGATGGTAGTGCCATCTCTTATCCCAATGCTACTATAGGTACCATCTCTCCTTACTACACCTGCTATCCCACAGTCACACTCCCTTCCCAGAGACTATTATCCACTGTTACTATAGGCACCATCTCTCCCTACTATACCTGCTATCCCACAGTCACACTCCCTTCCCAGAGACTATTATCCCACTGTTACTATAGGCACCATCTCTCCCTACTTTACCTGCTATCCCACAGTCACACTCCCTTCCCAGAGACTACTATCCCCACTGCTACTATAGGCACCATCTCTCCCTACTATACCTGCTATCCCGCAGCCACATTCACTTACCAGAGACTTTTATCCCCACTGTTACTATAGGTACCACCTCAACCTACTATGCCTGTTATCCCACAACCACAATCTCTTCCCAGAGACAATTTCCTTCAATGCTAATATGGACATCAACTCTCCCTACTATACCTGCTGTCCCACATCCACAGTTCACCTGCTATGATTTGTTGACAATAAAGTCCTATTAATTACAGGTTGCCTTTCAATGATAGCTGGATTAGTTCTTTGGCAGCTGCTTGTAATCAAAACTTCCATTTACTGGTCATCTCACCTCTCAGTAACATCTGCCAAGTCTTGATGAATGGGACATTCCTGTTTTTAAGCACAATACTGAAAGTTAAATGTCCCATGTACATGTGTTTGTATCGGCCCACTAGATAAACCAGTTTCACTGAGTTTTCTGTCCCTGTAGATGAATACAGGAATGAAGCAGAGCAATGGTGTGGTTCAGGTTACTGAGAGGAGCAGAAAGGGGCCTATAGCATTTTCGAAAATCATCTTAATAATATTGGCAATGATAAATAGTGTATGGGGCCTGATTTCATTTTGGGATAAAAAGGATATGAAATAATACCTTTTCTGTAGCACCCCCTTAAATCCTGTTTGGGTCTTTGTCTGTTTTGCAACTGTGTGTCCTTATATGTTTCCCCAGAAGCAAGTGAACAGTGTTACATGGGGAATATGTAGTTTGAGGCCTAAATTGGTTCTCAAAATGGTGCATATCCATAAAATGAGTTCCATTGGGTTATATAAATGTCCCAAAACACACTTAATTTTAGCTATAAACGTCCTAGTAGATATCTCTGCAGGTCTTCTCCTACTTAGTTTGCATGTGCAGTGTCTTGTTTAAGGTGCAGAGTCCCATGTGGCAGTTAGCAGCCGTGGGCTGGAGGCCAGCAGCAGAAGGAGAGTTTAAGCACTGTATGTTGCATTCTGCTGTCTGCAGGAAGAGGTAGAGTAGCCCTTTGTCTTAATACAATTATTTTAGAGCCCTTTAAAAATGGCCTCTCATGCTAGGACACAACATGAGAATCTTGAATGTTTTATGAGTAGATGGCCAGTCAGCCTTCTCTTACTTTTTGTGAGGAGATGTAGGGACTGATGGGGCATAAGCTAGTCATCATGTTACATCCATTTGTTCATATTGCTGCTCTGAATGGCTATATATAAAGGACAATGGGGCATATTCATCAATGAGTGAAACAAGAGTTCACCACAGTTTACAAAAGAGGAACATTCCAGGTACACTTGGATTGGACCTTTTAGGGCCACTTGTATCAAAGGGTAAAAAGAGACCGTGTTCTTTTTTCTCTTTATGATAAATATACCCATTGTGTAGGTGGTCTGGTATTACAAATTACGATGACTTTATTTACGTTGACTTAGTTGTTGTTAGATATGTGCATGGAATGGGACTTTTGTATCTTAGTGCCACATCATTGCGTCTTTATATTAATTCAGAAGTAACAACAAATGTTGTGCAGTGAGGTTGGGAGGCACCATGTCTAATGCCTAAATATTCATAAGGGTTTGTTACAGTGAGAGCTGTGAAGATGTGGAATTCTCTCCCTGAATCAGTGATACAGGCTGATACATTAGATAGCTTTAAGAAGGGGTTGGATGGTGTTTAGCAAGTGAGGGAATACAGGGTAATGGGAGATAGCTCATAGTACAAGTTGATCCAGGGACTGGTCCAATCAGGAAGGAATTTATCCCCCGCTGAAGCAAATTGGAGAGGCTTCAGATGGGTTTTTTGCCTTCTTCTGAATCAACTGGCAGTTGGGCAGGTTAAAATAGAGTTCAAAGGTTGAACTTCATCCTAACTTACTATGTTACTATGTATGTCTGGTTAAGCCACACCCCGCTTCCACTGCTTCTGTGATTGCTGACCAGTAGCAGGTACACCGAAAGCCTTGACTGGGTCCACCAGACATGATTGATACCAAAACCACAATGCAACTCTGCTTGGGGGGGGGGCTTTCACTTTGTCACCTTTTTTGAAGGGAGAATTCTCTTGTATCATTGATTTCAGAGGTTCTTGGAGCTGTAATGTGGATTGTTAAGAGTCCCACTCTTGTTTTCCAGATCCTGGGAGGCATGCTTCTCTGCTTTGGGCTCTGGATCCTATTTGACAGAGGCAGTTTTGCAACTATGATAGGTAAGTGAGATCATTCGCACTAAATTCACCTACTGTTCCCTCAATTTGAGACTGTGAACTGTAACCTGGATGTTTATTCCTGTGAAAGGTGAAGAGCATAGCAACACAGACAGTGAGCATGAATAAGTGGTAGGTGTATAAACCTAGCTCTCTAATATAAAACTAAGATCATGTTGTAAATGTCTCTATTATCCCCCACAAAAAAAGAAATATGTAATAAAAAAAAAAAAAAAAAAAAAAATATATATATATATATATATATATAGATATATATATATATATATATATATATATATCTATATATATATACATATATATAATTCCAGCTGGATATAATGTAGTTACTGGGTCCCACAGCAATATTTCTTAGTGTTATAACCCCTAAACAGCAAGGATGATGTTCTTATGGAATTGCTTAACAGTTAGAAGAACCACAGGTTTATCATTTATTTTTTTGCTCCTCAGCGGTCACTAGGTCTGCTGCCTCTGTGTTATTCCTATGTGAGTTGGAGAGCAGCAATAAAGAGACTGGTCAATATCCCAGTCCTGTGTCCAATATTTCCTTCTATGCACTGGGTAGTGCTACAGACCAGAAAAAGACTGTTTGTTGGACCCTGTAGTCCTCTGCTGGTTTCATGCTTTTCTCAGCTTTCAAGAAGATTCTCTACATGTGATTCTATCATATCCCCAGTGTTATTTTTAGTCTGTGTATAATTACTGTAAGATCGGAAAACAACCGTGCTTGAAATTCTTATTGAAATAACAACTGACCTTAACTTTATCTGCAGACCAAGGACCCAAAAACATTTTTATTCAGATACTACTGTCAGTAATCAGTAGCTGAGTAGGAATAGCTTTTGGGATACGGATAACTGCATCAAGAATAAAGGCAGTTAGTAGTGTAGGTAGCTATGACGACTAAAGGCTATAGTATGTCAGTGAATAATCTGGGGCTACTCACCCCAGATTGCTTCTCATTCACATCAATGAATCAGTTAATAGTGCTGCTCCAGCAGAATTCTGCACTGAAACCCATTTCTCAAAAGAGCAAACAGATTTTTTTATAATCAATTTTGAAATCTGACATGGGGCTAGACATATTGTCAATTTCCCAGCTGCCCCAAGTCATGTGACTTGTGATATGATAAACTTCAATCACTCTTTACTGCTGTACTGCAAGTTGGAGTGATATCACCCCCTCCCTTCCCCCCCCCCAGCAGCCAAACAAAAGAACAATGGGAAGGTAACTAGATAACAGCTCCCTAACACAAGATAGCAGTTCCCTGATAGATCTAAGAACAGCACTCAATAGTAAAAACCCATGTCCCACTGAGACACATTCAGTTACATTGAGAACAAAAACAGCAGCCTGCCAGAAAGTATTTCTCTCCTAAAGTGCAGGCACAAGTCACATGACCAGGGGCAGCTGGGAAATTGACAAAATGTCTAGCCCCATGTCAGATTTCAAAATTGAATATATAAAAATCTGTTTGCTCTTTTGAGAAATGGATTTCAGTGCAGAATTCTGCTGGAGTAGCACTATTAACTGATGCGTTTTGAAAAAAAAACATGTTTTCTGATGACAGGATCCCTATAAAGAAATGTAATTCAGCTGTTTAAGTTACCAGAGAAGGCTTTTTGCCATCCTGGTAAAGTGCCAGCTGAAGCAGGGTTCTAAACCTTGACCCTTGCCACTACTGTGCTAAGCCTAGCCCTTTATAATGACAACATAAACTTTAACCCCAGTGTTAAGCAGGGAATTTTTGTACTACCAGAATACATCAAATCTACCTGAAACTCAGCTGCTTTGCAGTAGAAAGAACAGTTGAAGAACTGAAGAAAGTTAAATGTAAAATAAAAATGAACTTACCCAAGGTTGTGATATCCAGGTCGTCTTCAGCCCACAGGTTATAACTAATTCATCCCTTTCTTAATGGTTATATGGTCCTCTGTGCTAAACATGAATTGTTGTTTTTAAATACTTCTTCATAATAAAGATATTGGGGTTTGAACTAGATAGGCATATAAATGTATGTACCGTAATGGCTTTCTGCATTTTTCATCATATTGCATACCACTGACAGAAAAGCCATTTATCAATAATATTCTGAATTGCTACAGTATGCGAGTAAAACCCTGGAATATATGCTGAAGGACTCAGTCTGTATACATTAGTGGGCCCAGTTCATTTGGTGGTCATATACAAGCTGAAGACAAATGTATCTCTGATATCAGATGGATTATTCAGGTCACAAGCTTTAGCAGCCGGCTTGGCCTCTTTAGATCAAGTCTCTTGCTGTTATTGGTGAGAACTTCTTCTTTCCCGTCTTATTAGCTCCCTTTCTAACCAGCATTACTGGGAATAAGCAGTATGCTAGATTGACCTTGCATGTATTTGCACTCAAAGCTTAAATTATCAGTTCCTATAATGAATCAGGCTGCTATTCTCTGAAACTTTTTTCATTTCCTTTTTATTTTTATAGGTAACAATCAAACCGAGACAGAACCAGCATTAATGCTAAATCATTTTCCATTGTCGTCTGAATTAATTTCTTCAATGTATAATTAAATAAAATTGTTACAAGGAGTTAGGTGCATGTCTATATGTCATTTTTCAGCTCACTGCGCAGAGAATCCATCGGTATTGCCCAATTTTGCTTCCATAATTTATGTAGTTTGGCAAACATGGAATATTTCTAAGCCATTTTTATTAGGGATGTGTTTAGTTTTAACAAGCATCTTATTTGAATGGCTGAAGGGCCAGAAGTTGGGAAACACTGCTATGAAGTCTTACTGCTGTCATCCACCTCTGTTAAACCCAGTGGTTAGACTTGTCTTCCAGAGTAACAGAGGATTCCCATTGGGCCCCAGCCAAGGACAATGCCATCAGCCCTTCCTTATTCTTTTCTTATTCCCATCATAGGAGACAAATATTACATTTAGTACCATCTTCATCCCTCATTCGTTGTGAGAGTGGGCCCTGAATGTCAGTTTCTCTGATGGGCTCTAGTCTGACACTAGAGCAGTCTACCCACTCTCTTTCAACACGAGTAGCATGAATAGGGCTCAGGATGAACATCTTGGCAGTTGCTTAATCACATAAAGTTTTTTAATTCATATGCTAAACAGGGCAAGCAGGGAAAGTGAAGCTACTCCACGTTTGGTCCGTGCGAGGTAAATACAGTAATTAGATTACAGTATACAGGGTCATTAAAGACTCCTGCTTACAAAACAGTCACAACAGAGGGAAAGGGAGAGGATTGTATGGATAGTATATTGGTTATCTTACCTCGGATTACCATATCTATCTCACTAAACATGGAGTAGCTTCACTTTCCCCGTTTACCCTATTTAGCACAAGAAATAACACAAACCATAGATTTTTCATTATTAAAGGTGATGGCACATGCAGGTGTAGATGACAAAACGTCAAAAAATACCTTTGTATTGCTATTGCATTTTGCAAAATGTACATAATTAAAGTGTTTTAACCCTTCTATATCTTTAACTGTTCCTACATATAGCCTTGCATTATGAAGGCCATCCCTACTTGTGCCCACTGAAGACAGCTCTGATTTACATTAAAAGGAGAACATACTGGGCTCAAAATAGTTCATTATATATTCTGCCCAGCTAGAGGAGGTTTCGTGTATAATAACTCACTGCTAATAAGCCAGCTTTCTACCATAGAACAAGTTTGCACACTGCTACCTGCCTTAAATAAATTGCTACAGGCCTCTGTGCTTGGTTTTTTAATTATCATTTGCCTTCAGATCTTATAATACTGACCTGCAGGTATGGGACCCTTATGCAATGTGATGTCCTACTCAGGGACCCAGTGCCTCTGCCTGGGAATATCTTTCCTAAGACCTTTGTCAAAACCTTTTGCCCATGCAGGATCTACAGGAAAACAACCAACATGCAATGTCCTTGCTATAAAAGTCTATTTTACAATAACACCTACAAGACTTTTTCTCTTGGACATCAGAAGAGGGCAATTCTACTGTTTCTACACATGTGACATATGCCTGTAAAAATGCATTTTAAAGCTGGTAATGGTAATTAAAGTTTCCTTTTATGAAGGCTGTTGCATAAAGCCACATTAGTGACTAGGGAATAATAATAAACAAAAAGAGTCAGAGGTGCTGACATGTATGAGTTTGGCAAGCACAGTATTTCCATAGAACAGAAGAAAAAACTAAGAGAAAGGAGAAATGAAAAGGGAATGTGTAGTTTCCAGGCTGTGTTCCAACATGTACATTTCTATGCTTGTGTGATGTCTCCAGGCGAAGGCTGAAAAGTTTTAAACACGAGAGAATGAGAGAAATTAAGTCGTTGGTAATTACAGTATATAACCCTTTTCTGATCCCCACCTTTGCCTTCTCTCCTTCAGGCTCCTCGGTGCCCACCTTGAAGGTCTGGTCATATGTCTTCTCTGGCGTGGGAATCCTCACCATGCTGCTGGGTTTCCTAGGCTGCCTCGGGTCACTCAAGGAAATCAAATGCCTGCTGGGATTTGTAAGCGAGACCGTATAGATTTATTTCCCTACATCCATTAATAAGGATTGCAGTCATCCAGCTACTGATGATGTACATGTTTAGGGGGTGCTAGGACGGTAGTTGAGCTGTGGGAGGAGCAAAGGTTGGAAACATGTTGTTGCTTTTCTCATTTTAAAGATATTAACATTTTTTAAAGACATTTTGGCAGCAAAACATGGCCTCTGAGTATCTTCTGCACAGAACTGGTGCACATGGTTAATTGGACAGCAGCTTGATTCCATATCAGTACAGACCTTACAAGATGTGTGTTCAACCCTTCTGCACCATTAGCTTAGACACTTCTTTATTTGCCAGAGGGAAACACCTGCATTCTCTTACATGCCTGTAACCAGGGTGCATGTATAGGCAGCAGGAAGCCTGTTCCAAAGTCATATTTGGGTGGGGCAGTATTGAGGTAGCATGGGACTAATAATCAAGAGGAAGTTTACAATAATATAATTAGAGCCAGGGTTGTTTTTAGTTGTGGTGGTTTCCCCAGCAATACAGAATATTTGTCATTTAATTAAAGCAACACTGTCCAATGTTATTGTTAAAATGCAACTCCCATCACCCTGTGATAGCATTTGGTTGTTGTTGACTGCTTCAAGTTGTACTTCATAATTAACTGAAGGGCTGCCTTGCCACCATTTATTCCTGCTTTACTTATTATCCGAAAGTCTTCCTACCTGCAGCTACTGCTCTTCAGGGCAACACTTGAGACTCCCCTTTTTGGATCTTAAAAAGTGATTATTAGTTGGGGACTTTTATTTGAGTGACTTTTTTTTACTTTAGATCGTAAAGTGCAAGGGCTATCCTATTACTTGTTACACATAGCAGTCCAACCAGGAACCATTTTTCTCAGCGACATCGTCAATAAGTAGTCTTGCCGCACACGCAGCCCCTCCGGGTGCAATGGAATGTTGGCAGACCTGGCACTCTAAAGCTTTATGGAAGCAGCCATTTATTCCTGGCCTTTAGCCTCTGATTAAAGCTTTATGGAAGCAGCCATTGATTCCTGGCCTTTAGCCTCTGATTAAAGCTTTATGGGAGCAGCCCTTGATTTCTGGCCTTTAGCCTCTGATTAAAGCTTTATGGGAGCAGCCCTTGATTTCTGGCCTTAAGCCTCTGATTAAAGCTTTATGGGAGCAGCCATTGATTTCTGGCCTTAAGCCTCTGATTAAAGCTTTATGGGAGCAGGCATTGATTCCTGGCCTTTAGCCTCTGATTAAAGCTTTATGGGACCAGCCATTGATTCCTGGCCTTTAGCCTCTGATTAAAGCTTTATGGGAGCGGCCATTGATTCCTGGCCTTTAGCCTCTGATTAAAGCTTTATGGGAGCGGCCATTGATTCCTGGCCTTTAGCCTCTGATTAAAGCTTTATGGGAGCAGCCATTGGTTCCTGGGCCTTTAGCCTGTGATTCACTTGGAAATGTAACGCAACAGAGCTTGGCTTTAGGAACAGTTATAAAGAATCCATTGTGGACCATTGTGGGACTCCATGAGTTTGCTTATGACAGTGTAGCAGATGCATTTGCTGAATCAGATGTATTTGTTACATACAGCTCCAGTTCATATTCATAGCCTGGCTTCTGGTGTGCAGCTTCTCCCCTGAAAGGTGTGTCCGAATAGATTTTATAATTGCCTCTTTTCATTTATCACAGAATGACTTCAAAAGCATTCACCTATAATTTAATCATGATCAAAAGAGAGAGTAATTATGAGCATTTATATAGCAAAAATACATATTTTTATGTGTGGGAGAAAACACGATGAACTCCATGCATGCACGGGGATCATACAAACTCCTTGGAGATAATTCACGTCTACAGAATTGGAATCAGGTCCTTCGCTCTGTGAGCAAACCTTGGTTGACATTATCTTTTGCAGAAGTGAATATCCCTGTTTCCATAGGCTAAGAATCCCTTTTCCGAGCGAATCAAACACAGATCCTATAGTTTTACTGCACAGAAATAATGACCGGTTAAGCGACAGTTAATTAAATTTTGGTTCTGCATTTGTGGTTAATGTAATAATATTTATAGGAGTGGGGAACAAAGACTTCTGTTTTAGAGCATGAAAGATGAAACAGAATGCATTTTGTATGACATTAGATTTTCAGGCTTTTGAAGGTCAGCATCTCCCATTGTTAATAATATACGGGGAGCCCCTATTATGCCCTAACATGCCCTTGTCTGACCAAAACCCTGCCAAATTAGTAAATTCCACCCACCTAGGAATTCAGTAGTTTGGAACTGTATTCTGAAAGCAGAGCCATTGTAACAGATTAACAAAATTCTAGCTACATTTAAGTCCAAAAGTTTATTGCTATTAAACTGTTTTAGTTTTTGGGTGCTCGTTATGGTTTTTTTAACAGTTGCAAATCCTATTTGGTCACAGTTCAGCCAATGTCTGAGAGAACTTAATACATCTTTTCACTGTATTGCAATGACATTGAGGGGGTTGTTTATTAAAGTCTGAATGCCAAAAACTCAAAAAATTCTAGTTAAGTATAAAATCTGAATTTTTGAATTTTTCGAGATTTATTATACCCCCGAAAATCCGGCATCTCAGACCTGCCGAGGTTGTATATAAGTCAATGGGAGAGGTCTCTATCCTATTTGGAAGTTTATGTGGTCTGCTCTGGAGTTAGCCAGAAATTCCAAGTATTTTTTGGCTTTTCGGGCAAAAATCAAAAAAACTCAGGCTTTTTGGGAAAAAGCCTGAAAATATTGAGCCATTCTGGAAAAAAATCGCACAGTTTGGATTTTCGCTCAATTTGTTTGTGTTTGTCCCGATCCAATTAAATTGTGCTTTTTTAATAATAAATAAGGTCCAATTGTGGATTCTAGTTTGGTCAAACTTTTTTATTAAAATAATCAGAAAAATTCAGATTTTGATAATTAAGACACCCCATCGGAAGGAATTTCACATTGCAGTGTCCTAACAGACAGATTTAAAGGCACAGTTCAACTCAACAGAATCTTACTTATATTCTGCCCTATGCTGCACCTTTTAAGCAACACCCACAATCCACCACATGCACCCCATGTTCTGCATGGTGTCCATGCCAGATTTTCCATCAAGGAACGTGACCTTTCAAAAAAGTTGGGAAATGTATTAGGAATGTGGTTCTATTACAGAAACTTTCTCCCTATCTCTTATTCAAATGGAGCTAGATTAGTAAGTAAGATTGCCAGACCCAAGCAAATGTTGTATCTGTTGTTACATTCCATGCAACCTTTGCATTTGTTATTTTAGACATTATTTACACTTTTTCTATATTTTCTCTAACCCCTGAATGTTTTTTATTTATACTTTTGCAGTATTTTGCATTCCTTCTCCTGCTGTTTTCTGCACAGATCACCATTGGAGTGTTGGTGTACACTCAGAGGAATAATGTAAGTAGCTGTGTGTGTATATACATATATAAATATATATATATCACACACAGAAATGGACTCCATTTTGTGTGCAACTTGCCGATGCATGCTTCATTATGCCCCTAGCTCTGCTCCTAGCTAGGGTTGCCACAATCTGGTCAATTACCATCTCTGATGGCACAACCCTGGTGGTTAAGGTGGTAACTCTACTCGTAGCCTGACACTGCCTGTTTCTGGGTGTTTTCTCCAGGCAGATTTAGCCAAGCACAGGTGTATGTTTGCACTGTAATGTATTGATCAAACAACCAAAACTGAAATGCTCCCACCACCAAAAAAAAGATAGAGAGGTCAATATTATATACTGACCTGTCAATCAAAACAAGTAACTTGATTATTTCCAAAACAGTACAGGGATTTAAATTCATTATATTTAGGAAGCATCTTGTTTCCATGAGCTGAAAGTGTTATTAAATTTTAGTTTTTGCCCTTTATAGGGACAAAACATTCTTACATTCTGACATAATAAGTGAAGCTGAAAAACACATCAATCAAAGTGAACCCTTCACTCCTGGATTCCTGTTTCACTTATAATGGGTCGGAGGAAGTCAGAAACAAAAGTCTTCCAAGCACTATAATGTTATACAGATAATAGCAGTAGCGTTGCATTATATACTGCTGCTAGGTAGCCACCCCCTTCCTAAAACAATTACGTTTATTTACAAGAATAATCCCCAGGAATGTGTAACTTCTCTTAGGGGCAGATTTATCAAGTGTCGAAGTGAATTCGAGGGAATTTTCGAAGTAAAAAAATTCGAAATTCAAAATAATTTTTTGGATACTTCGACCATCGAATAGGATATTACGACTTCGGATTTACTTTAACTTCGATTCAAATTAGAAATCGTTCCAATATTCGATAATCGAAGTACTGCCTCTTTAAAAAAAACTTTGACTTCAATACTTCGCCAAATTAAACCTGCCGAAGTGCTATGTTAGCCTATGGGGACCCTCTTACACATCGAATAAAAATCATTAGATCGTATGCTAAAATCGAACGATTTTTATTCGACCGCAGGATTGCCAAATTTGATGAAAAAACTTCAAATTCAATATTCTAAGTTTTTTAATTCGATGGTCGAATTTCGAAGTTTTTTGTATTTCGAAATTTGACCCTTGATAAATCTGCCCCCTAATGTTACGCTGAAGTCAGACCTTTTCCGCATAATCTTGCAGTAGGATGTACAGTAGCTGATTATTCTGGTTAGAATGGTAAGTGGACTGTGGCTTTTCCCAATGTATGCAGCAGGGATTGTCCCCAAGTGAAGCCCATAATCTCTCTACCTGTATTGTCTGCATTGCAGTTTGACCACACAGGCTGTAGGCTGCCCTAGCTCCCTACCAGTCTATCACACACACATGATAGATCACGTGCAGTCTATCCAACATGATAGTTAATTGCGCTAAGGGGCCTATTTACTAAACTTGGTTTTCTATTTTTTTCACGATTTGTATATTTTCTCTAAAACTTTTGTATTTCTCTTAAGCTCTGAAAATTCAAGCTTTATAAATTCATTAAAACCTCTAATACAAAACTGCACCAAGTAAAAGCTGTCGAGGTCCCATAGAAGTCAGTGGGAGGTGCTCTGATCGGTTTCAGAATTTTTTTGTAATTATCTGACAAGCTCAAATTTTTAGAAGCTTTTAAGCTAGGCTGTATAACCCTGTGTGAACAGGCACGCTTTGCCGTTGGAGAGCAGAACTCTCTGAGAAGGACTAGGCAACAAGGAAGGTACGTGTCTGGTGTCCCCTAAACTTTGCGCCCTAGGCACGTGCCTCTTCTGCCAACCCCTAGTTCTGTCCCTGCCAGCAAGCTGCATACAATATAAGATAGAGACAGTAATTTTAATTTAGAATTTAAATAAAATAAATAATTGCACCAAAGGAATCTCTCATTAGCTGGAGTAGAATAGGCATAGGCACATATAAAATCTAAATCTGCAGAGATATTTGAGTGAAATTCTGACATACTGTATATAAGCTATTCTATTCTAGGCTACAAATATCCTTTTAAAGGAGAAGGAAAGGCTAAAACTAAGTAAGCTTTATCAGAAAGGTCTCTATAAATACACCAGTAAACCCTCAAAGTAATGCTGCTGAGTCCTCTGTCTTTTCTTTCCTTCTATTGTGTATACATGGGCTTCTGTATCAGACTTCCTTTTTTCAACTCAGACCTCCAGGGCTAGGGCTTGAGCATGCTCAGTTTGTTCCTCTCTCCCTCTCCCCCTCCCTACTATAATCTGAGCCCAGAGCTATGAATGAGCAGGGAGAGATTCAGGCAGGAAGTGATGTCACACCAAGCCAATATGCTGCTATCCTAAACAAACAGAGAGCTTCTAGAGCTGTTTACTCATTAATGGTAAAGCATTCTGCAGAATAAATATAGTGTTATAGCTTGCACTATTGTTGCTTATCTATTGGTGATAAACTGCTTTGTTAGCTTTCCTTCTCCTTTAAATATGAATCCTTATAAGGAACCCTGGAAGGTACAAGAAGACAACTACTCCAACCTAAAGAAAAAAAAGGAGCTAAATCATTGACAGTTCTTCAGGCCAATGAGTTTTGTGGGACTGATATGGTTGGAGGGTTAGCCAGTTATACCCAGATTTTGGTGATATAAACTGAAAATGTTGGGTGTAAGGAGCAATTTCACTGTTTGATTTCACTGATTGCTTGCAAGCTAAACTTACCCCTTTTGATATGTTACCTTTTAGCTGAGTACCAGACTGGGTACCATTGTTGAATCAGTTATAAAGAACTATGGCCTATATGCAAACCAGACAGATTTGGAGGAAGGCTGGGACTTTGCTCAAGAAAAGGTAAATAACCCAAAGAATTATACTACTATTTTCAGTTTTAAATTTGTCCAAAACATAGAAAAGGCCTAAGTCTAAAAATAGTATATAAAGCCTTTCATTAGCCAGTCTGCACCAGAAGAGGTTAAACCTAAGAGCAATGGGTCCACCATTGTTGTCTACTCTCTCATGTTCTCATCTTCATATGACTGATATAGGCAACAATGACTTCTTAATATAACCAGAGAGGATTACCATGGCAGGTCGAGTTCAGCGTACTCTGATTGACTGGTGATGGGTTTAAAAATTTTAGCAGAACATCACACAAACTAACCTCCATTTCTGCATATTTCATGTCAGCAGAGACCCCTCCCTGTCTCCCATTAACGTGTACAGAATATTATAGGGGGAAAACGTCCATTCCACAACTGGTGGTTTTTCTACTTGGTTTTGTATCTTCTTGTTATGTCTTGTCTCTGTCTTTTCCATTCCCTTCATGTTTGTTTTTCTCTTATTCTTCTCGTTATTGCTACTGTCCCATATACTGACCTGATTTATTCTGCAGATGCAGTGCTGTGGCTGGTATGTACCAGAGGACTGGCTGAAAAACCATAAGATGCAGAACATATCCATAAACCTGTATCCTTGTTCCTGCCGGAATGTTTCTGCTTTCCATACAAACAGCAGTGTTAACTCATCCATGGAATTCCCAGAGGCAAAGGCTGGATTCTGCATCTCTGGTGCCAAAGACAAATGGCCAGTATATCAGACAGTAAGTTCAACTTAACTGCCATTTACATGTAGGTCTATATGAATATACTGCATCAGTAATGGCAAAGGTTTAACACTCTTTCCTTCCCTCTTTGGGTTTGATTGTTAATTATAGAAACTGTTAGAGGTAAAAAGTTGGTTGCATTGTTTGTAGACAATTATGCCTTAGATACTGAACTCCATCTTCCTTTCTTGTCCTTTTTTTACACCAGGGTTGCATGAACACTCTGCAGGCATTTCTCCTAAATAACAGCATCACCATTGTCGGCGTGTGTATAGGTATCGCTATGCTGGAGGTGAGTAAAGCGAACTGATTTCAAAGTAATGAGCAATCAGAGTTCCATGTCATATGGAATTATTGACTACAAATGAAGCCATTGTGCTGTTTAGGAGGAAATATCATGGTAGTAAAGGTAATCCAGCCAAAATAAAATGGAAAATCTTTACCGCAGTGAAGCTTTGGCTGGCGTTGAGATTGATAGAGAAAAAACAAAGTTCCTGACCGAGACAGATCTACATTTGTATGTACAGAACTAACAATGTCAGTAGTGTACTACATACAGTATTAGAAGTGTTTTTACAATAAGAAAGGTGACTCGGCTACAAGGCACGACAATTCCTGAGGGCTTTGTGTGCTACAAGTATTATGTGTTCTGTTGTAAGGCTACAGCTGTACTCTTTTCTACCCATTATTGGATGAAACACGTTTTTGCTGTCAAGATGAGGACAGGTGTTTTATTACTCCAGTGAAGGGCCTAGGGGGAAGCCAAGCCAGTGTTGGGGTTCTGCTATCAATTGGGGCCATACTTTGTAAGTTACACTTTGGGGAAGATTTATTATTTTCGAATGAAAATAATTCGAATTTCGAGGTACTTGTTGTGTACTTCGACTAGGGAATAGTCCAAATTCGATTCAAATTTGAAAAAAAAAATCGAAAATTCGAATATCGAAATTTATCATGTACTGTTGCTTTAAAAATTCTACTTCGACCATTCGCCATCTAAAACCTGCCGAATTGCTGTTTTAGCCTATGGGGGACCTCCTAGAACCTATCTGGAGTCAATTGGTGGACTTTGAAAAATCAAAGTTTTTTGGGGGAAAAACGTCAAATCGAATTCGATCTAATGCGTTATTCATAAGATTCGTACGAATCGAATACGGCTGATTCGGACCTAATCGACCAAAAAAAAAAACTTCGACTTAATTTCGAAGTTTTTTCAATTTGACCCTTGATAAATATGACCCTTAAAGTGGACCTGTCACCCAGACACAAAAATCTGTATAATAAAAGTCCTTTTCAAATTAACATGAAACCCAATTTCTATATTTTATTGAAGCATTCATAGCTGTTGTAAACTAATTTAAAAATCGCAGTTCTCAATCAAATATTGTCTGCCCCTCTTCTATGCCTGAGGCATAGAGGCGGGGCAGACAATTACTTTCACTTTCCATTCAGCACTTCCTAGATGTCACTGCTCTCCCCACATTCCCCTGTTCTCTTTACCATTTAATTGTTCTGGTGCACAAACAAGCTTCTGAGATGATGCAAGGCTTGTCTTAATAACAGTGTCCACAATATGGCTCCTGCCTGCTTGCTATAATTATGAATTCCCAGACTGAAGGAAACAAGATTCAAATAATTTATATAGTTTAATTAAAGTTCATTTTGCTTAACTAAATAAAATAAGATTTTGAATATTTTTTTTGGATGATGGGTCCCCTTTAAAGACTTGTGATTGCAGGCTGCTGTTTTTATGCAATTCATATAGGAGGCAATATAGGAGGCAATAAGGCACTTATGGGAACTCTGATGCTACACTGTTAGCAAGAAAGACCCGTGACAGCAAAAGCAAAGAGACAGCAATGGCTACATGTGGCTTTGTCCTAATATGTTATTTTGATAGCAGCAGGGTGAAAAATTATGCAGAATGTGATATTTATAGACTGATGTAGGTTTAATTGAGTAAAGACTTATGCCAAAATATACCCAAAAGCCCCTTTCTCTGGTTGCATATTATGTGTTTAAAAAAATCCATGACTTTTTTTACATTTCAAATTTACCACTCAGTTCCTTCAGTTCCTGGGCCAAGTGCTGGTTTTGGTTCTAGAGAAAAAAATAACTAGAAGTTCTTCGGATGATATCCTCTTCTTCCCCGTCAGGTTTTGCCTCGTTTGATGTGATTGCTGTGCTTGCCTTTCTTCTCAATTACTTATAGTGGTGGCTAATTAGCCATATATTTTGAATGCATCACATCTTAACACCCTTATGTGACAGGGTACTTAAAGGGATACTGTCATGGGAATTTTTTTTTTTTTCAAAATGAATCAGTTAATAGTGCTGCTCCAGCAGAATTCTGCACTGAAATCCATTTCTCAAAAGAGCAAACAGATTTTTTTATATTGAGTTTTGAAATCTGACATGGGGCTAGACATTTTGTCAATTTCCCAGCTGCCACAGGTCATGTGACGTGTGCCTGCACTTTAGGAGAGAAATGCTTTCTGGCAGGCTGCTGTTTTTCCTTCGCAATGTAACTGAATGTGTCTCAGTGGGACATGGGTTTTTACTATTGAGTGCTGTTCTAGAGCTGTTATCTTGTGTTAGGGAGCTGCTATCTGGTTACCTTCCCATTGTTCTTTTGTTTGGCTGCTGGGGGGGAAAAGGGAGGGGGTGATATCACTCCAATTTGCAGTACAGCAGTAAAGAGTGATTGAATTTTATCAGAGCACAAGTCACATGACTTGGGGCAGCTGGGAAATTGACAATATGTCTAGCCCCATGTCAGATTTCAAAATTGAATATAAAAAAATCTGTTTGCTCTTTTGAGAAATGGATTCCGGTGTATAATTCTGCTGGAGCAGCACTATTAACTGATTCATTTTGAAAAAAAATGTTTTTTCCCATGACAGTATCCCTTTAAAGGAAAACTATACCCCAAAAAGCAACAGATTTTATATCAAATTAAGTGGCATATTAAAGAATCTTACCAAACTGGTATATATATTTAAGTAGATATTGCCCTTTTATATCTTTTCCTTTGAGTCCCCATTTTATGATATTCTCTGTGCTGCCTCAGAGATCACCTGACCAGAAAAACTGCAGCTCTAACTGTAACAGGAAGAAGGATCCCAAGGGGCGGCCCTTAGTTCATAGAATGGCAATTTTCTATTTAAGATTACCCAATGGCCCATACTATTAGCAAAGTTTATTATTATGAAAATGATTTATTGACATGAAGCAGGGTTTTACATATGAGCTGTTTATGCAATATCTTTTTTATGCAGACGTACATTGTTCAGGAGTATAGTTTTCCTTTAAGCATCACTTAAAATTTTAGAGGTGCATTTGTAGGGTAAATATAAACCTTACAGTATATGTTGGCTTTATCGACTAGAAGTATGAATGTGCAGCTTACTGCATGTCAGAGGGGGTTGGATATGGGGTCCCTGCAGAAATGAAAATGCCAAAATACAGGCTAAACAAAGTACAGGTTTGTTTTAGGAAACACACAACACTGTATGTTTCCCATTCAACACTGTATGTTTCCCATTTCTTTTTCACTTACACTGACTGATTTCTATTCCTCTTTTCTGTTACATTCTGACCGTCTCCACGTGGTGCCAACTCCCAACACACATGGAGTATTTCACAACTACTCAGCTTATTTGGCTTGGGTTTCTCTTCCCTTCTGTATAAGTACAAATGTTTATCCTTGGAAATATTTTGCAATACTGACTTAATTTAAAGTTCCTCTTTAATGACCTACTTACCATAAAAAATGTTTTTTTTTGGTGCATTGTGCTTGAAACGTTGGAGTGATTGAGAGGTAGAATGGGGGCTTTGCCTGCTGTTTGAGTTTTCCTTCTTTCTCTGTGCCTGTTTGCTCCCCTGTTGGTGTTTTGTGGACTGGTCCTTGCCTCTATTCTGAGCAAATCTGCATATGAGTAGCTATTTTATGTACAATCTTAATAATATAATAGTAATTTACTTAACATTGATATCATGACAAGGGAGTGAATCTGAGGCAAATGAAGCAAATATGCTGCCAGGATCATATCAAACCTCTATTTATAGAGAAGAAACTTTTTTAAAAACCTAAAACACATTTCCCAACCAAATATGGCCAATAAAGGTAGAGTAGTGAAGTCTTTGAGATTTATAAGCCTTTTTACATTGACATGGACACTAGGGGGGTTATTTATAAAATCCGAATTTTTCTCATGTTTAAAAAAAAAAAAAAAATCCAACCAAACCAGAATATTTATCATTAAAAAAAACATTTAAAAAATCGGATTGGGAAAAAATGCTAATTTTTTGGATTGGTGCACGAAAAACCCGAATTTTTCACACTTGACGCCTGAAAAGTCGTTGTGAAATCAGCAGAAAAGCCTGAAATGTTCTGATTATTGTACTAAACCCAGCACAGACCATATCTTCAATTTGCAAATAGGACCTCTGCCATTGACTTCTACAGGACCTCGACAGGTTGAAGATGGAGTATTTTCGGATTCTGACTTTTTGCAGCCTCGGAGTATAATAAATCTAAAAAAAAAATAGTTTTTTTTCCCACTAAAAATTTGGATTATATAGTAAAAAAAACTCAAGTTTTTCACATTCGGACTTTAATAAATAAGACAATAGATTTCACTCCTTCACATGTGTGTTAAGGGATACCAACTTCCCTACCATCCCCAAATTATATATAACATTCATATCTGCTCAGATTGTTGCAAAAGATTGAAATACTAGGGCTAATGAGATGCTGTACATAATGAAAAGGCATTAAAGTACCAGATTTCATAGGCTTTAAGCTCAACAGCAGGTACTTTAAAGGAGAAGGAAAGGCAAAAATGAATACCTATTTCCCTGTAATCTACTCCCCAAGACCTACCAAATCGCTATGTTTGTAACTCACATATATTAATCCTATCATGTAGAATTCATCTGCTTCTTCTGTTCGCATAATCAGACACACAGGCGCCATGTTAGTAAGGTAGCGTAGGCTTCCTATTCTTCTTTCACCTTACTGCGCATGCACGCATTTCACTGCCTTCCCATACTGCTTCTGTTACACAGCAGCCACTTCAGTTATCTTGTTCCCGGCCCCTTCAGCCTGCCTCTCCAGATGGCTTTTAACTCTTTCCCCCCAACCCCTACGGAACGCATTTTAGGACATCCTGCTGCGAAATACATCTCCTTCATGCGATGTCCTATGTTTTCGGAATGGTGCATCTGTTGCTTTTACCGTCAGTCATCGTCCAAATCTGCAATCGCACCTGCGTCCTCTACCCTTCATTCTCAGCCGTCATACGAACTGCGCCCTCAGTCTTCCCCCTCAGCCCTCCACCCTCGCTCACCACTTCAGAAAGTTATGAATAAGACTGTCGGCTGAAAAGAGAGATCTGAGGGGGAGTACTGAGCAGGGAGGGCGGAGGGACGAGGACTAAAAGGAAGAGGACTGAGGGCGGAAGGCAGAGGATTGAGGGCGGAAGGAAGAGGATTGAGGGTGGAGGATGGAGGATTGAGGGTGGAGGATGGAGGGCTGATGGCGGAGTTGGTAAGACTGAAGGTTGAGAAGGGAGGGTAGAGGACGGAGGTGCGATTGCAGATTTCAACGATGACTGACGGTAAAAGCAACCGATGAGCCATTCCAAAGACATAGGACATCGCATGAAGGAGAAGTATTTCGCTGCAGGATGTCCTAAAATGCGTTCCGTAAACCCCTCCTTCTCCAGAATACTAGCTGTTTCTGTGTCTACTCACACAGAACGGCTTCTTGCAGCTTGTTGAAACTCTCTCACCCCCACCTTCTTCAATCGAGTAGCGCTTCCCGTTCCTAGGAGTGTTCTTTTGTCCCGGTCCCTTCTGCTCCTCCAGCACAGCCCCTCCCATGAGCGTGCCAGGACACACATGCGACTACACACTAGAAACTTTTGCAGGGACGCTCAAAATAAAAAGTATTTTGCAAATAAAATATGGCGCTTGGCAAGGGAGAGGGCTGATTTAGCAACATAAAATCCTTGAAACCAAAACGTAAATCCGGTAACATGCAAATACAAATGCATATGCAAATGGAAGCTCCCCAGTACATGCGCAAAACAACTGAATTATGCCCTATGCGCTTCAAGGCTGCCTCGGGCAGCAGGGAGCAAGAGCCTGAAAAAATAGTGACGTCACCCAACTCACACACTGCAGTGTTCAGACAGCTTAGCTACTTCTACATGAGACCACAGAGGAATCTTTAAAAACGGTCAGTGATTTCTATGTCCACAAGACTTTGTTTAGAAGGCTATTTCTGTTTTGACTTTCCTTCTCCTTTAAATCACAACTGTCAGCAGAAATCTAAATTTTACATCTGTACTGCACGGAATAATGCGTTTTCAGGCAAACTGATGAAAAACTCAGAATGGAGGGATGGATCCTTTTACTTGAATATTGTATGTAACCAGTTTCTGTCTGTGACCCACAGAGACCTTTATGGAGAATACTGGCAAGGTAAATGCTTATTAATTCTGGATCCTTAATGTGCCAGTCTTGAGCTGTCAGGCTTCATACCAGCAGCTTCACTGTGAATAATGGTGGCCATACACAGTGAGATCCACTCATTTGCGATGTCGGCAGACGAGCGGAACTCTCCCAAATATTCCCACATTGAAAGTAGGCGATATCGGGCTGCTCTGATCGTGGGCACCAGGGCGCAACGATCAGATCAGAATGGTGGTTAGACGGGTGGTCAGATTGCGGGACCACATCAACGAAAAGATGCGGCCGCGATCCGACTGGATTTTTCACCCGGCCCGATCGGCATCTGGCCGACTTTCAGACAGATATCGATCGGTAAAGCCTGTCGGAGAGCTCTAAACATAGGCCAATAAGCTGCCGACTTAGTCTGTCGGCAGCTTTTATCGGCCCTTGTATAGGGGCCTGAAGGTTGCAATGTGTTCTAGTGCAACTGAATGTGGGGCCTATGCTGTTGGTTGGGAAATCATGCGGTGCATGTTGCTTTAATTGTGAAACATTCTTTTGTTTCTGATTCTTTTTATGTTTTGAGTCAGGGTTTCCCTTTTATCATGGACCCTTTGGACTCAGTAGCTTGACACTGCCTCCTGCTGGCTGATGAGCAAAATCTGTTATGCAAAAATGTGTTTTTTGAAAGTTAGACTTTCGGCTTGCACAAGCATTTGGTCAGCTATTTCGGAGTAGATTCACTAAGCAGGATGTAACTTCTGTGAACTTGATTAACCCCTGGTAATTATTTACCAAGGTGGCAAACAGTAGTTCTGGGCTTAATTTTGGAAACACCAGGGTCCGGAGCTCTAAACTTTGTGCTATAATGACAGGTTACCTAAAAGGAACATTTAGTTATTAGGTTTAATTAGTAACCTTACTGAAGAACATTGGATGGGTTTCACATTTACAGAGCTCTAAAAGACCCAGAACAGAATTTAATGGTTTGTCCAGGTAAATAAATACCATGCCTGAGTACACCTTAAACTGTGGGTGCCCTTGGGTCATTTTATTTATTGGTATTTATTTGTATGGATGAGCAAACCTAGTTCATAGTAGTTAGGTTGGTGTCCCCAGGGCCATATTTGTAATATAGACACCCAAGATCCCATTGCTTGATGTCAATGTTCTTAATATGGAGATTAATTAAGATATAGGAAGCCCAGTATTTGTTTCTGTTTTTTTTTATAATTTAGCAGCACCTTAGAAGTGACCGGAATTCTTTCCAGTATTACTGCAGTGGGGGAGGGGGGAATTATCAGACTGCAGCAACATTTAGCTCTTTGCAGATAGTGCTACAATGCAGATGAGCCCTTATATGTATGCCTTTAAGAAGTAGCATCTCCATGTAAACACATATAATCTCTGAATAGTTTTGTTAAGTCCTTAAAGGGCAGTTAAAGGTAAAAGATGAGTTTGCCCGCATGTTACTTGTATAGAACTGCTGTATAGCTGTTCATCAAGTGGTCTGGAACGCCTTACAGATCTGCAGTGATAACACTTACACTTAAAATTGAAAAATAGCATCATTCAGTGAGTTGGGAGATTCCAGCAAAATCCTGCTAGTTGCCCTTGCCCTGAGAAACACCTTCTTCTTTTTGTCTCCTCATCAATGAAATGGGGCATTACCCACAACCAAGTCCTCTGGAGTCATGTGATTATTCAGCTTCAGGCTGTAGCGTTATCCATCTGAGACCTTCAGGCTGTAGCATTATCCATATGAGACCTTCAAGGAGAAGGAAAGGTTAAAACTAAGTAAGCCTTATCAGAAAGGTCCACCTAAATATACCAGTAAACCCTCAAAGTAATGCTGCTCTGAGTCCCCTGTCAAAAGAAGCATTTCTTTCCTTCTATTGTGTACACATGGGCTTCTGTATTAGACTTCCTGCCTTCAGCTTCAACCTCATTGCCCTGGGCAAGAGCATGCTCAGTTTGCTCCTCTTCCCCCTCCCCTCCCTTCTCTGCTGTAATCTGAGCCCAGAGCAGGGAGAGACTCAGGCAGGAAGTGATGTCATACCATGTTAATACTGCAGCTCCTATCTTAAACAAACAGAGAGTTTCTAGAGCTTTTTACTCAGGTATGGTAAAACATTCTACAGAATAAATATAGCATTCTAGCTTGCACTATTGCAGCTAATCTTTTGGCAATAAAATGCCTCTGTAGCTTTCCTTCTCCTTTCAGAGTGTAGGATTAACCATCTGAGACTTTCATGGTATAGGGTTATTCAGCTGAGACCTTTAGGTTGTAGCATTCTCCATCTGAGACCTTGAGGCTGTAGCATTATCTATCTGAGACCTTGAGGCTGTAGCATTTTCCATCTGAGACCTTCAGGGTGTAGGATTATCCATATTAGAACTTGAGGCTGTAGCATTATCCATCTGAGACTTTCAGGGTGTGTGATTATTCAGCTGAGACCTTTAGATTGTAGCATTATCCATCTGAGACCTTCAGGCTGTAGCATTATCCATCTGAGACCTTGAGGCTGTAGCATTATCCATCTGAGACCTTCAGGGTGTAGGATTATCCATCGGAGACCTTCAGGCTGTAGCATTATCCATCTGAGACCTTGAGGCTGTAGCATTGTCCATCTGAGACCTTCAGGGTGTAGCATTATCTATCTGAGACCTTCAGGGTATAGGGTTATTCAGCTGGGACCTTTAAGTTGTAGCAGTATGCAGCTGAGACCTTCAGGCTATAGCATTATCCAACTGAGACCTTCAGGGTGTGGGGTTATTCAGCTGAGACCTTTAGGTTTTATCATTATCCAACTGAGACCTTCAGGCTATAGCATTATCCATCTCAGACATTGAGGCTGTAGCATTATCCATCTGAGACCTTCAGGCTGAAGCATTATCCTTCTGAGACCTTCAGGATGTAGTAGGTAGTATTTAACTTAACTCTATAGGCTATAGTCCTTTAACCTTAAAATCACTGTCAAATCTTGGCATTCAGGCTATAGAAGTGTTCATCTTAGACAATTAGACTAGCTTGCTTGTGGCATTATTCAACATACACCTTAGGCCTGTAGCATTCTTCAAAATATACCTTTGGCCTGTAATACTAATCATGTAAATATTCAGCCTAAACATTATTCACCCTAGTCCTTTAAGCTGTGGTTTGTGTTCAACCCTGAACTTTAGAAGATAGGAGTGTTGAACCAACCAAGAACCTCTGGCTTTATCAGTGTGGCGTGACAGTGTTAACTGCAGCCTTCACATTGTAGCAGTGTTCAGTGTAGAACTGAAAATAACACGAGTTAAAATTCTTAAATAGCCAGAAGCCTAAGGTTGATCGTTCTACTGATTATATGAACATTTATTTTGAATTTTAAGTTAAAATATGTAAAATGGGGCTACCAAATGGCCAATGACGGCCCTATTTGGCACCTCAAGGAACATGTTTCATCCTTGTGTTGCTCCCCAACTCAATTTATATTTGAATGTGGCTCACGGGTAAAAAAGGTTGGGAAACCCTGCTGTAAATGAAATCCTTATAATTGGTGCTTAGTAACTTCTGTCACATGACTTGAAGCTTATTTATAAATAATGCAACCCCTGTTGTAAAATACGAGGATGTTAAAAGTCACCTTGGAGAACCATGACCTCTGATTGGCCTGACAGAGTTACTTGTGATGACAAATATATGTATCTCTAATATCCTCTCCCTTTTGCCTGCTCTTTTGTAGCTCTTTGTCATGACATTGTCGATGTGTCTGTGTAGAAACCTGGACCAAAACTACAACAAGCTGGCACGCTACTCTTAGGTGGGATGTCTTCTTCTCCTGCGCAGTTTATCGAGGACAGAAGACTGGACATCACTTTACAGCTGAGCGCTTGCTTACGGATTTTCTGCTTCGTGTTCATCTCGAACACCTCGGCAGGTTCTTTTTAGCCCAGTTTGTTTAATCTGTTAAGGTTTCCCAATCGGCTAACAGTCAGCTTTCACCTGAACATCTCCCAGGGCCAAAATCCTGAGCTGCAGACCACTAGGCCGGAGATGTCCTGAGCTAATACAGTTATTCTTGAAGGACTTGATGGTCTTCTTCTCATCCTCAGCAACTGCGTCACAGACATTTCCTCAGAAAGACTTGTTTTTTTCTAATGTAACAAAAAGCGCGGGCTGATTTCACAAAGGGCTGCCATTTTCAGTATTTCACAGCATACAGGGCTGAAGTGGAGTGTAATATATTTGTAATGTCTTTGAGCATGTATTTTGTAGTGACAACCAACTGCCGCACAAAACTGATACATGGATCAGTGGTGACACCTAAGAGTCAATATGTTTCTTTATAGATTTTCTTTTATTACTAGAATTTAAGGTACAACATTTAGGGCTCTTACACACGAGCGTTAATTCGTGCGCTCCCCTGCTTTGCGCTTTCTTCTGTTCATCGCAGGAAAAAACGCCCGTGTAAGAGCCCTTAAAGGGCTATTTTTTCCATGATCTGTTGATACTCTTTTAAAGAGATACGGACCCCAGAAAATAATCTTTTTTTTATATCTATCATAACATTATCTTTGAATGCTATTTATAATTTTGCCATAAATGTATTTGCCTGATGCTTTTACATTACCTTTCTTATTACCCTGTTCCTCTAGGAGAGGCTGCCATATCTGTGCAGCAGGAGTCCGTTAGTATTAGAAACTCTAACTGACAAGTTGAGAATGGACAGTCAGGTTGACAAAACATTCAGGTTTAGGAACTTCAATCAACAATTACTTACAAAAGCAGAACTATCAGCAATAAACGATCAACATTACATTTCATGTAGATGAATATTTTGAAATGAAATTTTTAGTGTCAGTATCACTTTAAGCTTGTTTATCAAAACGGCCAACTCTGAACAGTTGGATTACTTAGTATAAATGTATTTGAAGATCATTTTTTTGTAACTTTAACTAAGCAATTTAGTTCAAAGTAAAATCAGTTAAATGAGTCCTGGTTGTTCAGAATGACAGTTGCAATGAATTGGACATTCCTGCGGGTCTGCTCCTGGAATTTACTGGGTCCCAGAGTGAAATCCTTTCAGGTTCTCTTCTTCCTCTAAAGATCTGGTTTCCAGTCAGGGTCAGACTGGGCCAGCGGGACACTGGGAAAAAAACTGGCCTAAACCCTGGGCCCCCAGTCAGATGCTGTTTCCATTCATGTGTTCAGTATTACCCATTCATGTATTGACTGAATGGGTCCTAGCCTAGGGGGGTTTAACATACATTTTAAAATAGAAGAAAGCAGGCAGACAGGAGGGTGCAGTGGTTTGCTTGTAGGAAACATGGAGGCATTTAGACCTATGGTACAGTGACGGCCGAATAAATTTCCACGTTTAGCCGCCGTGGAATAAATTCGCAAAACTCCCGCGAAAATTTGTCAATGTCAAAATAATTTGGACACACGTCGAAAAAGTTGCTCATGTCAAAACTGTCACACGGCAACGCTATTCGGATGCCCATTGACTTTATTTTACACCCGCGTCAATTTTGACGTCCACGTTAAAGTCCTACTAATCCTACATTTGCCAAGTGATTTTAACAACGAAATGCAGTTTACAAAATGTACATTGTACACAACTGTTTCACCTGTATTTCAGTATTGTCGAGTGATTGTTTTGTTTGTTTTTAATTTGTATACAGTTTTCTATGTTTTTCATATACAGCAGAATTTGCATGGAATTTAATAAATAACTTCAAACTGGGTCTGTCTGAGTGTGTGTAAACAAAACTGTCAATCACGGAAATGGGCAGGAGGCAGGACCATAGCAAATGTTTTCTGTATAAGTCATCTATAGTTTGCACAAACTGTTATTTTTTTAACCCGACTGCCTCCCTCTGCTTCTTCCCCTCTGCACACCGGCCCTATCCTCTGCCCCCCCCCCCCGACTTCAGATAGGGTTGCCACCCGGCCGGTATTTTACCAGCCTAGCCGGTAAAACTGCCGGTCTTTAACTACTTGAGAAATCCCTAGTGTTGTGAAATGTGTTGCAGCATCCAGGTGGGATCATTCCTTGGTGTGGACTTTTATCACTTTATGGTTTTAATCCAAACTATGAAATAATTGTTAAAAAGTTACACGTTGCCGGCTCTTCGTGATCTGCTAGTTTGTGAAATCGGCGAAGCAACGGGAGATCATGAAAAGGAATCCGAGGTTGCGCTCCGCTGTGGAGTGCACGCACTGAAACAGATGGTGCGCCATCTTGGATCATTGTGAAAAGCACATCTGCAGAGAAGCAAATTTGTGAAACAGGCTTAAGGCTGCTGAGAGTTCAAATCCAGCTGTGCCCTTGAGAAATTCCGGAACTGTGTATCTGGTGAGACTATTCCAACTTCTTTTTGGGGGGCCTTTGCAGCTGGCAAGGAGGAGGGAGTGGGGGACGCCCCAATATACCCCTTTTGATAATCTGCTCTCTAGATCCAGCCATCCATCAGTCTGCCTGTTTGATATATCTAGCTAAGCACTCTGCACACTCCACTGCTTCACCATATTGGAAAAATTCCGGCTCTGATTTCTAGGAAACAACTATTCTCTTGCCCTCTAAAATAACAAGCATATACCAACACCAAGGATTAGTCAATTAAATTTTTCCCTACAGGAAAGTGATTACCCACCTGGATTGTATTTATTACTGATTTTACTACTATTTATTCATAAATGATTCATTGTGTTTCCTGGTGTTTTAGTGATTATATAATAAATTGTATTTTTAAATATATTGGTTTTGCAATCCACCTTTTACTTGTTCTTTGTATTCCTGGTAAAACACCTGCCAAGGCTGGTATTACAATTTTACCGGCAATGTAGCTGGCCATCGTGTGCTGTGGCTCCACCCCCTTTTACATAATGACCGCCCCTTTTACATCACAGCTCGCAACTTTTGTTCCCGCCCCCTCCAATGGCAGGTGGAGATTTTATGAAACGGTGGCAACCTAAACATCAGGGTGCAAATGCACGCGCACGGCGATGGGCGCCCAGTCTGTTTGGTCTGGCCCTGCCCC
Source organism: Xenopus laevis (assembly GCF_017654675.1). Taxonomy (NCBI): domain Eukaryota; kingdom Metazoa; phylum Chordata; class Amphibia; order Anura; family Pipidae; genus Xenopus; species Xenopus laevis. The sequence continues at coordinate 92,115,173 of NC_054384.1, read as the reverse complement.
CGCCACCTGCCCGTCAATCTATTGGGATTTGTGCCTGTAAGGAGGTTTAAAAGGTTAAAGATTATGACCATCTTGATTTTTTTTTGCTGGAGGCAGATTGGGGCAAGCATGAGAGCATGGAGCATGAGAAAAAAAGAGAAAGAAGAAACAGTGGTAGGATTCTGCTTGTGCGAAAGTGGATGATGTAATTCTGCAGTGACCTTAATGGCAGGTCTAGGGTTCATATTTTAATTGTCTATTTTCTACAGTGATCTTACTGACATGCCTGTGGTTAGTATATTTATATTTATATTTATCGTCTTTGGTTAATATGCTCATAATCCATTTCTGCAGTGATCTTACTTGTCTGAGGTTAATATGCGTGTTGTCCATTTCTTCCTTGCACGTGTGGGGTTAATATGCTGATTGGACATTTCTTACTGCCATTTCTGTAGATAATATGCTCATTGGTCCTTTCTGGCCCTTTCTGTGGTAATCTTACTTTAGGAAAAATTGGAACTGAATTCAAGTTTTTTTTTCAAATTGAATCTTGCCCATAATTATTTTTACGTGAGAAACCATAAAAAAATATTTTCTCATTGATTTGAATCTGGTCTATTATAGGAAAGTGTCTGGCACCACCATAATACATAATGTTGTTCTAGGCATGCCCCTCCCCCAGCTTCAATATCTCCAACCCAATTGGTGGATACACAATATCCATTAGCATGCGCTAATCCAGTAGGAGGAGCATTCTCTCAGCTCTACCTCCAGTTTTTGTTGCAAGTATTTTGTAGCATGCTAGAAACATTGAAAAAGCCTGAAGCTGCTGCCCTAGTAGGGTTGCCACTTGGCCAATATTTCACCATTCAAGCTGGTAAAATAACAACCAAGACTGGGGCTGGTGTTTTACCAAAATGTACCCACAATAATAGTCCTCTGGCCCTGGCCCATTCCCGCTCTCCCCTCTACCCCATCTTACAAATTATGTTCACTTGATGTGGCCTATGACATAATCCTCTCTCCCCAATGTTATTGATCCTCCCTCTCACAGGCATGTCCCCACACTGGCTGGTGGTAGCAACCCTATGCCCTAGACATTGGACCTCAGGTGCCTATACATACATTATAGAATATACTGAGATTTATTATGGGTAATTTACATAGACCCTGGACAGAAGTGCAAGAGCACTAAGGGGCAGAGCATTTCTGTTTGGGGTCTAGCTGTGCTCTACACCTTACACTGGACAGAAAATCAAGCATGAGGTGCAGAGCCAGCGTCAGTGAGCCCAAAGTAGCCTGTCCTTACCACCTGGCATAGGGCAGCCCACTAGCACCCACCAAGCACTCTCTAAAGCTGGCCATAGACATCCATCTTTTAGCCTCTTTTCTTACAAATTTATTATACGGCCCTATCTCCCAGCCTGCAACTGACTATTCAGATTAAATAAAGTAATAAAAGAACAAATCAGACGATGTTGTGGCCGTAACAGCAATCATATGAAAGTTATGTCCGACAAATAGTAGTGACAGTCCCATTAATATCCCATTGATAGACAATCCTTGCATGAAAATCATGAAATTATCGTTAGCCAACAGAAATATTCTAACTTGTCCGATTGACAAAACGACCATGGTAAGAAAAATGTTTGTGACAAACCACACACACACACAGTGTCGGACTGGGCCGGCGGTGTACCGGGAAAAAACCCGTTGGTCCCCCGGCTTTAATGGGCCCTGTCAGCCCAGTCCAGCACCGTGTTCTAATCTTCCTGCCGCAAATACAAAGGGGCAAATTCACTAAGCGCCGAAGCGCCGAACGCTAGCGTTAATTCGCTAGCGTTTGGCATTTTCGTTACTGCGCAAATTCACTAACGAACGCTGGCGTAGTTTCGCTAGTGTTACTTCGCACCCTTACGCCAGGCGAATTTTCGCTAGCGACGTAACTACGCAAATTCACTAACTTGCGCAGTGTACTGAACGCTACCTTTTACGCTAGACTTCCTTCGCCACCTCAGACCAGGCGAAGCGCAATAGAGTAGATGGGGATTGTTTCAAAAAAAGTCAAAAATTTTTCTAAGTCCCAAAAAACGCTGGCGTGTTTTCTACATGATGGGTGATAGGCTGAAAAAGATCGAAAAAATTTTTGGGGCTCCCCTCCTTCCCCCCTACATTTCCTGACTCATGGCAACTTACCTAGACATTGGGCACATGTGTAGGGCAAAATAAAATTTTTATTTGCTGATTTGAAGGTTTTCTAGGCATTTGTAGTGCTGATACGTATTCCTCCATTGAAATTTGAATTTGGCGCCGTATGCAAATTAGCCTTCACTAGCGTAACTTCGCTTTACATAGCGAATCAACGCTGGCGCAACTTCGCAACCTTACGCTACCCCTGTGCGCAACTTCGGATTTTAGTGAATTTGCGGAGCGCTGGCAAAACTACGCCTGGCGAAGTGCAGCGAAGTTGCGCCTGGCGCAACTTCGCATCTTAGTGAATTTGCCCCAAAGTGCACGCATGTGTGGCCGTGGGGCAGGGGTGGCTCAGCAGTGGAACCTGGCAGCAGGGGACACGGAGGGGGGCCCTGCGCCTGTAGCTCCGGTGGGCCCCAGTCCAACTCTGCACACACAGTCCAAAAACGAACTAAACAAGTTTTCATAACTTTATCTTTGCGTTTATGGCCAGCTTAACTTGTGCAGGAGGGGGGCTGGTACAGTCCTGTCTTGATGGGGCAAATTGTAGTAGAGGCAATTCGGCTACTGCAGTACAGGGAACAAAGTGCAAAAACATGACAGATTGCATCATTTTTGTACTTTGCATCCTGCCCTTCAGGTAGTAAATGTCCTTTTGTTTTTTAGCATGTTTCACGTGGAATGCAAAGCTCTACAGTCTTTTATTTTTTTGGCCTTCGATTTAGAAAAATATTTTGTTACTTTATACCATACAGCTAATCAACCTTAAAATGCATGGTATAGAATAACTCCGAAAATTCATAAACATAAAGCTCAATAGAACTTTTTGTCCTCTTTCTACAACCTCTCTCGGTCCAGGTAAAAAATAAATTCTAATCCATAATTCAAATTTAATTCAAAGAAATAAACAGCCCAGTAAGGAGCCCTTTACATTTTGTTTTATGCATTTAAATAAAGACAGACATTTAATTTTTTTTTTTTTTTTTAAAAAAAGAGACATTTTAAGACAACAGGTTTCCAAAAACCACAATAAGGTGTTATAAGTCCCGTACAAGTAATTTGCAGTTAAAGGCTTGATCATTTAACCGGAGGTAATGTATAATAGGGGCACGTGTGCTCCAGGTATAGTAACCAGTGGCTACCAGTCAGATGTTTGCTTTTAAACAGAAGTCCAGTAAATGCTGCTTTGTTGCTATTGGCTTCTAGAATTGGAGCAATCTTGCCACCTGTTATTACCTTACCAGTTGACATATTATTGCACTGTAACTCAGCTCCCGGTGACCATATCTAGAGTCCCAGGTCATGGGAAATGGATGCAGATGTTTTCAGACTCATAACACATAATCATTTTGCCCTGGGGGTTCCTTAAAGAAAAACTTTAGGAAACCGGCTTCATCAAATCTCAACAGGTATTCGATTTCTGTAATGGCACCAAACATATATGTAACCGGCGCTACTCCCGGGCTTCACATTCAATTATTTAATTACACTGGGTGGGATAAGACTATAATTTTCCGAGCACTCCTTAAAATCCCCGTGTAGCTCACCATTTAACACTTTTTGGTCCGGGTGCACTCTGCCCCGGACCCCTCACTCAAGGCTGGGAGTTGGTATAATCCAATTAATCTCCCCACACGGGACAATATATGAAGTATATAAGGATGAGTCTTACCCCGACCTCGCTGTGACCCGGGTGCAGCCGCCCCGAGTCCGTCACTAAGAAGAACGTAATCAGCACATCAGCAAATTCAGCAGCAGCAAACTATCTTTTACCACATCTCAGACGCTATGGGGCAGATTTATCAAGGGTCGAATTTTGAAGTGGTAAATACTTCGAAATTCGACCATCGAATGGCTTTACTTCGACTTCGAATGTCGAAGTCGATGTTTTTTAACATCGAATTTGCCCATTTGCGGTTAAAGTAAAATCGTTTGATCGAACGATTAAATCCTTCGAATCCAAACGATTTTACTTCGACTTCAAAAAACTACACAAAAATGCTGTAGAAGGTCCCCATAGGCTATCATAGCACTTCGGCAGGTTTAATTTGGCAAAATATTGAAGTAAAAGTTTAAAGAGACAGTACTTCGATTATCGAATGATCGAATATTTGAACGATTTTACTTCGAATCGAATTCGAAGTCGTAGTATCCTATTCGATGGTCGAAGTATCCAAAAAATGTCTTCAAATTGAAAATTTTTTTACTTTGAAAATTCCCTCTAATTCACAATAAAGATTGTTTGCTTTTACCGGTGATCTGGGAGCATGCTTTCTTTGTAGTGGTTTCAGAGTGCACTGCTGAACTTGCTGATGTTCAATTTCTGTAAGCCCAGAACAGATAGAACGAAGCACTGTAATTCCAAGTAACAGAAATATTTAAGAGGATGACACAGGAGGGCCAGTGCTATAGGTATATAGAGATTTCATTTATAGCTTTACTTCTACAGACTTCATAATTGGACTGAAGACGTCTTCTTGATGATTAACAACCACATCCACCCTTTGATCAGCTACTCCAATGAACCAGTTCTGTCTCTACAGGACTCTGCATATCCATCAAATGTTTTTGCCATGCTCTTCATTGCATCTGGATTTGGCATATCTAGATATTTAATGTAGTTATATTTATACATTATATATATATATATATATATATATATATATATATATATATATATATATATATATATATATATATATATAGATATATATATATATAGATACTCTTTGGGATGAGATAAATAGTCTTTATTAAGTCCATGACAATCTTTGGTTTTCCTCAGAAGGTTCCTCTTTGCCCGTTCGTGTCTACCTTTTTTTTCTGTCTCTCCATCACAGCCTCCAGCTCTGAGATATTCCTTGAGTCCTAGAATACCAACAAATAAATGATTTAGACACAGCGCTACCATGTGATATGTGAAATATTTTAAACAGAAAATAAATTGCCTAACAATAACGGGGAAGTAAAGTCTAAAATAGGCTAGAAATGCTGTATTTTGTATACTAAACATAAACATAAACTTACTGCACCACAAGCCTAATCAAACAAATGATTTATGCTTTCAAAGTTGGCCACAGGGGGTCACCATCTTGTAATTTTGTTAAACATCTTTGCAAGACTAAGACTGTGCACATGCTCAGTGTGGTCTGGGCTGCTTAGGGATAATCATAAATGTTTAAAACAGCACAAGTCAAATAATATCTGCCAGAAGCCGATACAGCAAGACTAATTAATAATCAGAATATGCAGACTGCACTGAGTCCTGTGGTGTGATGTAATCTAATTTATAGGATTTATAGTTTTTTTATTAATTAATTTTGTTTAATACAACATTTCTCCAACTCTGCAGAACCAGTGGCTGCAGCAAAATAATCCTCCAAATAGAATCCCAGTCTGTTTAAATCTGGCTCCATGATCTTTGTCCCTGCAGCTGGAGTTGGAAACAGTAAAGGGGATGTAAAGGCAAAAAAAAAAAATCCAATACAAATCTCTTCACAGTCTGCTCTACAGGGAAACAAACAAAGCTGCTGGAGTTCTGCATGGCTGGGAAGTAAAGCGGGGGCTCCCCCTGCTGTTCATAAGTATGATTGTTTCCTTGCAGAGCAGTAAGGGACTGTCTGACAATTCCTATCCACAGCAGTAAATAAAGGGGGAATTTTACTGCATACAGTCAGGTTTCTTATAAATACGGTACACAATTTTTAATTGAAGCATATTGGAGATAGGTTTCTTTTTCATTAAAGAAAGTAAAAATTGGATTTTATTTCTTTACCTTTACATGCCCTTTAAAATGTTAAAATGACTAAAGGTGAATAATATTGACTAGCTGGATTATGCTCCTGTTTGACTAACTCAGGTTAACTAACTGACAATAATTTAGCTAGGGTAATCAACATTCATACTGGCTTATACTATTCGGTGGATTAGAAATTAATCTAGGGGGAGAAATCAAAAAGCAGCACCAATCAAGCCACTGGAGCATGGAGTCTCACAATTTGAGAAACACTGCTCTAGTAAACAAAACCTGTGCTGTTACTACAGTTTTTTTTATTTTTGTTGCCACCTTTACTGCTTCACTGTTCTCTGTAGTCATGGTTACCCTGATGTACCAACCCTAATTTCATCCCTATAGAAGGCATTGGCAAATATGGCATGGCATTGAAATAGGCCTAGATTAAATCATCTTGCCAATTCATGACCTCACATGTATTCTGCATGCAAAACATACACTGTTTCCAGTTCACTATTAAACCCTGTTTCTATTCTCAGCATTTACTCTGCTCATTATAATCAAGTTGACCACACCCTGTATCAAAATATTACCTCAAGAAGAGCTTTCTGCACCATGACCTGGCTGTATACCCTGACTCCCTCTTCAGGACACACTGCCCTAAATTCATCCTTCCGGAGAGAGAAGAGTTGAACCCCATTCAGCACTCCCAGGGAATTTACAGTCCTGCAAAACAATAAGAACATGTCTGACATCACTGTTCATTTTCACGGTAGGGTAAAGAGCTAATTCTCTCAGGGCACCAGCATCAGAGGTGTGATGAAAAACATAGTTTAAATGTTAAAAATATGTACTGTTAGATATGTTTAGTATATATATCTGGGGTGTCCGTCCTGAAGCCTCCAGCTGTAGAAAAGCAGGTCACAGGATCCAAAGTCAGCAGCCAAAAGCTCCTTCCAGGTGCCACAAAAACTGTACAGCATCTACCTGCCATTACCCCTATATATTATACTGATATTCACAGGCATAGGGAGACTGTTCAGCAATATAAAGAGTATTCTATTCATATAGAAAAAATGCTGAATAGCATTGGATGTGCAAGGGGTAATAATAGTATATGATAATAAAACAGAATTAAATCTAATAATTTGTTTTTTTTACCTTTTATTCAGAAGAATGTGTTTTAGGGATTTCATCTTTCAGTTGCATTGTTTAGGTAGAGCTTGTCTTCTACATGCTCATGGGACTGAACCTGCACTATGCCCATGGCTATACTGTGGGGCTCTTACAGACATATCTGAAGTACAGTAGAACCCCAATTTTATGTTTTTCAGGGGACCAGATAAAAATGGTGTAAAATACAGGAAAATGTAAAATTAGAGAAGTGTATTATGCATAATATATAGGTGGAACCACAAAACAACAAGGTAAAATGAGGGAAAACTTAAAATCAGGGAATGTAAAATTGAGGTTCCATTGTAGTTCATAAATCCTGTTGGACAGTGGTTCCCAAACTGCACCCCTGGGTGGGAGGAGCCTCAAGTCTTGGGAGGGGGCAGCCAATTAGGAAGATGTTTGGGAGAAAAGTTTATTTTCTCTCCTAAATAAACCAGACAGCGGTTCAGATACTGTGCTGTAGTAACAGGTCCGGTAACAAGACAGAACTTACAGTGTATTGAAACCTTTGGCCTGCAACCAAGCAGTGACTTCAGTAGGACTCGATTCATTGGTCAGAGGGATGGAGGTATCTGGCATCTTCTGTATATTCAAGTTCTTCTGTGGCGCTGTGCGACCATTAGCCAACCGGAGTAGCAGCTCCTCATTCATGCTGCTTATTCTTTCCATTTTGCCTGGGGAAATACATAATTTGTTCTGTGAATATAAAGCTAATTTATTTCATCTAGTATATGTAAGAAAGGACTGGCCAACTGATGTTGCATTTTTGTTTTTGTGCAGCAATACAGAAAAATGATACTGACAATAAGGCGTGGGTCATTTACTGTAAATTCAAGTAGGAACAAGTGAACAAGACTCAGGAAAGGGTTACAGAGCCTGGACTACGTGCTAGAATTTATCAACAAGAAACTAGTGCAAAAAAGTCATTTTATTGTAAAGGAGGGGTCAGTTCTGAAATATGGTTGCCATTTCCCATTGTTTTTGATTTAAACATAAAGTTCTCCATTTCTGACTTTTTTCTATAATATTAACAAAAATGACTTGTACTTAGCCTTAAGCATTCCTTCATCATTGCATAAAGACACCTTTTCCAGAAAGCACCAGGGGGGTTATTTACTAAACTTTGAATGCAAAAATCACAAAAAATTCACGAATTACAATTTTTTTGGAATTTCTTAAACCCCGAGGATGGAAAAGTCAGAATCAGAAAATCCAGCATCTCAGACCTGTCGAGGTTGCATAAAAGTCAATGGTAGAAGATTTTGTGAGAAACCCCAGAGTTTTCAGGCAAAAATCTGAGTTTTCAGGTGAGAAATTCTAAAAAATGGTGAAAATCAGATGAAAAATCTGAAAAAATCATGAAAATCTGATTTTTTTTCACCGCAAAGCAAATTTTGAAAAAAATTTAATAATAAATAAGCGTACAAAACCCCAGTGGATTTGATCGGAGTTTGTAGCAGAAAATATTGAGATAAATTCGGACTTTGATAAATAACCCCCCAGGTCCCAAGTATTACAAACAGTGGACGCCATAATGTTATTATATGTTTCATTCAGTGGTGCTTATTTCTTATAGGAGGTGCATCACACAAAGACCCTCTGCACAGCTGCACCCCTTTAGTCATTACCATACGTATGAAGTTTAATTGTAGTCAAACCCAGAGAAATGTGAGTTCTGCCCACTAAATGTAAGTATCAGGATTGTATTTGCCTAGGGCAAAAGCTTTGGGGGGGTGGTGTCCTCAGGTGTTTATACTGTATGTTGTATTAAAAAAGTGTGAAAAAAATCTCCCCAGCCCTCCAACATATATTTAATGATCTTAATGGTGGGGGTTCCAAGATCCTCCTGCACCAATCACGACCTGAGGGGATGGGCAGAGGTCCAGTCCCAAGGGCAGCACCAGGCTTAAATACAGTCCTGGCAATTCTAATACAGTACAAAAAATGATCTTCTGCCATGATTCTTATTTACAAACCTGTGTCTCAGTGGTGGTATATGGCAGTTGAGGAATAACCACTTTAATGCACATGCCATTTTGCAGCAGAGAAGAAAAACTGCAGTGTCAAAGGGCCAGTGCATCTCATAAGCATGAGTAAATCTATTTGGCAAAAAAAAACTGTTGGTGATAGGACCATGGGTGTTTTGGTAGGAAGGGGTCCCACTGGACTTACACCATGTCACTGTTTTGTTATTTGATATACTGCCAGTGGTGTTTGAGTACTGATGTATTAAGGTTAGGGTTAGTTCAGTTCTCACCTTGTTCAGTTATCTGTTCTTGGTTCAGTCCATTGGTCTGATTCCATGAGTTACGACCACTACCATTTGAGGGTTTTTTTGGTGGTGTTGGAGGTACAACCTACAATATTATAATAATCATATACGATAAACATTGTAACTGCAATCCTGATAGATTATAGCACAGTATCCTAAACGTGTTGTGGGAACAATTTTAAACCCTGCCTACTTATACTTTCCTTAGGGCCATGTCACATGGGGCTCTTCACTGGCCCATGCAGCTATTCCAACTAATTTGAAGGGGCAAGTATAAGTTATTAGCAGGTTGCCCATGGCAAGAGCTTTCCCACCGGTACCCTGTGTGACAAACCCTTACAACCAACCAATTAAAATTTCCATTTGTCTTGCTCCAATTGACGGATCACAGCTAACTGCTGATTGGTCACATGTTAGATCCTTAATTTTGCTCTTATTAAGCCACTTAGTTTATCCAAGTCTAAAGAATGATGTTGACTGTCTATACTATAATGCAATATAAAAATGTACAACACTACATATATAAGCACATATGTTCCAACCAGGGGTGTCCAGTATTCAGTGCTCCACATACAGTTACAGTGATGGTAATTACAGTTCAGTTGTATCTGAGTGTCTACAGGTTGGGCATACTTAAATTGGTAACATGACAGTTGGCACACAAACGTAATGCCACCACATGTAGATGACTCAAGATCAGAAGATCTGCAACTGAACTATTAAAGGTCTAACTGATGTACCTTGCCTGGGCTTGATTGCTGGGATCCATTTAATTTTGCTTTGTTGGCATCTGGAGCAGTGTAGGGAGCAAGAATGTTGTAAGGAACATAACCAATTTGTCCAAAGCGATTCTGCACCTTCCACCACTTTTTGGAGTCATCAATGACCTGCAAAAAATAATACATAATCGAGTCTTTACCGATATACAGGGAAATATTTTCAGTACATATACCATAAGCATTATTTAATTTATTCTCATTATTGTACTTTTTACATTTACACAAGTCTTATTAATTACAGTTATCCCTCTACACAACCTCTAAGATCCAAATATGGATTTAAAAGGGCAAGGGATGCACATTTACTTCCTTCGATAGCAAATATATCCTGCAGGTAAATGCTGTTTATTATAAGGTTTTAACGCAAAGGGGGAAATGCTCTAAATTAATATTCTCCTGTATGTATTAAAATTAAAGCAAGAGTCCTTAGAACTTACCTCTAGGACCTCTCCATGTAACACAGACAATTCACTGCTATTTCTTGCCACAAAGTCATATGCACAGCTCACATGCCTGGTGTCTGTTTCTTCATGGCTGCTAATAAAGGGTAAAGATTAAGCACTATCAAATCATGTTTCTATACTGGCAAAAAAGTAGTAATATAAATATATTAGTACAAAATCTACTTTTCATTATACTTTTTCAAGTCATTTCTAATTTAAAAGAAATATTACACCACTGCAACTGTCCATAGCAGCCACTCACATCTTTGCTCTCCTCTACCATAATAATGGCAGTAGACTGATCAAAACATATTCATGATTGGTTACCCTTGACAATTACTATTTGTGCAGTTTAGCGTTCCACTGAGAAATAAAAACAACAGTTCTTGTACTTATGTGATGAAAATGTTTGATTTTGTTCAAATATGAGTTTAAATTCACTTTGGTTTTCGACCAAATCTGCAATATAAATTGTTAGGCTTATAGATCTTCACTGGACACTTCACTGATATGTTGTTATGTGTTAGATTATGAGCAGTGTTGACTAATGTACATGAATAATAAAATCATAAGTTACCCATTTACTGCTGGAATAGAGGCAGGTATATTGACTTGAGGTGCAGATTGCTAAAAAAAAAAAAAAAAAAGAATAAATGGAAAAATACAATTAAAGCAAACAATATAAACAGATCTTAAGGTGGCCATTGACATAGAGATCCGCTTGTTTGGCGATGTCACATTGAAGTGGGCGATATCGGGCCGATCCGATCGTGGGCCCTAGGGCCCAATGATCGGATAATAATGGTTCGGATACTGGCGGTCGGATCGTGACTGCATACACACACAGATGCAACCGCGATCCGACAGGATTTTTTAACCTGTCCCGATCGAGATCTGGCCAACTTTCGGACAGATATCGATCGGGGAAGCCCGTCAGATGGCCCCACACATGGGCCAATAAACTGCCGACTTGGTCTGTTGGCAGCTCTTATCGGACCATGTATGGGGGCCTTAAAATGGATAATCCAACAGGATTTTTTAACCTGTCCTGACCGAGATCTGCCCGACTTTCCGTCAGATATCGATCTGCCTAACTTTCGGACAGATATCGATCGGGGAAGCCCATCGGATGGCCCCACATATGGGCCAATAAACTGCCGACTCGGTCTGTTGGCAGCTTTTATCGGCCCATGTATGGGGGCCTTAAAATAGATAATCCGACGGGATTTTTTAACCTTTCCCGACCGAGATCTGCCCGACTTTCGGACAGATATCGATCGGGGAAGCCCATCGGATGGCCCCACACGTGGGCCAATAAGCTGCCGACTCGGTCTGTTGGCAGCTTTTATCGCCCCATGTATGGGGGCCTTAAGATGGATAATGTTTCATACAGAAGTCTGTGATACCATCAAGAAAAAGTACCATGGGCCACACAAAAAAAGGAACTTGATTTACATGTTTTTTGTTGCTCTTACCTGAGCCCGAAGTTCTTCATGTCGATGCTGAAGTTCAACTGGATCTTCCCATGGTTTGCCATTTGTGCTAAAAGGTACCCATCCACTTCTGAATGTTGGAATGTATGACTGAGAATATTCCCTGGGATATTCCACCCTATCAAAAGAAAAGCATGAATCTATCAAAAATCTATCTATTAAAAGGGACCAAAATTTTTACAGTTTTTAACCTATTTTCCTTCTGGTAAAAGAAAGGGTCAGGAGAGCTGTGAAGAGACAGGTACAAAAGAATAAGATGAAAACAGTATGACAGAATGGTGGCAATGGCATTATTTATGTCTGTGCTGTACAGAAGTATGTTAGATCCCAAGTGTTGGATTTAATATATTCCTACTTTGTATTGTTCATACCGTGGCTTTGTCCAGTTTGGCCCAAGGGAAGTCCAAAGCTCTAGCTCCTGGTCATTTAAGCTTTCTCTCAAAAAAGTTACCGCTTCCTTTGTTAGCATTGGACTGGTCATTTCTGACGGCATGTCCACACCACCACAACTGTCCACCAGCTGGAAACAGAGGCAATTTTAACTCTATTCCACTTATTTATGAGCATTTTATGCAGTGTTCAGTCCATCGTGGAGAAGTAGAATGGACTGTAACACTCTGATAACATTTCTTGGGATACACTCAGTGTTTACTACTTATTATCAAACCAGCTTAATGGCAGAATGCATGTAAGTATGAGGTGTCACTTGATATGGCACATAGTACGTAGAAAGTAATTCATTGCTTCATGGGGCATCCTCCTTAGTGAACTTAAAGTCCACAAGCCTCAATAACTTGAAGAAATTGCAGGTCGCCTACAACCAAAAATCCCTGCAACCAATGAAACTCGCTTAAGTGCCTTGTTGCAAAGGAAATATATTGTGAGGTTTAGTCTGCAAACCTTTGCTGCTGAATATTGAACCATTAAAAAACAACCTGTAATGTGAAAATGATGCTTGTTGGTAAATCTTAGGGACTGGCATTCTGCACCATTGCAGCAAAGCAAAACAACTATTTTTATGGGAATAAGTAATAAGGTGAATTAAAGCTGATATCTGTGGTTGTGAGATTTAAATTAATTGGATTGGTCTTTACTACTGCTGTATAAAAGCAATGGCAGATGGGGCGCTTTGGAAAATAGTTCCTCCCTTGGGAAACAAAGACTTTTTTTCAGTGTTTTCACAGCAGGATGATTTCTCGTTAGGGACAAAGTGCCTCATTTGCCATCACATGGGATATTCCACAGCAAAGTTTTTTAATTGGCCCATTAAACATAATAATCTTTTTTCACATATATATTGTCATCAGTGAGCTAGGTCCCTAACAACCAAAGGTTGACATGTATGACTGTATTCCACCAACAGCTAGAGAGTTGCATGATGGTCATCCCTATTCTGTATGCTCTGATTACACTTCTTTACAAACATGCAGGTTTTTACCGTTCTTAGTGGGCCAAACAAGAAATGAAGAAGTTCAACAGCGCTCGGATTTACAATGTTATTTTTAACTCTTGCCTGCAAAACAAAACATGTGTATAATTATAATCGGCTATAGAAGTCCATTTAGCAACAAGCTGATTACAGAGTTTATTCCATCTGATCAATCAATCGATCTACCAAACACACACATACAGTATATTATATATTATATTCAAAAAGGTCCCAATCGGGACCGAAAGTCGGGCACACAATAAAGAAATTGGTTTTTACTACAGGGAGTGCTGGTCTCTAAATAATTGTTATATACGTAATTACCGTGCACCCCTCCCTTTGCTGAAGTTGTTTGCCTTGGAGTGCGGATACTCACTTGGAAGGATATATATATATATATATATATATATATATATATATATATATATATATATATGTTTAAAATAAATGTATATGGGATATTTTAATGAAATGCTGATGTTGTTAAATGTCTCCTGGCTACAAAATCATCCAAAGAAAACTGTAGCACACCGATCAAACTTGTCTTGTGAAGAAAAGTGTTTTTATTGGCTCACGACAGACATAAAGTTTGGCAACGTTTCGGGCCACGCAGGGCCCTTTATCAAGCCTGGCTACAAAATGACCTACCAGGATGCAAAAGCAATATTTGAATTTTTGCACAGCGTCCTCATATTCCTCGATTTTGGGTGGCTTCGCTCGAAGAGTCAAAAGTCCCTCTGCACGAACAAACACAAAATAAAGAAATGAATCTCTAACATATTACATTCCAATGAATTCTATATATTTAGGATAACATTACTGTAATGACAGAGCTGGAAAGCCATAATCTGTTTCTAAAGCTGTTTCTAAATAGAGCCTATTCTACTTTAATCTTATTGAGTGCACAAGATATTTCTTTTCTACAAACTTTTAAAGGGGACCTGTCATCTTAAGAAATAATTTCACATCCTATTTTATGATGTTGGTCAAGAAAATGAAACTTCACTTATACTATAAAAATTATTTACATTTTGGATTTTTTTTTAGTCTTGGAATTCATAATCACAGCAAGCAGGCAGCAGCCGTTTTGTGAATACTGTTTTTAAAGCATGCCAAAATCTTGTTTATGTGCCAGAATGGGGGGTCAGATATCCAAGCCCATGCTCTGGCTGAACAATTAGATTGTAAGAAGGAGGGGGGAATGTGGGGAGAGCAGTGTTGAATGCAAAGTGAAAGTAATTTCCTGCCCCGCCCCTATGCCTAAGGCATAGAGGAGGGGCAGGCAATATATGATTAACAGCTGAGAATTTTAAAAATGTTTATAACATTTATGGATGCTTTAATAAAAAAAGGCATTTGGGTTTCATGTTTAATTTGAAAAGTACTTTTATTATACAACTTTTTATGTTTGGGTGACAGGTCCCCTTTAATTATACATATTGAGTGACCTGTACAAAGCCACAGAAGAGAAAGGCTGTCTGTAAGGCTGTTGACACATTGGATGCTCCTTTAGGTTCAAAGTGAACCCCCTCCTTCTGCCCTGACCTAAGCCTTCTGTACCTTATTTCTACCCAAGGAAAAACCTGGTCCAGACACACACATGGGCACATGCAGACAAATACACTCCCCCCGCCACACACACTCACTCACCACCAGCTGCTTTCTTCTTGGTTCTTCTGGACTTTTTTCTTTGGTTGAGCATTCTAAATGCTTCAGCAGATTTCTGTAGACTGCCCATAAAGAACTCAATGTCATCGAAGCAGTGGTTCAGCAAGTCCTACAGAGAGAACAGCCAGGAATGGTGTTAAATATGGAGTTATGTAATAAAAGGCACTTCGTTTGCACAGGGCAGTAACCCATAGCAACCAATCAGCAGGTAGCATTTACCAGTGACTTGTTTAAATGCAAGAATCTTATAGGTTGTCATGGGTTACTGCTCCTGGGCAAACTAAGTGCCTTATATTACATATGGGGGTTAATGTTCTATGTATAAAGCACCAATTGAAGATCACATTTTTGTAGGTGAAACAATAGGCCTATTTTGCTATACTGGTATTTACTGTAGCAGAACAAATCCATGTACAGACTTACATAGCAACATGGAATCAATTTGCTGTACTGCAGTGACCAATAGCCGCCAAAAATTCATAACATAAGAGTTGCTTGGGGCAAGTTTGCACATTATGCAAGTGCATAGTCCAATTTGGACATATTGGTGGTGCCCCTTACAGGGTGTTGCTGGCTGGCATGACTTGTCACAAGGCTGATGAGAACTCTGAAGTTGGGTAGCCAGTGCCATATCTTGTGCTGTTGTGTGGGGGTCCCTTATGGCCCTAATTGGCACTTATGTGACTTTTCAAAGAGCAGTGGAGTTTAAATATGGGAGTAGGGGGCAAACCATGTGATAGTGAAATACATTGCATTTCATCTTTTAGTGGTTGGGGAGCTCTAAAATGGTTTCGCTGTGGGGTCCAACAACTTTTAGTTGCTCCAGTGCCAAAGAGGATTGTATATATTATACTAGTAGATTTCAGCAGAATCTGTAAAATATAAGTTGGTAGTAGAAACTCCTTTCATACATGTTATTTTTGCTATTTTTTTAAAGCAGTAGATCGGCTATTGGCTCAGTTAACCTTGGAATTATGAAAGTTCTAATTATATGATTGGCAACATGTTGTAAACAATTTAGGATCTGATTGGCTGCAGGTTATATGCAGCCATGTACACATCAGCTTGGTTACATAGATATTACAATGATATAACAGGGACTAAACTGCCCCGATAGCCATACTGAATGACAAAAATACACTTCCTTCCTTAGAACTAGCATTGTATACATACAAAGTAGTATTTTTGTGATATGAAATACTGTATCTATATCAGGCATCTTCAGTCTCCAAGTATTGCTAAGCAAACAGTTCTCAATATTCCCCAAGACTGAAAGCTGTAAATCTCAGTGCAAGTGGGTAAGTAGGCTGTGTTTCTTACATTGACTAGATTAGTCAACAAAGACTTTGGGGACACAGAAAATTCATGAATCGGTACTCACCACTTCATGTCCGGATCGAACGGCCGATGGGTCCATTGCAGCTTCTTCTAAAAGATAAAAAGACTTTATTTCGGTAAACGTATAAGGTGAGTCAATATAGAAATGTTCAACCTATGAGCCAGTGTTTTCCCAGGAGTGAAATATTTCAATTAGTTTCATTGCTGGTTTGAGCATCATCACAACTTTCTTCTTCACCTCACTGCCGCTTTTCCATGTACCTGTCCTGTAATACTAGAGCAGTTTAGTGCTTCTCAAACTGTAGGGCTTGTCACCCTAGGGGACTTGAGCAGTGAGGCTCAACCTGAATAACAGGGTGAGATTTAGCCTTAATCCTATTTGCTGTTCAAGTAGTTATTGGGGCTATGGGTGAATAGTTGATACACTTATATCTCTAACTCTTCTATAAGTGAAGGGTAAACAAGGGGGCATAAACGAAAAAATCTGACAACCACTGCAATAGTGTTAGTACTGTTTATAATAAAGTTGCACTTCATTATATACTATTCATTTCTTATTCATTTGTGACAATCAAAAACTCCAACCAGGGATGTATTTCAGGTTTAGTTCCCATGAATACATTGCACTGTTATTGTACAACTGTGACCATCAGCCTCACCTGCAACTTTGGATGTTTTCTGTTGCATCTGAGGACTCCCCGACTCCTTCACAAACTGCGGCGGTTTGTCTTGGCGCTTGATTTCGCTGTATAATGGTTCCTGTGAGTTCTTAGAATTGTAAAATGATGTTATAAGGATGGAAGGGCAACACTGGGGACACCATAAACTACTTTTAATAAGGTATGCTAATAAAAAATATACCTTATGTATTTCAGCATAAATGTTAAAATAGCCATGCACACTGTATTTTCCCTTTCATTGGTAAATGTAGACAAAACTAACAGCTGAGTCTAAAAGTCTAGAGCAGCACAAATGATGCCGTCACCTCAAGGACAGAAGTACTGATACCACTGGCCATGCATTAATAGGTATTATATGCAGATGGGATTAGGTGTTTATGCCTTATACCGCTAGAGTGCATAGAAACTATTGGTTATTTTTGGGGACTTACTTGCAAGCACATAGTAGACTCATTTACTGAGGGGTAGTAGCCTCTACATATGAATAAAAATGCAAGTTTGCTTTGAGCCTGTTTTTTTTTCTATAGATCATTTTTTTCCCGAGCACAAGGCTTGTTTGAAGCTATGTGTGTTTAATTAACATGATTGCTGCTAAGTTGCAACAGGGCCATGCTACAGGCTCACCAGAGAACACTTGTTTCAAACAGGCACAGAGGAGTGCTAGGTAGATTCCTAAACTTCCGTAGTAAATGAGTCTACATCACCTCCACGGGACTTTATAAGCAAGCACCAGCAGTCCTTCTTTATTACAGACTAAGCCACATTACCTGTGGTGTCTCGACTGACTGTTGCCCCTGATCAGGTGTATTGACAGTGATTTTGGGGGTCAGAGATGAGCGAGGTGGCTTTACCATTGGTTTACGGTGAGCTTCTCTCTCCAGGATTTCTGCTGGGGTCACATACTGTGTTGTCGGCTGCCTCCACTGGCCTAATGGGGTGAATGTATTGGGACCAGGTGCCCTTTGGGCAAGCTGCTCCTGATTGTTCCTGCACAAACAAATGATTCCATTAGCTGGCAGTGACGAATAGTGATGAATATATATATTGCTGTCTGATGGATTCCAATGCTATGGGGAAAACAACTCATGGTCATACTAGGCCATATGATAAAATCCAACTTGCTGTCTCACCTTAGAGCTTCAGGACGTTTTGCATTAACACCGGTCTGAAAATCTGACACAGCACTGTTGATATCTTCTTTGATTAAATGTGCCTAAAACACAAAAAGGAAGCCTATAAATGCCTGGTGATTGCACAATAAATATGTAGCTTCTCATGTCACTTCATGCAGTTGTCTTACCTCAACGTTATCAGACTGGAAGAAATACACATCGGGTTTTGGCTGATATTTGTCCTGGCAGACCAGTATCAACAGAGGTTTATTCCTTCTCTCTGGCAGAACCGTATCACACCGCTGGATGGCAGATAGGGGAAATTCTTCTAGTACCTCCTGCAAAGCGTAAAAACATGAAATCCTGCACACCGCAGTTCTCAGTTACACCTACTGTATGTAAATACACCTGCCTATTTCTTTGAGAACACCAAAGACCTGTGATAATAATATGCAAAGTGCCTTCTCCAAAAAAACTAAATGTTTTCAATTCTATAAGGATATTAAAACCATTAGACCGGGGGTCCCCAACCTTTTTTTATCCATGAGCCACATTTAAATATGAAAAAAAGTTAGGGAGCAACACAAGCATGAAACAAGTTCCTGGTGATGTCCAATAAGGGTTGTAATTGGTTATTGTGTAGCTCATATGTGGACTGGGAGAGTACAGGTGGGCCTGTTTGACGGTACACATGGTCTTTATGCCTCCAAAACTTGCCTTTAAGCCAGGAATCAAAAAATGAGCACTTGCTTTGAGGCCAATGGGCGCAACATCAAATACTTTGGGGAGCAACATGTTGCTCACAAGCCCCTGGATGGGGATCGCTGCATTAGACCATCCATCATTGGATACAAGCAGATATGTTGTTTCCATTGCTGATTTGCTTAGTAAAGGTATGCCATTGATTAAAAAGCCTTTTTAACAGATATGATTTTTTGAGCTCCCATTATACCCCTTTATGCAATGGCAGACTTTGTATGCTGGGCACTATAGTTTGAAGTAATGGCAAGATCACTAATTACACATCCCATCTTTACAATTAACATTACAACAGACAAAGCTGAGCATGCACACAGCCCTACCCTATGTGTAAAACAGCCATCTATAACTACATTACTATAAGGAACCATCCGCCTCTTGAAAAGTAACGCAAACTACTACCTTCCCTGCATTTGTCCATTGGTTAATATCAGTGGGAGCAGACACATTGACTCAGCTGGGAAATTATCTTCATGGCTCAGCACAGGAGGGAGAACTCTACAGGGCAAGACTCAGCTGTCTTTCTACACTTAAAAGACAAGGGACACTCCTTTGAAGACAGCAAGGTCCAAATCTTGGATAAAGAAGACTGCCGGTTTGAACGAGGCGTGAAAGAGGCGATTCATGTCAAGGTGGAGAGACCATCTCTGAACAGAGGCGGGGGCCTTCGACACCACCTGTCTGCTACATACAATGCTGTTCTAACATCTGTACCCCGGCAGATTCAGAATACTTCACACATCCATTCATGCAACTCTCACAAGTAAAGGTGGCCATACATGGAGAGATTCGCTCGTTTGGCGATGTCGCCAAACGAGCGGATCTCCCTCCGATATACCCACCTTGAGGTGGGCAATATCGGGCTGATCCGATCGTGGGCCCTAGGGCCCAACGATCGGATCCTAATGATGCCTAACGGGAGGTCGGATCGCGGGACCGCATCAACGAATAGATGCGGCCACGATCCAATGGGATCGGCCAGATCTCGATCGGTGAAGCCCGTCAGGGGGCCCCATACACGGACCAATAAGCTGCCGACACTGTCTGTCGGCAGCTTTTATCGGCCCGTGTATGGCCACCTTTACACCTGTATCTAGGAGTTGCATGACACATTGGATAATCCTATCACAACTACACAGAATCAACACCTCTATGAATTTCTTCAGATGTCACCTCTTTGAAGAGTTACAATGTGCCATTGTAAATGGATTAGTGGAAGAGTTTATATGCCAAAAACTTCCCACACCAGTCAGTTGAACTGAAGAAGCTGCTCAGATGAGTAGTGAAACGTCTTCATTGATTACTCAGCAAGTCCAATTGTTTTTAGATTGACCTATACTAGAGGCACTTTAAGTGCATATTTTATTCCTAGAAACTAGGGTTGCTGTTATTGATATCTATGCTTTGTTCACACACTTACATTAACTGTTAGTTCAGCATTAGAATACATGTACAGTATGTTCCCACTGTAACTAATACTTGTGAGAGTTCTTCTACATAGCTATTACAGTAAGGGCATTAATCTGAAAAACAGGGATTAAGAACATCTACCATAGGAGTAGTAGAGAGAGAATTCACCTTGCTGCCCAAATCGAGGAGCTTGACCACTGTGCTGTTCACTTCTATTAACATTTCTTGGATCCAGATTTTTCCCTTGGCATCCACTGCATTCAGCTTACGGATGGCATCTTCCACTGTGTGGACATCATCATCCTCCCCTATTGTGAATGTTACCAGATGCTGGCATGGAAACAAAACAAAAATTATTGTTACACTGACAACACAATGGGTTGCTGCATTTCTACATTCAGTTTGTGGCCAGGAAATGTCTTGGAGCATTGGCAGCAATATAGACTTAAAGGAGAACTAAACATTAACTAAAGAAATAGGCTAGACATGTTGTACATTATGTTTTGGGCTTCTGTGCCAGTCCAAGGCACCCACGTCCCTTTATTGGTATATATCTATGTCTCCAAAGATGCCCCAGTAGCGCCCAAATTTTCTGCTGATTCACTGCACATGCTCTGTGCTGCTGTCACTTACTGAGCTTAGGGACCCACTCACAATATACAGTACACATAGAATAGAAATGTCACAATATAAGGCTGATTAGTAATTAATACAGATAATTACTACATGGCAGCACAGAAACCAGTGCAATTAGCACCAGAATTTAATAATCAGCCCTGTAGCATCAGCTTATGTTACAGGCCAACCTCATTTTCTGCTGGATAATTAGTGACAACCCCTAAGCTTAGCTTCTCAACAGCTGCTCAGAGCCCACTGAGCATGTGAGTGTCACAGACACTTTCCAAGATGGTGACCCCCTGTGACAAGTTTGAAGTCCTGGATCATTGCTGCTATTGACAAGCTGAAATTTTAGGCTGGTGCAATAAGTTTAATATATAAAATATGCCATTTTTAGCCACATTAATTTTTAGGTTTTTTTTCTCCTTTAAGCTGCCAATTCACATATAGTACATGTTTGTTGGCCGAACGATCCAGATTGATATTTACGTGCCATGGATAGCAGTTTTTTCCATCTATTGAGCATCACATTGGCCAGTGTATGATGCACCAGCAGATGACTAGTGACTAGTAATGACAAGTGAGGACTAGTCAAAGAATGGAACAAAACAAAAGGTGACAATACAGTGTAGGCCCTTGTACTGTCAGTGCAGTCTGTCAGCTTTTCCTTTAGTTACTGCACATCATAGACCAGTGTGGGGAATGCAGATCATGTGCTGAACTATCATCTCTTATTACTCATTTAAGGCACAACACAGTAAATATTAGATCCAACCTGTAACTGTAATTATCGGCATGCATCAGTTATCATTACAGAAGACATACATATCGAGGCTCCTTGCCCTTTGTTTCAAGCCACAGACACTCGTCTAAAAAGTTCAACATTTTGACAGGACACGAAAAGAGGGGGTGTCCCCTGAAACACTGAAGAAAAATCTTGAAATTTAGGGAAAGCAGCCTGAACCTTTATGTGTGGTCATGTGTGATATAGAATAGGTTAGTTCCAGAAGCAGGTACCCTGGCACTACCACAAAGTATCGGCCTGTATCATAGTGGAACCAACTGTATGTAAAGCCAAAATGTATCTGAAGTGGAGACACCAGCTTGACTTGTACATTCAGTAACCGTGTGAAATTAACACAGGTACTAAAAGTCACAACATATTACGTTCCAGATGTTCTTGTTATGACTTCCTGTGAACACAATGTAAACAATGTATATTGTATTGTCATATTTATAGAAAACTGGAATGTAACAGTGATTTCGCAGTGGAGATGTCTCACATGGGCGAGGCCTGGGTGTTGACTTTGAGAGACTTGGGTTAAAACAAGGTTAAGTGCCGCATATCTGGAGTACAATAAAGCAACGTGGACAGATAAAAAGGGGTAAGAGAAGCTATTTGAAGCAAAACATCGATTAAATGACAGTTGTGCTTGTATTGAAGTGCTGAGTAATCCAAGAGTGGGTTCATTCGGCAGATGTAGTCTAAGCATTTGCTGAGGAAAGTACATTACCCCAGGCAGCAGAATGCTATATTGTTGTAGGGTAATTACCAAATAACCTATTATAATGACAAGTAGTGATGGGTGAATAGATTCATTAGGCGCGAATTTGTGGCGAATTTCCACATTTCGCTGCCAACTAATGCATTTGCGGAAAATCACCAGCTAAAAATCCACCGCTTCTAAAAAATCTGGGGGTGCGTCAGAAAAGTCGCACGTCAAAATTATTTGAACGCCCATTGACTTTAATGCATTTGGCCAAAGTAGGTGCACGGGCGACTTCAATGCGTTTCACAAATTTTTCGATGTTTCGCAAATTTTTCAAGAAATTTGCGAATTTTTCAGAGAAACTGGGCAAATTCGCCCATCACTAACTACAGCTTTTGGTATTGGTACAAATGTTTGTTATTTTAGGAAGCCTTTCCAGCATCATTTGTATAGATAAACCTATAGATAAAACTTTGGCTAGTTTTCAAAGTACAAACTCGGCAATAGGATTGCCACCTGTTCGGTTTTTACCTGGACAGCCCCGTTTTTTGAAGGGCAGTTCGGGTCAAACCTTTTGGAAAACTGGGCTGATTTCCTGAGATTGATGCGGCAATCGGTCGCCGATCAACATGCCATAGCCCCTCCCCAAATTGCACAGTTCCGCACCCAAACATCACAGCCCTGCCCCTTCATGGCATCAACCCGCCCCTGCTATATCAAGGTCCCCCCGGAGTTCGTCGGGGGGAAAGATGGCAACCCTACTTGCCAAGGCTCCAGAAATGAGCCCAAATCCATATAGTCCATAGTTTGTAATTTGGAACCTGCCTGGGCTAGAAATTAGTAGCAAAGTTTGGGGGAAAAACCGCCAGCCAAACAAACCTGGCAGATTCCCATACAGACACTCTCAGGCTTATCAAACGCTCACCGCAAAATGGCTGCTAGGGGCAAGTAATCGATCACAAGCAGGTTGTAGTCTATAGGCTCAAAACATTGAGCGCAAAAGCTTTAGCAGCTGGCGTCTGGCAAACTGATTACATGCTCTCCCCACTTTCTGTGATCAATGACTTGTCCTGTGGAAGCAGAGCTATGGCTATTCCCACCCTGTACTTTACGGTACCAGTTCTGTACCTTCTTTACCTGGACTTTCTTTTTGCAAAAGGTACTGAAGCTGCAGTTGCATCCAGCCCTGTCACTCTCAGAGGCTAATAAGGGTCAGGGCACACAGGCAGATTCAGAGAGATTAGCCACCCGGCGACAAATCTCCTCTTCTTCGGGGCAACTAATCTCCCCAAATTGCCTCCCCTGCCTTCCCACCGGCTAAAATGTAAATCGCCGGGGGGTGGCACTCGGATTGATTAGTTTTCCGAAGTTGCCCAAGTTTCCTCGTGAGGCAAGTTCAGGCGACTTCATTTATGTGCCTATACTGTATAGTGACTGACAGCTCACCTTGGTCTTTCCCCTATCAGTACATTGCCAGAATAAGAAAAGATAGTTGACTTACGTTCACTTGATACTGAGACACGTCGGCCATGATAACATTTGAATATTTCTTTCTTTGTTCTGAAAGGCAAATAAATGTATATGAGTAAACAGGAGATAAAGAAGCTACTTAACCTACCAACTCAGCTGGCTAACGAGGAAACTTCGGACGACTTCAGAAAACGAATCGCCACGTGTGATTAGCGCCAGCGTTTTTTCATTTTAGCTGGTGCAGAGTCAGGGAAGATGTTTGGGGAGATTGGTCGCCACAAAAACGAGGCAATTAGTCGCCAGGCAACCAAGTCTCCCCAAAACGCCCTGTGTGGACTTACCCTCAAAAGGTAGAACTGCCAGGGCAGAGAATAGTAATTAACAGACAGATGCTGCTTTCAGTAGCAAATACATTTACAAATAACTTAAAACCACTAAAAATGTGTTATTAATATATATTAGAAAGTTGCTTACAACTGCAAAGGCTTTTATTGGGCAAATGTTTGGATTGTGAGATCTTGCACTCTGATCCTATTTTTTTTTTCTGTAACCCTGGTTTCTTAAATTTTTGTGAGACTCTGGTGTGTTATAAATTAATATAAAGTGCTGCATGCCTTGCTGGCACTTTATAAGTAATTGATGATGACTCTGTTTTTGGGTTTATATCCCCTTTAAGAAAACCTTGCTATGAAATGTAGAACATATATTTGTCTATAAATATATATAGATAAATAGAAATAAATATAGTTTATATATATATAAATATAAACTTGAAAAACGTTGATGATATGATTTTACATATACATCGGAAAATTTACATTATATAGATATAAGAAACCTATCTCCAATATACTTAAATTAAAAAATATGTACCGTTTTATAAGAAACCTGACTGTATGCAGTGACATTCTCCCTTCATTTACTGCTGTGGATAGGAATTGTCCCTAACTGCTGAGCAGGGAAACAATCATACTTATGAACAGCAGGGGGAGCCCCCGCCTTACTTTCCAGCCATGCAGAACTCAAGCAGCTTTGTTTATGATGATCCCTAAGCAGCCCAGACCACACTGAGCATGTGCACAGTCTTAGTCTTGCAAAGATGTTTAACAAAGTTACAAGATGGCGACCCCCTGTAGCCAACTTTGAAAGCATAAATTATTTGTTTGATTAGGCTTGTGGTGCAGTAAGTTCATGTTTATGTTTAGTATACAAAATACAGCATTTCTAGCCTTATTTTATTTTAGACTTTATATGCCCTTTAAATGCCATGGAATTTCCTACCACTTAGTTGAACTGAAGAAGCTGCTCAGATAAACAGTAACATGTTTTCTAGAAAGTCCAGATGCTTTATAAACATATTATTTCATAGGGCACTTACAGGTTCTCTTTCTTTGCATTTTGTATTGAATTATTTTTTCAGCCTTTGACAAATATAAAAGCATACTCATTGATAAAGAGGGTTCCATGTTCCCTGCTCTTACTGTTGTACACACATAAAACTGGTAGTTATGGGTGGAAGTTCTATTTTAGCTGATGATTGGCAATAATTGCCTTTCCCTGTCCCAATGAGTGTCAATGAATTTGTTTATGAGGGATCTTCGTTTTTCCTGCTAATGTTAATTATAGCACAAGGACATACACAATTATAACTTCTAATCTAAATTCTACCTTTAGATGTGTTACCCAACCAACAACTGCGTGCTGTACAAATACCAGCTGTCATTTCCATTTACTGCAAGCAAGGATTTCTGTCTTACTGTGTTATGCTGCCGTTTTTAGATTTTATATTTATACAGCACTTTACTTACTCATAATGAAGGCAATATAATTTTTTTTCAATATACAAATAAATGCTCTCAGTGTTCCTGCCCTGGAAGTCACTTGGCACATAAACTTGTTTGTGAGCCCACCCAATCAGTGATTTCTGTGCAGTGCAGTGGCATCAAAATGTACAATTCAATATCCAGAAATGAACTCCACCTAAAATAGCTAGTGCAACAGGTGACTGTATTTAGTGTTAGACTTAATGATGAGAAGTCTTCAGCAAAATTCACTGACATTACTAGAGGTTATTGGACCCATAGCTACATCTTTGGATGATCTGTTTTGCAGAAATACTGTATACCATATGAAAATTGACAGTCAAGGCTCCAGTTGGGCATCTACATCAATGGGCTCCCCAGCAGCCCCATCCTAAGGAACTTTTGACACAAGTTCCTTATCTCTAAACATATCATTCTTTTTGTTTTTACTTCACTTTTCCTAGTTACTTTTATCCCCTGATTTTGTTTCCCCCTTTCCATTTTTAACCACTCACTGAATTTTGTATTCTTCTCTTACTTTTCCCATTTTCTTATGGTTTCCCCCTGGACTGGACCCCCTGGGTCCCATAGCTCCTACAGAAGAAGGGCAGTCATAAGGGTATTACAGAGTATACTATTCTATATCGTCAACATTGCTGGTGCCAAAAAAAAACAATGCTAAACATGTCCAGTAAGCAATGAGAACTATTGATGCCCCCTATAGGGGCCCTAGATCTTGTTTTGCCACATGGCCGGTATTTTGCCTTTGCTGATAAAACACAGACTAGTGCTGGTATTGAAAATGTAGGCAACCGCTGCACTGTTACATATTTAATCCACCTATTTACATCCCTGATCTAAACCAACCAATCCTACCAGCTTCTCCTGATCTGACAGGTCATGCCCTGATCCCTCCCAATCCCTTTTACGCCCCTTATGTCACCACCAATATTTTTAATAGAAAAATACCAAGAACACTAATTTCTGATGGCGGGTGCTCAGCTTAAAAACTTCTACAGAGTCATTAGATAATTTAGTTAAGGATTTTGGGGCAGATGCTATCTATATGGTAAGAGTTGTGCACAGGTCCACTTCAATTATAATACATAAATTAGAGACGTGCACAGCTTCTCACTTAAAACTTTTATTTGTGCATTTTAACCACAGCAAAATTGCATATTAACACATTTACAAACACACCACAGTGCAGTGTCTCCCCCCTGGTCTGCCTACCTTGTGTTAGCCACACCCTCCCGACGCGTTTCGCACTATTGGTCGCTTCATCAGAGGAGGTGTGGCTGGTAAATACCCATGGATTTGTTTTATACAGGTTCTGGGGCTACCCATATAGCTATCATCATTAACCCTCACCACTCAGCTTATAACATATTCTATTCCATTCTAAGCTGCTAGCCTCTGCAGTTCCCCATAGATAATTGAATATCACCAAAAAGTCTCTACAATTCTTTTTAACCTGATGACTCACAGGATTATTTGCCACTGACTATTTCATAATCAATACTGCATAGGAATATTCTTGCTACAGATACAGTAAACAAACCATTAAACCCAAAAAATTAAAACCCAAAAAATTAAAAATCAATGTTGACCTTAGTAAGGAATTCCATGGGGTAATGTACTGAAAGTAGCAAGGTGTTAAGAAAGTGGCCAGTAAGTACCCTCCAACTTAAGAATGGATGCTAGCTGTGAGGTATGAACCAATGTCACACTAGGTTTCCAAAACCCAAGGGCCATAGTTCTGGTCACAACTCACGGTTCTGCCTATAACAGCCACCTTTCGCTTCTGGAGGAGTCCTCCACTACTTGGATGCCACCAGGTCTTAAAATGGGAGAACCAGAGTATTGGTTCTGGGCAGGCAAGGGAACCAGATCATAAATGGTAGGAACAGGGATGAAGCAAAGAGTAGTCAGGGGCAGGCCAAGGTCAAAATGGCGAGGTATCGAATCAAAATACAAGAGCTTAGACAAAATGAAGGCACAAGGATCAGGACAGGTAGCACACGTCAAGGTCAGGATCAGGCACAGGTCAATACACAGAAATCAATACAAGGAAGCTATACAAGACTGAACCTACGTTGGGCAACAAGAAAAGGACCAGGAGCCTTTAAATGTCTGAGCTGCTCCTATTTCCGGCCAACCCCTTTTCTAAGGTGCACATGAATGACCCGAGAATTGAATAACATCGACAGAGGCAAAAGAAAACACAAAAGAGAGATTTGTCAGGCTTTACAAATAGGCAGCAGACTGGAAAAAAGATTATGAAAAACAAACATGATATGGTATATAGCAAAGAAAATGAACAGAAGGTTCTACTACAGCTTGGTGGAACACAATTAATAGAACTTTTTAGATGCCCACAGAAGCTTGGAGATGTGAAATGTGAGTTAGTTAGTCATCTAAGCAGTCATACAATGATCTAAAATCCCATGAACACATTCATGAAAATTCTGTCATATCTCGGTAGCATTTTTGAGCCTTAAATTGTATTGTATACAAAACAGCGTTGTTCTATTCTCTACTTTGTATGGAATGGCATCCATCATGATAATGACGACAGCTCCAAAAATGGCATAATTCACAAATTTTGTTCAGCCTACTTGTTTTCTTCCCATTCATAAACCACTCACATGGTCACAAATATTTGTAGGGACCCTGAGTTTTAGGTATAGTAACTCAGGCAGTCTCCCTTTGTATGTGGACACCTAAGTGGTCCTTTAGTTTACCCAGGCAGCTATGTCTCCCATCCAGGGTCCACTGGGATTTACTCTAGGCTATGGTTTGCCCACTAGGTGGCAGCATGTAAAAGTATAAAAGGATTTAGCACCATGTGCCAAGGGCAGGGTTGCCAGGTTTGCGGTTTTCCAGTCAAATTGGGCTACTGATTTAAAGCCCTGGCAGGTTTTGAGAGTACAAGCTAGCCAATATACAGATTTGGGCTACTTTTTGGGCCTTTGACTGGTTTGTACTTTGGAAACCAGCCAAAGTTTTTTTCTTGCCCAAATGCGCCAAGCCTGAGTCCAACTTGCCAACTGCAAAGTTTAATGTAAGACTACAATACCCAGCATGCAATGGGACTGACTTGTGTAGAAGTCGGGAGATTTTGGGCTCTGTACCTGACTTTCCTCAATTTCAGACAATTTGGGGGCCAAAAATCTGCTGGCTACCAAAATGTCTAGAGGTTGAGCTGTTTTACCAATATTTATTGAAATTATATATGTATTAAGGCCTTATGGGGTCCTGATACCTCCTGCCCCCCCCCCTTTTGTAGTTACTCCCCTGGTGACGGGTGAATGTCCCGTTTTGTTTCATGGAAAAAGTAGCGAAACAGTGAAAATTAAATTTTCACATATATTCATTTCATTTTTAGACTTTTTTTCCCTGTGCATATTGTGCTATTTTTGGGCTGCTTTTGAAGTGCCTCTTGGCTAGTTTTGGGCTGGTTTTGTAGCTGACTTTGGCTGGTTTTGAAAATTAGACCTGGCAACCCTGGCTAAGGATCTTTCCTGGGACCTCACCTCTCTGTGAGGTGTTACAGGCCCAGAGCTGCAGTTTGGTAAAAGTTAGATAGAGTCATATATATAGTGCTAGTGTAACGCTAACTTGGCTAAGCAAAACCAAAAAGGGGTTAATGTCCAGCTAGTGCTTAGAGCATGGGTTACATGTGACTCAAACACCCCAGGCTAGGGACTTCGCTAAACGGAAGATTTCAGGAATGGTGTAGTGCAACTACAACTCACTGTGCTACTGTGCAACAACAATAAGAATAATGGGCGCCAGGAGGTTCTTGAAGTATAACAAAATAACTTTTATTTGTCCAAGACAAATGATCCACGGGTTTACTCACATCATTATAGAGGCATTGGCAGTATATACAGGCACACCTGCTCACACAGAGCTCTCAAGGTAGATGTCGGGGAATTTCCTCTAGAGACAGCACATTGGAACTCCCTGAGGTAATAGCGTCCACCTGGATAGAGGCCCCTCATGAACTCAGCACCATGACCTGGATCCCACATGTTGGATCAGGGAACTCACTAAACCTAATTCCCTATTAGGCTGTGTCCCTATCTTCAGTCTTGCCTGAGAGGAGAGCTACCTCCTTGTTATCCCTCCTCATTGGAGCCAAGCTGCTCTTACTATCTGTGCTCTCTATCTCACTCTCCTAGAGAGTCTATTACAGATATATCCCTGTCACTTACTAGCCTCATTCACGGGGTTCCCTGCTCCCCGACTTAGACACTAGAGGAACCTGTCCCTCTAGGCGCATGGCTTTTCTGGGCCTTGCTGTACCCAGGCTCCGCGGGGCACACCCAGCTGGATCAGCATCCAGCAGCCAAAGAGAAGGATCCACCCCTTCTCTCTCAATATACCAGAGTGCGACAGGCAGGGTCGGACCGGCCCGGTGGGCCACAGCCCTCATGGGCCCCCGCCGGGCCAGACCCCACTCCCCCGATCTCCTGGACCTATAAAAAAAACAATTTGCGGAGCTGCACACCGATCTGCGGCTCCGTGCGGCTCCTGTGCGCATGCGTGCCATACGACTCATGTAGCTCCTGTGCGCACATGCGCAGCATCGCAGATGGGGGCCAGGGGGTCGGAGGGGGGCCCTGGACAGAAGTCCCCCAGTCCGACCCCGATGACAGGACGTGGTCACAGCGCCTCCTGGCCAATAGTATATCTATGCAAATTACCTCTAGCTGCATGGGAATCTGCCCAGCAACTAGGGAGATCAGGAAGTATAGAGAATTAAAGCCACAGGGCTCTAGGAGCAAGAAGAAGGCTCAGGGAAGATAGTGACCAGCTTCTGCTCCAACAAGGAGAAATAGTGGGGTCCCCAAAATGGAGAGAACCGATCTATTAAAGAATTTTGTGTTAACATTTTTTTCCAACCATTTGAGGGACATGCCACATTTGTGTTAGGGTGGGCTCATGTCTAAGGCATTAGAGGATCTCTTTTGTCTTTATTCAGGTTCCTTGGACATTTGTAATAATAAGTGGCCACTTTGCAACAACATCTCTAATAAAGACAGCTATGTGATATATATGTAGACACCCTATTCAAATTGACCTAAGTGCAAGTTTCGCTAGGCAGAATTGAACGCTAGTGGAAGATCGCTAAGAAATGCTTGCGCTGATTGACGAATTAACGCTAGTGAAACTATAGACTAGTGATTCCCAAACTGTGAGGCTGTTCTCCATGGGAGGGCTGGAAGCGCAGCAGTGAAGGTTCAGTCTGAAGGCAAGTTAATTTAAGATTTTAGTGGAATGCCTATTTGGTCTTTGATACACCTGGAAGCTTAGCTTGAAGGTCAATTAGTGTGAAAATTGGGGTTAAATATCTTCCAAGAAGATATTCTTGGAACAGTGGCTGAATGAATAATACCAATATTATTAACCTTGTTATGAGGTAAGAGGGCACTCAACCAAAAGGGTCATCGGAAGAGCACTCGTGGCTTATTGGAACAAATGCAGGAGTATGTCCTGTCCATAAGTCCTGCATATGTTCCGGTAAGTCACGAGTGCACTTCCGATGACCCTTTATGTTTGACCATGTGACCAGAGTGGATTGGCTTTTACCGGCAGCAGTTGATTGTTTGCTCTCCATGCGATGGGCTCCCATGCAGCGTTTTTGCCTTTTGCTTCGGGCACTCAACCAAATTTTAAGTCTTCAAGGTATACTTAAACTAAAATAGTCTGTCAACCACTGCACTTGGCTGTAGTCCTACACATTTGCTTCCCAAAAAAAATGGCATAACATAACTATTTTTTATATCTTGAATTTTTTTACACGGAAAACTTTACACTTAATTAAACAAAACCTTGGAGGGGCCATTGACACATCAGCATCCAAAAGTATCTGGATGAACATGGAACATGGTGCAGAGACATTCCGCATGGCATTGAGTAAATAGCCTTTCTTTGTATTTATCTTGTACTGGATCTCATGTAAAACCAGACCCAAGCTTGTTATAGGAAATCAACCAGGCATACAAATAAGAAGGCTAAATAAATGAAGTGCAGCCAAGGCAATCCGTTCCTGTTTGTTTTCATAACACTGTTACAGCCTTGGTAAACATCAAACCCTACATGTCCACATGCTGGAAAAGCAAATTGTTGTAGTGGAAAACAAAATAGATGCTTGAATGTTGATTAAAATAGATTTGCATTGAATATACATGTTTTTATGTCTATACTGCAGAGGTTCTCATACTCTTGAGCTGACCCCTCTGGGGGGCCTGGAGCAGTGGCTGGACAGGGTTCAGCCTAGAGGCCAGTTGAGGTGATATTTGAGGAGAATGCCAAGACATATCTGAAAACTTGAAGGCCATGTTTTTTTTATCCTAGCTATGTAACTATAACTGATTGACTGATACACCAACACTATCCTAAATATGATACACAAATATAAAGGGGCCTTGATGAAAGGTTGGACCTTTAAGAGATGATTAAACTGAATAAGTCAGACAAACACTGCTCTACACTTGCTCTTTATGTGTTACATTGCTCAGTACCTATCCTGGTTACATAAGCTAAAAAAATAAATAATGATAAATGTTCAAATATCATAGTAAACCTGGTGTGAGCACCTGCAGCTCTGTTGCTTTTGTTGCCATCCATCAAACTTGGGCTTAAGGGATCTGGGATCTACCTCAACAACACCCAGAGGCCTGAACTGAGGCAGTTTACTAGTTAAATGATATATAGCAATATACAAAGAATTTTAGGACTGTAAAACATGTACCTGAAATTGTTCAGTGGTTGTGACAACATTCCCTGTGTGATTAACGCAAGAGAGAAGACATTTCCATGATAAGACAACAGACAATCACAGTAGAAGCGCTAGCAATTATAATACCTGGGGACAATTTTAGAAATGATGACTTGGCAAAAACGAAAAATATGAAATATGCAGCCGAAATGTGTCTCAAAGGTGAAAAGAAAGCACAGGCTGTGCTAATTGATTTAATATTGTTTCCTTTTCAAATACTCTCAGAGACTGTTTGATTTCCAGTTTCATTGCTTGTGCCTTCTGGGCATACAAACATATAAGTTGGGATGTCGTCAGTTTCAGCACTTATTGCCAAAGCAACATCATTCTGTAGAAGAAAGTCCAATGCATGCACTTATGTATGAGACTCACACCTCACCCATATTGAGTAAACAGAACTGTAACTTGCACAATTTACTAAATTCCAATTTGCAATCACTTTTGCTCCTAATGCTTTGCACTTTCATTCGTAAATAATTCCACTTATCTCATGCAAGTGTGTAGCCATCTCTGCTTAGAGTCAAGCACATGTAATAACCACCCATTATTTAAATGGGTGGTTCACCTTTATGTTAACTTTTAGTATGTTATAGAATGGCCTATTCTAAGCAACTTTTCAATTGGTCTGCATTATTTCTTTTTTTTTTAGTTTTTGAATGATTTGCCTTCTTCTTCTGACTCTTTCCAACTTTGAAATGGGGGTCAGCGACCCCCATCTAAAAAAAAATGCTCTGTAAAGCTACAAATGTATTGTTATTGCTACTTTTTATTACTCATCTTTCTATTTAGGCCTCTGCTATTCATATTCCAGTCTCGTATTCAAATCAATGCATGGTTGCTAACGTAATTTGGACCCTAGCAACCAGATGGCTGAAGAGCCGCTGAATAAGAAGATAAATAACTCATAAAGCACAAATAATAAAGAATGAAACCGAATACTGAACCGAATTTGAATCCTAATTTACATATGCAAATTAGGGGCAGGAAAGGAAAAAATGGAAAAAATTCTTCTTTTGTGATGAAAAGCCATGTGATTTCCCTACCCGCCCCAATTTACATATGCAAATTAGGATTCGAATTCGGTTAGGCCAGGCACAAGGATTTGGCCGAATCCGAATGCTGCTGAAAAAGGCCGAATTCTGGAGTCGGTGCATCCCTACTTTATATCCTTTTCTTATGTTGCTGATACACCTGTATATAGTATGTGTCTGAAGGTAGTGATAGCACCTAGTTTATATAAAGAAGCTGGCATTCTAGGTCCCATGGTCCTGTGCCACATCTCTCTATCAGAATGCACAATATTCAACAACAACCGTAAAGCCTAGAGCAGAGTTCTGCAAGCGACCCATTGTTCTGTGACAACGCCTTTTTTTTAATCGAAGGGTTAAGGTGTGCTGCTTCTTGAACGCTGGATTGCTGCAGATTTGTTTGAGTTTCTATTTTCTTTTGGCATTTGGCAACACCCAGGAGAGAGCACTCTCAGACTCAAGAAGCAGAAAGACAAAAGAAATGAAAGCACAGCCAGAAAGAAAGAAATGGAAAGTCATAAAGTGATTTAAAAGAGAGAGAGAGAGCAAAAAAGAATGAAAAGAATGAAGAACAAAGTGTAATTATGATGCCACGTAGAAACTATGTTTATGATTTAACTATCACAGTAAATTGTTGCTTGTTTAGGGACAGGTTCACCCATAGATCACCTTAACAAGTATTGATTACTTGCTTTACATCAGATTAGCACCCACTTCCCTGCTACGAGTGTCTCAGTTGAAGCCTGACTTATTGGAAGAAAGTAAACGCGTAGGGTACAATTATGCCGAAGACAAGAAGGATTTACCTTAAGCAGTACTTGATGGTGACTAGATAGATTGCTGAATCCTGCAAACAACATGGAGATCCTCAGCTTTGTATGTTACCACTTGACAGACTTTTCAGGTGACTGTATGAGGAGGGCACAACCATCAGTCCTCTGGTTAAACCAGTTTGTCTTGTGCATGCAGGAAATGTTTAGGATTCAGCTCCTCTGTGTCATACAGGCACTTGTAACATATGGGTTCTGCATTATGGATGTTAATAATCAGATCAATTTAATATATATATAGAAGTGGGAGTATGTGTTTATCCGGAAACCCGTTATCCAGAAAGTTCCAAATTACGGAAAGGCCGTCTTCCATAGATTCCATTTAAACAAGTAATTGAATGTTTTAAAAATGATTTCCTTTTTCTCTGTAATAATAGAACAGTACTTTGTACATCATCCCTACTAAGATATGAATCCTTATTAAAGGCACAAAAAAAATTGGGTTTATTTAATGTTTCAATTATTTTTAGCAGACAAAGTATGGCGATCCAAATTATAGAAAGACCCCTGGTCCAGAGCATTCTGGATAACAGGTCCCATACCTGTATTTAAAAGATTACTATACCCTCCTTTTACTTTTTTTATTTTAATTTTGCAAAATTGTGCTTAATTCAATGTAAAAATGTATCTTTTATATTCATTTGTATGGTATCTATACAGGATTACAATATAATACGGCAGCTATGGTAGGTGAAAAGGAAGTTTGAGGCTGTCCAGCCTGAGATTTAATAGCTAACTCAGGTAAGCCTTCATAGACCTTAAGCAGAGAATATTTTTTTAAGGATGGCTAATTTCTATTTATTGATGTTGTTCATGGGATTAAATTAAGACAGAACATTAATTACATGCTGAAATTGCTGATTAAAAGAGCATATAATTAGGGATCGTCTTAAATATATAAAACTAGATTATAAAGGCTTAAGCATGTCTGTTGGGATGTACAGTAAATAAAGGGCTTTTCATAAGGAGCCAATAAAGTGGCAGAAGTACTTATAATATTCAGTGTAATTTGTAGGTGGAAGTGTTCGGACTCTGAGAGTTTGTCTCTGGACTTTAAGGCATTGCTATTAAGTTGCTCACATTATGATCTTTATTGTCCACATGGACACAACACTGCAGATTTACATAGGGTCGAATATCGAGGGTTAATTAGCCCTCGATATTCGACTGCCGTATTGAAATCCTACGAATATCGAAGTCGAAGGATTTAGCGTTATTCCTACGGTCGAAGGAAAATCCTTCTAATCGAACAATTCGAAGGATTTCAATCCATCGATCGAAGGATTTTCCTTCGATCAGAAAATTGTTAGGAAGCCTATGGGGACCTTCTCCATAGGCTAACATTGGCCTCGGTAGGTTTTAGGTGGCGAACTAGGGGTCGAAGTATTTTTTAAAGAGACAGTACTTCGACTGTCGAATGGTGGAATAGTCGAATGATTTTCACTTCGAATCGTTCGAGTCGAAGTAGCCTATTCGATGGTCGAAGTAGCCATATTCGACCATTCGAAATTCGAAGTATTTTTTCTTCTAATCCTTCACTCGAGCTAAGTAAATGGGCCCCTGTGTGTTATAGGTTTGCCTACTCACTGTTTTGTAAACACTTGCTGTCAGAGCACAAGGTGATCCCATGAATGTCACTGTGTGACATAGCCACTAGGCCACCATCAGTTATCATGGTCCGCTTGATCTGCTTTGGCCATGCCCCATTATGACAAATTCCCATCCATGAACCACTTGTTCTCCCATAAGTCCTGAGCATTTGTGGCCCACAAATGGTATTTTAGTGTATCTTGGTGCTACCTCTACCCCTGGCACCCTCTGATCAGCACTCTAAAAATAAATGCCCCTGTGCTTCTTTTAAGGTCCGACTGGGAGGGCAATGGGACAGAAAACAGAAGAAGCCCTGTTATTAGTGTCTGGTCAATGCAGATTTAGGTGTAGAGCCCAATCTCTGTAATATATTTATATTTTGCTTTTGTTTTAATTTATAGAGGCTGGTAGATCTTGCACAAGCCAACAAGCCCTGCCACAGCATCTATTTCAGGGACCACAAATAAAGGCCCTTGGGCTGGTTAATTTGAACCCGTGTTTCTTTGTCAGAACCGTACATCTAAACAATGAGACTCCTCACGTTCCACCTGCAGGAATCCTACAAATATTGCAGCTTTCAAGATTTCTGTGTTTGATTACTGAAACATTATTCCTTTAATAAAGGACGGCACTTTGATGCTGAACCAAGGCCAATTAAGTGGTGCCAGGAATATTTTCTATGAAACAACCTGTATACCATATGATTTTAAGGATCAGTAAAACCCTAATATGCATTTGAATGTAACAAACTGATACCGTGCAATGGTAGAAACTGCACATTCTAGTCGTTAGAAGTACTACTACTGAAAGTAAAACCAAAGTCTTCTTCCAGGTTCAGCTGTTAGGCTGTGAGATAAGGAACAGATCATTGTTCAGAGGGCTTCTCAGGGGACCGTTGATTTATTCTGATGACTTTACTTTCCCTTTCATATTAAATCATAATAGGTAAGGTCTGAATACTCCTAGCACATACCCTACCATATGATTCACGTAGAGCCGCTACCCATCCACATTAATCTGATCAGATAGATTCCAATTGGTATAAAAAGGATGAATATCTGGTATTTGTGCAATGCAAGGGGAGCTGTGACTACATCAACCCCAGCCTTATTATATATACAGAATGGAGACACACTCATCCATACAGTATTTTGAAATGGAAGCTGCCATATTGTGGCTCAGCAAAGTCTTTCTCTACTTTAGCAGAACAGCACAGTTTATGATACACAAGAGGCACTGCTTGATTCAATTGAAGTTTATAGACGGCTTCTCTGCCAAGAAGAATAAGTGACAGATCCCACATAACAAATATAAAGAAAAGAAGTGCATCTTTTACAGAATAATTATGTTGTTATAAAGTGTATAAAGTATAGTAAAAAACAATTGGATACCTCACCATAACCAAAGTCTACTTTACTACACAATTAGTTTGCTATAACAACCTGTAGTAATGTTGCTACCTGTGCAACCCATTCCAGTAACAGTTCTGTCAATGATGCAATGATTTTGGGAACTTGGGTACTGGGCAGATTCTGGCATTAGCCTATAGAGAGCCAAGCAATCCCACTGTAGTTCCAAAATGCAGCCAGTAACAGCTTGATTGTTGTGGGGCTCATTATGAATGAAATTCTCAACATCCAATGGGCCTTTAATTTTAAACCGAAGTGTCCCAGTGTATATCCTCACATCCAGGAGTTGAGGCTGAAAGTTGTTTGTATGAAGACATTGGTAATCGTAAAGTAAAGTCTTGTTTGAATACGACTCTGTACATCATGACAAACCAGGTAATATGATATGAATGTAACCAAATGATGCATATTACCAATAAATGAGCATTGTGCATGTGGCACAATATGTTTAATAGCTAAATCGCACTTTATAACTGCAAGGGTAAGTATGAGAAAAAGTGCTAAGGTAAGTATCACCTGCACAGCAAGGCAAAGAACTGCACAGGAAGGTATTCTAGACAGAATAATTAGGGAAAAGTATTACAGAGAGAACCTTCTGAGGAAAGTATCTCAGATAGCTCACTAGAGATTGTAAGGGGAAAAGCATTACTAGAACCTGCAAGGAGAAGCATTACTAGAAACTGCGAGGAGAAGCATCACTAGAAATTGCAAAGAGAAGCAACACTAGAAACTGCAAGGACTAGAAGCATCACAGTGATATACAGCAAGGAGAAGCATCATAGAGATAATGTGCAAGGAGAAGCATCACTAGAACCTGTATGGAGAAGCATCATTACCATCTGGAAATTAAAACATAAGAAGAACTTAAGGGTATAGGAATTCTCTTTACATTCCATACACAACTTTTGGAAGCAAATTTCGTAATAGGCTAGAGAATTAAAAAAGGAACAAATCTGCCTTTGACAAACAAAAAGTATGTTCTGAAATGAACGAAAGTTGGTATACATTTTTACATATGTGTATCCTTTTTGTGAGTTGTGGAACAGAAACTGCTAATCAGGAAAAGGCAAATGTATAAAACTGCTATTCATGACCTATCATATTAACATAGTAAGTTAGGTTGAAAAAAGACACACATCTATCAAGTTCAAACTTTTAAGTTTATATATAACCTGCCCAACTGCTAGTTCATCCAGGAGAAAATGAACACCATCCAACCCCTTCTTAAAGCTATATCAGCCTATACCACTGATTCAGGGAGAGAATTCCACATCTTCACAGCTCTCACTGTAGAAAAACCCCTTCCAAATATCTAGACGGAACCTCTTTTCTTCTAATTGGAATGGGTGACTTCTAATAGGAATGGGTGACCAGTGGGTAATCAATGTACAGGGATAAGCAACTGCTGAGCGCAAGAAATGTATCCAATTTACAATCTCATGTACTCAATACTTTAATCCAAAGTCTCTCAGAGATGATGTGTCTACTACAGTTGTATCCAAATTACTTTTAGTTGCTGTCATCATGTGCCAGATATGTATATGTCTCATTTCATTGAGATATTAGAAGTACAAGGGGTTTATAATAAAGCTGGGAGTAGCTCAGATAACCCAACATCTGTATCCTTCTAGTATATCACTAATGATACTGGCTGCTTAACTTCCATGGGATCACCCAAACCACATCAATACAATACAGATATACAGGGATGTATGTTCTCCAATATTTTACATAGTAGTTAATTTTGTATCCTTGATGGACCATTCACATTCACCTAACCTGTAACTATGGCTAGTATTTTACCTTATTTGATAACTGTTTGTTTTTATAGAAGATGTAAAGATGTAGATATTCCACACACCAACAATAACTGCTCCCTATGGACTCTGGCACTAGGGATTAGAGTGCTTTCCTGAAGTCTAGGCACCTGGAATGCTCACAGATCTGCTCTCATAGACACAATATACAGATCACATGATATGATTCATAATAGTTCTCCTTCTGAATATAAGCTTCGTCCTACTGAAATAAGAAACTTTCTAAATACAATCAATTAAAAAGTCTGTAACGTTTCTGAAATAATCAAGTTTATGTTCACTCTCCTCATTCTGTCTTTGGTGTCAGATATTCATTGACAGTTAGATCCAATATATCTTATAGGGGGCTTCCATTCCAATCAGATGAATTGGAGCTCACTCAATAACTGATTCCAGTACAGGTATAGGATCCCTTATCCGGAAACCCGATATCCAGAAAGCTCCGAATTACGGAGCTCCATAGACTCCATTTTATCCAAATAAAAATATATTTCCTTTTTCTGTAATAATAAAACAGTAGCTTGTACTTGATCCCAACTAAGATATAATACATCCTTATTGGAAGCAAAACCAGCCTATTGGGTTTATTTAATGTTTAAATGAATTCCTAGTAGACTTAAGGCATGAAGA
This sequence comes from Xenopus laevis, assembly GCF_017654675.1. Taxonomy (NCBI): domain Eukaryota; kingdom Metazoa; phylum Chordata; class Amphibia; order Anura; family Pipidae; genus Xenopus; species Xenopus laevis. The sequence continues at coordinate 92,075,235 of NC_054384.1, read as the reverse complement.
CCCAAATTACAGAAAAATCCATTATCCGGAAAACCCCAGGTCCCAAGCATTCTGGATAACAGGTCCCATACCTGTACAAACAAAATCTTACAAAATAACTGCACAAATTCTGCATGTAGAGAGACATGATGTCTGGTGATTTTAATAGAGTGAGCTGTAATACATCTTCTAGGCAAAAGGAGCCCCCCAATAAGATATATTGGATCTAACTGTCATTGATTATCTGACACTCAACTCCTGCATGAAGAGAGAATGAAGACTAACAGATGCTGAGAGAGGGAGAGTGAACATAAACTTGATTATTTCAGAAATGGTGCAGAATATTTAATTGTTTGTGTTTAGAAAGTTTCTTATTTCAGTATGAGGATGCTTATATTACATTTTCATTTTCGCAATAGTTCCCCTTCAATTAAAACTTGACACGTGCATTGCCTGTGAATCTGTGTACACTCCATTCATGGCAAGACCTGTTTGTAGAGACCTACAATAAGTACATTGTTCTTTGGGGTTGATAGACTCAATGAAGACTTTCTCTAAACAGGAAGCTGCTGGTTATGGGGAGCTCATGGCAACATATTCCTGTGTGTTCTTGCTCTTCCAGACATACCATTGATTATTTATTCTTTTCTTAGTCATTTCATATACACGGTGCAAAAAATGTGAAATTATAATAATAATTTCAATGTACAATGTTGCCTCTTGCTACTTCTGTTGACACTAAAATGTTCATTTATCCTAACTGGGTGCTCAAGAAACCAGCTCCAGTAAATATACATCATTAACAACAACTACTTGTTCTAACATAGACTTAGTACTATAATAATAAACATTGTAACATAGTAGTACACCTTTTCGCCAAGTTCAGGTTATATGTAGCAAGTCATGTTATTTTGTTTAATGCAACAAGAACAGAAGATCCCAAATTGTATAAGGTATAACTGTCTGCATAACACCTTTCAGCACATGATATGGGGCGGTTAATGCAATTACAGCAACGAAAGCTAATTTGATTAATTGCTATGGGTTACCAACCACAAACATTTAAATTCTCTCTATATACAGACCATATAAACAGACTTTTTTCCCCATTACATATATCTAGATTTATTTGACATATATGAATCCAATGGTTTCTCTTTCTTTTCTACTAATAAAAAGTATTTCCAAGATGGAATATTCGACCTACCGTAAATCGATTTGGCATTTGGCTTCGACACCCCGTTGAGCCTAATAAAATAAGAGAAATATTACATCAACAGACCATTATTTTGTGTTGAGGATAAGCATGAAGCACTGCTGATTTACATAAAGAACCAGGACAGGGACACTGTAGTAATCTGTACCCACTAGTGCAATCCTATCTGATGCCTAAAGGACATTGTTAAAAGAAAAACAAATCCTCGGGTTGGATTTCTGCAACTGATGTATTTTTTATCTTCAGTCCAACTGTACCAAATACCAAATGATAAATGTTGAGCCAACTGCCAGTTTGATACTTATGTAACGGATGCCTTGAAGGAGTAAAAAAATAATAGAAGGAAATAGAAGTGACCAAAACTAACCGTACCTACAAGGTATATACATACAGTAAGGGGTCAATTCATGAACTTCGAGTGAAGGATTTGAAGTAAAAAAACTTCGAATTTCGAAGTGTTTTTTGGGCTACTTCGACCATCGAATGGGTTACTTCGACCTTCGACTACGACTTCGAATCGAAGGATTCTAACTAAAAATCGTTTGACTATTCGACCATTCGATAGTCGAAGTACTGTCTCTTTAAGAAAAAACTTCGACCCCCTAGTTCGCCACCTAAAAGCTACCGAAGTCAATGTTAGCCTATGGGGAAGGTCCCCATAGGCTTGGCTATCTTTTTTTGGTCGAAGGATAATCCTTCGATCGTTGGATTAAAATCCTTTGAATCGTTCGATTCGAAGGATTTAATCGTTCGATCGAACGATTATTCCTTCGATCGTTCAAACTAAGTTTTTGTGTAAAATCCTTTGACTTCGATATTCGAAGTCGAAGGATTTTCATTCCCAGGCGAATATCGAGGGTTACCTATGCTACATACCTAAGTGTATGTAGCATAGGAAGCACAGGGTTTATCTTATTATGCAAATCATTTCATTACTAGAAAGCAGTATTTTTAATTAAAATTGTGACATCACTAAGTGCCATTCATTACTAATTACATCACTATTGCATCACCATTACTTTGATATATTTGACAGGCTAATCATGGCTGTTATGTACAGGTATGTGTTTTCTTATCCAGATACTTGCTATCCAGAAGTTTCCAATTTATATGAAGTCCATCTTCATATAAATGATAGATATTTTCTGTATTAGTAAAACAGTACCTAGTACTTAATGGTCACTAAGCTGCATAAATTCATGTTGATAGCAAATCATTCATATTAGGTTTATTTGATGTTTAAATTTGCAGTAGACATAAGGTATGGTATGTCCAAAGCATTCTGGATAATAGATTCCAGGCATATCACAATAAAATAGAAAATCAAATATTTAATTATGAGTTATTCTTGGTCAGTGTCGGACTGGGATACCAGGGGCCCACCAGAAAACCTTAGGTTGAGGGCCCACTTTCCAAAAGTTATACCTCCTTTCCTCACTCAACCTCTTTATTCTCCTAGTATCTTTTCTCTACATACTATAATCTATTCTTCCATTATTAAACCTCTTTGTTCCCATAAAGAAATAGGGAATGACCATGAAATAGGCCAAATGGTTAGAAGCAAGAGGCCCACTGACACCTGGGCCCAGTGGGAGTTTTCCTGGTATCCCGGTGGGCCAGTCCGACACTGTTCTTGGCACAGGGTACCGAGTACTGAATACTTACAGAGGTGAGGAGCTCATCTTGTCTTCTGTCTCTTCTTTCTGTTGATGAGAAAAGGTTCATTATTCTTATGCTGATAAATACATGAGAAAATAGCATTTGGTTACTATGAGCCCTTTTTAAGTTGAGAACAAAGAGGCAGACTAAGGAAGCAACTGGTATGGGGTCCAGACTCTTAAGGGGCCCTTGCCCGTGCCATCCCTGAGAAACAATCTGATCTACCTAAATACAGATATTCCTGACTCCTAGACCTGACCATTATACCATTGCCACCAAATCACTCATTTTCCATTCCAAGTAACTGCTTCTGAACACACAGGAAGTCCACAAACAGCTAAATTGGATCTTCATGTAACTGACATTGGCCTGTCAATATTTCTTCTGATATCTTCTGATGCTCCATGTAGGGAAGTTCCCCCATGGTCTTTATTTAAAGGGGAACTATTGTGAAAAGGAAAATTTAATATTAGCTTCAGCATACTGAAATAAGAAACTTTCTAAATACAATCAATTAAAAATTATATACTGTTTCTAAAATAATCAAGTTTATCTTCACTATTCCCCTGTCAGCATCTGTTTCTCTTCATTCTCTCTTCATGCAGGAGTTGGGTGTCAAATAATCATTGACAGTTAGATCCAATATATCTTGTAGGGGGTCTCCTTTTGTCTAGAAGATGTACAAGAGCTCACTCTATTAAAAGCACCAGATATCATGTCTCTCTACATGCAGAATTTGTGCAAAAGGCAGTTATTTTGTTAGATTTTATTTGTACTGGAATCAGTTATTTGATTGAGCTCTAATACATCTGCTAGGAAAGGAAACCCCTCCCTATAAGATATATTGGATCATTCATCTGACACCCAACTCCTGAATGAAGAGAGAATTAAGAGAAACAGATGCTGAGAGAGGAATAGTGAAGATAAACTTAATTATTTCAGAAACAATGTAGAGTTATTAATTGATTGTATTTAGAACGTTTATTATTTCAGTATGCTGGAGCTTATATTAAATTTTCATTTTCACAATAGTTCCCCTTTAAGGACTGAAATGTATGCGTTGGACCAAACACAGGCATATTTTTCTTAATTCAAGTTGTATAACTAGAGCTCCAATGACCAGAGGGCAGTACGTGTCAAGGTAAAACCAGGGCAATATGTGTTGTTTAATATATGAAAATGTTCCACTGGCTTCTAAAGAATGTTCTCAGATGATAAATAGGTCAAAGTAATTTCACCTAGACCTTTGCAGGTATGAGCTTCACTCAAACGCTCGTACAAAGCTACTTGTGGCTACAGAGCAACCTGGAGCAAAAAGCCTGATGTGCTAGCAAACTTAGATGTTGACTTGAGGGAGGAATAATGGTACAGGGTGTAAATACAAAATAAAAGAAAAAATAATAATAAGAGCACTTTGAGAAAGGCTAGATTGCTAGCTGAAATGTTAGTCTCTCAGTAATAAACTAGAAACATTTTAAGACCTGAGTGCAGGCCTTTTTTCTCTATATTTATATATATATATATATATATATATATATATATATATATATATATATATATATATATATATATATATCTATATATATCTATATATATCTATATATATCTATATATATCTATATATATCTATATATATATATATATATATATATATATATATATCTAATATATCTATATATATCTATATATATCTATATATATATATATATATATATATATATATATATATATATATATATATATATATATTATCATTATAATATATTGTCCAACCCAGGGAGTGGAGGGCAGCAGTCACATGCAGGTAATGCCTGACATAGGTATGTTATGCTAATGTGAATCTTCAGGTGCCTGTGTAATATAATCCGGTACCTTTTACATAGACCAGTCAGTGTCATTGCTGTGGCTGATTGTTATTAAGATACCCTGTTAAATAAATATACATAACACAGACATTAAGCAAGGTGAGTAAATAAAATATATTATTCAGCTCATTGTTTCATCATCCGGCATATTATCATTGCCTCCTGCCTTTGATTCCTTATAATTAATAGATACTGTAGTATTGGAATGAGTACAAACATTTTGAGAAGGTGGTGCCTGGGTGTTGCGGTGAATGATCAATCAGCTGGACTCTGGCTACAAACAACAACTGAATGTTAATTGGCCTTTTATCCTCCCCATTAGAAAATAATCCTTAGACTTGTGTTCTCCCACAAGTTTATTATCTAAATACATGATAACACTTTCTGCCATGCAAAACTGTCTTTAGGGGGTGCATTTCTCTGGGACTACACATAGAGCCCCCCTGCAAAACAACAGTCGGCAGCTAGGAAGAGAGGGGACAGGAGCTGATGGCCAAAAGCTGTCACAGGCTGCTGTAATACAGAGCTATAGGTTGTCAGTATTATTATTATTCATACATGACTATAACGTGCCAACAAATGCCGCAGCAGTATGCAACGCAATGGTGTATACATCAGAACAGTGATCCCCAACCAGTGGCTTGTGAGTAACATGTTGCTCTCCAACCGCTTGGGTGTTGCTCTCAGTGGCCTCAAATCAGGTGCTTATTTTTGAATTTCAGGCTTGGAGGCAACTTTTTGTTGTATAAAAAAGTGTGTACTGCCAAACAGAGCCTCCTGTAGTCTGCCAGTCCACACAGGGCAGGGATGCCCAAAAGGTAGATCAGGATCTACCAGTAGACCTTTAGCTGGACCTTTTTATATTAAAGGACCATTAACATATTTTTTTTTTTAAAAATTTGGTTCTTTGCAACGAAAAAAAAACACCAAGACAGTTTTAAATTTTAAATTGCAAAGCTTTTATTAAGAAATTAATTACTGATTCTCTGCATGCGCTCCTCTTCAGAAACGGCAACAGGACGATCCATTGTGCGGCACTCGATTTCTCTTCCCTGCCTTGTATAGGCTATAGCCAGGGAGGAGAAATCGAGCGCCGCACAATGGATCGTCGCCCTGTCGCCGTTTCTGAAGAGGAGCGCATGCAGAGAATCGATAAGTCATTTCTTAATAATAGCTTTGCAAATTAGAAGTTAAAACTGTATTGGTGGGGTTTTTTTTCATTACAAAGTAACAAATTTTTTTTAAATTGTTTTTTTATGTTACTGGTCCTATAAGATTACATATAGGGTTGCCAACTTTTCTAATAAATTTTACAGCCCGGTGGGAGGGCGGGAACAAAAAGGGGCGGTCCGTGATGCAAAAGGGGGTGAAGCCACGTACCATGATGCAAAAGGGGCGGAGCAACATCGCACGATGGCCAGAAGGCTGAAAAAACAAAAGTTCTGAGCGAATTGTGGTCGGGCCAAGGGCTTTTTAAGGGTATTACAATACTACATTGCCGGTAAATTTGTAATACCGGCCCCGGCCTTGGCAGGTGTTTTACAGGCTGAAATACCGGCCCGGTGGCAACCCTAGTTACATAAGAAATAAATGTTTAAATATAACACTATTCAATTATATTCTCATAAATCAATACAGGTATGGGACGTGTTATCCAGAATGCTCGGGACCTGGGGTTTCCTGGATAATGGATATTTCCATAATTTGGATCTTCGTTCCTTAAGTCTACAAGAAAATCATGTAAACATTAAATAAACCCAATAGGCTGGTTTTGCTTCCAATCAGGATTAATTATATCTTAGTTAGGATCAAGTACAAGCTACTGTTTTGTTATTACAGAGAAAAAGGAAATCATTTTTAAAGATTTGGATTATTTGGAGTCTATGGGAGGCAGCTTTTCGTTATTCGAGCTTTCTGGATAACGCGTTTCCAGATAATGGATCCCATACCTGTATTTAAGTAATATTTTCCATGAAACAGAATGCTAACAATGCTTTTATGGATGTAGATGATAATGGGACAACATCACTAAAAGTAGATCTCGCATAGTAAAGTAATGTATGGGCACTGCTGACATAATAAACTCTTATTTGACACCACCAAGGAACATATTTTATGCTTGTGATTCTCCTCAACTCATTTTACATCTGAATGTTGCTCATAGGTAAAAAAAAATGGTTGGGGACCCCTGCATCAGACATTCAAATAGTGTCTAATATAGGGGTAAAGACACTGCTGCTCATAAGAGCTTAACCACTGAGTTGACCACAAAGGGGAAATACATGGAAGTTAAACGCAAGACACAAATCAGCTTTCCCTTTAAGACACAAAGCAGCTTATAAAAGTGGCAGCAATTTCAAGGAAGTTTGACAGATTGCAAAATCCAAGCATTGATTGGGGCCACACCAAATGATCACCTTTCAACTGCCTCAAACACAGGTAGCTATTTAAAGACATAAGAAATTATGTGAACATTCCATGTAAAGATTATGGCCACACCAACCTATAACCCCGGTGACAAATGTACGTATTGTTTTTTCCTTAGAGCATGACTGTTATAAGCGCTGTGTTGCATCACTGGAAATTATCTTATTTTTTTCCATGGTAAAATAACAGGCATTTGGCTGAAAGTGCAGTTAGGTCATATCACAAGCTGAGTGATCCACTGGGGGTTTCCCCTTATAAAGAGATGACATGAATCCTAGATATTTCATCAGTGCCATTGAAAGGACTGGATATCCTACAAATGACTAGTGACGGGCGAATTTCTCCAGTTTCGCCGAAAAGTTTTCTAATTTCCTGCAAAATTCTTGAAACAGGGAAAAATTTGTGAAACGCAAATTTGGATGCCCAATTTTGACGCATGTCGGTTTTGACGAGAGTGACTTTTCCTCTGCATGTCCAAATTTTTTTGACGCCGGCGAATTTTTACAGGAGTTTTATAAATTTAATCACTGGCTACGAAACACGGAAATTTGCAGAGAAATTGCGCCTGCCGAATTTATTCGCCCATCACTACAGATGACACTATTCCCCAGTACAGTATGCCCGGCTCCGGCTGCTGTTGAGAAGCTTAGGGGTGTTGGAAATTATCAAAACATTATCACTGTGAGGCTGCAGGGCTGGTTTATCAATTCTAACACAGAATTCGCTGGTTTCAATGCTGATATTTAATAAAAATCTGGAATTACAGGTATAGGACTTGTTAACCAGAATGATCAGGACCTGGGGTTTTCCAGATAAGGGTTCTTTTTGGAACATCATACCTTAACCCTGCTAAAAATGATTAAAACATTAAATAAACCCAGTAAATTGTTTTCTCACCAAAAATGATTCATTATATCTTATTCAGGATCAAGTCCAAGGTACTATTTTGTTATTACAGAGAAAAATTTAATTTGTTTTAAAATTTTGAATTGTTTAATTAAAATTGAGTCTATGAGAGGGGACCTTCACAAGATTCAGAGTTTTCTGGATAAGGGGTTTCTGGATTACGGATCCTATACCCGTACTTGTAAATGTCATTCTGTGTATATACTTTTTTCTATGCTCAAGTAACTGATAGTAACCCATAGTATAGGCGGAACTGATCTTTATTGCTAAAGGGCTGGTATAAAACCCAAAACATAAGGTTTAGAATGTCTAGACTAATTCTTTGTGAGCTCTTGTTTTCATTTAAGGGAACTGACTAATCATGGATTTAACTAACAAAGCAGGGCTTTTCTTGGTACTCCCCTGTCTGAAAGTGTTTGTTCAGAAGATATCCCTCTGTAATGGCAATTTCACCATGTTTCAGGAAAAAAATGGTCAACAAAGGTCACTACTGTATTTCATTAGAATATATAGATGATGTTATTTCAAGAGAAAATTGCTGTCAACTCGCTTGTGGAATAACCCATGCCTTTATATTTACAGAACATGCATTAAAAATGGAATACAAAGTTTACAAAGAAGTAGACAATTCTGGTTATTCCCTTGGCCATGGGGTTGTGTTTGCATACAATGGAATGTAAATGTCCATTTATTAAATGACACCCATTACTACAAAGTGCATGTAATGGCGAGACTCACAGCCAGGCACTTATGCTGTTGTTGGGAGATTGGTAATTGCCTCTGTTGGGTCATGGACCAGTTCCTTGGTTGAAGTAGCACTACATCCAATATGGAAACTATGTCACAAAAAAGAATATTCAGCGATACTATTGGGATTCAAAAAGTTTTCTTACGAGTCCTGCGGTAAACTTTCATTTTATTTAATTATTTAATTACGCCTAGTGCCGGTTTTGGGCTCACCCTTCACTTCTGTTGGTCCGGGTGCACAAGGCCCCAGACCCCTCGTAAAATCACCGGATCAGGTATCCAAAATCAAGGTATATTGTCTTACCCAGACTTCGTTGTGTCCCAGGTGCAGCCGCCCTGAGTCCGTTGCTAAGGGGAACGAGATACTGCACACACCAAATTTCTGGACAGTGCACTCTTCGGATCACATCAAGGAATCGCTTGGTCATCGAATCATTGGTAAGAAACTTTAATTTTATTTAAATATTAAACATCTTAACAAACTGTTAAACCCTGCGCCATGAGGTCTGACGCGTTTCGTGTCACTGGACTTCATCAGAGATTTTATAGTAAAAGAAAACTTTAATTTTCCAAGCATTCTGACTTTTAAGGGATACTGTAATGGGAAAAAAAAAATTCAAAATGAATCAGTTAATAGTGCTGCTCCAGCAGAATTCTGGACTGAAATCCATTTCTCAAAAGAGCAAACAGATTTTGTTATATTCAATTCTGAAATATGACATGGGGCTAGACATATAGTCAATTTCCCAGCTGCCCCAAGTCATGTGACTTCAATCACTCTTTACCACTGTACTGCAAGTTTGAGTGATATCACCCCCTCCCTTTCTCCCCCAGCAGCCAAACAAAAGAACAATGGGAAGGTAACCAGATAGCAGCTCCCTAACACAAGATAACAGCTGCCTGGTAGATCTAAGAACAACACTCAATAGTAGAAACCCATGTCCCCCGGAGACACATTCAGTTACATTGAGAAGGAAAAATAACAGCCTGCCAGACCTCCTAAAGTGCAGGCACAAGTCACATGACATGGGGCAGCTGGGAAATTGACAATATGTCTAGCCCCATGTCAGATTTCAAAATTGAATATAAAAAAATGTTTTTGCTCATTTGAGAAATGGATGTCAGTGCAGAATTCTGCTGGAGTAGCACTATTAACTGATGCGTTTTGAAAAAAACATGTTTTCTGATGACAGGATCCCTATAATAAATAACCCCCTAGGAGTGCATTAACCACTTTTGATTGCTAATACATGAACAGAATGAATATTTATATGGGGAGACAATCTGAGCCACAGTAAAGCCTGCAGACACTTGCAACCCCCTGATGCTTTCAATGGGCATCACCTAGTTGTTAAATATGGCTTTGATTCAAACGACTGAGAACCTCTCTACTTTGGTGTGTTCCAGTTTTCTGTAAAGCCATTGGGAATCAAAAGTTTGTGAAGGCACTCCAGCTTGGACAAGAGCTCTTCAGCCTTTTCTGTATGGCATGATTACATACAGAAAGTAGAAAAGTAATGTTTATTTATCCATCTTTGTTCTCTAGAGCAGCGGTCTCCAACCTTTTTTGGACCGGGGTCGGGTCGGTGGTGTCCAGAGTCAAGTTTGCATGCGCCGCGTCCAATTTGGGCATGCCTGCATCCAATTGGGATGTGCCGGCGTCCAATTCGTTAATTGTGGGCTGGGCTCGGTGGCCCAGTTCAGGAGTATCCGTGGCCCGCGGTTGGGGACCCCTGCTCTAGAGCTGTCCCCTTGTTTTGTAGGCAGATGCAGTTCTCTCCAATCAGAACAATAACAATGTTAACAGAGTCGCTGACTGTTGGCATTATAAGACATGGAGTCTGTGTTTACCTGTGAACACACCCACAGCAAAGATAAAGAAACATAGGTCGTACACAGTTGTTCCTTCCTTTATGGTTTATGATTTCCACATTTTCCTCAAACCCTGGTTTCTCAAGGCAATAAATGGATAGAGGAGGGTGAGTCAAAGACTGGTGTATCAGTTACTTTAGCACGTAATGTTCAGCAGAAGCAGCAGGGAAGGTGTGCCACCATCAGGCTATGGTGTAATGACAGATAAAGGTGTGCAACACCTGCCAGATTCCATCAGAAGCCAAATTCTTTTATTCCGTCAACTTTGTGTCAAAACCTCTGCATTCCTGAGCCTGACTCACCCTTTAGAGATGCTGATTAGTTAGATCCTCTGTACCTGATCCACCTCATTCCATGCCAGCCACAGACCTCAGACAGGATGGGATCGTATTTATCATCAAGCCAGGGATAATGCCATTAGTTTGGTCACACTGGCTTTATTTTATCATGTGCTAAAGCCAGCTACAAACAGGTTCCTTTAGAATGAGTATAGTCTCATGGATTTGCAATATCTAATGTTACCAAATCATCAGTACAGATAAAAGGGAAACATTCACCCCCATACATTGCGCCTCAAACCCCTCTAGAAGCAACAGGTATGAATCTCCATGCATGTGAATGTAGGAACTGCCATTATACTTTTCTACCCTGAGACAAGTATCATATAGTCAGGAGTAGTCATCTGTCCTGACCACTAGAGGCGCTGTTACTAAATGAACATATGAGAATTATTCATAAAACCATGAATGAGCCCCAAGTTACCAAATCATTAGTACAGATAACGGGGGAAACACTCACCCCCACACATTGTGCCTCAAACCTCCGTCTCCTTTTAGATTGCAAGCTCTCATTTCTCCCTGTAGATGCACCTGACTGAGCACATAAACAACTAAATGCAGGGTTAAGGCACTAATTGAGTAAGTGTTTCCGCCATAAAACTGTCTGTTGCTGGTCATAAATTATAAAGAATCCATTTGTAGCTAGGAAACAGGTTTCTGGAAAGTATCTCAATGAGGGAGTTGGTCTGAGGCTCCTGACTTCATAACAAATCTCTTCAATACCAAAAAGAGTCAATAAGTTTTATAGGAAAGTCAAGCAAGGCAAAGCTAACTAAACATGACGCCTTTGTGTGAATATGTCAATGTTCTTTTTTAAAGGGCAAATAAAATAATTGCCTAATAAACAAAACATGTAATTATATTTGTAAACTTGTCCCTGACTTATTGATGATGTAGCAGAATTAAGGTCTTGCATGCTTCCTCTCAAGTCTACATTGTTTCAAGAGCCAGAACCACCAGGGCAGAAATAGCAGGACCGACACTGCAATTATATTACAAACAACAGTAAAACCATGTAGCATATTGGAAAGGTTTGGGTTGTGGAATTAAATACAGATCAGATTCTTAAACAAGAGGCATAGACTTTGCAGTAACCAGACTGCGGCTGCTGTGCCAATTTCAGAGAAGGCACCTGCCCAAGTGTGAAGAGTTTATATTAAACTTTAGTGCACGTGCCAGTCACTCAGTAAACAGTCGTTTCATGCTCCGTTTGGAAAAACCAATAGAGGAGAGAAACTTTCATAGGAAAACTGCAGAGCACACATCAATCCTCATTTCACTTATTTCACCAGGTTTGTGGCCCTAAAATCTATTCATCCATACAATGTCAGAGTTTGGGAATGCAGCATGACTGGGGCCCCCAAAGTCAGGGAGAAATTTATATGTTAGAGATGCCTAACCCACAACCCTCAAACTACTAAAAGTAAATTATTTATAAGGTATCGTGCAACAATTGCTTTAGGAAAGTAGGGAACTAGCACTGGTGCAACAGGCTCAGGCACAGTGACCCCAGCAATATTTATGTGCTCCCTGCATTCTATATATAGACATATTAATTGATTGTCCAAGGGCCCACAACATAATTGTGCACCAAGATTATAATTTTCCTAGGAAAAGAAAATATGATAAAAGTACCAGAATCATGATGATCAGCTGACAACTTATCTGCCTCTATATTTGGATGATCGCTTGTCATTTTTTACCAGTGCAGTTACCCATATCTATGAATAATTACTCATTGGATGCTACGCAGGGGCGTAACTATAGAGGAAGCAGACCCTGCGGCTGCAGGGGGGCCCAGGAGGTATAGGGGCCCCACGAGGCCCTAATTCATATACAGTTTCAATAAATATTGGTAAAACAAGTCAACTGCTAGAAATTTTGGAGGCCTGAAAAATAATTTGCTGTGGGGCCCAGTAATATCTAGTTACGCCACTGATGCTACGGGTAACTATACTGGTTAAAATGAGACTCTGTGATTATAAATTAGCCCCCTCCATCATATTATAATCGGCAGGGTTCTCTTCTGTAGTATAAAGAGGAACTATAGGCCTGATAGCAAAATCTAAGAGCCATCTGAGAATATAATAGTCATTTAGGAACACAGAGAGTAACTGGAATAGGTGGTTCATGCCTTTTCCAAACACAACTATAATCACATTATACTTTTTGTGGAAGAAGAGCACCCACTGACTAACCAGTGAATGCAGGAGAGATGCCGTCATTTCTTGCTAGGGTTGCCACCTGGCCAGTATTTTACCAGCCAGGTAAAAATGATGGTTGATTCCAATGTTATTATAGGGAAAAAAGATAAATATATAGGAAGGCCGGTATTTTTTTGGCAACCCTATTTCTGCCCATCTAGTTACAGCTTGTATGAGCACCACAGGTGTGCAATAGAAGATAGGTGTGTGCAAATAGGAGGCACGTGGATGTGCAATAAAAGGAATGCAGGTGTGCAACAGAGGGTATGTGAATGTGCAGTAGGAAGCATGCGGGGGTGCAACAGGAGGCATGTCAGATGTGTAAAAGGAGCCATGTACAATGCAGCACACCACATTCTATTCTATTATGTTTGTATGCTATAGGCCTTTGTAGTGCAGTGTCGACCAGTGCTAGCTGGTATAGGTCTCAGATGGACAAAGCCTGTAGCCGAACTGCTGCAGTGCATATGCAAAGGGAAGGTTATTTCAGTATATAAATTGGGACTCTCCATCTCCATGCAATTCCCAGTATCCATTGAGAGACAAAGGCAGATGCCCCTACTGATTTACCACCAAGCAACCAATCCCACCATAGCTTTATACTATGCCACACATACAAAATGTAAATAATCAGCAAAGCAGAAGCAGGAGAAATCTATAACTTCCCCATATAATCACACTTATCTCAGTTCCACCAACTTCTCTCTACTGTGTGGCTTATAAGCACCCCAGTTGTTGCTCCAATAGGCTCTTTGCTTTGATTTTAGGCTGGCATGGCTTTATCCTCCTCCTTCTGTAATTATTTATAATACCGGATAACACACCTTGCATAGGGAGTATGCGGTCAGTATCAATAACAAGTCTGGCGCTCATAATGAAATAATCTTCACTAATTAAAGTTACGCTTTCAGATCTAGTTTTTTTTTTTTAAACCTTCTTAGGGTAAAAATACACGTTTTAGAGCGTGGTCAACAAAATGTGCAAATACATCTTTGTACTGGAAACTAAAGTGCCGCTGGTAAAATAGTTTATGTGATTGTGCACAAAAGAATTTTACACAATTAGGTGAGAAAACTATTTTACTAGCAAGGTTAGAAAGAAACAAAGGTAACTTGGCATTCAGTCCAGTCTTTAATCATACCTCCCAACATTTTGGAAATAAAAAGAGGGACAAAAAAGTTGCCGCGTGCAGCGTTGCGAAATTTTTTGACCATGCCCATTTTTGTGGCCACACCCCCTAATTTCCATGTTTATTTCACATAAATTTCACAGGTTATAGAAGTTTGAACATATTTCTGTGTTTTTTTTTCAGTTATTACAGTTTTGCTAATGAACATGAATTGCCCTTTAAGCTTCCCAAAGCACCTATTATCTTGTTGCAATTACTTATTTGCTCATCTAGATAAATTTGAATTGTTACAAATGTATCTTATCTTCTGTTGTGGCTGTTCTGTGCTCTCTGCCAAAAGCCAATTAAGTTAGAAACTTTGTTTCTTTTTCTGGCTGTTCAGTGCAGAGAAAAATGAGACTTTCCAGTACAAATGAAGGACTACGGGTTGAGCTGTCAAAAGAGGGACTGTCCCACTAAAAACGGGACAGTTGGGAATTATGCTTAAATTACTAGGGCCGGACTCTAGCAACTGGATGGTTGGTTAAGGGCAAGGTTGAAAAAAAATAAAAATTGTGGATATGTAATAAAAGACACTAAGTTTGGCCAGGGGCAGTAACTCATAGCAACCAGCCAGCAGGTAGCATTTACTGTTTAAAAGCAAACATTTTATTGGTTATTGGTTATTAGTTCTTGCTACTGGTAAAAATTAGTGCCTTTAATTATATATGGGGGTAAAAAAAAAACATATTTATATATATGTATATCCATTTCACTCAGATACCAGCACTCTCGATAACTGCGGTAAATGTGCCTGGGTATATTGAGTGAAACGGCAACACTGCGCTGGCACCCTGTTGTAAGACTACTGTAACACAGGTCATAAACACTCCATCAACCATTCAAATCTATTAGAGCCACACTTTTACAGTTACATTGTGTCCTTAAAGTACAAATCCACCCTAATATGTATAATGTTTAGCTGGCATTACAGACTGGCGCATCCTCCTTTTTATGTGTCACTCTGAGATTTATATACAGAGCTGCTTTAGGCACGCACTCCAGAGACACGGACACAGTGTAACATCAAAAACCCGTAATCTTTATTCCACAGATAACACCTTACGCGTTTCGTGTGTTTCCACGCATAGTCATAGGTAAAAGACATATTTATACCCCCCACCTTTAAAAAGTAATCGGAAATCACGTCACCATGATGTTTTCACTTTGGTATAAAAAACATTAACTCTTTCTATCACATATCATGGAACTTAGACTATTGGGTTAATGGTGAGACTCTTAAGCGTTTCTATTAGCTAAAGATATCACTTAGATTTATCACTTCTTATAAACGTTGTTGCTGTTTGTCCCATCATATTATTATGTTGTTCTTTTCCTTTCTTTGATACATTACAATGAATCATTTCCTGTAGGTTTCTTTGTTACTTATTCTAGTTACTATTTGCTCATTCTTTGTCTTATCTTAATTGTTTTATTAATTTTTCCCGCTTCAAGTCTCTCATCCCTCTATTGCACATACAGTACTTTGTTATCAATTTATCTAGGCTTATTACATATCAACTTTGATCTTAATTGATTTAAGTTATAAACATCATTAACAATATAATTTACTGTACATTTGAATTGTGTATCAATATATTAGCAATTTTTAAACGAGTAACATGTAGTAGAAATTTTTTTTTAATATTATTATAGCCCTATATAAAACAGTATAAAAAAGTTTTTTTAATATTATTATAGCCCTATATAAAACAGTATAAAAATGTTTTTTTAATATTATTATAGCCCTATATAAAACAGTTCACATCCCATCTCATATTTAATCCATTTGGCTCCCGTGTATCTAAATGAAACATCCATTTTACTTCTTTTTGTAATTATCACCTCCTCTACTTGATTTCTCTATACTTTCTATTCCCTGTTTACGTAAGAAGGCAAGATCTCCACCGTTACATTCCATAATATATTTAGATACGGTGGTTGTCTCACTTTTGGAATTAATGTGATAAATGTGTCCGCGCATTCTATTTTTTAGGGGGCGTGCTGTGCATCTCACATACTGTATTTCACATTTCAGACAGGTTAATAAATATACAACAATTTAGTGTTGCAATTGTTGTAAGTATTTATATTGTATTCCTTTTTTGTTCTGGTACTCTTGAATTTTTTTGCTACACTCTTAAAGGGCATGTTTGCTTTGTGGGCATCATTCCTTTCTGCACAGTTATATATATATATATATATATATATATATATATATATATATATATATATATATATATATATATATATATATATAGATATATATATATATTCAGTGTTGGGTATTAATCTCCTATTTGTCAGAGATAAATCACTGTGTATACAGCAGAGGTCAGATTGCTTCAGCAGAGTGAGGAGTCACCCAAAGGTGCAGAAGTGACTGCGGAGCACCCTTATTCTACCCAAGGAGGTGCCACATAGTCCCCAGATCTGATTTAAGTAGCCGCTCTCATACAGGCCTGTTTTTATTGGCTTCCAGCAGCAGCAGCAAATCACAAAGTGACAATATGGCTTTGGGGCCAGGGATCACCAGATATTTCTGCAGCAGAGAGCTGGTTGCCTTGTCTGTTTCACAAGTCAGTGTAGGAGCTGATGCTCCCCTACTTTTTCCCCAATTAATGCAAAGAAAATGTTTCCTTTATGGCTCCCAACCCTGTGTGAACTAGTTTGGGATGGGAGGCTACAAGAGGAACCAAGGGAAATTGGTCCATTTCCCTTCTTATAAACCGAATCTTACAACTATACCTGTAATTTAGAACAAATATTTGTAGTTTGATAGCTTGGCTCCTGTATGTAAAGCCCAATACAAAAGCAAATATAACAGCACGTCTCATGTTTCAGTAAGAACCAGTAAACTGAAAGTGGGTCCGAAACAATAGGGGCTGCTGCTGGCAAAGAACTATTCATAAAATGAAAGCGAAATAAAAAACACTTCTCTTGGGCAATGTGCTCACTGAGCAGATATTACAGAGATCGGTTCTATAACTTTAAGGGTAGTAGTTTCTTGCTAGTTGCTGTATTTATGGAGTTGTATTTGAGTTCTCCTATAGCTGACGCTATGTAAACGGAAAGTCCTGTCTGTGCTGACAGCAAGAGAAATGACAGAGCTGAAATGTTGACAGTCTGACCAGGTAACGTGACTATATCAGGATTGACTTTGCTTTCATACAACTACCAATCATATACACATACTGTGTGTTAGCTGGACCCAAAGTGGGGATTTACACATATAGAATGTGGATTCAACACCTTCTAAATCTTTACTCTATTCCAGTAGAGAGAAGGGCGACAGCAACTCCCAGGCCCCCCTTCATGGTCAAACTGTTATAATCCAGAGAGCAAACCAAGTGAAACCAATGCACACACAGCTAGTTAAATACTCCAGGAGAAAGAATTAACTGACTCTGCTATTCTCCTTATATAGAATGAGCTTTAAAGTATATCAAGGGGATCAGGCTGAAATGCCAAGCCGGCTTAGAAGACTTTCTTTGCACATGCCCCCGGCACACTTATATTAGCATTTCGATTTCTTATAACAAGTTATTGTTCGGTATTTACAAAAGGAAGGTGCATCATGAAGTGTTTGTGGGTTGCACATATATAATATACAAGAGCAGGATAACTTCTTGTTGGTTTATAGTACCACCCCAATTATTAGCAGTACAGTTCTAAATACAAACCACAACATATACTGTATGGGACACTAGAATAACATACATAATTGTTACTATACAAGATATACATACACAATCTGGGATAGATAGATAGATGAATGAATAGATTTGAATATTTTAGAAAAGTGCTGGTCCTTAGCAAAATTCGTTTAAATATCGTTTTGACCTAGCACCTGGAAAGTGGATCAGGTGACGGAGTGCGGGTATCACTTGTATTGTCTTATATATAATATATATGTATATATATATCTATATCTATCTATCTATCTATATATATATATATATATATATATATATATATATATATATATATATATATATATAAAGATATATATATAGATATATATATAGATATATATATATCTTATATATAAGACAATACAAGTGATACCCGATCCACTTTCCAGGTGCTAGGTCAAAACGATATATAAACGAATTTTGCTAAGGACCAGCACACTGTTATATATATATATATATATATATATATATATATATATATATATATATATATATATATATATATATATATATATATATACCATTATAGCCTACATAGTCAGGCTCTAGAATCCTGGCAGCCAAGGGCACCTGCTAGGCACAAACACAGCAGACATAGAAAAACAGTAACTGCTTCTCACCTCAACTCAGAAGCCACCGAGCAAATGCCAGCTAGTTAATCCCCAATCCTAGAGCAACGAAGAGCAATTCCAAGTGTCAGGTTGGCAGAGAAGTTCCTCCGTGTGACCTCTCTGTGTGTCCAGCCTGTAGAAGTCTGACAGGTGCAGTCCCCTCCAGCAGGTTTTCTCACGTGGGGCCCCACCCACATTCCTCAACCCTTGGGAAACCAAAGTGTCGTTTGGCAACATAAAGTACAGGCAAACGTACAGCAGGGGAGACATACAGGGACTTCACAGGTACAGACAGAGAGTAGGTAGGCATATAGAC
This sequence comes from Xenopus laevis, assembly GCF_017654675.1. Taxonomy (NCBI): domain Eukaryota; kingdom Metazoa; phylum Chordata; class Amphibia; order Anura; family Pipidae; genus Xenopus; species Xenopus laevis. The sequence continues at coordinate 92,056,232 of NC_054384.1, read as the reverse complement.
ACAAGGAATATACAGGTACTATCTAACATACAACAGGGAAGACATACAGGCACAGGTACAGACAGACAGGTACAGACAGACAGGTACAGGTACATAGACAAAGAACATACAGGTACCATCTAACATACAGCAGAGGAGACATACAGGTACAAGGAGCATACAGGTAACAGAGAACCAGGGAGGCATATAAACATTGGGAACATGCAGGTACAGGTGAAACAAAAAGGCACATACAGAACAGATTTTTGTATGAATGCCTCTGTATCAGAATACTGGGAGCTGCTACACCTTTAGTGCATTTACTCTGATTTAAATGCAAACCAGTCATGGGATGTATGCGTAAGCGCAGCAGCAGCAACTACGGGAGGTTTTTCTTTACCAAGCAACACTCCTTTATAAGTAAATTAAAAAAAAAAAATGAGCAAATGTTGCCCCCACCCCCAATAAATATAAATGTAAGTTATACACTAAATGGCAGTGTGTTGGGAATTGTCTTAAAGTGGATCTGACACCCAGACATAAAAAGCTGTATAATGAAAGTCCTTTGCAAATGAAACATGAAACCCAAATTATTTTTTAATTTAAAACAGCCATACCTGTTTTAAACTCATTTAAAAGTCTCAGCTGTCAATCATATTTTGCCTGGCCCTCCTCTGTGCCTCAGGCATAGAGGTGGGGCAGTCACTTACATTCACTTTCCATTCAGCACTTGCTGGATATCACTGCTCTCAACACATTCCCCACACTCAATGATTGTGTAGGGCACTGCTCATGGGCATTAGGCCCCCCATTCTGACACAATATTTTAGGCTAATAAACAACTTGCTTTATCCACAAAACGGCGCCTGCCAGCTTACTGTGATTGTGAATTCCAAGACTGAAGGAAACACATTTTAAATAATAAATATAGTGTCAACAAAGTATATTTTGCTCAACTAACATGATAGAAAAGAATTTGGAATTATAAGAAATAGATGTTTGCTAAATATAACAATATACATTTTCTCATAAATATTTACGTAATATTTTCCATGGAACAGAAGGCTTACAATACTTTTATGGATGTACAGTAGATCATAATGGGATAACATCACTAAAAGTAGATCTCGCATTAGTAAAGTATGGACACTCCGGACTCAAGGCATGAAAACATAATTCTGCCTCTTTATAGGTCCCTGGTGAGGCCTCATCTGGAGTATGTAGTGCAGTTTTGGACTCCAGTCCTTAAGAGGGATATAAATGAGCTGGAGAGAGTGCAGAGACTAAGTGCAACTAAAAAACACTTGTGATGGGACATGATTAGGTCCATGTTATTTCAAATGCCCCCTACCTGTACATAGCAGGGAGCCCCACAAAAGCTTACTGTGTCGTTAAATGCTAATATAAATACATATAGAAAGTTCATTACACATTTAGCATAGCACCGCCACATCCATATCTCACAGTGCCCCTAATTCTGAAGTTTACAGTAAGCACCCATTTGTTGCTGAGCTTAAGTTCCAAGAACCCCCCCCCCTATAAACTGTTGGCTCATACTGGAATCTGTTTATTGTATCAAATGCCCAAGGCCCATTGCCTTTAAGGCTAAAAGGGAGCACCCATTTCTCACCAGAGTTTCTATGGTGTCAGAGGCAACACCTGCTGTGTCACTTGCCTGAAGTCTAAATGTGACATAAAGCAGTTTCTCTTGTCCTCCCATTTGTTCATTCCGACAAATACATTCAGCGAATGAAAACTGCTGATATCCATTGGAACCAATTGGGACATCAATGCTTATTGGAATAGAAACTCATCAGTCTACTTACTCTTGCGGAGTTCTCCGTACTTGAGTTATTTTAACACAAGAAACCTATCTTGACATTTCTCATGGGTATGCACTGCAATCTTCCAGTTTCTCAGTGAAATGTACCAGTTATAAAGAGCTATACACAGTATAATCCGGGCACAATAAGCCAGTCACACAATAAGAACATAGACAGCAAATTGTGGAAATGCTCATTACAAGGTGAACTTCCCTATCATTTCTGTTTTAAAAAAGATAAGTATATAAAAACGATGTGGGATGGCTGTGTGTGGCAGGTAACATGTGCACAGCTGATAGGATCAGGGAACTCTGTAGGGGCAGTTAGACAGGTGTGTGAGCTGGTTATCCTTGTTGTGTGGGAGGCTGCACTCTCTTTATCTGGGTCACAATTCTGTTTTGTGGCCTCACATTAACCTGGAATGTACTCTCAGAGATACTGTATATATGCTTATTGCTGTGAACATATATATATATATATATATATATTTATGTTCACCCAAGAGGGGCCGAAACGTTGGAAAAACGTAAGTGATGATTTAATAAAATCATTTGCAACACATTACGGAGCACTGGTCTAATCTGAACTTTATATGATAACCTTCTGACCTAGCACCCATCACGGAATCTAGATTGAGTGTGGATACTGTTTGGAATAATATATATATATATATACTTCCCCCTTTTGTATCTATGTAACTTTGACAAAGGCTGATGTTGCAGCCGAAACGTTAGTTTTTCTAATAAACAAACAATTTTACAATAAGTCCTGAGCAGTGCGGCTTCTTTCGGAGAGGATTTTATATATATATATATATATATATACTGTATACAGATAGAGAGAGAGATGATAGATAGAGAGAGAGAGAGAGTGCAAGAGAGAGATAGCTGTATATGAAAGAAATGCTATAATTCTAACGTATGTATTACCAAAGGCACAAACCGCACATTCTGCCTATCCATGTGCATATTCTTCATAACCAGGGTCCACCCAGCCTTATGACATCAATCAGTACATGGGATAACTGAATCACTTACAGAAAAGAAAGCACATTGATGTGATGACTATGTAATTTGTTATTGTTTTCAAGTTTTATAGTATACCCAGATGTATCAGCAACTTAGCTCATGTGCCCTGGCCCTCTGCCTCTATACAGTTGCACATTGTACTATGCCTTCTCTGTCAGTCTCTATACAGCTGCACATTGTACTATGCCTTCTCTGTCAGTCTCTATACAGCTGCACATTGTACTATGCCTTCTCTGCCAGTCTCTATACAGCTGCACATTGTACTATGCCTTCTCTGCCAGTCTCTATACAGCTGCACATTGTACTATGCCTTCTCTGCCAGTCTCTATACAGTTGCACATTGTACTATGCCTTCTCTGTCAGTCTCTATACAGCTGCACATTGTACTATGCCTTCTCTGCCAGTCTCTATACAGCTGCACATTGTACTATGCCTTCTCTGTCAGTCTCTATACAGCTGCACATTGTACTATGCCTTCTCTGCCAGTCTCTATACAGTTGCACATTGTACTATGCCTTCTCTGTCAGTCTCTATACAGCTGCACATTGTACTATGCCTTCTCTGTCAGTCTCTATACAGTTGCACATTGTACTATGCCTTCTCTGTCAGTCTCTATACAGCTGCACATTGTACTATGCCTTCTCTGTCAGTCTCTATACAGTTGCACATTGTACTATGCCTTCTCTGCCAGTCTCTATACAGCTGCACATTGTACTATGCCTTCTCTGTCAGTCTCTATACAGTTGCACATTGTACTATGCCTTCTCTGTCAGTCTCTATACAGTTGCACATTGTACTGTGCCTTCTCTGCCAGTCTCTATACAGTTGCACATTGTACTGTGCCTTCTCTGTCAGTCTCTATACAGCTGCACATTGTACTGTGCCTTCTCTGTCAGTCTCTATACAGTTGCACATTGTACTATGCCTTCTCTGTCAGTCTCTATACAGTTGCACATTGTACTATGCCTTCTCTGTCAGTCTCTATACAGTTGCACATTGTACTATGCCTTCTCTGTCAGTCTCTATACAGTTGCACATTGTACTATGCCTTCTCTGTCAGTCTCTATACAGTTGCACATTGTACTGTGCCTTCTCTGCCAGTCTCTATACAGTTGCACATTGTACTGTGCCTTCTCTGTCAGTCTCTATACAGCTGCACATTGTACTGTGCCTTCTCTGCCAGTCTCTATACAGTTGCACATTGTACTATGCCTTCTCTGTCAGTCTCTATACAGCTGCACATTGTACTATGCCTTCTCTGTCAGTCTCTATACAGCTGCACATTGTACTATGCCTTCTCTGTCAGTCTCTATACAGTTGCACATTGTACTATGCCTTCTCTGCCAGTCTCTATACAGTTGCACATTGTACTATGCCTTCTCTGCCAGTCTCTATACAGTTGCACATTGTACTATGCCTTCTCTGTCAGTCTCTATACAGCTGCACATTGTACTATGCCTTCTCTGTCAGTCTCTATACAGCTGCACATTGTACTATGCCTTCTCTGCCAGTCTCTATACAGCTGCACATTGTACTATGCCTTCTCTGACAGTCTCTATACAGCTGCACATTGTACTATGCCTTCTCTGTCAGTCTCTATACAGCTGCACATTGTACTATGCCTTCTCTGCCAGTCTCTATACAGCTGCACATTGTACTATGCCTTCTCTGACAGTCTCTATACAGCTGCACATTGTACTATGCCTTCTCTGCCAGTCTCTATACAGTTGCACATTGTACTATGCCTTCTCTGTCAGTCTCTATACAGTTGCACATTGTACTATGCCTTCTCTGTCAGTCTCTATACAGCTGCACATTGTACTATGCCTTCTCTGCCAGTCTCTATACAGCTGCACATTGTACTATGCCTTCTCTGCCAGTCTCTATACAGCTGCACATTGTACTATGCCTTCTCTGCCAGTCTCTATACAGTTGCACATTGCAGACCAACATTTTCAGACAGCTCAGTTAGCCAGTAAAGGTATCACAACTGCAACCAGGTTTTTCCTGTTTTTTTTATGTAAGAGACAATTGCAGCTTAATGGCATTATAATAAACATGTAATTATGTGATGACAATATACAATTAAAATATATATACTATTTCAGCATAAATAGGAGAATATCACTTTGTAGTTAACATATGACCTCTAGCTCCTCAGCTGTGCCTAGTCAGCCATATTTTATGACAACTCTTGGCAAGAAGCACTGGGTTACACAAAACTCAAATGCAACTCCCATGATCCTGTGGTTTTGGTTTATCTAGTTAATATGTTATCTGCCTGCAGTCACATATTCTGAATAGCTAAAAGAATACAGACACAGTACTGCATCCCTCCTTCTAAAACTTGGTCCTCATTTGGGACTCTCACTGCAAGTTACAAATCGTTCCTGGAAGCAATTTCAGTACAAAAATGATTTTTTTGTTTTTTCAAGGGAAAATGGGTCTTTTTCAAGCCTATCGCTATGTATAATTCCAGTTCGCTTGAGTTGTGTAAAGATTGCTGCCACTGGACCTTGGAGCTCTGGTAACTGCTCACAGACATGATCAATCTCACTTCACCATCTGGCCTGGGTTTGCTGGGTGCCGGGGGAACAGTATCTACATGAAGGTAAAAGGCAACTCCAACTGTCAACTTTTTTGGTGAACAAAAAATAATAATCAGAGGCTGTTTTCATGGGTTGAGTTAGGCTCATTGGTTCCAGGGGAAAAAAAACCTTTAAGGGGGTTGGTCACCTTTGAGTTAACTTTTAGCATTATGTAGAGTGTGATATTCTGAGACAATTTGCACTTGGTTTTCATTCTTTATTATTCGTGGTTTTTGAGTTAATTAGCTTTTTATTCAGCAGCTCTCCAGTTTGCAATTTCAGATATCTGGTTGCTAGGGACCAAATTACCCTAGCAAGCCTACATTGATTAGAATAAGAATCTAGAATATGAATGGGGAGGGTCTGAATAGAAAGATGAGTAATAAAAAGTAGCAATAACAATACATGTGTAGCCTTACAGAGCATTTGTTTTTTAGATGAGGTCAGTGACCCCCATTTGAAACCTGGAAAGAGTCAGAAGAAGAAGGCAAATAAGTAAAAAAAACTATAAAAAATAAATAATGAAGACCAACTGAAAAGTTGCTTAGAAATGGCCATTATATAACATACTAAAAGTTAACTAAAAGGTGAACAAACCCTTTAAAACAAATTTGTACAATTGTATTCTTGACAATCCTCTGCTTCCTACTTTGAGAGTAGTTGTGTAGCAGTCGGAGGGAAGTCTTTTTTTTCTGTTTAAGCAAAATATTGCACAGGCACATGGTGGGGTTCTTGCAGAATGGGTTTGCTGAGACTGGAATAGAACAACTTGACTGGTCTGCACATAGCCCTGACATCAACCCAACTGATATGTGGGAATATAAACTAGGGATGCACCGAATCCACTATTTTGGATTCGGTTGAACCCCCGAATCCTTCGCGAAAGATTTGAATCCTTATTTGCATATGCAAATTGAGGGTGGAAAGGGGAAACTTTTTTTACTTCCTTGTTTTGTGACAAAAAGTCACGTGATTTCCCTCCCCATCCCTAATTTGCATATGCAAATTATGATTCCGATTCGGCTCGGCCGGCAGAAGGATTCGGCCAAATCCGAATCCTGCTGAAAAAAGCAGAATCCTGCTTGAATCCTGAACCAAATCCTGGATTCGGTGCATCCCTACTATAAACCAGGCCTGATCCCCAACATCATGCCCAGCTGAGGCCCTTGTGGCTGAATGAAAGAAAATCCCTCCAAAAAGGTTCCATCATCCACTGAAAAGCCTTCCCAGAAGAGCAGAGCCTGGTATAGTAGCAAATGGGGCATCAACTTGGTTTCAGAATGTTGGACAAGCAGGTGTCCAGCATCTTTTGGCAATGTATTTTATACAAAATTGTGTTAATATTGTGAGGATCTAAAAGTGCATATCCCCATAATAACACTTGCTTGTAATTACTTTCATAAGGTCTCTGGTTCTTTATTTTGTAGTGCGTTTGCAAATCTTGCTTTGCCTGCAAGAACTTGCCCTTTGAGCTTGTAGCCTACCAAGAAAACTAAGATTCATTTAGGTACTTGATAAGGACTAGTGTTTCCTTTGGCAGCAATAATATGCACTTGTTACGAACTGGGGAAAGATTAGATGTGGCCAAAGATATCTCTTTATCTTTATCAGTAAAGCTTGCAGCTTGTGCAAACAGTGAGCAGTGAGATTACAAGCACAACAGGAAAAGGTTTGAGAAGCGGGAAGTGATTGTACTGCTGAGCTGACAGTTGGAATGTAGGAAAAATATATCTCTTCATTCATCAGTGACATAATATATGGTACATATAGAATGATCGGTTATATTGTACAGCTCATACTTGCTTTTCACTTTAAATACATCAAATGCAGTGAGTGGAATAAAAGGTTTAAAAAAGACATTATAACCCTGCTAAGCAAATATGTCAGCAATCTCTATGAGTAGGAATACAAATTTGCTAGATTCACTGCTGGATCACATAATAATCAGGACAAATGTGTGTGAGGTTTTCATGATTAGCATTAAAGAAACAGTAATTTGTTGAGACTAGGGTTGCCACCTTTTTAAAAATCTTTTACCGGCTGCTGGGGGGCGGGGACAGAAAGGGGCGGGTCGTGACATCAAAAGGGGCGGGCCGTGACATCAAAAGGGCGGGGCCACGCCACGGACGCCAGAAGAAGTAAAAGAAAAGGTAAGTTCCAGGGGATTGGGGGCAGGCCGAGGGCTCCTTTTAATCATATTACAAATTTACCGGCAGCTACATTGCCGGTAAATTTGTAATACCGGCCCCGGTCTTGGCAGGTATTTTACCGGCTAGGCCGGTAAAATACCGGCCGGGTGGCAACCCAAGTTGAGACCACTTATTACATTTATAGAACATTCCCATCTAGGTTTGCATGAGCGGAAACTAAAGGGATCCTGTCATCGGAAAACATGTTTTTTTCAAAACACATCAGTTAATAGTGCTACTCCAGCAGAATTCTGCACTGAAATCCATTTCTCAAAAGAGCAAACAGATTTTTTTATATTCCATTTTGAAATCTGACACGGGGCTAGACATTTTGTCAATTTCCCAGCTGCCCCTGGTCATGTGACTTGTGCCTGCACTTTAGGTAAGAAATGCTTTCTGGCAGGCTGCTGTTTTTCCTTCTCAATGTAGCTGAAGGAGTCTCAGTGGGACATGGGTTTTTACTATTGACTGTTGTTTAGGGTTGCCACCTGTCCGGTTTTGACCCGGACAGCCCGGTATTTTGAGGGGCTGCCCGGGTCTATACTTCCTGCCCGGTCTGTGACCTCCATTTGAAAGCTGGAAAGAGTCAGAAGAAGAGGAAGTCAGAAGAAATATTAAAAAAATCTGTTTTGAAAAACTGATTTGAATACAGGATTCTGCTGGAGGAGGGCTATTAACAAATGTATATATAAAACATGTTTTCCTGTGACAGTACCCCTTTAACAGCAGCTCAGAGAACATTGAGCGTGTGTAGTGCCACTGACATTACAAAGATGGCCGAACAAGATCCAAGATGGGGATCTCTTCTGGATAAATTTGAAGGCCTGTATCATTACTATTATAGAGCTGCTGAACCACTCTGCTAGTACACTAAGTTTGCAATATAAAATAAAGCATTTCTAGCCATATTAATTTGCAGGCCACAGTTCTCCTTTAAGTAAAACTGTCTGTATTTTAATTGATTTATGTCATTTTAATTAATGTTTGTCTTTGAGGAGAGACTGTAGTAATATCCCAGCTGTTACATTAAATTTGTTTAAAAGGAAGAGCAGTATTTTGGCAAGCTGTCCAGCAAGGTAATGAAGGTTATATGCTCCATAGTTAAGCCAGTGGGGTTATTCTAATTGCAATTCTCTGCTTTTTCCCTACACCCAGTCTGGTTATTATGCCTCACTGCAACGCTATGCTTTTCTATAAGAATACATATTTTTAGAATCTTTGCAGCTACTGGAGTTTTAAAATGAAAAAAAAAAATACACATCAGAGCTGTTCATATGGCACAAAAAAGGGGTTAGTTTTAATGAGAACTAAAGCCTAACTGAATACATAAGCTAAAATTGTTGTGCATTATATTTTGGGCTTCTATACCAGCCCAAGGCAACCCCAGCCCTTTAGCAGTAAAGATCTGTGTCTCCAAAGATGCCCCAGTAGCTCCCCATCTTCTTTTCTGCTGATTCACTGCACATGCTCTGTGCTGCTGTCACTTACTGAGCTTAGGGACCCACTCACAATATACAGTACACATAGAATAGAAATATCACAATATAAGACACTTTTCAAGATGGTGACCCCCTGTGACAAGTTTGAAGTCCTGGATCATTGCTGCTATTGACAAGCTGAAACTTTAGGCTGGTGTAATAAGTTCATTATATAAAATAAGGCATATTTAGAAACATTTATTTTTAGGGTTTAGTTCTCCTTTAAGGACCCAGAACAACTTTTCTGCTATGTTTCTTTCTCTATGAAGGTGTAGAGGGCATGCTGGGTGTTTTATAGCAAAATCATGTTTTCTTTCTTAAAGGGGGTCAGTCATCCAAGAAATTATGTTTTCTTTATACCAGAAATAACTTGTAGCATAGGATAGGAGATAGGTGTCTGGTTTATTAAGCTACATGGATGTGGCCTTCCTACAGTGTCATTATTCACCAGAATTGCCTAGTAGATCAGTGGACATGGGCAGTCAGTAAGACATAGAATTGGCTGGAAACATGCTCATATTATTAATACTCTTTGCAGAGATTATACATCATCACATCAGTCCCTGCTATAGTAGAGCTTACAGTCTACGGTGCCTGTCACATTCAAACCAACTATGGTCAAATTTTGTCACGATCCAATTAACCTGCCTGAACGTTTTTGGAATTGAAAGGTACTGGAAGCAAACTCACGCAGAAACAGGACGAAACATACAAATACTTCGGCTGGTATTGAACCTAGGAGCCCAGGGTTGCAAGGCAACTTGAACATGGGAGCTTCCATATAACTTTATTCCACTGTAATAAGCGCATAATAATAATGCCCAGCAAGGTCCCTTAGCTAAACCAGTTACCCTTATACAACGCTATAATATTAAGGTATCCTTTGTCCTTGCCTGCTGAGGTTAGAAGCATCACTAAATCCAGGCTTTATTACGTATACGACTACTGGTAACATAAACAGACACATTGTAAAGCAGATTAAGCTACTGATGAAAGGCGGCAGTTAAAGTTAATTGTGCATTATAACACTATACTTCTAGGCATACAGCACTCAGTAATATGATATTTATCTGCAGACAGCGCAGAATAGTATCCATGAGAATTGGAAAGGTAAATGTAAAGAAAAGAGAAGAGAAAAAGAGCCGTCCCTTTCTTAGAACGAGTGGCTCCACCCCTGCATTATCGTTATTTAATTTCTAATTGTATTCCGAAATCACAGCCCAGTCTGCAGTTGCCAGCTTGACCAGGGGCCTGTATAAAGCTTGGGAGCTCTCTCTGACCTACCCTAAATCTGCTAATAAAAGTAGTGAAGAGCTCTATGCCCACTCTAGCAATGCCAGGTGTGTTTCATTTTCATAGCAATTGCCAGGTGTGTTTTCATACACTGTTAGGGTAAGGAAGCATGGAACGTTTGCTTTAAAGGAAAACTATACCCCCAAAATGAATACTCAAGCACAGTGTTGGACTGGCCCACCCGGATACCAGGAAAAGTCCCGGTGGGCCCAGGTGTCAGTGGCCCTCATGCTGCTAAACATTTGGCCTATTTCATGGCCATTCCCTATTCTATGAGAACAAAGAGGTTAAATAGATGGAATAATAGATTAAAGTATGTAAAGAAAACAAACTAGGAGAATAGAGGTTGATTGAGGAGATGAAGAATAATAATACTGAGAGTGGGCCCCTGGTGTCCCAGTCCGACACTGCTCAAGCAACAGAAAGTTTCTATTGAATTAAGTGGCATATTAAAGAATCTCACCAAACTGGGATATATATTTCAGTAAATGTTGCCCTTGTACATCCCTTGCCTTGAACCACCATTTCATGATGGTCTGTGTGCTGCCTCAGAGATCACCTGACCAGAAATACTGCAGCTCTAACTGTAACAGGAAGAAGTGTGGAAGCAAATAACAGAACTCTGTCTGTTAATTGGCTCATGTGACCTAACAAGTATGGTATGTTTGGTATGTTTGTGTGCACAGAGAATCATACGATCCCAGGGGGCGGCCCTTATTTCTTAAAATGGCAATTTTCTATTTATGATTACCCAATGGCACATACTACTAAAAAGTATATTATTATGAAAATGGTTTATTTACATGAAGGATTGAAGGATTTTACATATGAGCTGTTTTATGTAATATATTTCTTTAGAGACCTACATGGTTTGGGGAGTATAGTTTTCCTTTAACCACTGTAACAAAAGATGGTTTTGGATCACTGTCCATTAGTGTCAATGAAGATCAATGTGTGTTTGGCACAGAACGTCCTTGCTGTCCATTAGCCTTACATGATAGAAACAGTTCCAAGGCAGATGGGTCACATAATGCAACACGCCAGGTATGTGATAATCATTCTTTAATTAGATGAATGTGTGAGATGCTGCTGTGGGTGTACAGTAGGGTTGCCACCTGGCCAGTATTTTACATTTTAAAAATGATAAATATATAGGAGGGCCGGTATTTTTTTCCAGAGAAGGTGGTAACCCTAATGTATAGACATTATCTGCTCATGCCTGCAGTTACATAAGCCTGGCCTGAATAAACAGACTGGACTGTGCTTTTCATTGCAAGTACCTGGCATTATATCCTCTACCTTCCCTATCCAAATAGAAGACAATAGAGACAATTCTTGCTTATTTTAGAGGGAATTAGCTACATTAATATAAATTATAGAAATTGTGCCTATTCACAATCTCCAGTGTTGACCTGGGGCCCACCAGAAAGCTAGGACCCTCCACTGCCATTAATCCCCCCCCCCATTGCCAGACTGGTGGCAGGTAGCGGGATGCTCCAAGGGTCCAAACCAAGGGTAGGCAGAACAGGCACTTGGCTAAGGTGCAGTGTTGGGGGAGAGGTGCTGAGCAAATAACTCATCTGCCTGCTAGTAGGTCCTAGGTCTGTACTCTCCTCACCACAGATGTGCTGCTGTCTCTTGCTGAGGGATCATTTAGGGGCAGATTTATCAAGAGGCGAATAGTAAACTCGAATTTCCGAGTTTAAAAATTCACACATTCGAATTTCAATCCCCCTATTCAAATGCATTTTCGAATGTCAGATTTATCACACCTCGACCGTGGAAACAGTCCTAATTCAAATATTCGCCACCTAAAACCACCCGAGTTCTTGTACAAGTCAATGGCAGAGGTTAGTTGAGCCATTTATAGCCTCTCTGACATTTGCGGGTTTTTTTTGGGACAAAAACTTGATTCGTACAAATAAAATTAGAATTTTCGGGCCGGAACCATTTGATCGAATATTAGACATTCGATTCGATTCTTTAATAATTTTCCCAATTGGGAGTATATTCGAGTTGAAAAAAAAAATTCATCAGAAAAATTAAGATGAATTCATAATTTGACTTTTGATAAATGGGCCTCCACATGTGCGAGCCATGCCTGGAGGCAGGGGTGGAAGGGGCTGATGGGACTAGATGCTGAACCTAGATGAGGACGCAAACAGGGGGGATATTGGGGGGATCTGGGTGGGACTTACCTTGCACCCCCTCAATCTCAGGCAAAGCATTTTATAATTGTTCCCAATCCTAAAGCTATATGGTATCTTAGGGGGGCTCCCCTGTGTGTGGTGACATGTTAGAACCCTTCCTAAGGGGAATTTTACCAACTAGTTATGAAGCAACAAGTACTTATAACATTAGAGGTTAACGCATAAGAGCAATGACAGCCGCTTTGCAAATAAATAGAAATATTAAACTAAATAAAGTTGGCTGTACAGAATTACCTATCCCAATAACATTGTATTGATCATTTATGGAATGTAGAGCCAGGTTATGATTCATTTATAAAGTATGTTCCCTTTAGCAATGCTATGAAACAATGCTATGTCTACAAAAAGTACGAGGTTAAGGCCACAAGTATATTTGTGCTTGACCTGTGCCTCTGAGGCTGACAACGAACCAGCTTATGTTGAATATATGTGTGAGCCACAAATTTGTGTTACTAAATCATAATTCAGCCCTGTCCACCAATACATTTTACCCAAAAATATACATTTGACAGTTAAAAGGTTCAAAGGGAAAGTTTGTGAAAGCAATCCAGTTGCTTGGGTCCAATTTACCCTAACAACCAAGCAGTTGTTTGAATGAGAGACTGGAGTATGAATAGGAGAGGACCTGGATATAAATGTAAGTAATAAAAAGTAACAATAAAAATATAGCCTCATAGAACAAAGTTTTTTTGACTGCTGGGGTCAGTGACCCTCATTTAAAAGCTGGAACGAGCAAATAATTCAACAACTATAAAAATGAAGATCAATTTAAGAGTTGATAAGAACTACCCATTCTATCACAAACTAAGGGGCAGATTTCTTAAGGGTGGAATTGAAATTCGAAACTGAATTCAAATTTTTTACATTTTTTATGTCAAATTCGACTAGGGAATTATCCAAACTCGATTCGAACTTTTTTCCCAAACTGTGGGGCTGCTCCACCACCTTGGGGGTCTTTGATTTAAGGCCAGTTAGGGTAAAATTGGGTCCATTGTTATCCTAGACACCTAGTCCCCCTGAAAGCCAGCCTGAGGGTCAGTTAGAGTGAGAATTGGGGTACATATGTATTTGCTGTCCTGATATTCAGGAAATTATGGCTGATACACTATTTTCCTATATTTGTACTATGTGTATAGAAAAGGGACCCCTGACCAAAATCTGCACCTTTAAGGAGAGTCTGGTCAAATGCTGAACCTTCAAGTAGGGCTTGAATAAGAGAAGTTTGAAAACTGCTGCCGTAGGGGAACAGGCTACAAATCCTGCATAATGATACTCCCATGATTGAAATGTGCCCAATAAAATCACAAGGCAAGAAATAAGGAAGAGCTGACGGGTCAGGGACAAGAACTATCTGGAAGAAACCCAAACTGCATAGGGAACTGGCCAGCAATAAGGGAGTCCTGCAGAAATGAAATGATAAAACTGAATCAGTGAAGGCAAAACATGAAGCTATTTGTAACCTGGGTAACTGTCGTGTTAGAATCTGAAGAGTGACTTTCCCCATGTGCTCACATACTCATGATGGTGGTTTATAAGTGCGTCACGATTCGGATTGATTTATTTTATGTATGATCTCCACCTTGAACTATTTATAGATCTTTTAAGGCGTTTACCCCTTTCTTAAACTGCCAGGAATAGTACAGTCATCAGAGTACAAAAGTACAGTCCTGCCTCTTATTTCTCATTTCATTACCTGTATAAAATCTCCATAGTGTATAAATGACCACTGCACAAGTTTATATGCACAGTACTAACTGCTCGAACAGGGCATATTACTTTGCAGCATTTAATGACATATATAAAGTATACTCAAGCTTCAAGCTTTGCTATTACACAAATCAAAATATACATTATAAGAAGGGATTAACTTCTATTTATTTACATTCCTGCACAGCAATATGTACAGCGGATAACATTAGTAGTAGGGTTAAAGGACCAGTCAAATAAATTACAGCAGGGCAATATTGCACACATTTGTGCAGGAGATAACAGAAAACCGGTGTAGAATACAATGGGTTTAGTTCTTACACAGAAAGATAATCAGGGATTATTTGTGGCTCTCTAAAGAACTCTACAACACAATACTCTCTCATAAATTATATATATATATATATAGATATATATATATATCTATATATATATATATATATCTATAAATATATATATATATCTATATATATCTATCTATCTATATATATCTATCAGCGCACATCCGCGCCTATATGCCGCCTGAGGCGGCCTTCCGTTGCCGCCCTGACCCCTCCTCACGGCGCTCGCATTTTCTGCGCAGGAGGGGGCCGGGGCGCTGCACGACGCTAGTGCAGAGAGCGCAATTGCGCTCTCTGCACTAGAAGAGCCGAATTTCCGGGTTGAAAACCGGAAATTCGGCTCTTAGTTACCAGGAGCGGCATTTTTGCCGCCCCTGGTAACCAGGGGGGCGCTGCCGCCTGAGGCGAGTGTCTCAACTCGCCTCATTGGTGGAGCGCCCCTGATATCTATATATATATATATATATATATATATATATATATATATATATATATATATATATATCTCTCTCTCTATATATATTCTTTTTATGGGGCAACTGCTTCTTCAGCTTCTATTTAATTTAGTAGAATGTGGGTGCAGCTTTAGACAAAACACTCAGTATTACTGGGATTGGTTTGGTGCAACACAAGCAAATGTAACTTTCCATAGATGTCAATAATCAGCACCTTTTGTGTTTATGCATGAAAGTATTTTCCTTGGGAACAGTTTCCTTGTGTTTGTTATATGTGTTCCTTATTCTCCGCAAGGGGAAATAATTCCTTACTGGCTGTCATCCTGTGCTGTTTTATTTGGGTTGAGCCCATTTTCTATGCAGCAACCTATCTCTGTAGACTCATTGCCTCTCCAGTAAGGCATCTCAACAGGGGTCCAGGGTTACCCTGAATTTGTACCGCAGGCTCCAGGTAGGATAAACGAACGATTCCCTGAAACATATCCCCCTTCAATGATCTTCTGCAGCACCTTTGCCTCTATATGTATTGAGTACCATGTTTATATAGTTTCAATTCCCTTCTGAAAGAGAGGTTGACTTTAGTTCCCCTGGCAGAGCCTGGCTAATGGAAATGGGACCCAGTGTAAAAGTTAGATTGAAGGAGACTTGGGCAGGATGATCATTTGCTCACCTAGATTCTTCTGAAAAGCCAACTTGAAAACATGATTTGGAGCACTTATTTTCCTAGATATTCTTGGAACAATGGCTGATACACCAATTTTTTCTTTATCTGCTTTATGAGCTGGGAGGGGTGGGGGTAAACAAAGGCTGGACCACCAAGAGGGGGTTTTAAACAAATATGTCAGAGAACCACTGCTCCAAAATGATTGCCTCAAGGTGGCCATACACTATAAGATCCACCCGCTTGGCAAGGTCGCCAAACGAGCAGATCTTAACCCGATATGCCCACTAACGGGTGTCCAGGTCCAGGTCCCACTGTGACACATTCAGTTCCATTGAGTAGGAGAAACAACAGTCTGCTAGAAAGCAGTTCCATCCTAAAGTGCTGGCTCTGTCTGAAAGCACATGACCAGGCAAAATGACCTGAGATGGCGCCTACTTATTAAAATATTACAACTAAAAAATACACTTGCTGGTTCAGTAATTAAATTGTATATTGTAGAGTGAATTATTTGCAGTGTAAACAGTGTAATTTAGAAATAAATCTACATCACAAAAATCATGACAGAAGTCTTGGAAATCAAGGGGCATGTAGTTGAGGTTTAACTACAGTGAAGGTTAGAGAATCATAATGAGGAGGGAGAGGGCAAAGGAGAATGAGGGCAGTGAATGAAAATATTTACTCTAATGTGGATGTGGTGTAACCCGGTTCTGCACAAGCACGCAGCTATTTGTTATGAGAGAGGAGGTTTTGCAGTTGGCCCAACCAGTTAGACCAGGAGAGACAAGAAGGAAACAGTGACGGCACAACAGCTCTTTGCTTTACTGAATGAAAAGATGAACAATCACCTTGCTGAAGAATGTAACGTTCCCCTCCTTGGATTCCATCCCAGCCCTGCCCCCTTGAACTATGGCTGCTATACAAGAAACATTCTACAGTAGGCGCTCTCGAGCCACATTCATGGGATGGAATAAAGTTGCACGCATCCATTGAAAACAGGCAATCTCCCAAAATGCCTTCTCTAGCTGGACTTCAAGCTGAACCCCCTTCAGCGACTCCTCTGGGAAGCACCATGGGTTGAGGGCACTGCTTTAGAACAATACAATTTGCAGCATAATAAAACCTGCTCTGCGATTCCTGGTACATTGTCATGTGATTGAGTTTCATAGCAGGGCAGCATTTAACTACTACTATCCTTTGCCTTTTAAATATGGTTATTGGTACTCCATTACCTCCCGGCATGTAGAACAGCAACACAAACAAAGCTAGTAAAACAAGATAAAAATACTTTGGGGTTTCTGCCTCAGTGCTTACAAAAAGGGGTTAAATACAAAGTCCCCAGCAGAAAACCAGGTGCTCTCCATAACCTGCACCATTGCCTTTTAAAAAGGAACCCGCTCTTTAACAAGCAGTGGCGCATGGCGTGTTGGAATCTCTGCAGCCCCACACTGCTAGTCATTAGTGTTATTTTAAAGGGGTTGGTCACTTTTAAGTTAACTAGTGTGTTATAGAATGACCAGCTCTAAGCAACTTTTCAGGCGACCCCCAAACACTGAATTAAAGCCACAGCACAGTGTGAAGCATGGTGGCACAAGCATCATGATATGGGAATGTTTAAAGTGCTGTTTCTGAGGCAAAAACTCCACACTGCTATTATTTGGAACAAGCCTCAATTAATGATTCAATGACACAGAATCAGCAGCATGCATGTCATGAGTGTTGGGTTTCTATTACTCTACCACACCTACTAGTAAATTATTTGCCATGTAGAAGAATAATTTCTAGCAAAAACAGTGATTAATCAGGTTTGTGATGTCTGACTGCTATTATTCTGAAAACAACTGTTTAATTGCTGCACAGGCCACGTTCCAAGCAGGATATTTTGCACATGAAGATTTTCAGTTGTCACCATTAAGGGCAGAGCTACACGCTGCTATTTCGGTAGATTAGTCGCCCAGCAACAAATCTTCGGGCGACTAATCTCCCCGAACTGCCTTCCTGCAGGCTAGAATGTAAAACGCCGGCGGGATGGCACTCTGAGCACTTCGGCTTTCCGAAGTTTCCGAGAGAGGCAACTTCGGTAAACAAAGTGTTTGAGTGCAATTCCGCCGGCGATTCACATTCTAGCCTGCAGGAAGGCAGTTCAGGGAGATTAGTCGCCCGAAGATTTGTTGCTGGGCGACTAATCTCCCGAAATAGCAGCGTGCGTCTCTGCCCGTACTCCTCTGGGGCAGGGGATGAAGTGAATGATCAGCATCTCTAGTACACCATGTGCTGTAGTAAGTAGTACAAGCTGTATGCACATTTTCTACTTCTAAATGTGACATTAGAATTAGAGATTGATAAGACTAAATGAAGGTTTATGTATTTAAAAGCGAGTCGTTGCACTCCATGCTGCAATCACAAGGATTTCCATTTTGTTGTTTTGGGCTTAGTACATCTCTGCTTGGATTAACTATATTGAACAGAAAACATCAGCCATTTTACCATATATATATATATAATTTTTAATTCATTTTGTTCATATTTTCTTTTTCATGTGCTTTATCCCTTTAGGCAAGTAAAGGGTGCGCCATACATATGTACACCAGACCCCTGGCGAATCCGAAGGGACAGGCAACTGCAACTGCTGTAACAAATACAATATATTTTTAGATTTCTCTGGACAAAAAAAAAATTAAAACAAAAAACCCCATGCATATTGCACATTGAGACACTATGTATAGAAAATAAGTTTCCTTATATACAGATATATTACGTCATTGGACTTTAAAAAAAACAAACATTTTTTGCAGTTTTAGGATTCTGATGTTGAGCTCACATGGCACAGTTGTACGAGTCCTTGAACAGAAGTCACACACGGGGAAACGGTGACCCATGTGGGCCAGAACTTGGCGTTAGGAAGGCAGTAATGGAGTGACAAACAGCAGCGGATGGGATCATGCAGTGACAGCCTTTCAAATACAGCCCAATACAAAACCAAATCTTGATTACAAATAGCAGGGACGATAGAGATATAATAACATGCAGTACTGGCACATTCTAGAAGAGTACTGCCTCCTGCTGGTTGGAGTATGCATTATTAACAAGAGTTAATACTATGGTTAGGTTAGAAGTAGGCTTTATGTCGGTAAAGAACCCTCTCAAATGTATTCATAGAATGAACAATGTAATATGCCTGGTCCCCTTGGTAGAGGCAAAACTATAGGTGCAGCCGGCACCATGATCCCTCTGCCCTTACCTGGCACTTCATCTGTGCTCCCATCGAATGCTGGCGCATGGAGAGGTGGGGGGTCAGTAGCCCTGTAGTTGTGGGTGCCGGGTATCTATAGATACACCACTGCACCATGGAGCAGTTTACAGGTAACAGATGGGATTAATGCTTGATGGTACAGTATTTAGCCAATGGATATACAACGCACCAAAGGTACATGGAATCTATCATCTGGGAGAACTGACTGCAAAGTGCTTAAAGGAGATCCCCCAAGTGATTGTATTTACTTAACCTAAAACCCCAAGCTGTTGCTCCTATCAGCATAAAACTGCACCGACCCGGGATTCTTCCAGCGAGCACCACAGAGTGATCGACTTCCTTCTTGTGTGTGCACATGTACGCAAAAAAGGCAAACTTTAACTAAAAAGTCGGCTATTTCGTTCTACTGCGCATGCGTCTACCCCAGGAAATTTGAAGAAAGCCGATCGATCCATGGTGCTCGCTGGAAGAACCCCGGAACAGTGCAGTTTTCTTCTTATTGGAGCACCAGCCCGGGGTGTGAGGTAAGTATATATAATACACAAAAGCCATGAATATCTTGTAAATTATATCCTTATAAACGGTGAGTACTGATGTCATCAGTTATAAACAGTGAGTTCTGATGTCATTTCTGTCACATGACTCCCTAAAACTTGTGTATTATAATAAATAAAGTACCCCCAGTTGCAAAATATGAGGATATTAGAAGTTACCTCGGAGTTCCATGACCCGTATAAAAACACTCGGCCGAATATGGTCATGAAACTCCTCGGTAACTTATAATATCCTTATATTTTACAAAAGGGGGTACTTTATTCACTATATAATCAGCTAGGGGTGCCTAACTTTTGGCATCCGCAAGTTAATAGACCTTTACTTAACCTTTAAACTCACTAAAAACAATCTTATCGGTTTAGTGAACCACAAAAAGCATCAGAACTATGCAGCAGATTAGGATTTAAGTATGTAACATCAAGACAGTAAGTGGTGGGAGTTGCATTTCAGTTGCATCCCGAGAGCAAACACATAGGGGTGTGTTGAAGGAGCAGATATAGAAAAGTACTTGCTATGTAAACGACACCTTGTTTTCACCAATATCACTAACAGCTACAGTGCACCCATTAGCCAGTCACTCGGCAGCCAGTCAGACTGAAGTACAAGGGTGTAACATTATATTTGACGAACATTTTCCAAAGACCAGAAATGTCAACAAAACACAAGGAACTGCTGTAGATCTCATGACTGTCAGTGGAAACGGAGGTGAAGCTCTCGGGCAATCAGGGCCTGGTGTTTCCAAGAACCCACCAAGATTACTACAGGATACACATAACAGTTATGGAACCTCCATCAATGTGACCTGGAGAAGAACTTCTCTGTTAATGTAGTTTCTGCCCAGAATTACAGCAGCTGAAGGACTCTCCTGCTGCCCTCATTATACTTGGCAGGTATGGCTGCAACCAGGAATGTGCAAAACACATTACAGAAGTCACGCTAATGCTGCAAGAAAACAATAGCATAAGTCAACAGTCAGTCATTGGCTGGATCAATCATATACATACAACAGCAAGGGAGGGGTTAAAATGTTTCCCTTTAAAAGAGATGCGTGTTCAGGGTTTCATCATGTTTTAGAGCAACCAACTAGAACGGCTGCAAGTAAATAACCAGAGCCTTTGCAATGATGTGCCTGCCCCCTGCTGGTGGGTAAGTCCATTACATTCCTTCTGTTTTGGCATTTAATTAACCCCAGTATTATGAGCTTTTATTTATTTCAACTAGATTATGAGACACGTTGCTTGCAGACAGCTTCAGTACAGTGTCCAAAGAATTAGATTACACTTACAGTCATTCATGCACTGACTGAAGGCTGACAGCATGCATAGGACTGAGTTTGGCAATGGTACAACTGTCTTGCATTTATACATAAACTAAATCTAAAGCGAACACTTCCCATCACTTCACATTAGACATTGTGACTCTATGGGCCTTGCCGTTGGGAACATCAGGCAGCACTAGAATATCTGCTCCGAGGTTCTGAACAGACGCACAAGAAAATACTGTTAAAGGAGCGGTATACGCACACACCTTATTATTCTGCCGGCACATTATTGCTGCTTGGTAAAATACTGAAGATATTAAAATACGACAGCTCTGCCGACAAGTAAAATACCCCAACTCCTTGCCCCCAACCTGGTTATAAAATAACAAAAGCACTTGTGTTTTACAAAACAGCTCAAATTCTCCAAAAGACTGTTTTAATGGAAAATGAGAATAGCCCTAAAATACAAAGGAAAGGTGGATGAGGCTGTGCAAAGGGAACTTGGCAGGGGGCAAAGCAGTGAGACTCCCTGAATAAAGACGATACGGGTGAGCAGAAATTTGTAGACGTCACATTGCAGTATATATATCTAATACCTTCCTGGCAATGTATAGAACTGTGACAGGATCTAAATAAAAAAGAAATATATAAAACATGAAAATATGGTACGGTGTAGCTTTAGTCATTAGGAACTTAATAAACGGCCTGCGCATATTCCTCATGCCATGCATGCAATTTCTCATCAGCACGACTCACATCTGCGTTCTACATGAATCTTACGTTTTACGGAGGGTAACGTCACACATAGGTGAACCGGACAGCGTGCTTTGGTAGCAGTGAAAGCTGTCAAAAGCCGATTGCTGGGAAATTAATAAGGATTTAAATGTTACGGAATTTGTACCAAATGGCTTTAACCAATAACAAGTAACGGAGGTCTCACAATATCTCCTACAAACACTCAGACATCTGGCGAGCCCCAAATTACACACTTCTGTATTAATGCAACTTCATTAAAGGGGAACTATCGCGAAAATGAAAATTTAATAAGTTTCATCATACTGAAATAAGAAACTTTCTAAATAAAATCAATAAAAAATTCTGCATTGTTTGTGAAAATACCGTATATACTCGAGTATAAGCCGTCCCGAGTATAAGTCGAGGTACCTAATTTTACCTCCAAAAACTGGGAAAGCTTATTGACCCGAGTATAAGCCTAGGGTGAAAAATGCAGCAGCTTCTGGTAAGTTTCAATCAAAAAATTGAGGGTTTTTGCTCCCATTGGAGGTGCCGGCGTCTCGTTTTTGGATGCCGACGACCATTCTTGGACGCCGGCGAATATTCTTAGGCGCCGGCGACCGTTTTTGCGCTTAAAATGACCAGACATCATGTCTCTCTACATGCAGAAAATATGCAAATGGCAGTTATTTTGTTAGATTTTGTTTAAACTAGAATCAGTTGAGTGAGCTCTAATTCATCTGCTAGAAAAGGAAGCCCCCACTATAAGATATATTGGATCAACTGCTGAATGAAGACAGAATGAAGAGAAACAGATGCTGAGAGAGGGATAGTGATGATGAACTTGATTATTTCAGAAACAATGCAGAATTTTTAATTGATTGTATTTAGAATGTTGCTTACATCAGTGTGAGGAAGCATTTTCGTGATATTTCCTCTTTAAATAGGGGATGTGTGTGGGGTTATACCTAACAATTCACCATTAATAAAGCACACTGGCATTCTTAAATTTACTGCATATAGTGAATTCAATGAATTGTGGGGGGTTATGCATAGAGGGGCAGTGAAATAGTGCAGCTCATTGCCGTTTGTTACAAATGTCACACATATGCTACTTGGGTGTGTCTAAAGCACAAAATGCATAGCCATGCTCATAACTGCCTCATCTTGCTCTGATGGGATTTTCAAAGAAGGTGTTACTAAGAATATACTTTTTTTATACACTTTAAAGTCCAACTGCTGCAAAACAGGGGCAGGTACATTTGAAAGCTCAGTCAACAGTTAATATAAATTACTAGTTCACCGTTTGTGGCAAAAGTTGAGTTTTCAGGATGTTCATGGTTTTCCTTGAGTAAAGCTCCTGAAGTGCCAACGTGGGACATAGGAATATATGTGTATATATTTATAGATATACATATTTAAAAAAAAAAAAAGTGAATAAAACCATTTAATAAACTAGCACATGAGACATTTCCATTATGGCCATGGATTAGGGATTTCGGCTCTCGGAAAGGCTGGCTCCAGTGTGTGTAGCAAACCAAACACAGACATTTTCTGTTGCTCATACAAGTCTTTCTGCAGCAGCAGCTAACAAAGTCAGGAGAGGTCCACAATTTTTGGCCTTGCAGGCAAAAATCTTTAGGACCTCGTTGTTATGCAAGCAGGGTGTCTGTGGTCGCCGTCATTAGTCCTCTACTGCTTTCACTTGGAAAGTTTGCTGATGACCCTGATCAAGGCTGCATTTTCATCTTTCAGTCTTTGATTGTCTGCCTTTAAATCAGAGAGAACCTAAAAAAAAAAAAAAATTAAAGATTTGTTAAAGTGGTTATAGATTTCTTTAGGACATATGTTCTGTTTCAAAGAGAACAATAACCCTCAGATCAAACTAGCGTTTAGGAACAGCAGCTATTCAGAAGTGCAGAAGCACCAATTTATGAGCATTTTACTATATACATAATAAGCGGACTTCTTGAACAGAAAAGTTTAGGTTTGGCAGTTGGTTCTAATGAAGCAATGCAGACAAGAGCCCTTTCAAATAGCTTAAAAGGGAACTATCGTGAAAATGAAAATTTAATTTAAGCTTCAGCTTAATTAAAAATGATTTAATTCTGAAATAATCAAGTTTATCTTCTCTATTCCTCTCTCTGCATCTGTTTTATCCTCATTCTGTCTTCATGCAGCAGTTGGGTGTCAGATATTCATTGACAGTTAGATCCAATATATCTCATGAGGGGGGGGGGCTTCTTTTGTCTAGAAGATGTATTAGAGCTCACTCTATTAAAATTACCAGATATCATGTCTCTCTACAGGCAGGATTTGTGCAAAAGGCAGTTATTTTGTTAAATTTTGTTTGTACTGGAATCCGTTACTTGAGTGATCTCTAATTCATCTTCTAGTAAAGGAGCCCCCCCCTATAAGATATATTGGATATGTCAATAACTATCTGACACCCAACTCCTGCAAGAAAACAGAATCAAGAGAAACAGCTGCAGAGAGGGATAGTGAAAATGTATTTTTCCTGTACGATGAAGCTTATATTAAATTTTCAATTTAATGAAAGTTCCCCTTTATTAAATGTAACTGATTGAGGGTACAGAACAAAGAAGTGGCAAAAGGCCTGTCTGGCCTGAATTCTCCTTGCTGTGAAACCATGTGTGTTCCTTTCAGAGGTGCACATTTATATTTATGCTATAAAACAACATAAAAAAAGCATAGACAAAGAGTGCTCAGATGGTTTTACCTTTAACTCCTCTTCTAGTTCAGCCACTTTTCTCTCTAGTGCTCTTCGTTCCTAAGGATCAAAATCAATCAGTACTATTTTCCGTAACTATGAACTTGGCTTTACAACTCGACAAAAAGTATGGTAGAACACTCAAGAAAGATCAGAGAGTCCCCTCAGAAAATGGAAGAGAAAGAATGGTTAATACTCACAAATCTCTCAAGCTCCAGTAATGCAGGTCTCTCTGCACTGCGCTCCTGTCTCTGGCAAATCAAAGATAATACAATTTATTAAACCATTTTACTATACGGTGATTTTATCTGTAAACAAACTTATAATAAGATATAACAAAGAAGGTAGGTGTTTCCACTTATAATTCAGAGAGGGTAATACACACAAGGGGTGAACTATCAATTCTTCTATGCTTTGCACTAAATCATTTACTATCTGAGAATTAGTAGAAAGCCCCCCCCCGCTTCCTTTTTTTTTTTAAAATGAGCTTGTTCAGAAGGGTTCACATGAAAATTCAATAACTGAACTGCCAAAAATATATAATTTTTTTACAAAGACATTCAAGCTCCTCAGATTGATAGAAAACCATGATAGTTTAACTCTAACGGACCTTTTCCATACCCCACCCCTTAGGCTGGCACAGTCATTTAACCCCTTACTCACCTTGAATCATGCTGAAGTGATGGCTTCTAGGACTTGCATTTCAGAGGATAAAAAGATTAGTGATTTGAAGTCCCAGAATCCATACCAATAGCATGTAACAAGATAAGGCATTCCCAAAGTGCCTGAGATTTTTCTCTCTCATGTGCACGATCAAAGTTATCATATAACCTGGCCAATGGATCAGCACTTCCAATGATATTCAAACATGACTTTTTGATACATCATGGTATAGTATTGTTCAAATGTTTTGGTCCCACTGGGGTCTACATTATTTTGGCAGTTTAAATAATGTTTTAGGCAGCTTTTTTATATAAACCCAAACAAAAAGAAAGTATATTTTCCCCTTTAAGTCAAAAGAAATATAGTGTGGGGAGGTTGCTAAATCTTATATGAATGTATGAAAACCCTGTATGTTTAAAGGATCAGTAACAGCAAACATTTTGGGGAAAAAAATTCCTTATTACACTACGAAAAAAAGATGCCAACACATAATTAATATTATATTAAAAAAATAACTTACCGAAACTCCGCTTGCTCTCCTCTTCAGTGCGGTGCTTGATTTCTCCTCCCTGGCTATCTCCTATAAGAAAGGCAGGACGGAGAAATGGAGCGCCACAACATGGATCGCCGATCACTTTTTCTGAAGATAAGCGCGAGCGTAAGTTATTTCTTAATAAAGACTTCGCGACTTTAAATTTTAATATGTATTGGTTTCTTTTTTTCATAGCATACCAACGATTTTTTTAAAAACATTTTTTTGCTGATACTGTTCCTTTAAAACCAATAAGCTTGTGGCACGAAGAGCTAACACAGAAGGGCAAAGTGAACACCACATCACACAGGACATGAACAAAAGCAGGGCTCATTCATCATCATAAACTGTTTCAATGCAGTTACCAGTGGCAACCAACAATTTGTTTTGATCAGTCTAAATTACAAGCTATAAAACTAATGAACTGTTGCAAAGGGCTAACAGTATTGGTGCAATGTTGCACTTATGTTAGTAAATCTTTTTAAGTGTTGAGCTAAGCTTTGCTTTCTTCAGATGTGTCTGAATATGGAGAATAAAGCACATTTTTATAAAAAAATAAATAAAAAGGTATAAACGGATTGCTTAGGCCTACCTGTGTGACTCGTTCCAACTCTAGCCGTATCTGGGTAAGCTTCAGCTCTGTCTCTTGAAGCTGGTCTTTAAGCGTTTCATTGTCAGCAAACAGGTTTTCATACAACTATGGGAAATTAATATTTAGAAGCCCTTGTTGAAATACACATTTTTAAGAGTATTCTAGAATGCCTAGCTCAGCCATGTGTCAGTAATCTTATTTTGCTTTACACAAAGGCAATGACACTAAGAGTCCCTGTGAGGAAAGTAAAATGCAATCAAATTTAATTTCTTAGCATATGCCCGCCATTCCAAGCAATAAGCAAGTGTAGTAAAGGGGTGTTAAGTGTTATTTCCTAAGAAGCATATATGGGAATCTATCACAGTGGCCAATGAAATTCATACTGGTATTTTCCCCAAAGTAACAGTGGATTACTAAACTGGCAGCAATATATGAGAAATAATACTCAACATCTCACCCTCTTATAGTCCTTTTCAGACTCTTCTTTTGAGCTGTAATTATTGCTATGCCTTTGAAATGTGTGACTCCCAGTTCTGTGAGGCAGAAGACTGCTCCAGCTTTCATTTACCCTGTGAATAAGAGCAACTCATTATTTCTACAGAATTATATATTGGCTAAGTTCTCTCCTTAGGTGTAGATATAGGCTTTATACTTAAATGAAACCAACAGACAAACGTACACAAGCAGTACAAAAGTTAGACAAGAAGCCTACGTAGGAATCGAGCAACAAGTATTATACTAAAACATGAAAATTACAAAGCACTATGTGCATTGCATGGGTCTGGTAACAAGGTTTTCAACAATTTAAATTAAGCAATACTGTGCAGAAATGGCTAATCCTAGCACTGATGTTTAGAAGTAATATTGGTTCATCTAGCACATTAAAGGGAAAGTTAAGTTTTAAGTTAATAGTAACACCAAAAAAATAAAAGCATTTTATAGTAAATAGAATATAATAGACTGTTGCGCTGCATTGGAAAGAGTAATGCGTTTGCTTTAGAAACACTACTATAGTTTATATAAATAGACTGCCATGGTGTTACTGTTCCTGTAAAGCATATCCAATTCTTGGCAGTTTTTCAGTTGGTCCATATATTTTTCTATTTGCCTACTTCTACCTGTTTCCAACTTTCAGAGGACAATCAAGAACATTTGTAGCTCAAAAACTTTTACTCTGTGGGGCTACAATATTACTTATCTTTCTATTTAGGCCGACTCCTATTCATATTCCAGTTTTAAAATCTAACCACTGCCTGGTTGCTAGGGTAAATTTGACCAAAGAGCTGCTTAAATCCCATACTGAAGACCTGATGGACAATAAAAAATTGCAACTGTTTCATAATAAAAGTTAATTTAAAGATGACAAAGCCCTTCAGATAGGGTCTCGCCAACTATCAAAGGTCATCTCAAGCTTAAAATGCACAACATTAAAAAAACAAACAAAAAAAAAACCACACACACTGTTTATATAAAAAAAACCCACCTTTTTTCCAATATCTTAAGATTTATACAATACAGAATAAAACTGCATGAATTACCCATATCCAGCTGTTTCATTGTGATTTACTGATTCTGCCTCTTCATTCTCCATCCCCTAAAAAAAAAAACAGGTAGGTAAGTAAATAAATAAAAAGTAAATAAAAAAATAGTGACATTTTCTTTGATTAAGTTATATATTGTTTTAAGGCAAAAGCAAACACTTTTTATTGTGTCCAGGTTTCTACCAATAACAAAAGGAACTAAATTTTAATGTGTTTATATAAAAAACTTTCCTAATGCAGAATACAATACACCAAAAAAAGTGTGTTCTCAAACTAGGGATGCACAAAATCACGTGACTTTTCATTCCACAAACCCTTACATTTTTAATTCCCAAAATGGTTTTTCAACCATTTAAGCAGGTTAACACTTTCAATAAATAACATCTAATTGGCTCTTTACCGTATAAGAATTTGTCCCCAAGCCCAGTCGTTGGTCTTTACGCCATTTTCTTCTGTCTCTTGCTGTCAAATGGTTTTGGCTTTCAGCTTCCATTTCCTCTTTGCTAGTTGATTCTAGTTCTATTAGAAGTAAAATATGGAATTGTATTAGAATACAGACCTACATTATTACTGTATTTACAGTATATGTTGGTACAATCAAAGTAGTATCTTATGTTACCCCTATGTAAAAAATGTTTGAAGCTACATGCATACATTTATTCACACAATCACAACAAACCTAAAGAATAAAAATGTGTCAGACAAAGGGACATCAGTTACTAATCTATATTTGTTTGATTAGCAGCACTGGATACCTCCTCTGTGCACAGGGCATGACATTTGACGGAGGATGCCCCACTACCCTGACACAGTAGAGAGAAGAAAGCAGAGTATGTACAGTGTAGGATGTAGTGATGAGCGAAATTTTTAACCAGGTTTCGCAGTGAAAAACAAAAAAAAAACTGTAAAACTGCTCAGGTTAGGAGTTTGCAAAAGATGAACATTTTTCAATATAATGCTTTATAATATTTTAAAAAAAAGTTTGCCCCTACTTGATCCTCCCAGATGCGATATTCCGCTGGAGGAAGGTGTCCCCGCCCACATTACAGAGATTGGCAGCAGAGAGAGTAACAGCTAAGGGTTAAGAGCACCTATGCATGCCCGGTCACATCACCAGCGAACCGGATTACTATAATTAGGAATGTCTACAGACCAGGCATGTGCAAATGCCACTCTATACACAACGGCGCTCTCTATCTCCCCGCTGGCAATCTCTGCATGTGCGCTGAACCCAGAATGAGGGCCAATCGGATTACTGTAATTTAAAATTAATACTGACTGGGCATGCGCAATAGCACTAAATGCTGCTCACATGTGTTACCTTTTTTGGAGGGAGAATTCCCAGTATTCAAAGGTGAAGCAGACATGTTCTGCTCAGTGCTTGGCAGCCCCAGTCGTCTGGTAATATCCTAAAACAAAGACATATAACAATAAATGTTCAGCTGGCTACGTTCATTTCAAAACTTATCAGAATGAGAATACAATAAGTGTAAACGAGAGAGACAATTTTGCAGAGGAATAAGTACCTAGTTCTGCTCTGCCCCCTTTTATTAAAAGTATTTGGTGCCACATCAGGCAGCCTCAGCTCCTATACACAAATCAAAGTGGTCAGTGCCTTATGTCTGCAGCAGAAGCATCAGGAGACACACAGTACCCAAGTACATCATGGTCTCTGATTAGCTACTTCTGCAGGACAAAGACAGCACAGCCACTGGCTACTTTGATTTAGAACATCGGAATTTGGAACTGCCTAGGGGAACAATGCATTAAGTACAGCTTATCTGTAAACGTGTGTCCTATATCCCAATTTCATCTTGAATGGCTGCCCCAGGTTTACTCAGACCAAACTCTGTAACCATGGGGCATAAACCGTAGTAGTGCTTCTATAGCAAGCATAGTTTTTACCAGCACCAGTTTTACCAGAACAAACCATTACATTTAAAAGCATACAAAAGCTTTAAGGTTCGTCCCAGTGCATCCCATTTTACTACCTTCAGGGTTGCGTTGAATTTGCCAAGTGTAAAAGAACAATACCAAGGCTATTATGATTCTATGATTTACATTTAGTATTAAAACTGGTATATACAACTGTAGTATATATATATATATATATATATATATATATATATATATATATATATATATATATATATATATATATATATATGCGAGTGTATAGGCTTGGCTTTTTACCTATTTTGTTACATTCCAAATTTTTCTTAATCATATTTTATGTGATGGGTCTACACAAAATAGTCTAAGTGGGTGAAGTGAAATTAGAAAAATATATATAAAATGTATGTATTCACCCCCTTTGCCATGAAGCCCCAAAAAAATCCCAGTGCACCCAATTACCTTCCTTCAAAAGACACATAAATAGTGAAATGAAGTCCACCTGTGTGCAACTGTCACATGACCTATCAGTATTAACACACCTTTTCTGACATGGTACCACAACAAATCTGCCAAGAAAGGACCACCCACTAAATCTCTAAAGATGAGTTATTTTGTCCTATTGGTTGTTTGTTCAGAATAAAAAAAAAAAAAAAAACCTCTTCAAAGTTGTAGGCATGTTCTGAAAATGTATTTAATGAAAACAATTTGATTTTGTTTTATTTCTGATTTAGTTACAATTTTAAATCCACATTTGCACAGGTGATAAAAAAAACTACTGATAATATAAACAGTGGTTGTGTATTCCCAGTCAAACTGACAACAAATAATGATGTACCTGCTACATCCGGAAAAACCCAACATAACTATGTAAGAACTCTACAGCTGATGCTTAATGTTTGTCACTTCATAACATGTTTAAAAACTTTTCAGTAGCAAACATATACTCACTGAACCTTCCAAGGACTGCTCCTTTTCCCCCCTGTCTTCTGCTTTAATATCTGTCTCAGTAGGGGGAGTATCCACTGATTTCCCCATGGTCTTCTCTGCCTCTTTCAAGTCCGTTAGTGTGACACCCTTAGATGAAAGAGCACCATGTTCATTGGAATGCCAGAAGATTAGTTTGCAGACCCACGATTTTTCTGCAACTAGATATAGTTTACCTGAGTAGACCTCCTTGACTGCCTCATAAGTCTTGAGCGTGCTTTTCGTTGAGACTCTGATTCTTCATCGCGGACTGGTGCCTGGTAGGACCTATTGGTAGATAATGGTGAGGATTTGGTTTTACTACCCACTCCATCATATTAATGACTTTTACTTTTGAAATATAATGAGTTTTAAGTAATCTAGTGTTCTGGAGAGAAAGACTGGAATTAATCTGAACGATTTAATTACCAAAATTGTTTTAAATAGGGTAGGGCTTTACTGCCTATCACACAAAGATACTAGGGGACAGATTTATCAAGGGTCGAATTTCGAATTCATGGGAGTTTTTTTAAAAACTCCCATGAACTCGAAATTCGACATTCATTAAAAAAAAAAAATTAGAATTTTGTAAACTCGGGTGAATTGGATCGACCCGAAAACTCGAATCGAATTAGAGTTGTAAAAACTCGGTTCGAGTTTTTTTTCTCTGAAAAAAACTTGAATGCAGCAAACAGCTCCAAATTGATCCCAGGACGTCTCCCATAGACTAAAACAGCAATTAGGCAGGTTTTAGGTGGTGAATAGTTGCATTTGAGCTCTCAAAGGGCCAGAGTATGATGCTGTAAATTCTGAAAATCTAATTCGAATTAAAAAACAAAAAAAACCCAATCGAATTTTAAAGATTCCCTAGTCGAATTTGACAGTTTTGGCCTTAAAAAAAAAACTTGAAAAATTAAAATTTTCTATTCGGCCCTTGATAAATCTGCCCCTAAGACTACCATGCAAACCTAATGACTCAAGAGAAGAGGGGGTAAACATACAACTGCATATTGTATACAATGTTTTACAAGCTATGTTAAAAAGACACTAAACCCCGCTGCCGGGTGCATCTTACTTTGATTGGGGATTCTGCTCTGCCTAAAGAAGTCTCCTGCTATCAATATATGCCTTGCATGGAGGAGTGAGTGTGGCCCCAGCAATCACAGACACCAGGGAACTATGCAATAAACATAGCATGCATGTGCCTTACCTTCGCTTATCTTGTGACTCAGGGCTGACACATGTGCTGGAGGACGATGTAGAGGAAGTGGCATCCATGCTGGAGGAAGTGTTTGTGTGCAACTGTGTGGTGGGGACCATATCAAGTTTCATCTGTAATCCACCTTCACTGTCTCTAGATATGACCAAGTAAGGTTGTTTTAAGATGATCATACCATAAAATGAATTTTAATAATGAATTTGGGTTTTGTGGGATTTTATGAAGGAGAAACATATTATTCCCTAATATAAAGAATGATATGGTGCAGAAGTTACCCTGCAACAACAAACAATACTATGGACGGCTCTTCCCTTTGGCTACAGTGGGAAGCACCATGATTAGCCGGTGTATGGTACTGCAGACCAAAACTACATGGGTGAGGAATTTGGTTAAATGTGTCTGCCCAAAGCTACTTTCAGTGATCTCGTTTTCTCTGAAGGATAAAATGCCATAGAGCTGCCGCCATTAGGGCACTGAATGGAGCACTGTTAAAAGATCCTTACTATATAGGTATAGTGTTGCTTTAAATGCAAACAGGTAAGGTGGAAAAAGATGTAATATTTTAAGTATAGTGCAAGAGGTTTATAGTACAATGTACAGCGTTCGGGTGCTGTGTGATATACAACCGCAAGGGACTCAAGTGCAAGTAGTTTAAGGTAAATATAACTTACTCTTTCTTGCAATCTTGCAGGCTCTCAGGGGGAGAGAAAATCCATCTGCTTGGAGTTGGCTGAACACGAGCCAACAGGGGTTCTTTATTCTAAAGGGGAGACACAAGAATTCAGTCAAATTTGCAAACATACTGTGGTGACTGTGAAAGGGAAGACAACCTTCAAATAAAATTAGTTTTAGGTTGACAATGACTTTCTAATCCAACTTGGAATAGGTCTTTGTATTTTATGATTTTCACACTTTTATTTTGGCACAAACTATCACCTGATTGCGAGGATCATTGATATTGGTAAGGCTACGGTCGCAATTGTCTGTGGCTTCAAAAGCTCCTTGAAAACATATAGAAAGGCAGATTTATCAAAAATGGAGTTTGTGAACGTTTTTTTTTTTTTAAATATAGAAACCTGAAACTCAAACATGGAAAAAAAAAAAGCTTGAATGCCTCAAAAAGTCATTCTATTCCAAAAAAAAATATTGGAAGAAAACTAATTACTTTCATTTTGCTAGGAGACAACCCATTTGACTTCTAAATCAACTTAAAGGGGTTGTTCACCTTCAATGTACAAATCTTATGAAACCACTAACAATGCTCTCAATGTGTTAGAACAACCATTTTCCATAACAAAAAGTAAAAATGCCATTGTAAAAGCTAATTTTTATACCTATTAACTCAGTCCTTCTCCTGTCTCTCTGACCAGTTTTCTCAAGTGATGGGAGTGGCCTATTTTGAACCTGACACACCAAGAACTTCCTATATGATGACATCATCATGCCCAGGCTTTGCCCTTACTTGTTTCCTATTGGATGTTGATACTGCCCTCCTCCTAGTAATTTATTGGGTGCTTGTGAACTGTAACCGGTCACATAATTTGAATGGTCATTGGTTGATTATTCAATTGTAATGGCAGAGGTTAACAGACGCAGCATATAAACAAACCTGCTTTGTAACAAACAATCACACAGCCATGCAGACAAATACTGCAGAAAAGGAAGGAGCAACATTGTTTGGCAACCTTTGGCATTAAGCATAATGTCAGTTATTTACAAAATTGCAACAAAACCAGCACTGACTTGCTTAGAAACGTATGTAACTTACACATCTAGCAGGGACAGTAGGGTTGCCACCTCACCCTTTTAAAACCAAACACATATGAAATCCACAGGCTGCATGGCTAATTATCAACTCATTTAGATGCTGCAGACTGAACTGATTTCTGTGCAGCCATGTATCATGCATCTAAATGAATTGCTAATTAGCCATGCAGGCTGTGGATTTCATATGTGTTTGGTTTTAAAAGGGTGAGGTGTCAGCCCTAAGTGACAGGCAGAGCAGTGATGAGGGCAGGTACGTTTTTTGAACATTTTGTGTGCTCTCCCAGGGGGGGGGGGGCGCTAATTTACCTAGGAAAACGATACCTTTTTTAAGTGTTCCACTTCTGGAACAAGATTTAGAGCTCTAAATACCAAAAAATGAAAAAGTTATATTTTTCATGATATAGGGATCTATACCAGAAAAATATTTTACCTTTTTTATGAGGTAAATACACAAAATAATACATGGACCCCACCCCCCAAAAAAAATAATAATATATTTCTGGAAAGTACAAGTGTCATCTCCCATAGTAGCCATTATAATCCAATAATTCAAATTTTTAAAAATGATTTATTTTTCCTGTGTAATAATAAAACAGTAGCTTGTACTTGATCCCAACTAAAATATAATTAATATTTATTGGAAGCAAAACCAGCCTATTAGCTTTATTTAGAGTTTACACCATTTTCTAGTACTAAGATCCAAATTACAGAAAGATCTGCTATCTGGAAGACCCCAGGTCGCAAGCATTCTGTATAACAGATGCCATACCTGTACCTTGTACTTGATCCCAACTAAGATATAATTAATCCTTATTGGAAGCAAAACCAGCCTATTGGCTTTATTTCATGTTTGCATGATTTTCTAGTAGACTTAAGGTATGAAGATCCAAATTATGGAAAGATCCATTATCCAGAAAACTCCAGGTCCCAAGCACCTTGATCCCCCCATCTGCACAGTTGAAGTCTCTGCAGCACACAGCCCACACTCCCCCTCCCTCTCAAAAACAGTTTCTTTTCAGTACCTGAATGCTGCTCAAATTCCCCAGCACAGCCAGCACAGGAAGCAGTGGCAGATTGACAGCAGACATAGCCAATAGGAGTTAAGTTAGCTGCCAGTACAATGTGTGATGTCATATAAGGAAGAGGAAGTGAACACTGTAGTGTTTTTAGGGGTCAGTGACCCCCTCCCAGCACAGGGTCTGTGTGGAACTGAAGGATTAGTACAGGGACACTTCTGAGATGAATATGTCTTGAACTGTACTTTTTCTGTTAACTATTTCTATGGAAAAGTTTGTTCTATTCATGTGAACTGTTAGATTTGTCAATTTGTTACAAAGGTGAACAACCCCTTTAACATTCTTACATTGAATTTTTATGTTCAGAATAATAGCAGTATGGTTTTAAAAGTGAATAAAGATCAAAATCCTTATAATAGCTTTTATTTCCATAAACGCAAATGCATTGGGAACACTGCACATTCTCTTCAAAATCAAAACAAAGAAAAATTTCGTAAATTTGTGTTATTCTTTTACAGAAAGTGAAGAAAAGGGAATATTAGGCTGTTCAAAAAAATAGTAGTGTCTGCATTCTTCTTTACAAACTCAAACATTGCTATGCAGTATATTTCCCCTTTAAAAATATAAAATACCTTTGATTGCCTTTTTATGTTGCATAGAATTCTAAAGTAGATGATAATGAAAGTAAATTGCTGGCAAACAGGTATTTAACCGTACACAAAGAGAAGTAATTTGAGAAAAACAGACGGAAAGCAAATAAAATAAATATAACCGGATCTAGAACACATAACTGATAAAATGCTTGTTAATTGTGCCCTACCAGGTGGCCTGAAGGCTTCCCTTCCCTACAGCTGGCTAACATGCACCCTGTTTTGTTCTCTGCTTGTACAACGCTGCTTGCTCCTGATTCTTTTAGTTTCTGGTTCCATTTGTGAAGAATCTCCCAAGCGTCGTGCTGCTGGGATGGCAAGAGACAGGCCAGTGTCAAATCCAATATTATCACATATCATGGAGCACAATGACCATTATACCCATCTGGAAACCCCGTGCCAATTATTCATTTTATTAAACTTTAATCCTGTTGAATTCTTTACATTCATTTCCCTTTTATAAACAAAACAAATGTATTGCTCAAAAAAGTGTGGGGGGGGTAAAAATGAAGAGTGAATGATATTTATGCTGTACAGAGCTTTCTTTAATGGGAAAAATTTTGCACATGAACATTTTATTTGCAGAATAAAAAAAAAAGTTGTCCGTTTATTTTAAGACATCACGGGTTAAACATATAAATGAGGGAAATGACCAGCCATTCAGAATTCATGGCAAAATAGCTCAAACAATGAGGTTTTACATTGGCCTAGACTGGTTGGATGTCACATATTAAATGGGGCATATCCCCTCTGTCATAGCATATCTCCTTTGAGCACTTTTGCAATTGACATGGATCGTCTGTTCCATTGGGTTCGGGGTTTTAAATCAATATTATAAATGTGGATTATTAATGTTCCTTTTTCTTCTGTGAGGGCTAAACAAAACTTAAGAAAATAGATCACCAGTATACAACCTGCTCCTTTCCACCATCTGTTGAATGGTTTGTTAGAAAAACACCATTATACAGGGGGATTATCTTTTAACTGGCAACCAAATTCTCTACCTTGCAATGACCAAATGTGGTGTAGCCTTAGCCTATTTGTTAGAAATAACAGGCAAAAAGTATATTTAGCCCAAGCCATGTTTATATAGTGAATAAAGTACCCCCTCACGGTTTATAAGGGTATAATTTACAGGATATTCATGGCTTTTGTGTATTATAAAGGGTTATACAGGTATGGGACCTGTTATCCAGAACGCTCAGGACCTGGGGATTTCCAGATAATGGATCTTTCTATAGTTTGGATCTTCATACCTTAAGTCAACTAGGCATGTAAACATTAAATAAACCAAATAGTCTGGTTTTGCTTCCAATAAGGATTAATTATATCGTAGTTGGGACCAAGTACAAGGTATTGTTTTATAGTTTTATAATGAAAATCATTTGTAAAAATTTGGATTATTTGGATAAAATGCAGTCTATGGGCCTTCCATTATTCGAAGCTTTCAGGATAACGGATCTGATACCTGTACTCTACTTTTAAGGCGAGGACAGACAGAGGTTATTGTCTGCTTTTCTCTGCCTGTGTTCTGTATACAGGTGAGGAAAAGCAGATCCACTTTCATGCGGTCACGCCTGTAACTCTACAGTGCCGGGGAGTGTGGAGCTAGACAGAGAGAATCAGCATTAAAATGCATTTTCATAACAATATCTGCTCCTTGTAGCTCCACACAGGACAACACCGCATGAAAGTGGATCTGCTTTGCTGTATACAGAACACAGGAGCAGGAAGGTGGACAATCCGCTATGTGTGCCCTTGCCCTTAGTGATGATGCAGGAACCATCTCCGGACACTGATGTGGATAGAATAGAGTAGCAGGGGCAAGTTTGTATCCACATATATGATACTCATAGGGGCAGATTCACTAAAGGGCGAGGTGGTTGACGCTAGCGAAAAATTAATCAGAAATCTCATCCACGTGGAAATCACCAATTCACTAACAGGCGTACAGGACAATTCACTAGCGAACTAGCATTCGTTCGCCCCTATCGCCAGGCCACTTTTCTCTCTGGTGAACGGCCATTACTCCGCAAATTCACTCCGAAAACTTCATATGAAATGGTCGCCCAGCCGAAGTAACACTAGCGAAGATTCGCCAGCTAACCAACTGCGCATATTAATAAATTAGCATAGTGGTAATGAATTTGCGGCTGGCGAAGTGGCGCGGAGTGAGGTGAATCAGTCGATGGCGAAAATTCGCCCTTTAGTGAATATCTGAACTGCTACTATCATGAAACGG
Source organism: Xenopus laevis (assembly GCF_017654675.1). Taxonomy (NCBI): domain Eukaryota; kingdom Metazoa; phylum Chordata; class Amphibia; order Anura; family Pipidae; genus Xenopus; species Xenopus laevis. Next base: position 92,018,864 of record NC_054384.1, on the reverse strand, counting down.
AACAAATAACTCCCGTAAATCAAAGAACTGTTTAGACATGCACTGCCAGCAAATTTAGTTGAATACATAAAAAGCTGGCATAAAGGTACCCTGCTTAATACTATTACACGACTATTCATGCAAAGAACAATTAATTGTTTCCATGCTCCATAGATAAAAATAACCAAATCGGCTGCTCACCCTCTTTTGGGTGTCCAAACGGGGACTTGAAGCAGAGCGCTTGATCCCAAGATCTTTGATGCTACTGTCTGCTAATTTGGCATCTTGCAGAACCCCATAGCTGCCAGTTTTGCGTAAACCTGCTCTCAAGTTGGACAGGGATAGTTCACTTTTTTCGGAGACGCTGCTGGGGGACCCAGTGAACTACAGACATGGAAGAAGGGCATCTGCTCTGAACAAAAGTCTGAATCTGCTGTATGCACAATTTAGGCACTGTGTAAGAGCAGCTCCTATTGCCAACAAATATTTAAAATGCTATAATAACATTGTTTTCTAATCCACCAAAAGTCAGAAAACAATTGGAATTTCACCAGCAGCCCATGCAGTGAAACAGCAGTATTTCTCAAACCGTGGGACAAAGTCGCACAGTTAGGGTTAGTTCACACGAGGAGATTCGGGGAGATTTTGCCGCCTGGCGACTAATTGCCTCGTCTTCTGAGCGACTATTTTCCCGAACTGCCTCAGTGGTTTTTCCAATAGGCTACAATGAAAAGTCACCTGCGCTAATGCACACGAGCCGATGTGTTTTATGTAGTCGCCCGAAGTTGCCTGTGTGAGGCAACTTCGGGCGACTATAGAAAACGCATCGCCGCTTGGGCATTAGCGCAGGTGACTTTTCATTGTAGCCTATGGGAAAAAACGCTGAGGCAGTTCGGGAAGATAGACGATCAGAAGACGAGGCGATTTGTCTCCAGGCGACAAAATCTCCCTGAATCTGCTCGTGTGGACTAATCCTTATGATGGAAGAGAAGGGGTGTCTGTCTGTTTTTTTTTTATTTTGTCACCCAGAGATAATATAAACGCTAGTTGCATTTTAATGTTATTATAAAGTATTAACAATGCTCTCTTCAATCAATTATGAAAATAAATGTGTGTGTGTGTGTGTGTGTGTACATCCGTTTTAATCTAACATTTTTCACTTTTACTGTTGCAAATTTTACAAACGTTAAAAAAACTGGGGGTTGATTGCAGCAAGTTTGAGAAACTCTGGAATATGCTATAAAAAAACATGACTGACAACAAGTAACATGCAATTTATAGTGTTTAAAATGGTAATTTAGAAATTGACTAGGAAAATTGGAGTCGTAGTTTGGGGCAAGACATTAGGCAAATTTCATTGCGTTAATATTTAAATTCAGAATAAAAGAACATGTAAATATTGGAGATTTAAGTCTAATATTAATTAATATTAAGGTTTAAGAGTTAAACGCTATCACAGCTAGAGGAACAACAGCAGCAGGCGATTAAATAAATCATTCTAATAATTCACTTTCTGCCATGAATTATTAGTAACTGTTTGAATTCCAAACTCAAATGATATTGAATCATTTCCTGGCAGGGGAACAGAGGAATCAAGAACAAGTCTAAGAAGCACCACCCAAAACAGTAGTAATAATATACACTGCAACAAATGCCTTCTTTAAGGAGATTAAACCGCTAAAATAACAGAGCATGTCTGAGAACTTCGATATAAAAATTACTTTTCATTTTTGTAACTGCACATTTTCAAAAATATTCAGCATTTTTCAGGGCTAAATGCAAGGCATTGCCTGATAGTATAGAGCAGTTAAAGGAAAAGTATACCCCCAAAATGTATACATGAGCAACAAATAGTTTATAACAAATTAAGTGGCATATTAAAGAATATTATCAAACTGGAATATATATATTTAAGTAAATCTTGCCCTTTTACATCTCTTGCCTTGAGCCACCATTTTGTGATGGTCTGTGTGCTGCCTCAGAGATCACCTGACCAGAAATACTACAGCTGTAACTGTAACAGGAAGAAACGAGGAAGCAAAAGACAGAACTCTGTCTGTTAATTGGCTCATGTGACCTAACATGTATGGTTTGTTTGTGTGCACCGTGAATCATACGGTCCCAGGGGGCAGCCATTATTTTTTAAAATGGCAATTTTCTATTTAGGATTACCCAATGGCACATACTATTAAAACAGTATATTATTATGAAAATGGTTTATTTACACGAAGCAGGGTTTTACATATGAGCTGATTTATACAATATCTTTTTATAGAGACCTACATTGTTTGTGGGGTATAGTTTTCCTTTAAAGGCTCTATATATGCCTTTGAAATGCACAATAAATATGCCTTGTGTTGAAATCACATTATGCCTAATGTTTTAATGAAAAAATCCATATTTACCGATAATAAAACACAATTTTGGGCTATTACCACTGAACGTACCCCCTCTTCCTTTATTACCAGGGCAATTTTACAGAGCTCCCTATCCATCTTTAATCAAAGGAGCAGGATTTGAGTAGCTCATTAGCAGGGGCTTCTCAGTGGATGGTTTGAATTTTACCTGCCCCATCCAAAGCAGTTAGGTTTCTGAGCCTGCCACCTAATTTCAGTGTAACATAGAAAGACTGTTGGATTACATTCTTAGGCAAAGGCAGTAGTTACCAATATAGGGAGATGGAGCAGTGACAGAGCTGTAGAATCTATTAAGAATGCTTATTTGTTCTACATATTCCTGAAAGCCTGCATGAAGGTCAGATATGGTGAGATCGGGAAATAATGGGCCAGACTAAAATACTGTAATGACAGCATCAGAAATATCCGTTAATGGACCAGGACACAGTGATTTTAACAGGCAGTACCTACATATATGTTATTTTCTGGTAAAAAAAATTCTACTGAAGCCCTCTAGAAAAGAGCCATAAGAGACTTCAATACTGTGCACTTTGGAAAAACACTGTTAAATGTTCACAGATAATCAATGCTGCATATTTTAGGGTTTAGGTCTCCTTGAATATATTAGTCATATATACACATATATGAGACATAGCAACCTGCATCCCATGCCTGCAGACCTCACATACTTTATTCATACATACTATATATAGTTATCAACAGAAAAACATGAAACATAAGAAGTGTTTGAATATCAAGCAATGCTCACCAATTTAGTGCTGTCATAAAGTCATTGGATAGATTTGATGCACTCATTATAAGCTCTAGTAATACTTGTGGGGTAATGCAGGCAGTGGTTAGGTATGCTGGGTCCAATCAACTAGCTCTATGACAAATTGCAAACTACACCCGTGCTGTTCAACCTTCAACTTGTTGTGGGCCAATAACTGATCAAGCTACTTATTAGAGGGTTTGATTATATCAAAATAATGATGTTGTGATACAAGATCTAATGTGAAAATGAACTAAAAGCTTCATCATACTGTAATAAGAAACTTTCTAAATATAATCAATTAAATATTCTGCATAGTTTCGGAAATACTCAAGTTTATCTTCATTATCCCTCTCTCAGTATCGGTTTCTCTTTCATTCTGTCTTCATGCAGATATTATTTTGCACAAATTCTGCATGTAGAGAGACAGGATTTCTGGTGATTTTAATAGAGTGAGCTCTAATACATCTTCTAGGCAAAAGGAGCCCCATAAGATATATTGGATCTAACAGTCAAAGATTATCTGACACCCAACTGCTGCATGAAGAGTGAATGAAGAGAAACATATGCTGAGAGAGGAAAAGTAAATATAAACTTGATTATTTTTGAATTAGTACGGAATTTTTAATTGATTATATTTAGAAAACTTCTTATTTCAGTATGCAGAAGCTTATATAAAAATCTTCATTTTCGCGATAGTTCTCCTTTAAACATACTGTTGGCTACAGAAATCCTATAGAAGGCCAAATCCAGCCCGTATGCCTCCAGTTGAACAGCTCTGAAACACACAATACCAGCACTAGAACGTTCACAAAAATGTGTTTTAATGCACATGAGTTTTTTATCAAATGGAAGAAGGAATCCATTGTTATGTGTAAAAGAATGAATTAGAGGAAGGAAATATTAAACCAAAATAGACACCTACAAGCATACACTACAAACAAAACAAATGATGCTCACCGCAGCCTTTTGGCCTCTTTGAGGCACCAGAATGATGCCAGTTTTGCGCAAAGTTTGACGCCACATGGAGGGACCCGCTGGTCCAGCAAGAGGCAAGATGGGGGTGACAAAGGTGAGAAGGGGCTGGTGGGATAGGAGAAACACGAGCAGCATCCATTTTCAATCACACAGAGAGGTAATGGCATAGCAACAGAGAGAGAGAGAGAGAGAGAGAGAGAGAGAGAGAGAGAGAGAGAGAGAGAGAGAGAGAGAGAGAGAGAGAGAGAGAGAGAGAGAGAGAGAGAGAGAGAGAGAGAGAGAGAGAGAGAACACAACGATGGAAGGAAGGACATCATGCAGAATAACAGCAGAACAGGAGACGTAGACCAACCAGTCACCTCAGGTGAAAGGGACAAGGTGGCAAGAAAAAGAATAATGGAAAATGGTTAGAGACAAGAAGGAAAGACAAACACAAAAAACCAATCTGTCCAAGGCTGGTGGTACATTGATATGTGAAAAAGCGAACATTCTGTGCATCCTCCGTTTATGCTAGCACGTGCTTTTGATAAAGAATTCATTAAGCTAATTAAGCTCTCCATATTTTCACATCATTTATACCAGGTTATTGCAGTTCCAAGCATGGAGAATGAAAGGGCTAACTCATACAGCATATGAACAGTGAAATGGCTTATTTGCAGAAGAAGGCTATGCAAGTTAGTGATATAAACCAAACAGGCCAAAGCTGCTTATGAAGCTACAAATCTCTGTACCACTGACCTGATGCAGATATACATAGTTAACAGTTCAAGTCCTGGGCAAGAACATTGTAATATTCACAAATATATATGAAGAGTTTTCTGTCCGAATGAATAGCAAGAAAGAATTTGCAAGTGCTGGTGATTCAGTCTAAAATCAGGCATATAGACGTTTCATTGTTGCAAACTGCTTATGCCTTCAGAATCAGCATATCTTTGTGCCTAACTGTGCCTTTAGAATATATTAGTGCTATCCAAAGATAACGCCAACCTTTCAAAATCGAAGGCATTCAGAAATAGGAAAATATACATTTTTTAATGCAATCCCAAACCATTATGACGGATTTTATCTTCTCCTGCTTTAGACCATAACAATGAAGTTAGACTGAGGTTGCATTGCCAAAGAATAAGCACAATGGGTCCTGTAATGCCTGCTCAAAATACATTTTCCTAGTGCGTACCATGGTTACCCCATTTTATTTTGGCTAACATTTCTAAAAGAATATTTGTAGGTACAGGAATCAATGCTAGATATTCTTATTATACTTACACAACCGTCAATACATTAGAATGGCATTAAAAGAAAGAAAAGTAATGCGGTGAGAAGATTTTCTAGTGATACTGAAGGACGTTTGGTAAGAACAGGATGGATGATACCGAAAGACGTATTGTAAGAACAAGATGGACACAGGCTTACCTTTTGCACAGAAGAAGCAGAACTGGCAGTGCTGTTATGTGCATCAGGTAGAAGCCCATTTTCATTCACTTGTGTTTTGCTCCCATGCTCTGAAGCTGGAAAAACAAGAAAATACATTCATTCAAATTATACATTAATATGTGGTCAACTCAGATATTACCAAGCAACAGTCCTTTGCATGTCGATATATGACCCCCCTGAATTCAACCAAGAGCTGAAAGCTAGAATGGGTAAAAAGGGTTGTAGTTCAATGAAATCTCGAGGGTCACTGCTTACTGCTCAGTGGGCTAATCAGCCCCCTTTATGTGTGCTTAAAGGAACAGTAACACTACAAAAAGAAAATCTTTTCAACTAATGAAAATATAATGTACTGTTGTGCTGCACTGGTAAAACAGTAGTTTCTGAAGCAAACGCACCAATAGGTTTTTATAAACAAGCTGCAGATAACAGATAAGCTATTTAGTTGACAATGGGATTCTTCAGAACTTATCTGTTATCTATTGTGTATCCTGTGCTTGAATTGCTGCCCCCATGGCTACACTGCAGCTTGTTATAAAATATAGTAGTGTTTCTGAAGCAAACACACACGTTTTACCAGTGCAGGGCAACACTACATTATATTGCCATTCCTTTAAAACTGATTTATTTTAGGTTATTACTGTTCCTTTAAAGGAACAGTAACACAAAAAAAGTGTTTTAAAGAAATTAAAATATTATGTACTGTTGCCCTGCACTGGTAAAACATTTGTGTTTGCTGCAGAAACTCTATTGTGTATATAAACAAACTGCTGTGTCTCCATGGGGGCAGTCATTCAAAGTTAAAATGGGAGAAAAGGCACAGCTTACATAGCAGATATCAGCTCTGTAGTATAAAATGGGGTTCTTGAGTGTATCCATTATCTACTATGCAACCTGGGCTTGAATGGCTGCCCCCATAGCCCACAGCAGCTTGACTATATTCAACTTAAGATACCGACACCAGAAATGAAACCCCTTTTTTTTCCATATGTCATAACAATGTTTTTGCATGCTATTTAAAGTTTTGCATTAAGGATTTGCCTGATTTTACACAACTTATCTGATGATGTATGCAGAAAAACGTGTGATTATTTATGCACGTAAAGTATTAATTACAACCTAGGTAATTTTGAACTATATACAGGGCTGATGCTATAAATTGCAATTGCCAGTATCCTCACCAGTTTCTTCTTCTGAGCTGGAAATAGTTTCTTCTTCCCCAACGCAAATTGTTCCCAATGTCTTCCTTTCTTTTGACTGGTCCTGCACAGATATTTTTTCTTTGCTGCTCATTCGACACACTGAACTCCTAGGATAAAAGGATTTCACTCTTAAATGCAATAGGTGTCAAACTTTTTCTGTTCATTACACTCATTGGCAGTCCAAACTTTTGTCAAGGCCCCACTCAATAAGGTTACAGATATAGGAAAACATTCAGCCATAGAATATCTAAGATGCATATAAGAATACTTCTAAAATATCCCTTAAACTAACTTTCAGGCCAGACCCCCAGGGGTGCCAGCTCAACAGTCTCTAAGCCAGTCTGAGATTCTTTAGGCATTTTCAGTAGAAGGTTACTAATGTAAAATGTGTACACCCTAAATATACAGGTATGGGATTTGTTATCCAGAACGTTCCAAACTACAGACAGGCCATCTCCCATAGACTCCCTTTTATTCAAATTTTAAAAAATGATTTCCCATTTCTCTGAAATAATAAAACAGTAGCTTGTTCTTGATGCGAACTAAGATATAATTAATCCTTATTGGAAGCAGAACCGGCCTATTGGGTTATGTAAAGTTTAAGTGGTTTTCTAGTAGACTTAAGGTATGAAGATCCAAATTACAGAACGATCCATTATCCAGAAAGCTCCAGGTCCTGAGCATTCGGGATAACAGGTCCTATACCTGTAAAATGATTTAAGCTTTGCATGCAGGGATGTCTAATCTGTACAAGAACAAAATTAGGTATGGGCACTCGAGGTGAATTATACAAGTCCCTTGCGTGTTTATTTACATATTCACAACATTTCAGGGGTGTTTCCCCTTCGTAAAGTGATCTACCTGTAGCCATCCAGCCTGGCAAAGGATTAGAGAAGTTATCTCAGAATATGGTGTGGTCAAAACTCAGGCTAATAGCAGATAAGCACTACAACTGCGACTGCCCTCCAGCAGAGAAAAGGCAGTCAGTCTGTTAACTCTCCACATAGCACAAAAACTGACAGGCAGGCCGCAGCTTTTGTGTGACGGCCCACCTGTGAAAATTCTGTGTTCAACTGGGCACTTTAAATTAAGTGCCATCAGAAATAATATGTGAAATAAAATCCTTCTAATCCCTTAAAGTTAACCACCTACTACTAACTGCAGTTATCTTAAAACTTGTCACTCTGTGGAGAAAACTGTATAAGGAATATTTGAAAGTTGCAACTGGTCTCACAAAAGGACCACAGTAGTTGCAAGTCCAGCCTGTCACAAGCAACAAGTGTTGCCATTACTATGAGCTCTGCTAACTCATCATGTATATAGAGTAAAATAGACAGAGTTGTTATTCTGAACATTGCACCCGTACAATACTGGTCAATCAGCGCTGTTCAACAGTGCACAGGGCTGCCTTGGTTGTCCCATATGTAACCAACTCACCTTCTGTGCTTATTGGTGTAAGATGGATGTTGTTCCATATTTGTGTCTATCACAGCACGTTTCAAGTTGGCTTCTTTTTCATTGCGAAGCTTTATTAGAATACAAACACAATCAGACACATAAAAATAGCTTATAAACAAAAAGCCAAACCAGACAACTTAAAGGGGATCTATCATGAAACTGAAAATTTTATATAAGCTTCAGCTCACTAAAATATGACACTTTCTAAATACAATAAATCAAAAATTCTGTACCGTTTAAGAAATAATCAAGTTAGTCTTCATGCTCCACAACCTGTCACACTTCATGTTCTCTTCATGCGGAGGTCTGGGTCAGATTTTGATTGAAAGGTAGGTCTAATAAATCTATTAGAGGGCTCCCTTCCTTAGCAGAATAACTCAAATAACCAACTCCAAACAAAAGGTAACAAACTCTGTCAAACAACTTGTATGCAGAGAAACAGCATCTCCATCAGAGTCGGTTATTTTTAAAGAATGAACACCTAGGTTAAGGGTACAACCCTCCCAAAAGCAGATAGAATGATGAGAGCCTGGTTACTCAGGGGGAGAGTGATTTGATCATTTCATAAATTGTACAAAATCTTTGAATATATTTAGAAAGTTTCTTATTTAAGCAAAATAAAGCTTATATTACATTTTAATGTAATTAACCTGTGCCTTTTCTACTTTTTCAGCATGAATGGCTGCCCAATGGCTACACAGCAGCCTATTTACGGTATATAAACTATAGTAAATTTTCTGAAGCAAACACACAACTTTTACCAATGCAAGGAAGCAGCACATGATATTCCATTACTTCATATTGCATTACTTTAAAATGCTTTTATATTTAGTGTTACCGTTTCTTTAACAGCAATTCGAAAAAGCGACAAAACATAAATTAGAACTTACATCTTCCTGCTTTTTCTGCAGCTCTTCCAACAGTGAAAGCACATCCTCATCTGCAACATCACATGGCTTTTGTCCCTGTAAAGAGAAAAACATTTTTGGCCAACTTTACCTGTGGAACCCTTCGAGAGCAAGACACATTCATACATTTTATGCTGTAAATTTATTTGGCTAGAATATGGCAAAACGGCTTGTTCTCCCGATAGATGGATGTCTTATCACTTTTCAACATAGTGCTTAACTTCTGCCATATATTAAAGTAGAAGGAAAGACTAAAATTAACCAAGCTTTATAAGAAAGGTCTATATAAATACACCAGTAAATCCTCAAAGTAATGCTGCTCTGGGTCCTCTGTAAAAAGGAACACTTCATTCCTTTCCTTCTATTGTGTACTCATGGGATTCTGTATCAGACTTCCTGTTTTCACCATAAACCTCCAGGGCTAGGGCTTGAGCATGCTCAGTTTGCTCCTCTCCTCCCTGATATAATCTGAGCCCAGAGCTATGAGTGAGCAGGGAGAGACTCAGGCAGGAAGTGATGTTGCAAAAAGCTAATATGGCAGCTGCTATCCTAAACAAACAGAGAGCTTCTAGAGCTGTTTACTCAGGTATGGTAAAGCATTCTAAAGAATAAAAATGGTTTGCACTACTGTGGCTAATCTATTGTAAATAAACTGCTTCAGTAGCTTTCCTTCTCCTTTAAAGTGATTTCTTTAATCTTATATTTACCCCTATGCAAGACCTTTCCTCAAATGCAATCACTCATTATGGCTGATGCCGATGCTTATGCAGAACAGATGTATTCTATATAAAATAGATTTTATCATACCACAGTATTGAGTGCGTTCATGTCACAAAAATGTTCCACAAGAAGTCGACAGGCTTCTTCCACTCCCCAATGAGCTGCAGCGTGAAGAGGGGTCCAGCCATCTTTATCGCGTGAATTTGGGTCATAATTAGCCTGGAGCAGAAGCCTGATCAGAGAAAGGTAACAAATGCCTTTAAAACATATTCAATACACTCTGTGAGACAGATGTGCCACCATAATGCCAACATTACCTCATGACCTCAATATAGCCTTTAGCTGCAGCAACATGCAAGGCGCTTGCACCAGTCTTTGAATGCCTGATGTCTTCAATTTTTCCTGCATTTAACCACTGCCGAGCATCACGCAGCATTACTTCTTCTTCTTCCCTCTTTGCAGCCTCAATGTCAACACCTTGCAACAAACAGAAAATTGACAAATAGTTTTAATTTCAGTGACACCCCACTACAAATTAGATTTATATTTTATTTCAGCTAACTGATGTATGCTTGCATGAATGATGGGAGATGAAACCCTAAAATACTTCATAACTGTTGAGAAGAAATCCTATTTTAAGAGTTATACTCCCATGTATAACAAAATTACTCCGAGCTCATCTGGATGGAGAATATAGGGTGGGGCAGATCTGTTAGGCTGGCTCTACACTGATGGATAAACAGAATTCCAAGCTGTTACTGCACAATGACGACAAACGTATTACCTCCTTTTGCAATTTCAGCACGCAGCAAATTCTCCATACAGTCGTCCTCGGCAATATCAAGTGGGACATCCCCATCACTATTTACAGCAGCAATATTCGCAGAATGTTTCAGGAGATACCTATGTAGTGTACACAGACCACAATTAAAATATATTTAGGCATGTTTTAATTACAGAATTACTAAAACACCAACACATTCACTTTCAATAACATAGGTGATTTTGTCTTTTTGGTCATATGATGTGTGGATCGTGACCAGCAGGACTAGTGGTTAAGGGAGCAAACCTATTAACTAAACCTATTAACTAGTATAGTCCATACTATATGTGTACTGTATGGTTAAAAAACATGCTAGAAAATATGTATTTATTTGGTTATTTCGTACACTATAAATGTCAAAATCTGAAAAGGACAGTAGTCACATTTTTGCACAAGCACAATCAAAACAAATAAACAGTCCACCAAGAAACACTCTACATAAACAATCCCCTGCCTTACCTCATTATAACCTATTTGGCTTTTAGATAAGGTGCAGTTTATTCTACAGAGGAAGCAGAATATGATTTTGCTTTCACTTTAATCATTTGCAAGAAATTATATTTTAGTCAGTAGCTTCTGATGAAGTGGTGGGAAGCCACGAAATGCATAGAGCGGGCAGCCCATAATATGTATGTGGCATGCTGATTTGGATTTTAACTATGTTCAATAAACTATCCTTTTAACGAATGGATGCTGGCTTCCTTGGTGCTCCGTGATTTCGAGAGGTCTATGTACCTTGCAGACAAGGTGTGAATTTTTAAACTCAAAAATTCGAATTAACTATTCGACCCTTGATAAATCTGCCCTTTTTATTAGTCGTCTTCCTAGGGTAATTTAGTCCCCAGCAACCAGATTGCTGGAATTGCAAACTGGAGAACTGCTGAATAAAAAGCTAAAATTACTTAAAAACCATGAATAATAACATTGAAAACCAATTGCAAATTGTATTAGAATATCACTCTCTACATCATACTAAAAGTTAACACAAAGGTGAACAACCCCTTTAATGTTCTGTATCTTTGTATCTTTATATAATGCAGTTTTTGTCCTCATTTGTACTTTGTACACAGCACTGCACAGTTTTACAATAGAGGCTCTATATAAATTTTACACACATTGTGTCCTTTCCTAGGCCCTTTAACTAACTTACTCTGCGATCTCCATGTAGCCACAGGAGGCCGCCACGTGTAGAGGAGTCCATCCCTCATTATCTGCTTGGTTCACATTGGCTCCGTGATTTACAAGAAATTCTACCACCTCCAGGTTTTCATCAATACATGCCTAAAAAAAAAAAAAAAAAAAAGCAAAACAGCAACAAGTAGGTCAATTTACGTGAAACTCACTAATCCAGGAACATACAAAGACTTCATAGCACGGGAACTAAGCGCTTGGGCAATATTTAGCTCATAACAAACTTGTCTTTATGTGGTTGTGCTTCCAGGAAGAGCAAGGTTCACATTCAAAGACTTGATACGACCAAGAATTATGTAAATACTAGCTGCCATCCACAACAGAAAGAGATATGCTTACAGGGTAAATTAGCACCTATTGAGTTTATCTTTAGACAGAAAAATCCCCCTACAAAATGTATTTTAATGGTGAGAAATACAAACATAACAGCAGTGAAAAATTGAAAAAAAGTTGAGAACTAGCTATAAATTCGAGTTGGGAGTGAAAGGCAGACACAAATGAAAGGCAGCAATCGGGAATATGTATAAAATATTGTACAAAATGTTCCTTATTGGTTAAACCAGTGATCCCCAACCAGTAGTTTGTGAGCAACATGTTGCTCTCCAACCCCTTGGATATTGCTCTAAGGGTCCTCAAAGCAGGTGCTTATTTTGGAATTCCTGGCTTGGAAGTATAGTATAGTATAGTGCCAAGCAGAGCCTCCTCTAGGCTGCCAGTCCACATAGGGGCTACCAAATAGCCAATCACTGCCCTTATTTGTCACCCCAAGAGACTTTTTCATGCTTGTTTGCTCCTCAACTCTTTTTACATTTAAATGTGGTAAAAAAAAGGTTGGGGACCCCTGGGTTAACCAATATGCAGTCATTAAACTGCTACCTATGAGTGCATAGGAACATTTTATAAAATCCATTAATTAAACAGGCTTCCTAGCTTTCCTTAAAATCACTGCACCTTCTATCTGTGAACCACAAAGCTTTGTAATGTCCTACAAGTGAGGGAATGAAAAGGGCTGGGGCCACATTTTCCTGTGCGGAAAAAACTCAATAAAACTGAAAAATTAGAATCGTACACATTTTTCGGATTTGATGCTTGAAATTATTGCATTTACGTTTAGTTGATACATTTATTATCTTTGTCCCTACTGAGCAGAATCCCTGGGTTTTATTACAGGCAGCTGTTAGAATTAATACAATAGTTGCTAATACTCCAGAAATGGTGATGAGAAGTGTAGCAACTCAATGTTGCAAAATTGTATCAGTTTAGTCTGCACCTGAATTACTGAGCTGCCAGACTCAAACACCAGAGACAGGAAGACACCGATCTTCCCTGCTAAAGGGCTGTGGTTGCTGTGGGCTGGTACAAAAGCCCAAAACACAATGTACAACATTTCTAGCTACTTCTTTAGTTAAGCTTTAGTTCTCCTTTAAAGGAAAGCTAGAAAACCTCAGCAACAGATAGTTTACATAATCTTAAATGGCATATTAAAGAATCTTACCAAACGGGAATATATATTTGAGTAAATATTGCTCTTTTATATCTTTTCCTTCGAGGCAAAATTTTGTGATGGTCTGTGTACTACCTCAGAGATCACCCGAGCAGAAATACTGCAGCTATAACTGTAACAGGAACAAGTGTGGAAGCAAATACAGAACTTTTTCCATTAATTGGCTCATGTGACCTAACATGTATGGCTTGTTTGTGTGCACTGTGAATTGTAGCATCCATGGGCTGGTCCTTGTTTTTTATGGCAATTTTCTGGCACATACTACTAAAAAAGTATATCATTATGAAAATTGATTAACAGGGTTTTACATATGAGCTGTTTTTTTTTTTTTAAAACATTTTTATAAAGACCTACATTGTTCAGGGGTATAGTATTCCTTTAAAATGGGCTATATGAGAGATGATTGGATAGCTTGTTTCTTTGCATTTTCCAGAATACGGTAAATGTTGTTATTTCTCCCTTGTGTCCATCTGATTCACAAGGCGAAGTAGGTAGTAAGAAAACCTTGGATCAACTGAAAAATGCAGGCCCAACTACTTATTGATTGTTTGCAACACAATGAGAAAGGCAGCAAGCCATTCAGATTGGCCTAGGGAGAATCCAGATCTATTTGCATAGGAAGAAAAGCATAAGTTTGTTCATGGGGCAGTCTATTGCCAGTGTAGCCAATATTTAATCATTGTAACCACCAGTAATAATCATCCCCTGTCAAAGGAAACGGCTATCGGATATTAAATCCCTTGGATTGTTTGGTCAATGATAAAAAAAAATAAGGTGGTATAAAGGTAATACTTTTATTGGTCAATGATACAGTAAGCAGACAGAGACAAGAAAAAAATGAATGCACAGAAGTATTTTTTCTTGTCTAATCATTGCTCTCTTCCTTGCTGCAGAAGTGGGGGAAATAAATAACAGAGCAACCTGCTGCTACTCGTAACTGACAGGAAAGACTTATTGCTGAACACCAAGCAAGTCTGCAGGAGCTCAGCCTTCCTGTTCTGATTGAGGAGCGGAGCAAAAATAGTACCTAGGAGTAGATATAGCTGTATATAATGCACACGAAGGAGAATGGTAAATAGGCAAGGCTATTAGAGCTCCATCTGTGCCAGATCTGGCACCAAATTATCTTCCATCTTCACATGCAGTTATTGAGTAAGACAGACATGGTGCTGCAGCCAGTCAATAAGAGGAACTACTCTGTTGGAACCATTCTGAAATCTAATTTTGTAAGTTTACTTGTAAAGAGGAAATGCAGCATAATTTAAGTGTTAGAGGAAAACTATACCCCCATACTTGACTAACAGATAGTTTATATCAAATTAAGTGACATACTAAAGAATCTTATCAAACTGGGGTATATATTTTAGCGAATATTGCCCTTTTACATCTCTTGCCTTGAACCACCATTTTGTGATGGTCTGTGTGCTGCCTCAGAAATCACCTGACCAGAAATACTACAGCTCTAACTGTAACAGGAAGAAGTGTGGAAGCAAAGGACAGAACTGTTTATTGGCTCATGTGACCTAACATGTATGGTTTGTTTGTGTACACTGTGAATCCTATTATACCAGGAGACAGCAATTCTTTTTTAAAATAAAAGTTTTCAATTTTTAATTACCCGATGGCACATAATACTAAAAAAGTATAGTTATGAAAATGGTTTATTTACATGAAACAGGGTTTTACACGAGCTGTCTTATGCAATACATTTTTATAGAGACCTACATTGTTTGAGGGGTATAGTTTTCCTTTAATAATATGAGGCTGAAATTAAAGAAATATAAACACCAAAAAAAGTCTTTTAAAGTAATGAAAATATAATGTACTGTTATGCTGCACTGGGAAATTCGATAAATGTTTATATAAACAAGCTGCTGTGTAGCCATTGAAAGCTGAAAAAGGAAAAAAGGCTACACAACGATAAGTTCTGAAGAATCCCATTGTATACTACAGAGCTTATCTGTTATTTACCGTGTATCCTTTGCTTGAATGGCAGCCTCCCATGGCTACACAGCAGCTTGTTTATATAAACTATAGTAGTGTTCCTGAAGCAAACACACCAGTTTTACCAGTGCAGGGCAATAGTACATTATATTGTCATTCCTTTAAAACACTTTTTGGTGTTACTGTTCCTTTAAGTCGATTTGATATTGACTGTCCCCCATGGAAAAACTAAACCTGACAGATGGACAAATTTTCATCCAGATATCGGTCAGGCAGGCCTCTCAGTGGTCCCATACACTATAAAGCACCAATAAACTGCTGATTTGACCCGTGTATGGACAAGTCCTGAATTTTTTTTAGAACTCAAATAAATCTCAGGGTAACTAGACTGGAAGTCTTTATATAAAGGCACTAGACTTCTGGACAAATGGTGAACAATTGGATTTCTGGTTGGGTGGGAACTTGCCCAAACACTATACAACTATGTAAAGAATTTTACTGCTTGCGCTATGGACACCTCTTTTAGCTTGCTTGCATGTCAGTAAATTTAACTTTGTTTCTTAGCTAATACTTTAAAGGGGAAATATACTATCCACCCCAGGCCAACATGAGTTTCAACTCTATAATGGTCATTTATGAATGTAGCTGCATATGCAAACTTCAATTTAAAACCTACTGTAATTTGCCATGGTTCCCCATTAATTCCATCAAAATTGCAGGCACATTTGCATCTGATGCATAAGCATGCACTATTGTGCACATTTTAACACATCAGACACAAATCTGCATCTGTATCCACAATTTTGACGGAATTAATGACGAGAACATTGGAGGTCAAAATGGTCAGTTGGGATTGAGTTTATGCAGGGCATTTATAAATGACAAAATATGAATGAATGCAGAAAGTATCTTGACTATAGGGTGCTTTATTTTGCTCACTAAAATAGGTATAGATAGGTATAAACTGCCGCTTTATGCAAATACATATTTAGCTGTACTTGACATGCTGGGAGACATCTGGAGGTTCCGTTCATATAAGGAAGTTACTGTTAAAGATTTCACTTAAATTTTGTTAAAGTCAACCCTGTCTGTTGTTGCACCACTTCCTTTTTCAACAAATAAAACCGGTTACTGAAAGAATAATTATTTTTTAAAGCCACATTTGTGCTTGCATGGTCTGTGCTTGCTTTATAATGGACCATTGCATATCTTGGTATAAGCCAATAAGGGTAAAATAAGTTTAATAACATTAAACCACCAAAAAAGAAGAGAGGGGCACAGGACACAAAGTTTGTTGATCATTCACCAAGTAGAACAGGTGGTCCAGGTGCACCAGCCCCAGACCCTCAGCTTAGGGAGCATATAAACCAGCAGCATACAAAAAAAAAAGGGTATCAGGCACAAAGTTGAAAATATAATATGTTTTATATATGTACAGAGCTTGTATGATTTGAGCCCATGATTAAGTGGCTTGGAGGGCACAAAACGTGTCGGGCTAATGGAGATATTGTTCCTTTTTTAAAGAATCTACAATAAATATATTTTTGACTACAATTTTGGCAGCCCTTGTGGAATTTTTCTGCGTTCCCGATACCCCTTTTTTGCATGCTTCTGTAAAATAAAGTTTACCCTTAAGTAAAATACGTTTCTGCTCTGTTAATTGTGAGCACAATACTGACCATGGATCAAGCTCATAAGGACTGCCAATAGCTGGCAGAGTACTGCATCTAATTGGTCAATTCTTCCAATAATTATGGATGTCTTATTTGCAGAGATGACATTATAATGGAAAATAAATATTATGCATTTGTATCCATCAAAATCACTAATTTTCTTTCATTGACATAGAACATGTACTCCTCCTTCCAGCTCCTAATATCCCAGCACTCACAGATGCCCCATTACTCTCAGACAACCAGCGATATAGAGCTGTGCAGTTCAGCTATGTATACAGCATTTCCATTTTATAGAAAACACGGAAGGTGGGGGACGGAAGAAAGAAGCGCTGTATGGGGGGGGATTGACTTAAATGCGGTGAGCTTTCCCCAGTATTAAAAAGGAAAAATAGTAAAATGAATGGCTGGAAGACAAGTGGGAGGATATAAAACTGTATCAGCCAAAGAATGATGTCATGGAAAAAGCAGGAAAAGTAATAGGAACTACATGTTCATTCACTAATGAAAATTCAAGATGTAGTTGCTTCACATAAGCAAACCATATCATTATAGTTGCTACACATGGCACATAGTAGTACACTTTTGAAAAAGGCAAAAAAATGAAGCAGCCAAACTACAAATAAAAAAAATACAAAATCTTACATTAAAAAAGGATTCAGTTTACAAAAGTATTCTCCATATGTATGTGCCATTTTTTAGGCAGAATTCCTGCAGGTTCTCAGACAGGGCTATACCCGGGACAATAAAATTGTCTGACATACCGTGGACCCTACATGGCGCTCTCCTCGACAGATATGTGGCCAAACATCGGACAGATAACGATGGGACGGGGTTTAAAAACCCTGTCGAGGATAGGAAGGAATCTGCTTGTTAATATACTGTGCCATGATTTGATCAGCCTAACATCGCCAAGCTCAGGGTGGTGAAAGATCCACTTACTTGGCGACCTTGCCAAAAGAGCAGATCTTTACTTGAATGGCCAGCTATAGAGAGGTTCAAGAACAGATCTAAAAGCAAATAATTCAAAATGTATGGGGAAAAAAATTAAGACCAATTGCAAAGTTGCTAGGTACAGGATATTCTATAACAGCGATCCACAACCAGTGGCTTGCAAACAACATGTCGCTCACCAACCCATTGTATTTGGCTCCCAGTGGCCTCAAAGCAGGTTCTTCTTTTTCAATTCCAGGTTTGGGTTGCATAAAACTTAGGTGTAATGCCAAATGAAGTCTCTTGTAGGCTGCCAGTTCGCATAACGGGCTACCAATAGCAAATCACAGCTCTTATTTGGCACCCCAGGGACTTTTAACGCAAATAAAAAGTAGCTTAGCGTTACATTTTCTTTCATAACACAAAAAATATTTATAAGGTAGAAGACCCTTAAATTGTGGATGAAGTCAAATTCAAAGTAAATTTGATTTAGTGAATACAGATTTTTATGTTGACATCATTCATCAGCAGTTGGCCAACACATATTGGTGGAGTCAAACCATAACTGAATAGGTAAAGAAAGGGGATATCTGGTTGGGGGTTGCCTTCTTTGAAATGTATAGGGTCTTACCATAAAAACAAACACTCCCAATCAAAAAAAAGCAAGGTAAGAAGTCATGAATAAAGTATAACAATGAATGGAGAATACATTTTACTGGAAGACTCATTTAATATGAGCAATATGCATTTATTAATAAGTTAATAAGTTCCTGAAGGGGAACAAAACAATCTTCAAATACCAGCATAGGATCCCTTATCCGGAAACCCGATATCCAGAAAGGTCCGAATTACAGAATGGCTCCCATAGACTCCATTTTATCTAAATACTCCAAATTTTTAAAAATGATTTCCTTTTTCTCTGTAATAAAACACTAGCTTGTACTTGATCCCAACGAAGATATATTTAATCCTTATTAAAAGCAAAACCAGCCTATTGGGTTTATTTGAGGTTTAAATGAATTTCTAGCAGACTTAAGGCATGAAGACCCAAATTACGGAAAGATCCGTTATCCAGAAAACCCCAGGTCCCGAGCATTCTGGATAACAGGTCCCATACCTGTATGTATAAAAATTTGTTGAGAGTGTCTTAATTAAAACAGAATGTGACAAAAAAAAAAAAAAAAGATCTAGAGGCCTAGAAAAAACAGCAGCATGCACACTGAATCATATCGAGGTACACCAAGACACTGCCAAGAGACCTCCTTGGATTTAAAGAACAGCAGGTATGGAAGTCATTACATTGTTATTAGCAAAAGTGACCCACACTCTAACGTTTGTTTCCTGTTTACGGAGGGTTTGTAGCATGTGGGCAGACGGAGAATCACAAAGCTAAAAGGAATGCTATTTATCACAAAACCGTTATCTTAGCTGCTGTTGGGGGGAAAAAAATAAATAAAAGTATGCCTAATCACCACTTTAAAGGGGACATGTGGGGGGTTATTTATTAAAGTCCAAATGCCAATAACTGTAAAAATTAGATTTTTTGTTTAACTATAAAACCGAATTTTTTATACCCAGAGGAGGCAAAAAGACAGAATACAAAATTCTGCCATCTCAGACCTACCGAGGTTGTATATTAGTCAATGGGCGAAGTCCTTATCCCGCACAGGAATTAGCCGGAAAATCTGACTATTTCGGGCAAAAATCCCAAAAATTCTGACTTTTCGGGGGAAAAGCCCGAAAAAAAAAAAATCAAGAGATTTGGGGAAAACCTCTGAAAAAATTGTACTATTCGGGTTTTAGCTTGATTTTATCGAGCTTACTCCCAGATCCAATTAAATTGTGCTTTTTTAATAATAAAGGTCAAATCATGGATTCTAGTTTGGTCAGACTTAATTTAAAAAAATAAATAAATAAAACATAAAAATTTAGATTTTGATAAATAACCCCATAATGTTAAAACAAGAATCTGCCATAGCACTATATGCCACTTAAAATAGAAATGGTCTTTAAAAATATACATTTTGTGATGCTTTAATAAAAAATTGCCCCAAAAACCTTGCTGTCTCCCATTCAGCTATTCTACTCTGGCTGGCCAATTTGTCAGGTTGCAGAGCTAGCAGTACTCGGCAAGAGATGATCCTCAGGAAACTCCAATAATGGCGCAAAAATGAACAACCAGTTTTGCACAATTTAAGATCTGGCACCATTGATTGTTCATATTTAGCATTTATTACCTCTTTAGTGATTGGTTTACATGTATGCTTCATGTAATGCAGTATGTACAACAGCATGCATGTGAAAAAAACACCAACAAAGCTGGATTTTACATTTTTGATTCTGTGTAGCAGGGACAGATATACCCTCAGAGCCATTGACACACAATACACAAGGCAAGATTAAGATTTACCCAGAAAACATAATTAACATTTTATTGAAAGATATTCGTTGTGGCTGAATTAGGGACCAAAGATTCTCACAGTAGGAATTCCATTCCATTGTTTAAAGCATTAGAGTAGCGGTGCCGACCATCAATATTGAACATAGATGATCAAAATTAAATTAAAAAGCTATAAAGCTATTACTTTTAGGCAGCCTTAAGGGCAGGGCTACACGGCCGATTCTGCTGCACAGCGTTGATGCGACACGACTGTCGGATGCAGACGCAGCGTGTAGCGACGTGACGCCTGCAATTTTTCACTGAGCGTCGGAACCGGTCGTGTAGCCCTGCCCTTAGAAGGCATCCTAACCAAGTTCACAAACAATATGGCCACAGCCGTACGCACACACATCTAGACCACACATGCACATTACAAATAGTCTTTATTTTGTAAGGTGTTACATAGAGAAACATTTGAAACCTATTAAAATGTATTTGGAAGCAATGTTCAGTGGGTTATTCATAGTTCATCGCTTACCAAGTTCCTAAATGGAAAACAGCTGCTGAGCCTGAGCTCAGGAGCATCACACCCAAAAACACAATGACCTCTGACAGCAATGTGCTAATTATCCCTGCATTTCATTCTGACAAACATTATACAAATTCACATACGATTGCTGTTCAGTCACTAGTTTTATATCTCCATTCTGCCTTCCTCATTTTTTGGCACAGTTCCTCGGCTCACGCCTATCCGTTTTTGAGGCTCTGCATATTTACCTACTCTTTTCCATTATCATTCAGGATGATCTTGCCTTCTTTCACTTACGATAATAGTTCAACTCCTAAAGGTGGCCATAGACGTAGAGGTCCGCTCGTTCCCCGATATTCCCACATTGAAGTATGTGATATCGGGCTGATCCGATTGTGGGCCCTAGGGACCAACGATTGGATCAAAGTGCATCCAAAACGGGTGGTTATTGAAAAATGTAAGGATATTATAAGTCACTGAGAAGTTCCATGGCCATATAAAAGCAGAAGGCCAAAGCCCGAGTCATGGAACTCCGAGGTTACTTCTAATATCCTTATATTTTCCAATAAGGGGTACTTTATTCATTATATTACATACAAGAGCCATGTGTATCCTGAAAAATATATTGTTATAAACAGGGTTTAGTGATCAATTATAATTGGTGCTTAAGCACAAAGGTTTTTCAGGTGACTTTTAAATCTGAATCCTGAACAGTCTACACATGGGAAGATGCACACATTTGTTAGACCTTGACTGATCCATTTGCTATTTTGCAATTAGTCCACAATTAGTCCACATAATGATTGCTATATTGAACCAGCAACCCTGTCCACAGATCAGCTCATTGGATTCAATTCTGGGTTGACCAAGGACTCCCATAAAAGCCTCAACAGTCATATAGCGGCCAGCCTGAGTACTCTCCAATACTCTCCAAAACGACTGAACCGATGGCTGCTTAAATGGTCAGTTTTACACAATATTGTATTTACAATGCCTATACAAGTCAGCTTTAAAGAACAGTTGTACTACATTGTCAACAGAGCCCATGGTTGGGAAGGCAGAACCTTCAGAAACGTCAGAGACGATGTTCTACAAATGTAATCAAGCTATGGAATGCTCTGGTAAACATTACAGTAACTTACAATGATATGCATAAGCTTTGTGCCTACACGGTGCATACGAGAGACATCTACCCGAGGCCTAATGGTAGTGTAAGAATGTTATAGGTGCAATAAGAGATATGGTTACACTATCTCCGCCGTGAATGAGCACAAAAACATTGGTGGGGAGAGCAAGGGTATAAAGAAGCACCTACAGAATAGGGATTCTGTTGGTAATTTTGTATTTTGGCCCTTTTATCCATAGTTTCAGCAAGTTTTCCTGTGGCTAGATGTTACTCAGCAGGGGTGTAACAAAATTTGGGTGAGTAGGCATAGAAAATCCCTCTTGACAATCAAATGGCAACTCTTCTCTCCTTATCAGGCAGAGAATAGCCTTCAACACACTAACAGGCCCTTGCCCCTTGCATTTCGTGCCAAAATCTGCCATGTCTGTCTACACTGAAGCGGCGGTAATGTGTAACAATCAAATCCAGAACAAATGCTATGCTCCCTGGTCTCGGCTCTGCTTCCGCATGTAGCAGCCGCCTTTCACTTCGGGAGGAGCCCTCCGCCAATCAGATGTCGCCAGGCTTTAAGAGAGGAGCCAAGCAAAAGTTCTGGACGAGCAAAGGGGCACGATTGTTGTCTAGGTTTTTGGATGGAAGGCACAGTACTTGGAATAGACAAAGCGTAGTCAGGCAGGTCAGGTTCGGTGCGGGCATGGTACTAGCAAGGTCAGACAGGCAAGGGTCAATACTGGTAGAATCGTCAGGCAGGAGTCAGGATAAGTAGAGTTCAGGATAGTCAGGCAGGCATGGGTCAATATTGGCAGAGTTCAGATTAATCAGACCGGCAGGGATAAAAACCAGGAATCAAACACAATTTAAGCACACCCAGGATATTAGCAAGTAGAACCTACAACGGGCAATGATTTTGAGCCAGAAGTCCCTTTAAATATTTGAATTTCGTGCCACTCGGCATGATGACAGCCGGAACGTAAACCTGGAACTGCGTGGGCGCGTGCAACATAGAGAACCAGGAGCTTGAGAAGAAAGGGCTATGGGTGTCCCCGCGGAGGGCGGGCATATGCCAATTATGATTCGTTCAGTCAGGAAGAAGGATTCGGCCGAATCTGAATACTGCTAAAAAAAAAAAAGTTTGAATCCTGGAATCGGTGCATCCCTAAAAGGAAAACCAGTTCAGATGTCGGATCGGTTTCTCTATATTCTTCAGACTGTTTAAAACGTAACCATTATTATCAATTTTGTTGGTAAAAAAAGGCAAATTAGGCAAGTTTTGGGCAACGCACACATTGAAGTAAGAGCAATGCATGCCCGTCTGGATAAGGTAGCGAGAAAGGGTGAAAGAATCAGAGGCCCTCCGAGTAAATTTTGTGTAAAATCATACGACCAGAAGGGACTTCCGAGAATTTCAAACACAGTGAGACCATTAGAAGCCTATTTAAGCCTAGGAAAGACGCACGCCCAACACTTATGCACCCGATGAAGCTGTGACAGAGGCAAAACACACACGGCGGCATTGGTGTGGCTAGCACCCAATGTAGATAGGCAATAAATTGCTAGGGGGAACAAACGGAAGGGTTGGGGGGAAGTAAACTAATGGGACTTACACATTGCTATTATTAGCACATACATATGTAGTTATTTAAACCAGTAAAAAAGGTGTCTAACCACCATCCATGTAATGCGGTTTTAAATAATTGTATTGAGTGAGTGTGTCTCAGGGTAAAGCGCATGGATATTTTTTTATCAGCAAAATTGATCATAAAGGTTAAGTTTTAAACGGTCAGAACAATATATAGGAACAGATCTGACATCTGAACTGGTTTGCTGTAAGCAATGGCGGAGCACATCTCAAGGATGTGTTACTTTTTCTGTTTTTGCTTCATTTGACTTAAGAGCATGTTCACATTTAAATTACAAACCTGCGGATGAACGGAATGGCATTGTGATTTTCAGCTCACTTTTTTTTTTTTTTAGTAATTTCTCCAACACAACTGAGCAGCACAGTGTTCCAAGACATGGGCCTTAAACAAAAAAACACAGATAAAAGCTTTTTGTGGAATTACATGATATTACTTATATGCTTAGCTGATACATGAAGGAACATTATGAAAATGTTCCATGAATGTGCAGGGCTGGAACTGCATATCTACTACGGAAAAAAAAAAAAACAGTAAGCATTTTACTGCAAAAGCTTACCTCTATCTAACCAACAGGGTGGGTATTATACAGTACATATATGTACATACTGTAGATTTATAAAGGAAATTCCATAACATAAGTTGGGTCATTACTTCGCAGTCATAGATGCAATTAAATTACACCCTTGCATCTGGATTAGCAGCATTCTTATTTGGCTGATGAACTGTGATGAAGGGTGTAATTAAAGATCTTGATCAATACCTGCATTCTTAAGATGGTCTACAAGTTTTATGTAAAGATTCACAAGTTTTCATATGATAAACAGACTATGAAAGTAGCAATGGAAAATGTAAAGCTCGCAAATTCATCCATCTCATTTTTATCAGAGTAAAACTAGACCACTAGAATGAACCAACAGATAGTTTATCTCATATTACGCGGATTATTAAAGAATGATACCAAACTGCCATAGATATATCAATAAATATGCCCATTAACTGGTTGATATGCCCATTAACTGGCTGATGTGGCCAAACATGTATGAGTGCCCATGGTTTGCTTAAGTTCACCATGAATCATAAGATTCCAGGAGGAGGCCCTTAGGTTTATTTAGATGAAGCAGGGTTTTCCACATGATGTTTTAGGTGATAAAGTTTTATATCGCACATGGGGGGGGTACAGATTTCCTTTAATGCCATAATATTGCCCTCACAAGCAGATGTCAATTGTAGGGCTCAGCTGAGGTGAAAACCCCTGGAGCACAATCATTGCATTTAATAGGTATCTTACAGTTACATAGTTAAATCGGGTTGAAAAAAGACAGTCCATCAAGTTCAACCCCTCAAAATGAAAAACCTAGCATCCATACACAAACCCCTCTATACTAGGGATGCACCGAATCCAGGATTCGGTTCGGAATTCGGCCTTTTTCAGCAGGATTCGGTGCATCCCTACTCTATACCCTCACTTAAATTATATACTGTATACTAGTGATGTGCCTGACCCGCACCCCATCCTAACCCTCCCTGCACCGACCCGTGCCCGCCCCCGTGTCCTTTTATAGAACCGCCCCACCGATGGCGTCACAATGACGTGACAAAAGGGGCGTAGCGAGCAGACGCGAGAGTATAAAACAGGAACCCGGAAGTCGGATGCCGGCATTTGAAGGTGGCGGGCGGGGAGAGCAGGAGAAGAGCTCAACACGCACCCGCCCGTGAGGAATACTGCGAGGTCGACCCGCGGGTATTGGGTCGACCCGCACATCACTACTGTATACCCATATCTATACTAAATATAGCGTTTAGCATCACAATAGCCTTTGATATTATGTCTGTCCAAGAAATCATCCAAGCCACTCTTATAGGCATTGATCAGCCATCACAACATAAGCCGGCAGTGCATTCCCCTACCTCACTGACACCGGTGGTACAGGCAGATTTTAGCATTAAAAATTTTAAAAGCTCTAACAAGATTCTGAATTATTTCCAGTCAAAATTTAAGAACTGCTAGTTTATGGAACATGGGGGGGGGGGGGTTGCATTACTGTAATTTGGACTATCTGCATAACAGATTTTCAGATAACAGATCCCATACTTCTACTACTTCTGTATTGAAGCTAGGGCAGAAGCCGAGAACAGACATGCTTACAGGACATACATTCCCCCACACAAGCAAAGAAACAACCCAAAATAAGCGCTGCAGAAAGCAATTAGGAGTAAGGCTAGGGAGCGTGCGAGTACAGTGATACACTGCAGGCTAAACTGGTGTCAGCAAAGCTGTACAAATCTTTCTGAAGGTCACACTGTCAGCCTCGCTGGGGGTTGAGATGAGCATGCGATGTGGAACACAGAGCAGAAAGCCTAAACGCTCCAGCAACTGTCAACTACCCTGCAATACAACTGTCAGCTGCAACGAAGAAAGGACCATTACGTGCACATTAAAACCAATAATTTTATATTCAATTCCAACACCTCTGTATAAAAGTTCAGTAAAGGCTTTATTGCAGGGTTTCTATTTTCTTGTGACAAGCTGCAATCAATTTTGTCTTTGACAGTGCTCCCAAATCATTGTACAACGGCCACGTCACATGTGGTGTCGCTTGTTGGCTAATCAATTATCACTGCTGAGCATGATTTCAAAATGGAATAATTTCCCCAATGTTCGAGGGCTGGATTAAATTAAAATGATGATGTCATTGATGCAGTGAAATGTATGAAGCCTTCAAACAGACAAAGCCCACTGATCTCCAGTTGGATAGACCTGGTCTAAATAATTAGAAATGCACAAAATAAAGTTACGTCTCAATATCTTTGCATAGATTATTATTATTAACATTTATTTATATAGCGCCAACATATTGCGTAGCACTGTACGCTAAACTATATAAAAGAAGAGAGAGAACAGAACTACATTTTTTAGATCCATTTTATGAAATGTTGTTCTGGAAATCGTCCAATTACCTCTCCAGTCTACACACATAGAAACCCTGGCCTTGGATTTGGACTATGCAGCAATGGCTGGTGCCACAAGAGCAATTTGCTAGACCTTGGGCAAATCTGACTAGCTTCAAGGCAAGATGAATGCCAAAGAAATTCAAGTACACAGTTTAAATTGCCAATTGACCAAAAAGCTGACCTAAAAGGGTAACTTCAGTGACATCACAAGTTTACTTAATAGACAACACCATAGCAACTTATAAAACATCACAATGGTTGTAATATAACTAAACCAAGATAAACTCAAGTGCCATAAAGGTATTAAAAGGTGTGGAAGAATATAGAAAAATGGCCTAAACACAGCTCTAATACTACAGAGCCTTTTAACAAGCTGAAAATGTGCCTAGAGAACCTGTAACAGATATTTGACACTTTATTGTGATCCAAAAAATATGGCTAGAAAATGTTTCTGGCCAGAACAGAAACATTAAAAAGGAAGGCTACTGAGATCTCATTTTTAGTTATGCTATGTGTTGCCAGACACCACATTCCTCTCCAGAACCAGAGGTGTAACCATAAATCATATCACTGCGATCAGAAACTTTGAGACATTCTATTGATATGGTCAGAATCAAGATTTTTTCAAAACTTGATTGTATCACTGCGAGTGACTATCAGAGACTATCAGAGAGAGAGAAAGAGAGAAAGAGAATGAGAATGAAGGCCCTCTGTCCTCTTCAAAATGGGCTTGAGGTAGAGCAAGACATATATGTAGTTTTGGACATGTATGAAGTTTTGGAAATATACGGTATGTGTCCAGTCTCAGAGCACCACAGCAGCCCCAGCATAGGCTGCAATGAGAATGTATAGCCCAACCATGAAAATCTGAGGAGGACCCAAATTCAGCACTTAGGAGTAAATGTTGTTTTGGAATCACACAGCTCACCATGGGACAACTGAGAGTTAAGAAAGAAGCAAGCAGGAATGCTACACATTATGCTTTGGGCTTCTTTATTAGCCCAAGTCCAATAGCCACGTGCCCAACCTGGACCCAGTACGCAAGAGCTGAACTCAGACCCACTGGCCCTCTAAAAATCCCCCCTCTTCCTGCTCCCGAAACCTACCTTCAGTGCACTAACTATAGATCCAACTCGGGACCTGAGAAAACCGGAAATGGCGTCCCTGGTGGAGGGAAGTGACGTCACCTTGGAGGCAGATCAAACAGGTTGGGGGAAATAGTTACATTTAACTGCAGAACTCTAATAGGAGGTGGGGGGGATGCAGCCTGCAATCTGCCTGAGAACCCAGAGTACCCGTGGACAGCCAACATTGTCAGGGGACAGAGGTCTTTCCGCCCAAAACCCAACAACCTTGCAGGTATTCTCCTGGTATCCAACCCCATGATGGACTCTAATTTGTGCTTCAGAGACCGCCCTCCCATACAGCCTCATCTTATCTTCTGACTCTCAGCATATGCTCTGTGATATTGGTTTTAAAAAACGAATTGGTAATTAAAGGACAAGGAAAGTGATGTAAGTGCCAACATAAGGCTGTGCACAAGTAAGTTCAGCATTTACTTTACTGCACATCCCAAGCATGCACAAGGGAGCCCTGGGACAAGTCAGAAAATGCATGGAGCTGGTAGAATATTACTCAAGCTGGTTCCTTTTTCGATGAATAAAAGCAATGGCCCAGTTTCTGAGGCTATTGATTATATTCACTGGGTAGTGAAATTTAATCCAGATTCGCATTACATGGCAGCTCTAAAACCAGTGCATTCTGAATCATAATTTAACCAGCCATGTAGCTGGTTAGGCTGGGCCTAAGGAGATCCAACACAACTGTAAAGTCTGGATAATTACTATTAAAGAACTGCTGAACCACTCTGCTGGTACAGAAAGTTAATTATATAGAATACTGCATTCATAGCTATAATCATTGTTATTATGTTTATCTGCTACAAATGAAGAGACCATAATCCAACCGAGTTTACAAAAAAAAAATATTTAAAAAAACAACAACAAAATATATATATATATATATATATATATATATATATATATATATATATATATATATATATATATATATATATATATATATATATATATATATATATATATATATATATATATATATATATATATATATATATATGCTCTTTTTTCTAGTCTGTGTTGCATGGAAAGAAATGTGACATATCCCATGTTTTAAAGTATACCAATTACTATGTTACAAAGGGATTATGTTTGTACAAGTAAGGGATCAACTATCCGGAAACTAGTTATCCAGAAAGCTCCGAAATACGGTGAGGCCATCTCCCATAGACTCCATTTTATCCAAATAATCCAAATTGTTAAAAATTATTTCCTTTTTTCTCTGTATTAATAGTACTTAGTACCTGATTCAAGCCAAGGTATAATTAATCCCTATTGGAAGCAAATTCAGTTTATTGGGTTTATTTAATGTTTAAATCATTTTCTAGTAGACTTAAAATACAAAGATCCAAATTACAGAAAAATCTGTTATTCAGAATACACCAGGTCCGAGCATTCTGGATAACAGGTCCCATACCAATTGAAAGACAAAAGAAGTACACACCTTCTAAGTATAGAGCCTTTATTTTTATCCCAAATTTTGGCTTCGTTAGCATTTCAGCCCCAACAATAGTCACACAAGAGTTAATGCTATGGACATAGAAGTGCTACTGAGAAAAACAGTCAACTTATCTTAAAACACACTTGTAGCAGTTATATTCTTGTACTGTTGACAGATGCCTAATTGTAACATGGGTGACTTGCCAACTGCTAAAACAGACATTATGGGGGTTATTTATCAATCTGAATTTATCTCAATATTTTCTTAAAAAAATAAAAAATAATTTGCATCGGACCAAATTCGCATGGGTTTTTTGGGCTTATTTATTACCGGTAATACACTTTCCCAAAAATTTTGTTTGCTGCAAAAAATACAAAAAACAATAGTGAAAAATCCGATTTTCACTATTTTTTCGGATCTTTCATCAGATTTTCACTATTTTTTTGGGGATTTTTCACCCGAAAACCCAGCGCACATCAAAAAAATCATTGGGACGTCTCCCATTGACTTATATGCAACCTCGACAGGTTGGAGATGCCAGATTTTTAGATTCTGACTTTTCCATCCTCTGGGTTTAATAAATTCGGAAAAATTTGTGATTTTTGCATTCAGAGTTTAGTAAATAACCGCCTTAATTGGCTGCTTCAGGATAGAAGTTTTCAGAATTTTTGGGTTTAAGCGTTATTTTGGGACCAATGATGGGAACCTCTAACTTTTCGCAATTCAGAGGTATAAAAAAAACCATGATGCCAGATTATATTACAATAAATGTCACAATAACATTTCTCAGTGTGTAGACACAGGGACTACACACTGAGAACTGTTGCAGATCACCTTTCAGGTATGGGATCCCTTATCCAGAAAGCTCTGAATTACAGGAAGGACATCTCCCACAGAGCCCATTTTAAACAAAGGAACTGAATTTAAAAACAATTTACCTTTTCTCTTTTTTTTTTTTTTTTTATTAAAGTGCCTTTTAGTTAATGGTAACTAAATTGCATGAATACATATTGGTGGCAACCCAATCTTTTTGGGTTTATTTAATACAGACTAAGGCTAAGGCCACACTAGGCGATAGCGCCGCGATTTGACTCGCGGCGACTTTTCGCCGCGACTTTTAAGCCGCAATCGCTGGGGAAACTTTTGCGCTGGCGTCTATGGGGAATCGCGAAAAATCGCCAGCGTAAAAACACACGCGGCGATCTTTTCTCTACTGTCGCTCGAAATTGCCTCGCTAGGCGATTTCGAGCGACAATAGAAAAAAGATCGCCACGTGTGTTTTTACGCTGGCGATTTTTCGCGATTCCCCATAGACGCCAGCGCAAAAGTTTCCCCAGCGATTGCGGCTTAAAAGTCGCGGCGAAAAGTCGCCGCGAGTCAAATCGCGGCGCTATCGCCTAGTGTGGCCTTAGCCTTAAAGGTTACAGAAAAGATCCCTTACCTGGAAAACCTCAGGTCACTAGCATTCCAGAGATAGATTATATAGTGAATAAAGTACCCCCTCTTGTAAAATATAAGGATATTATAAGTTACCAAGGAGTTTCATGACCATATAAAAACACAAGGCCGAAGGCCGAGTGTTTTTATACAGGTCATGGAACTCCGAGGTAACTTCTAATATCCTCATATTTTGCAACTGGGGGTACTTTATTTATTATAATACACAAGGTTCAGTGAGTCATGTGACAGAAATGACATCAGAACTCACCGTTTATAAATGATGACATCAGAACTCACCGTTTATAAGGATATAATTTACAAGATATTCGTGGCTTTTGTGTATTATATACCTATACTTAACACAAAGTTGAAAGTAACTTTAGTTACACAATCGCATAATTATGGATGCAAAACGCATGAATACGGCGAAAATGCACCACTTTGAAATAGTGATTATCATGGGAAGATATGCATAAAAATTATTTTTAAGTTTACCAACAAGTAGACAACAACACACTGATAATAATTGAGGATTGCAGGGTGGCCTCAATAGTCTTACATACTGATTTATAGCCCACACAGCAGTGTTTTTATTAACAGAGGAAATCACATCAGGAGAAAGGTCAACATGCTGCCCCCAAAAGTTTTTGTAATCAATAGCAGAACACAAGAAGAAACATACACAGTTTTTTCCTTGGATTTATAGACTACTGTTGATCTGAAGCCAGATGTGGCCCAAGGGCCCAGCAAGGGAGAACAAACTTTTTAAGAGGTTTGTTTGGAAGGAAACATTGGATCATAAATGAATATGTAATTAACACTGTAAGCACACTTAAAAGTTAGCGGGTCAGCATTTATGGTGGCAGAAATTGACTAGATTAATCAGCGAGTGAAGGAGGAAGAAAAACAGACTGTGATATGGGATGTGGCACAGGTCTAATGAGATGGAGATAAATTCATATTACATGTTTTCCTGTCAACTCTTTCCACCCTTTAACTGCACCCTGGTTTGAACAGGGAGTGTTCAACAAACCCAAGAACTTGTTACTGTGGTCACTGAAGGCCTATCATGCCTCCCATCAAGTATGAACAGAAGAAATTGCTCACATTAGGCAGCCCTGATAATGATAATACTTGCATTATAAACTACTGACACATTGGAAAAAGAAAAATTGTCTGGGGCCACACATGAAATACACAAACACTTTTGATTTGTAAAATTAAAGAAAATACACCGAAAAGAACTACAATACCAGTTGGAAAACCAGATGGAGCTATACACTGGACACATGGATATTAAATAGACGTATTATTATACTATTATGACATTTCCTCAGGAACTGAGTGTTTCAAGCTGGGCCGCATTCATATCCATCCTGGGCCGCAGGTTGGACACCCCTGATCTATAGGGAGCTCTAATAATTTTTAAAAATAATATGAATTTTTAGCACCATGTAAAAGAAACAGCATATATTACTTATAATTGCCAACAAAATTAGAGTTTTTTCATGTATCGTTTGTTTCCTTCCTTTAAATAACTCAAAAACCACAAATAATGAAAACCGATTGCAAATTGTCTCAGAATATCACTCTCTACATCATACTAAAAGTTTATTTAAAGTTGAACAACCCCTTTAAGCAAATCCATGCATTGTCTGCATTCACAAAGGGGACAGCGCAAATAGCATTGGGGGGTGAAGCAGTGATGTTCGGTGGGCATGACATCAGAGATGATGTCATGGAGTTATGATGCCTGGTCAGAGTTAATGCATCACTTATATGCAACTGGCTGGATTTCAGTCCAGTTTTTGCAATATTTTAAATGGGACAGAAAGTTTTGAACGGTCAGCCCTTTGACAAACGGAGATGTCCAGCTGAAACCCACGCGGCTGGAAACCTTACATTATATGCCCGATAAATAAGACCAACCCTTTAACTACAGGTATAGGATCGATTATACAGAAATCAGTTATCCAGAAAGCTTTGAAACACAGCAATGCTCATTTAGAAAAAGTATTTCTTATTTTTAGAGGGTGCGATTGAGCCAGAGCCAGCAACCCCTTAGGGGCCCCATGCAGCTTGTGCACCGTTGATTCCACCCCAAAAAAAATCATGGGGGGCCCGCTGCACGTCCCGCCCCCCCCCTCTAGTTACGTTACTGGTGAGTATCTTTGTATTTAATTTGTTTTCATATATTTAGTGTTCAGGGTTTCACAAGGCTGAGAACCGAACAGAAACGTGAGACCCGAACAGGCGGCAACCAAACAGGTGGCAACCCTAGGGTAAGCCTTGATTTAGGGGCTGTACTCAGCCAGTAGCACCCCAGGGCATCCCAATAACAAGGGAGAGGAGCTGCCATAGACTCCAGCAACTCAGTGACTTGTATATTTGAATATTGAGTATATTGAACTGTAAATGAGGCCCAGTATAACTGACAACACCATGATGTTCTAGGACAACTCTACTTCTGTCAGGAACTATATCTCCCAGCATCCCCAGCCAGTAGAAGCCTGCAGGTATACTCCTATAATGGACACTGCCCACGTGAGAAAAGAAAATAAGCCTGGGAATGAGAGAAAAAGGGGCCCTGAAATATGGGCAGTGGCTGGACATTGGGGAGGGTGATCAGAAGAGCAGCTGGAAGGCTGCAGGATGGACATCCTTGAATTATGCCTTCGTTCCATTTAAACATGTTGTATGGGCCCCAGTGAGATTCGAAGCAAAAGTGAAATTCCCTCTGTCCTGCCCGTAAAGCAAACAAATAGACAGGAGGGCCGCTGGCGTTGCTAGGATACCCCAAGTCATCCCGTGCCCTTGGCATAGCTCACCTGGTGCAGGGCGCTGATCCCATCCGTATTGGTGCTGTCAATCACCTCCTTGCCACTGTCCCCTGACAACATCTCGTCCGCTTCCAGCAGATCCCCAGCTGCGCATGTTGCCAGGAACTCGGACGCCCTTTCAAATCGCACCGCGCGCCCATCGCCTTCTCCCTGGGAACCCCGGTCCCCCTCATCTTCCTCCTCCTGACAGTCCCCTAATCGCCGCCGCCTTCTCCTTCGCCGCTGCCAGCGCGGTTCGGCGGGTTCCTGGTTGGTACAGGACCGAGCCCACTGCCTCAGCTGTTCCTTCCGCCTCTCCTTGGCTTGCGCGGCAGCGGCGGCTCCTTCCGCCATGTTGTGTTTATCGCTGCCCCCCCAATTCCGCCGCCTGAACCTCCAGTCTCCTCCTCCTTCCCCTCCCTGTACGTCTTGTCTTCTGGCTCCCGCCTGCGGCTCTGCGTCATGACGGAACCACGTGACTCCTGGGCGCTCTGCATGCTGGGAAGGGAGTGCTTGTCAAGTTCTGTAGTGATTTGGATTTGGCATTTGCTCAGGTGAATGGCTGTTCTGTGCAGCTCTACTGCTGCTCTCGGGAATGAGATTACTTCTGCTGCAATAGTTATACAGGGTTCGAATAAACTCTTAAACGGGAGCTTTAGGTTCACTGTTAGCACGTTACAGACTGACGTGTTATCTGCAGGGGTTATTCACCTTTCAGTTTACTTTTAGTATGTTGTAAAATGGCCAATTCTAAGCAAATTTTCCATTGGTCTTCCTTATTTATTTTTTATGGTTTTTTAATTATTTGCTGTTTTTTTCTGATTCTTTCCCAGGGTCGACTGGGGGGGCTCGGGGACCCCCTACTTCGACGCCACGCATGCGCAAAAGGAGCTGCGCCACAAATTGGTTTTTTTTGTAGGGCCAGGAGATCGAGAGAGGGTGTCTGGCCCGGCTGGGCCCATGAGGGCCAGGGCCCCCCGGGTTTTTTCCCGGTGTCCCGCCGGGCCAGTCCGAACCTGTTCTTTCCAGCTTTCAAACATCTAAAAACAAATCCTCTGTAATAGTGATGTGCGGGTCAGGGTTTCCCTGACCTTAACCCGCCCTGCTACAACCCCCGCCCGCCCTCACCTGCGCTTCTGGGGTCCTTTTATAGCCCCGCCGATGATGTCACAAAAGGGGCTGGGCGAGCAGACGTGAGACTATAAAACCAGAACCCAGAAGTCAGATGCCGACATTTGAAGGAGCACTGCGAGGTCGACCCGAACCCGCGGGAATCGGGTCGACCCGCACATCACTACTCTGTAAAGCTACAAATGTTCTATTATTGCTTTTTTTATTGCTCATGTTTCTAATCAGCTTCTCCCCTATTCATATCCTAGTCCCTTATTAATATCGGTGAATGGTTATAGCAATCTGGAGAGCTATTACATAAAAGACTAAATAACTAAAAAGTCATAAATAATAAAAAATGGAAACCAATTGCAAATTATCTCAGAATATCACTCTCTACATCATACTTAAAGTTAACTCAAAGGTGAATTTATTTCAAGGGGATGAACAAAAACAAAACATATCATGGTTAACCCCTTTAACTTTTAGTATGATGCAGAGAAGAGAGTGATATTCTAAGTCAATTTGCAATTGGATTTTATTTTTTATTATATAGTGAGTTATTTAGCTTTTTATTCAGGAGCTCTTCATTTTGCAGTTTCAGCAATCTGGTTGCTAGGGCCCATATTACGCTAACAGCCGTGCACTGATTTGAATTAGAGACCTGTATATGAATAGGAGAGGCCTGAATAGAAAGATGAGTAATAAAAAGTAGCAATAACAATTAATGTGTAGCTTTACAGAGTATTTGTGATCCCAATTTGAAATTTGGAAAGAGTCAGAAGAAGAAAAAAAACAATATAATATAAATAATAAAGATGCTTATAATTTATCATTCTATTATATAATAAAAGTTGACTCAAAGGTGAGCTACTCCTTTAAGGAAGAGGTAAATGCCAAAACGAAGTTTTTTAATAGTATTGAATATACTTCTATATATTTAATATACAATGCAATTTAATTTGTTCCTTTGGTTTTCTTCAGTTTTGTCTCATTTCATAACATCCGTGAACTTGCACTGCAATTTTGGGACTACTGTAACCACTTGGGACTACTTTGTCAGCTTGAAAAAGGACCTGGAAGGTCCGAAATGTTGCTGAAGTTAATAAAAGCGGTTTTATTTCTATAAGATGGGAGTGCTGCTATTTCTCCACTACTGTAACATTACCGTGTGCATGGTTCTTGATTCATCACCAGGAATTCAACTGAGGCTTTCCTTATTCAGTCCAGCAAATACACTTTTAAAGGACAAGTAAACCCCTTATTAAAAAATAACCCTACCCCCCTACGTTACATAGACCCCCCTCCCCAGCCTAGCTGCTACCCCGGCAAATGCCCCTAACTTTTTACTTACCCCTCGGAGCACATTCGCTGCATCTGAGTTCACGGCAGCCATCTTCTTCTCTTCGGTCTTCATCGGGAAGTAAGTTCTGTATCGGCGCATGCGCAGTTGGAGCACTCTTCGGGTTTTTGTCAACTGCGCATTCGTCGAAAGTCACAAAAATTGCCAAAGCGCCAGAAGAAGACCCGATGAAGACCGAAGAAGAAAAAGATGGCTGCCGTGAACTCCAATGCCGTGAATCTGCACCTAGGGGTAAGTAAAAATTTAGGGGCATTTGCCTGGGGTGCAGCTAGGCTGGGAGGAGGGGGGTCTATGTAGGGTTTTTTTAAATACGGGGTTTGTTTCTCCTTTAAGCCATTAAACATTTAAGGGGTTATGCAATACTGGTAGGGTTGCCACCCGGCCTGTATTTTACCGGCATAGCCGATAAAACACCTGCCAGGGCAATACCCTTAAGATTAGCCCTTGGCCCGCCCCCAAACTACCACTGCCACGCCCCTTTAGGTCACCACCCCCACTGGCCGGTAAGTATTCTTTTAAAAGGTGGCAACCCTAAATACTGGTTGGCACCTGTGAATTTTTAATCTGTCACAAGATGCATAGCTATGCCCATGACCAATAAGTAAAGGGCACAATTTTACCCTCTTAGTGCTAGTTCTTTTGTGTTCGGGGCATTAGTAAGCGATTGGTTAAATGTCTGTTGACTGAAATGTGGTCCTAACTTAAAGGGGTTGTGCACCTTTGTGCTAACTTTTAGGGGGTTAATTATTAAAGTCTGATTTTTTGTACGTAGAGACTGGTATTCTGAGACAATATGCAATTGTTTTTCATTTCCTATTACAGGTATGAGACCTGTTGTTATCCAGAATGCTTGGGACCTGGGGTTTTCCAAATGGCAGATCTTTCTGTAATTTGGATTTCCATACTTTTTCTTTTAGAAAATCATGTAAACATTAAATAAACACAATAAGATACTTTTGCTTCCAATAAGGATTACTTGTAAATGCGTTTGGATCAGGTACAAGGTACTGTTTTATTGCAATTTCAGAAATCTGGTTGCTAGGGTATTAGTTACCCTAGCAACCATACATAGTTTAAATAAGAGACTGGAATATGATTAAGAGAGGCCCAATAGAAAAGTAGCAATAGCAATAAACTTGTAGCCTTACAGAGCATTTGTTTTTTAAATGGGATCAGTGATCCCCATTTGAAGGCTGGAAAAAAGTCAGAAAAATTGCAAATAATTAAAAAACTCTTAAAAATAAATAATGAATACCAATTGAAAAGTTGCTAATACTAGAAGTTAACTTAAAGGTAAACCACCCCTTTATGGAGGCCGCACAAGGACATGTTTAAGGTGCTGATTTGGACCCTTCAGACCGATTCGGCAGCTTATATGCCCATGTATGGTGTCCTTCAAAAAGGTGCCTACCTGACTAATATCTAGGCTTGAAAAAGGGTCCAGTGGGGCCCGAAATGTTGCCCTTTGTTTGTTTGTATATGGACTAATAAATCACTGAAGATTTTTGCATCATTACCAGAGTGCTACTGGACTTCTTTTACTACCTGACTAATATCTGGCCGAAAATAGTCCAGATGTCAAAGGTTTGAGTTTCCCGTGAGATTGATTTCTGCATCTACGATTTATGCGGGTTATTTATTAAAGTCCGAATGCAAAAAACTTGAAAGATTCGAGGTCTTTTTACTATAAAATAAGAATTTTTTGCAAAAAAAACTCAATTTTTTTGTGATTTATTATACCCCGATGATGGAAAAAGTCAGAATCCGAAAATCCAGCATCTCAGACCTGCCGAGGTTGTACATATAAGTCAATGGGAGAATTCCCATCCTGATCTGCGCTGGGTTTCCTGCAAATATCTGAAATTTAGTGGAAAAATCTGAAAAAATCAGCGTTTTTGGGCAGAAAATCCTAAAAATTTGTACTGATTTTTCGAGTTTTTTTCCTCCGGACTGGAATTTTTCGGGAAAATGTATTGATAATTAATGAGAGGATTTGGTCTGAGTATATTTCAGAAAATAATGGGATACATTGAGATTTTGATAAATAACCCCTAAAAATCCTATTGTTGGCCAAATGATCGGTTCCGCCGACCAAATATATTTGATATTGCCTGCGCCATATAGGTGTGTTTTTAGTCATAGCCGTGAACCCCCTACATTGTGATCACTTGTTGGAAATATTTTCCCATATGTACTTAATTCAACTCTATATACGTGCATGTCACACTCTTTGAATATTTTTTATATGTAGTGTGTATATATACAGGCATAGAATCTAGTATCTAGAATGCTTGGAAGCTGGTGTTTTTCACATAATCTTTCTGTTATGTGGACCACCAAAACTTAAGTCTGCTAAGAATCATTTAAACATTACCACCAATATGGATTCATGCAGTATAATTACCATCAAGTACAAGGTACTGTTCATTTCTAAAAATCAGAATTGTTTGCTTAATACTGGGACTGTATCAGTGCTATATGTCACTAAAGCTTACACTCTATGTTGCTTCTCCATGAAGTGCGGCTGAGCACACATTAACTACAGTGAAGCAAAGTGATGCCCAGCCAGTTTCTATGTGCCAGAATTAATGATTGCATACAGAAAAAGTCAGGTTGACTATAATGTAAATGGCTGGCTGAGAGTAAGGGTCCATGTAGCCCATGGTTAGGAGAGCACATGTGTTAAAGAGGTTGTTCATGCTCGAGTTAACCATTATTATGATGTAGAGATTGATATTCTGAGACAATTTGCAATTGGTTTTTATTTTTTAGCAGCTTTCCCATTTGTAATTTCAGCAAACCGGTTGCTATGGTCAAAATTACCCCAGCAACCTTGCATTAAATTGAAGAAGAGATGGGAATATAAATAGGAAAGGCCCTGATTAGAAGGATGAGTTGTACAAAGTAGCAATAACGATAATTTTGTAGCTTTACGGAGCATTTCTTTTTTTAGATGGGTGTCAGTGACCTTTAATTTGAAAGCTGGACAGACTCAGAAGGAAAAGAATTAAGGCCAGTTCAAAGTTGCTTAGAACTGGCCATTCTATAACATACTAAAAGTTAACTCAAAGGCGAACTAACCCTTTAAATCCCCTGCGTAGCCTGTATTAGTTACATAAGGGCTTCAACAATGTTAAATAATATGCAGTAAGAAAGTATGCATAAATAGAAAATCAGGCATGGGCTGGGATTTAGACTTGGCCCTGGCATTTCAATTACACAGAGGCCAAAACAGCCCCCCACCAGCTCACTAAATAATGACTTATCTATGTTGAAAAACTCGCCTCAGGCACCAGCGCCGAACAAGTTACCAGGGGTTTAAAAACCAGAAATTCAGCTCTTTTAGTTCAACAGAGCTCAACTCCTGCCCTAGAAATGCCATTGCTGGTTAACATAGTACAGACACCTAATAACAAACCAAGGATTATTATATGTTCCAAGCCCAACTCACATAGACATGCTAGAGGTCTGCTGCCCACTTGAATGAGGGAATTGAAGCAGCACCCTGACCCTAAGAACCTAAAATGAGCCAGGCAAAGAAGTTCAAAAAACTGTACCTCTGAAAATCCTTGTTTAGTACCAGTGTCAGCAACTAGGGTCCTAGATAGAAGAGGCATGTATCCCTTTAAGAAAAACAATAAAGCCTGAGGGATTACATGGCTGAATTAGATTCCTTTGCATGTTTGCACGTATACACGCTGAGTTTAAGTTGTAGCTTTTGTATACCTGGCCTAAGTTACTGAGTTCTACACAGACTGCAGCAAGAATAAATGGTATTTGTTATTTGTTACTGGCTATAAATAACATTTCCTTTTTAGAAAGTAATTTTTAGTTCCCACTAATATAGAAAGTCCTGTGCTCAAAAAGCAGGCAAAGCAATAATGATTTAGTCTGTATGCAAAGGAACCCCTTTTTTTTACACTGGGTATATTTTATCTTTATGTATTTTCCCTGATGATGGTTCTAGTATAGAACCAAAACGTTGGATGGAATAAACCACACTTTTTTGACTTTATTGTAATTAACCTCGGAGTGCTGTCATACTGTTGGAATATTTAACTTTGTTACGGGCTGGCACCCAGGCTGTTTTCGCTCTTGGTTGTGCGATCCACTCGATGGTGGTATATATGTATATATATATATATATATATATATATATATATATATATATATTATAGGGAACAAAACATTGACAATAATTTTTTCCTACTTTTTACCACATTATGAAGTCCTGGAGTGCATCTATTGTTGGAATCTCTGTGTATGCAACTTGAGACAGCACCTAGGCATGTGAAAATTACTTCATTTGGAGTGCATCACACATGGGACTATATATACAGTATATAATATACAAAAGCCATGAATATCCTATGAATTATACCCTTATAAACGACGACTAGTGATGTCACCAGTTATAAACGGTGAGTAGTGATGTCATTTTTGTCACATGACTCACTAAAACTTTATTATAATAAATAAAGTACCCCTTGTTGGAAAATATGAGGATATTAGAAGTAACTTCGGAGTTCCATGACCTGTATATATGTATATGTTCATGGAACGCCTCTGTGACTTATTCACTATATATATTATATATATTTATACTGTATAAAGAAAGTGCAGTTAAGACACAAAACAAAGCAGATTTTCAAATTCTTTTTTTATTTAACAAGGCCAATGTTTGCATTTGGATTAAACTTATGAATTAAAGATAAACAGTTTCCATTTGTTAGTTCCAGTCAGTGTGGGGGGCTTTACGTGACTGAGGGCATACACAGGCACACTTCAAACCTAATGGCAATATGTTGGGATAATTGGAGTGCAGAAGACAAGGGTCTAAAGAAATTGTACTGAAGTTTATTTCCAGCGGCCACCGACACGTCCTTTTCCGGCTCCCTTTTTGCTGTCGGAAAATATAGATATTTTTTTACAGTGCGGCAAAAAAACAGCAGTGTAAGGCAAAATACAAACCGAGATATAACTATTATAAGATAGCTAATTTGGGCTTGCATAGGAACTGATAATGTTATTACATGGCATTGGCTAGAACATTATTTAACTTATAAAACAGTGTGGAGCTCGTCTACTAAACCCTGGCCAGTTGTCTTCCATAGTGTATAACAGGAAGGTCATGGGTCTAGGAGGTTTTACATAATGGACTTTATATGGGCTACCAATTGAGTAGTAAAATGACTAAAATGATACTGTTGCAAAGCACATTGCACACAATTAATGCATTAGCCCCCATAATACTGCCTCCACATTAACACCAGTGGTCGATATTTACACATGCCCTGTGCAGTCAACAGAAGCAGCAAATCTGGCCTTGTGCCCCAAAAGGGCAGGCCAAAATGTCTATTCCAGCACCGTAGGATGGGAAAATGCACAACCAAGAGCTATCTATTCACATATAAGCATTATGGTGTTTGCACTTAGCTCAAAACTCAACTACCGGTATTTTCTTTACACATAACCAAATATATCCATTTTAAAGTAGTAACAATACAAAATATACAATACTGCAACTCTGAAAAGCTTTCAAGCTATTTTTTTAAATTTCTTATACCCTTGTATACAGCTTAGTTAATAAAAGTATCGTGTAGTTATGTACTTACAACTTCTGCGCATGACTGATGCGGTTATAGAGCACGTTAATCTGTTGAATAAAACAAGGCATTATGGACATCTCTTATGAGATGGGCTGTATTTGAGTTTAGTAATAGACTGCATTATGATCCTGGCACATTGCAATACCAAGCTAATTAGGCAAACCTACATTTCCAGCATTTGCATGTGAATACCTAGAACTAAGAGGGGAATTTTCTGTTCATCTTCAGTATTTTGTAAAGCAACATGCTTTTGTTATTAAAGAAGTTACTGTGTTCCATATGAAAATATTTTGAGCATCCCCCAAACCTTGGAAAAGCTTAACTTCAGCTGTCAGAAGGATACTAGAGGTTAGAAAGCAACAACATCTAGAGAACTGCTGAATACCCATGATGAGTTTAGTTACTAGAACCCCAGGGTAGCTGTTACATACTGAACCATGATAAATGTTGGATTTTAAAGCCCAGCAATGACTGTGCCCCCTACAGCTGTAACCTCTGTATCCTTCGATGCCCACCTTGCCCATGCTAGCTCTAGTGTCCTATATAAGTTGGAGTTTATGGCCTTCTTTTACTTAGTTATCAGTATTGAATACATTTATGTGTGGGATACCAGTAAAGGCTGGTTCACAGTGTAGTTGTACCATTTGTATATCATTTCATTGTTATCCTGGAGTCATACAAAATGAAGGGCTATACCTCATATTTTTGTGTTTTGAGATTCTCCATCAAGTCAAACTTCTCTGACTCTAACTGATACATCCAGTCTGTAAGTTCTTTGGCTTTCTCCCTGTAGAAGAAATTGTATAGAAAAATGATTTTGTAGAAGAAATAAGTAGCATTATCCTCATTATCGGCAATAATACCATAGATATGGGCAGAGGCTGTTTTATTTATCTACAGTAATGCCTTTCTACTTGTGTGACTTGCTTAACTGGTGCATTGTAGAGGCCTGTACATGCCTCAAGAGGAGGACCTGCATTCTACATTTACCCACACCCAGACCTGCATATTTGCCTGTACCTGCATCCACCCTACCTTTTTTATATGGATTGAGGATGCTGAATTGTAAAATGGTGAGCAGAATGTTCTGCCAGACTTCTCTTTCCTCACATTTGCAATGCACCCTATGCCATGTATACTTTTCTACAGTGTTCTAATGCATAACTTACCGTAGCTGGCTTTCATTCATGTACTCAGTGCTTAGAGGCTTGTGTCTCTCAGCAAGTACCTTCCTCTTTGTTTCACGCCCCGTCTGTTTTTTTCCTCTTTTCTGCTCTGCCTAAAGTAGAAAAGAAAACTTCACATCTACTGTACTTTTTAAAACACATAATGTGTTTCCATGTTTCATTGGTTGTTCAACCAAATATACATATGCTTTCAGGGCAAAAATCTTTTTTTTCTGTGATTTTATTTACCTTTACAAGATATCCTCCAAAATGGGCTCCCATATTGGACAGTACTTTCTTCTTTTTGGCATCATCATCTGCTCTTTTTTTAGCCTCTTCT
Organism: Xenopus laevis; assembly: GCF_017654675.1. Taxonomy (NCBI): domain Eukaryota; kingdom Metazoa; phylum Chordata; class Amphibia; order Anura; family Pipidae; genus Xenopus; species Xenopus laevis. Next base: position 91,975,898 of record NC_054384.1, on the reverse strand, counting down.
TCCTCTTTCCTCATTTTTTCCTCCTGAAAAGATGTTTGTTTTATGATCATATCTGTTTAGGTCGCACACTCATACTGGGTTCTTTCTCTTTTGTTTCAATATAGTTCTCCAGCCCCACTCTACTCTACAGAAAGGGAAAGCACCCACCAGTAAATCTTACACACAAACAAAATTCATTCAAATTTTTTGTAGAGACTCTGAGTGAAAAATTATTGTTTGCATGAACTTTAAAAAAAAAAAAAAGAATGGCGTAGAATTCAAAGCAAGTACTAAATGAGATGCTTGCATACATGGGGGGCAAGGGGGGGTCAGTTATACAGTCAAACCCCAATTTTAAATTTTTACAAGAAAAAAAACATAAAATCCGGGAAAATGTAAAATAAGGGTATGAAAAATCAGGGTTTGATTGTATTTATATAGAATCCAAATAAATTGCTGAAAATTATGGAAACATAAACTACAGTACCTTTAAAGTGATAATGCAGACACGGGGAGTGGTTGTAAGGAAATTCTTGAGTTAATACTTGAAACGCATGATATGTGAAATGTAGCTTCTTTTACCAATAACATGTCCTTGTGATAATTGTAGCTTCTTTAACAATAACAAGTCTTTGTGATAATTTGAAACAGTGCATTTGTACACAGCTAACTGTCCCCTGAATAAATGACGTGAACGTTGGGGCCATATCAGCTGCAGAAAGATTGTAACATTTTACAGTATCTATAAAAAGCCAGCTACTTTCTGTATTAGCTGGTCAACCTGCAGCTTACTTCTGTATTGCTTGTCCCCTCGCAGCGAGTATAAAACTTATCACATTCCTCTGAACCCTGAATGGTCATTGGCAGATTTTTCTAACAACTTGGTCCTTCGAGCCGGAAACCAACATCTGTCTTCTCAAACGGGAAACGTGACTGTGGTCACTGCAGAGGGTTAATCCTATTCTCTCTGCGGACTGAACCGAAAGACCTCCGACAGCTGTCGTAAAGAGAGGCCAGTCGCACTCGTTTGGGGGAACAGTGACGGTTTCCAAAGAACACAGCGACCAGGGTCACTGGAATCTGGTAACGTATATGTTTTCTTTTTGTTGTTGTGGTTACTAGTTGTCTACGTAGAGGTCCCATCACTAGACTGTTGATATTAAGGTGTTAAGTGGCGTAATCGCCCGCCTTTGATAAAGAGACAGGGAGTGATAGTGGGTCCAGTCACCTAGACTGTTGCTACGTAGAGGTCCCATCACTAGACTGTTGATATTAAGGTGTTAAGTGGCGTAATCGCCCGCCTTTGATAAAGAGACAGGGAGTGATAGTGGGTCCGGTCACCTAGACTGTTGATATTAAGGTGTTAAGTGGCATAATCGCCCGCCTTTGATAAAGAAACAGAGTGACAAGCGGACGAGTCCATAGTCTGTGTGAGAAGACTACATGAATAACTAACTCCGTGTGCACGTTAAAGATAAAGAGTACTCCAGGGACCGCTGAATTTGTGTATGAAAGTGTGTGAAAGAGAGTGTATGGGAGTCAAAGAGGGAATGGTCAACCCCTCAGACAGGCCGTAAAGGGCGATACACTGACCGGTGAACGTTTTCGGCAAATGGACTACCTTGCTCCTCAGGTTTTACTTGGCCGAGCTCCAAGCTTGTGAGGCCATATCCGTGAGTACTGCTTCACCAGGCGTTTGACTCCACAAAATTGTTTGTCAATTGTTTGTCATCTATACCTACTAACCATGGGAAATAAATGCTGTAAAAGTATCAATGATCTAACTGAGGACGCTCAGTTCATGCGTGATCAGAATCCAAATAATATCAGGTTCTTAAAAGGTAGAAAGAGGATTCTAATTTTAACCCTATATTAGACAAGGAACAGTATAGATTGCTTGTTGGAGAGGTACTGACGATAAAAAATGTACATCAAAAGTTACCTATAGGTCACGTTAATTGTTTTTTTCTTTCCTGGGAGGTTTGTTTTTGTAAGTAATTATTAGATGAAGTTTCTAAACCTGACTGTTTTGTCAGCCTGTCAGTTAGAGATTCTAATGCTAACGGCCTCCTGCTGCACAAATATGGCAGCCTCCTCATACAGGAGCATTGGGCATCAGACAGGTAATGTAAAAGCATTGTGCAAATACGTTATTGTGAAGTTATAAGTTTCTTTCCAATGCAATATTATGAGGAATGTAATAGGAGGGAAAATAAAGAAAGAAATGCCAAGAAAGGCAAGGTACAAGATCAACTATATGTCAGGTAATAAGATAATTAAGGGATTGTGGATTGATATTATTGTAAACTGAAGGAAGTCTTTGACACATATAGTGGTGTGCCTATACCAGATCAGGGCATGGTAAATGATAGTCCTTATGAGCTACAACTAAAAAATGCATTCCTATGAGGATGTCTTTGCAGTTTTGTGAGTCAACATATGGTAGACCACTGGGTAGCCAGTTTGCAAGCAGTCCATGAATATGCCAGACATGCTGAAAGACATCTCCAAAAAACAAAACAAAAACTAGGGTTAAACTATGTGTTTTAGTAGAGGAAGATGTGTATGTGGTAAAGCAGGATAGAGGACGAGATAGGCAGAGAGAAGGGGGGGTTCAGACCCCATTGAGATGAAAAGCGAGAAAGGGAAATACTGTAAGTAAAAGACGTAGGAGAAATTAGGTTTTTTCATTGTGAGAAACCGGGGCATTTTCCTAGAGAATGCCGAGCAGAATTGAGCAATGGGGATGACAGGAGCCCCCTTGGGGAGGCATGACTATCTGAGAGTATACATTCCCCTATAAATAACTGAGGATAATTCTTAATATAGAAGACATAGAATGTAGTCTCTTATGTAAGTCGAAACCCCAACTCACACTTGACGTTGGGGGAAAATCCATTACCTTCCTATGTGACACTGGGGCATGTAGATTCCTTATACACCCCCCTGATGTGCCAACTATCCAAAGAACTGAGGAATTCACTTTTCTAAGAATAGCAGGGGGACAATTAGATAAAGTATACTTGTCCCCACTATTAGCCGTAACTGACCCTGACATTCAACAGACTATTCTTAATCAGTTCATTCTCTCTTCCCATTGTCCATTCAACTTACTGGGAAGGGACATGTTGGTGAGATCAGGAAAGTGCCTTATAACCACCCGGATGGTTAATTGCCTTTGGCGACCATCCGCTTAATAGAATAGCAGCCAACCCGAATCAAATACCAATCAAACCTCTTACACAATCACAAAAGATGAGGAAGCTAGAAAGCTAGAGGGAGAGATAAAGCTGCTAGCAAAGGAGTTAAGTCAGAAAATAGTGAACAGTGAGAAACAACACCAAAAGGAAAAACACCTTAGAGACAATTTATCTTTCAGTGCTGAAAATAGCAGCTCTGATACTGAGGAACAAGCAGTTCCCAGCCCCCCAGCCAAGTTCTACCCCGCCTGTAAATACAAACTAGAGAAGAGGGGTAGAAGCGGGGGCTGCTGCTTCAACACGTCACATTACACACACAGAGTACATTCCATGGGCAGCATCAGATCTTAGAAGGATTTTTCAAGACGTTCCACATCCCCGCACCAATCCACACAAATTTGTACAGGAACTCATGTTTGTCCAACCCTAATTGGACTGATGTTAGTTGTACTCAAACATGTGTGTGGTCCAGGGGCTTACCAACATTTGTTGGTCAAAATGAATTGGGACACTAATCCTGCTGACCCAGCCCAAGTAGGGTTCCGCTTACGTTCTCTGGAAGGTACCAAAGGCACCATTTTTCCAGAAGTTTATTGGGAAACAGTTTTCAAATTTAACCATGATGCTCAAGAGTCTGTTGTCCAGTATGCAACCAGATTTAAAGAGAGGGTCAATGCCTGTGGTGGACCTGCTGTCCTAACAGATGAGGAAAACCTGATGGGAGTTGTTGCATGGTTTAGGACCTACAAGCAGTAAATCAGGCCGTTTTCCAAGATCTCATTAGGAAATGCCAAAGCTGATGCGGCTGCTAAAGCACATTCACATTCAAGCTTTAACTGCATCACCAGACACAAACTTTTTAGATCAAGGGTTACTCAAAGACATGCAAAATAATGTCAGTGAAGCAGAATGCCACAAATGGGTTTCTAAAGGGGCCCAACTTAAACAGGGCATATATTATTGCCCCAAAAGGAAAACCAATCCTTCCTACTACACTCTTTCACTATGTTGCCATTTTGAGTCATGGGCAAAGCCATGTCTCAACAGGAGGAATGGTAAATAACATACTCATTTTAGATTTTAGATCTGCATGGATTTTATCAAACTCAATAGATGGGAGAACAAGAAATGTTGCCTTGTAATTATAAATGCCTTTTTCAGATCATCGAGGAAGAGGCAGACCAAAGTTTGGCGGAACATGTGCAGAATATTAAATAAACAAGAGCTTACTCCAAATTCTCTTCCAGATACCGGAGAGCCCATCCCAATAGAACTTGTGAAGCCTGGAGGCTACATGTGGGTAAAGGTAATAAAAATGAAGAATTGGTCGACTCCATTGTGGGAAGGGCCTTATCAGGTGAAATCGCAGAAAGAGTGTCCTGGGTACACTCCAGTCATTGTAAACTAGTAAAAAAACTAGGGCAAGTAGCTAGGGAACCCAAATAGTCCTTTAGATACAGTCTGACTACAAAGGGGGTTCTCTCCACTAGGGAGGGGGTCGTCTCAACGTCAGTGAAGAACCATGGGACTATTTGGGAGCAGCAGCAGAAGTAGGGAAAGAGTAGAACAATATGATACCTGGACACCATTCTCAAGGTGGGGTTGTGCAGGCATGTTAGAACTAATAATGTTTTTCATCTTATTCCCTTGGCTTTTCTTCCCCTTATAACATAATGCCACCAACCACAATAATACACCTGTTGGGGAGCATCCCTCATTCCCAAGAAATAGGACTCCCCAGAGTGTAGGTACAACAGGCAGACAGGATTGGGGACTACCTCCCAAGGATTATTCATATCCACCGTGGAGCAACCCTCTAGACATTACCATTATCGAAAGAACCACTACCACAGTTGAATTTGATGCCAGTGAATTCAGAGTGATTCCTTAGAGACTGCTAGGTCCTTTGCCTGGGAAAATAAGTATATGTGCATCATTGTACCCCCCAACCCCGGACTAAAGCCCTGCCCAGATTGGTCCACAGTCTGGTGGAGTACAGATCCACAAGGGTGGGAGATAGCACCATGGGTAGGAGACTTAAAGAAATTCATGCAGCAGCAGATTTCCATAATAAAGAAAGCCCCATCTGCTTACTGCACAATCAAGTCATGTAACCCACTGCTCCTAACCATTAAAAATCCACATCCCAGAGACCAAAAACTTTTTGGTCTCGGGATTACCATCACAGGAACAGACCCCATGGGATTAATTAATGTAACCATAGATAGGGCAAAGGCCATAAAGAGAGATTCCACAACCCCATTCCTCAAAGAAAAGATCTCTATCTCTGGTTTTCTGAGCCCAGGCTCTGAAGGGAGGGTGACTTACTTACTTACCCAATCTCACCCTTGAAAAAGCTTTTGGAATAGAGACAGGTGTCCCCGAGGGGAACAAATGGTTAAAATATGTCCCAAACATGTCCCCCCGCTCAGGGAAAGATAACTGATTCGCTTGCGCAAAAGCACGGCCAGCCATTGGTACGGTGCCATTCCCGCTAAACCCTGATAATGACTTAGAAGGGTTGTAGTGTGTGCTTAAGTTATATACTCAAAAGCAACCCGCAAATGGTACCACCCTGTCCTTTCTCTGCCCTGCTAGATTTGCCACCTTCCATTACAATATATGCAGGTAACCACACCTGTTTCCATAGTCAAGGGCGTAGTCAGAAATTACTGGCACTGCCAGCCTCCTTTTGTGCCTGAAATATAGTTCTGACACAGAACGACACCACATTTAAAAATGATGGTTCCAGGACCACCGTAGTGTGCGGGCAGATATATGGTGGTTATGTGGAGACACAAAATTGCGCCCCTTACTTCCAAGTCTCTGGAGTGGGAGCTGCTGTTTAGTACAACTGATATTGCCTTTCTATGCTTTTCCCATAACCTCTATTCCGCAGGTACCAAGATTGGAAATGATTCACCGCTCCAAAAGAGAAGTCCGACTTAAAGGGTCTTTCAACAATCATGTATACATTGATGATATAGGAGTACCCTGAGGAGTCCCAGATGAATATAAGGCCAGAAATCAAATCACCGCTGGTTTTGAATCCTTCCTCGCCTGGTGGGCAACTATAAACAAGAACGTCGATTGGATCAACTACATCTACTACAACCAACACAGATTTGTCAACTTTACCCATGATGGATTCAAAGGTTTAGCAAGTCAACTGGAAGCCACCTCGGTTGCCTGGCAAGATCGTTTAGCCTTGGACATGCTTCTTGCCGAGAGAGGTGGCATGTGCAAAATCTTCGGTGATATGTGTTGCACCTTCATCCCAAATAACACGGCTCCTGATGGGAGTATCACTAAGGCCTTGGAAGGACTGGCTATGTTATCTAATGAACTGGCGGAAAACTCTGGGATAGCCAACCCTTTCACCGACTTTCTTCAGACTTGGTTCAGGAAATGGAGCGGACTTGTATCCAGCGTGTTAATTTCAACTGCCATACTTGCAGCTATTTTGGTAACCTGGGGGTGCTGTTGCATCCCTTTTATTTGTGGCTTATTGCAACGTCTTATTGATACTACCTTTACTAAAACCATGTATACTGCAGCTTCACTCTGCTCTTATGACTATGTGGATAATTATAACACAGATATATGACGCGAAGGATGAAAAGCTATGCTAGTCCTGATCACTGACGTTTTTTGTCACACATAATGCATTTACAAGTATAAAAAGGGTGGAAATGTAAGGAAATTCTTGAGTTAATACTTGAAACGCATGATATGTGAAATGTAGCTTCTTTTACCAATAACATGTCCTTGTGATAATTGTAGCTTCTTTAACAATAACAAGTCTTTGTGATAATTTGAAACAGTGCATTTGTACACAGCTAACTGTCCCCTGAATAAATGACGTGAACGTTGGGGCCATATCAGCTGCAGAAAGATTGTAACATTTTACAGTATCTATAAAAAGCCAGCTACTTTCTGTATTAGCTGGTCAACCTGCAGCTTACTTCTGTATTGCTTGTCCCCTCGCAGCGAGTATAAAACTTATCACATTCCTCTGAACCCTGAATGGTCATTGGCAGATTTTTCTAACAGTGGTCTAACCACCAATGTGAAAGCACGCACATACAGAACCTCCACTGCAAACCCAGCAAATAACCCTTATAGTCCAGCAACAGTCGCCTCAATACGGAGCTAGAGTAACCCGACTGGCAAGTTCTACCTCAGAGGGAACTAATGGGCCAGCACAGAGCACATACACGGATATCGGAGGCAGCAGCCCACTTAGAAAAGTTTGTGGCGGGACTTCACAAAATGGCAGCGACAAGGCCCAGCCCGCGAGACACTCTGACTCCTCCACTGCCACAGACATCGCGGACAACACAGACAAAGGGCCCAGTGATAGCAGAGCACAATCGCTGCAGGCTTCAACACCCCTCAGAGAGCATACACTGAGCAATGTCGAAGATCAGGCTTGCCAATGATGAGTGTACCACTCTTATCAAAGCAAAGACGGAAGAAATCAAGATAGACCTTTCAATTATAAAGCATGACCTGCAAAAGCTATGCAAGCGAACAACAGCATTGGAGTCCCGGGTAAGCAACCTAGGGGATTCCTGTAGAGATCTTTGGACCAGTAAAGTAGCTGATCAAAGACTGCCAATGCAAGTCGGACGATCTTGAGAACCGACTGTGCAGGAGTAACACGTTTTATCAGCTTCCCTGAGCTTGCAGAGGGGGCCTCTCCAGAATCCTTCATACAGACATGGTTGAGGGACACATTCAGAACTGCACAACTTTTCAACACCTTCACCATAGAAAGAGTGCACCGTGGCAAAAGGAGCCCCCCTATAAGATATATTGGATTGTTCATCTGACACCCAACTCCTGAATGAAGACAGAATGAAGAGAAACTGATGTTGAGAGAGGAATAGTGAATATAAACTTGATTATTTCTGAAACGGTACAGAATTTTTAATTGATCACATTGAGAAAGATTCTTATTTCAGTATGCTGAAGCTAATATTACATTTTCATCCTCCCTTTAACCAGTGGCTGCACGCAGGGAAGCAGTTAGAAATCACCGGGCCCCCATTGCTGTTTCCGTGCCTTCGGGTCTTTTCGGTGCTTCAGGACTTCAATTTCGTCTGTTTTCATGGCTTCGGGTCTTTTTGGGACTTCGGCTTAGGCTATTTTTCGCACTTCCATATTTTTGGAAGGAGGCGGCTATTAGACGGCGCTGTTAAGGGGGACCCGGCTCTTTCGAAAAGTTCAGCACTGCAGGACCCCCCTTCAGGCCCGTGCCCAGTACACTTGTACCCCCTATGCCCCCCTGATGGCGGCCCTGCTGTACCAAGTGTTCCCTGTCACTAAGAAGGAGGTGCTCATACAGATAGAACTGCCTCAGAAGCCGCAGGCTGTATGTAAGTACTGATGCACTCATCTACACCCTCAGCACCATTTCAGAGGGGGCCTCTAAACTGAATCTGTGCACACTACTAATTACAAATTGCTTGCCATCTGTAGTGGTATGTAATTAGTGGAGTTTTATCAATTGTGGCTCATGATACAAATTGAGACTTTGGTAGAAATATAACAGAAAGAACTGCTATCAATAGTGACTCATAGTAATACGTTGATAGACATACAGTATAACACAAAAGAACTGTTCTACTGTTGAACCCAATATGGTATGTTGATCCCAATAGAGTATCGAAGATAGCTTTACAACCTATAATCGTTTATAAAAAAGCTTTGTATCATAGTATACAAGACAGCTTTATAACCTATAATCCTGTATAACGAAGCTTTGTACAAGAGAAACTATTGAACCCAATTAGTTGATGACCTAATACTTGTATTTGTTCCTAATATGTTTATAACATTTGGAAGTTTTCATGGGGCCTTCATTTATTATAGCCAGGGGCAGAATGTGCGCTACTAGTTGACTATATATGATCTTTGCTTCAGATGTGCTTGTTGAGAGTCCCACAGTATAGTTTAGGTGCCCACAGTATAGTTTAGGTGCCATATGTTAGCAAATTTAGGGGGGAAGGAGGGTACCCCAAACAAATTTACGATCTTTTTCACCCTTTAAAATACAAAAAAACACCAACTCCAAAAAAAAAAAACTCAACTTTTTTTTGAGGAACTCCTATCTACTCTATTGCACTTCGCCTGGTCAGAGGTGGCGGAGGCAAGTATGGCGATAGAGGTTATGGTCAGTAAAATCAAAAACTTAGTGAATTTGCATAGTAACGCTCTTTCACCAGAACGAAAATTCGCCTGCCGTTAGAGTGCGAAGTTGCGCTAGAGTCTTTCTCTTTAGCAAAATTACACCAGCTACCATTAGTAAATTGGCAAAGTGCCAAAATGACGTCAGGATGGTGAATTTTCGCCAGCATAAGCCACTTCGCCCTTTCGTAGATTTCCCCCATAGAACCTCAAGTAAATCATGGTATTGCCTACATCAAGCCTTATGCACACCTTAAGCTGGCCATAGACGCAAAGATTTGATCGTACGAATCATCGAACGATTGGACTTCACCATCTCCCGACCTGCCACTAACCATTTCGATCAAATAAAGTAGAAAAGAACAGATCAGCCGATGTTCTGCCCCTGACAGCAATCGTACGAAAGTTATGTCCGACAAAAGCTAGTGACAGTCTCCCACTGAAAATCGTATGGTCGTTAATACATGCAGAGATATTATCAGCAACCGACAGAAATCTTTTAACCTGTCTGATCGTCCGAAAAATGCCGGGACTCTCCACACACATCGAGGATTCGTACGATCAGATCTTTGCGTCTATGGCCAGCTTTATAATGCCTGAGTTTCCTATGCAATAATATAATAAGCTTAACATTGCTTCACTGCAACTCCCATGTGTGAAGCACTGTCAACAACATGCCCAGTGATCCACCAGCTCTCACTACTTTTACAACCACCCGGCATTAGACAACAGCAGGCTTAACCACTTCTCTTTAAGGCGTGCGGTGAAGCTAACAACTGTCAAGGTTTGAGTTGGTTGTCTAGCTCTATTTCTACTCCCAACTAGACATTTCAGCTGTGCCCTACGGTATGGCATGACCTACCCCTAACAAGAACGACTTTACAAATGGTTGTTTTGGGACAAATTCTACCCACAATTCAGGATAGGTAGGAAGGGGAGGGGGTGTACTTTACTGTGTGGGCTACATTACGGCACAAGTTTTTGATTGTTGTTATTATGGTTATATATTATGCTCATAGGAATGCCTTGACTCACATAGGAGCTCTAAATGTACACACCCTGGTTAACCCAATGCGTCTGAACAACGGGGATTAGCATTACTAGCTGGAATGTGAGGGGTCTAAATTTTCCAATAAAGTGTAGATTAGTGATGGACTTCCTCAAATTGCTTTTCTACAAGAGACACACATGATCGGCTCTAAAATATTGGCCCTAAAGAGGCCTTGGGTTTATTGAGCCTATCATGCAGTATATTCAACACACTCATCAAGGATATCCATTTTCTCTAGTATTTATAGACACATGGAGGACTGCTAATCCCAAAAAGAGGCACTTCTGCTACACAGACTCTCACCTAGCCCTAGTATAGATATGGCCTTCATCAATGTAGCTGTTATCCCATATGTAACTCATACCTGTTACCTATTCCCCAGAGGTATCTATGATCACGTTCCGGTACAGTTCAAACTCTTAAGGTGGCCATACACGGGCAGATAAAGCTGCCGATATCGGTCGTTTGGACCAATTTGACAGCTAATCTGCCCGTGTATGGGGGCTTCCGACGGGTCTTCCCAATCGATATCTGGCCACGATATTGACCGGGAAGGTTTGATTTTTAACCGCACAACCCTTCGGAGCTCCTTGGTGTATCGTAATCCGATCGTTCGGCCATACGGCTGAACGTTCGAATTACCCCCGATATAGCCATGCCGTTATTGGCATATCGGGGAAAGATCCGCTCGTTTGGCGATGTCGCCAAACAAGCGGATCTTTGAGTCTATGGCCACCTTTACTCCCACAAAGACCAGAAAGGCCCACCCCTTCCATCAACCCAGTATGGTTAACTGTTTTGGATAATTTTAAATCAGTGGAAAGGGCAATTTGTACGCAACTCCATAGCGTCATAATATTACAGAGTATAAGAACAGTCACACTGAGCAACCCAAGCCCTAGAGGAACAGGTAACACGACTGGACCCACTTTCTGCCATGTCCCCCACTCCTAAAAATATGAAGCAGCTATAGGAAGCACAGGATAAATACTCACAAAGTCTTAAAGAGATACTGACATAAGATATATTGGATTATTATTGTTATTATTGTCAATGATTATCTGACACCCAACTGCTGCATGAAGAGAGAATGAAAAGAAACGAATGCTGAGAGAGGGATAGTGAAGATAAACTTAATTGTTTCAGAAACGGTACAAAACTTTTAATTGATTATATTTAGAAAACTTCTCATTTCAGTATGCTGAAGCTGTTAGTTCCACTTTAACTGATGACTGCTATGATGAGGAGGACACCTTGCTTTCATTGTAATTAGAAGCTTCTGGATAACAAATTCCATACCTGTACTAATCTATACTCAGCTATCAGAACCCAATTACTAGCCACAACTTCGGCTACAGATGTTATAACTTACAGCCATCCTTGCTTGTCTTTCACGCTCTTTCTCTGTCCTGAAGCGCTGCTGTTCCGATCGTTCAGCTCTGCGTCGCTCCTAAAATATTCAGAAGCAAGCTAATTCTCTTTTTTTACTGTTTAGTGTATTATAATTAATCAGTGATTGAGTCATTGTAGCCTTTAAACAAAAATATCTCCTTTTTAATAACTGATCTTCCATTTGTCTTCTCGTAAACGGTATATATTAGCGTTTAGGGAAAGATCAGTTAAAAATACCTGTAACTTCTTAAAAATGTTCAATTAAAAAATACGAATGCAGTTTGTATACTGCATTCTTAACACTTGTGAGAGTGCTACTTGCTTTGCCGATGGAAAATGATATATCTTTTGTGCTCGTAAATCATTAGTGCTATTACTGCAGATGTCTAGGGAGAAATATCAGATTTATCATAGCTAGGGTATACAGTTTGCTATAAATTAGAAAATAAGAAATGCTGAAAATAAGAAATGCTCTGTGCACATATTATAAGGATCACTTATACCTACTGACAGGGAAACTCAGGCTGGAAACAAAATAAATAAACTGCTTAACTGTGAAGTCAAGCAAGCCATGAGGGTGAGCTCAAGCATCTGCTGGGGAGAAAATGTGTCCCCTGTAGCTGTTGACCAAATGAGTTCGTCCATCAATAAAATATTCACATGAATAATGTTCAACAATATATAACAACAGTCAATTGTTGGAAGAGGTAGGAGCCAAAGAGGGAGAGAGGCCCCTGTAATACACAGAGACATGCTCACTTGCGAAAATAGCTACAGAGCACACATTTTATCCCAGAATCCATCTGTTTGGGCTAAAAAATATAAACCATGTTAATAGCTGAAGCATTGCTGCAGTTTATTTCATGGATGATAGAGGTGCACATTTTATAAATCAGTTATAATGAGACTGTGAATAATAATATGAAGATATGCTTACTATTCTATCCTTTAGTCCAATTAATTCTTCTTCTTCCTTCTTACGTTGTTCAAAGTGTACATCGATGAGTGTCTGAAGCTCCAGAAAATCCTTTTCCATTCGTTTCCTGTGGATGTCCTGTTATGCAAGAATTGTCAAAAAATAAAAAATGTAAGTGTTTAATGGGTCTGTTCTAATTAAAACATATTACCTCACTAGACAATGCTGCATTTGATAAAATGGGCTATATCGGGACTATTCTATACTTTTAATTACAACTCATCAAGGTTGTGCAGTTGTTATATTTTTTGCTTGCATTGCCCATTTAGTTTTCTCTAATATCTCCAGTTTGGGTTCACACTGAGCTGAGCATAAACTTGTCCCACCATAAATGTTGCATCAGAGAAAGGCAAAAAAGTACGATAATAGGAAGCCACCAACAGCACAGTCACTCAACAACACTATGCAATTGCGGCAAGTCTTTTGAGCTGTTCAGCTTTAGTGGGTGGGTTTAAAGAAGAACTAAACCCTAAAAATGAATGTGGCTAATAATGCCATGTTTTATATACTAGACGTATTGCACCAGCCAAAAGTTTTAGCTTCTCAATAGCAGCAATGACCCAGGACTTCAAACTTGTCACAGGGGGTCACCATCTTGGAAAAGTGTCTGTGACACTCACATGCTCAGTGGGCTCTGAGCAGTTGTAGAGAGGCTAAGCTTAGGGATCATCTCAAATCATCAAACAGAAAATTAGGTTGGCTTGTCATATAAGCTGATCTGTGACAGATGGGGAGCTACTTGGGCATCTTTGGAGACACAGATCTTTACTGCTAAAGGGATGTGGTTGCCTTGGGGTGGTACAGGAGCCCAAAACAAAATGTACAATATTTATAGCCTACTTCTTTCGTTAAGCTTTAGTTGTCCTTTAAGAGACCCTTTATTCTTCAGTCTCTCCCCCATTAGTAAGAACAGAATTTGCTTTCTAGAAAACAAGGTAAGTTGTTAACAGAGCAACAGTATTTCCATAAGTACACAGTGTTTTTACAGATTAAGAGGTAATAATACTGGAAATTATATACTTTGACTGTTTTTATATTTTCTTTAAAATACGCAGAAGCCTAGTCATATTTTATAGGCTTTAGAAGTAGTTTGTGTTATTTTGTAGCCAATTTTCTCTTCACACCTTAGAGGAAAGTTTGGGTTCATTTCCATGCCCACTGCTGCCCTGGGCTAGCTACTCATTGTAATATTAGGTTATAGGTTACATCTAGGAATCCACTCTGGGCCAACATTATTCGAATTACTTCTCCAATAATAAACTACAGGCTTATCAGATATTGTAATGACAACGATTCTTATTAAATGCAGTTGGCAGGGATGTCTGTTTCTGACTCTTTCAAGCTTAATGTTGTTATTAAAAAAAAGGTGAATTTGTGTTACAGTCTCTCTAACTAAAGGATTCATTTGAGAACTGGTACAGGTATGGGATCCATTATCTGGAAACCCATTGTCCAGAAAGCTCAGAATTACTGAAAGGCTTTCTTCCATAGACTCCATTTGATCCAAATAATCTAATTTAAATAATTTCCGTTTTCTCTGTAATAATTAAACAGTACTTTGTACTTGATCCAAACTACGATATTATTAATTCTCATGGGAGACAAAACCAGCCTTTTGGGTTTATCTAATGTTTAAATGATTTTTTATTAGACTTCAGGTATGGACATCCAAATTACAGAAAGAGCCCATATCCAGAAAATACCAGGTCCCAAGCATTCTGAATAACAGGTCCCATACCTGTACTTGGGGCAAAACACACTGTATTTGTGCCTTGCTCCAAATGAATTGTTGCTTGAGTTTTGCTGCATAACGTGCAAAGAACTGTACGCACTAATGCATGGGAGCCCTGAAATTACATCCGCCTTGAGGTAGTTACATCCAGGGCTTCCTTTGTATGTTGTACCCACTAATGCAACCACTTCACACGTGTAGACCTATTCCAGCAGTGGAAATGGCGCTAATCACATCCACGCTGGTGCAATAATGGTGCAATAAAACCATGAAACCTACTTGTAAGTTGTTAACCAATGCAGATTCAAATTAATATTTTGGACATTATGTGACATTGTGGGTATTAAAAAAATCCAGATTGTGCATGAATATTGTACCTTGCTTTTTGCATCTGCTTTTTAAACAAGCCCTTAGGTGTATTTCTTCCATCATTCCAATTACTTGTAATTAACTAATCAATTCTGTATAATATGGGACTGCAAAGATTTCAACTCAGACCAGTATAATTCATTATTTCAGGTAAAAACAATCTCCCTGCAGCTCAGGCACCCGATTTGGGATTTTAGGGAGCAGCATAATAAGTAGCACCATATAAGGATATGTTTGTACATGTCTGCATGTATGTTATTTATCTATCAACAAATGATTATAAACTGGGCAGCAAACTGGAAAATGAGGTTCAGTGTTGATAGATGCAAGATTATGCACTTTGGCAAAAATAATATACAGTAAATGCAAGTTATACACTAATTGGCAGCGTGTTGGGAGTTTCCTTAACTGAGAAGGATCTAGGGTTTTTTTTGTAGATAAGTTGTCTAATTTCAGGCTGTGTCATTCTGTGGCCACTAAAGCAAATAAAGTTCTGTCTTGCATAAAAAAGGGCATTATCTCAAGGCATGAAAACTTAATTTCACCTCTTTATAGGTCCCTGATATGGCCTCATCGGGAGTATGCAGTGCAGTTTTGGACTCTAGTTCTTAAGAGGGATATAAATGAGCTGGAGAGAGTGCAGAGATTAAGTGCAACTAAACTGTTAAGAGGAATTGAAGACTTAAATTATGAGGGTAGACTGTCAAGGTTGGGGTTGTTTTCTCTGGAAAAAATATGCTTGAGAGGGGACATGATTACACTTTACAAGTACAGCGCCGATTCTGGGGCTGCTGCCGCCCCCCTCCTCTCCCGCTCCGCGCTTAAAAATTAGCGTCGGAGCGGGTTTCAGGGGGCAGTAGTGCATTGAGTGCTAGAGCGGTCTTTGCACTAGCAGAGCCGAATTTCCGGATTAAAACCCGGAAGTTCTGCTCTTAAAGTTACAAGAGGCGGCTTTTTGCCGCCCCTTGTAACTGGCCGCTCGCTGCCGCATGAGGCAAGGGTTTCACCTTGCCTCATGGCAGAAGCGGCCCTGTACAAGTACATTAGAGGACATTAGAGAAGAATAGCAGGGGACCTTTTTACCCACTGCAAAGAGGATCACCGCACCAGAGGCCTCCCCTTCAGACTAGAAGAAAAGAACTTTCATTTGAAGCAACGTAGGTGGTTCTTCACAGTGAGGACAGTGAGGTTGTGGAATGCCGTGTCGGATGTTGTTATGATGCTAATTCAGTTAATGCCTTTAAGAGTGGCTTGCATGATTTCTTGGACAAGCATAAAATCCAAGGCTATTGGGATACTAAAATCTATAGTTAGTGTATGAATATATATAGTTTATGTGAGTGTATGGAGGGGTCAGTGTGTGTATGTATGGATGCTGGATTTCATTTGGAGGGGTTGAACTTGATGGAATTTGGTGTTTTGTAATCCCGATCTAACTATGTAACTATGTAACCTTTTGTTTGTATACATTATGATTTTCTTTGAACACAGCTTTTGCTCCTTACCAAACAGAAAAGGATTATAGTAGAGAAATAGTAGAATCAGTAGCACCATTGTATAAAATACACAGAGCAAGAATACTTACATCAAAATCCACCCTCTCTCCCTCAGGCATTTTAGGAGGGGCAAGTTGTGGCATCATTGGTCTGTTGATAAAATAGCATTTATTGAAGAAAGGTTAAATGGCAGAGCTACTAACAACCCCTACAGGCACCATAGTTGTACCAATGGTATTTTCCAAATTTAATTGTAAGTAGTTTTTGCTTGCTTTTAGTAAACTGATAACAAGGTAGGATTAATATATTGCCAGTGAAACTCTATTTGGTCTTCTTGGAATTCAATATCTATTCAAGTTAATGGTATAGAACAAAGCTATCGAACATTTACAATGTTGTGAACTGATTCAACACTATACAACAGGATGATGGTAGTTACTGTGATCCTGTTCCAAAATCACACACAAGATAACTGCTTTGATTATTTTTGGATGTTCACAACAAATAAATATGGCACCACGGCCCTCACTTTCTTATTCATACTTCTGTGTAATCTGCTTCTTTAGCTGGCAACTACAGACAGTTTGCAAGACAGCCAGGTCAGCCAGGTCAGAACATCTGAGGGCCAGCTTAAAGGGATTCTGTCATGATTTTTATGATGTAGTTTTTATTTCTAAATTACACTGTTTACACTTAAACACTTAAACAATATAAAATGTCATTCCTGAACCAGCAAGTGTATTTTTATTTAGTTGTATTATTGGTGTGTAGGCAGCGATCTCAGGTCATTTTGCTTGGTCACATGCTTTCAGAAAGAGTCAGCACTTTAGGATGGAACTGCTTTCTGGCAGGCTGTTGTTTCTCCTACTCAATGTAATTGAATGTGTCACAGTGGGACCTGGATTTTACTATTGAGTGTTGTTCTTAGATCTACCAGGCAGCTGTTAGCTTGTGTTAGGGAGCTGCTATCTGGTTACCTTCCCATTGTTCTGTTGTTAGGCTACTAGGAGAGGGAGGGGTGATATCACTCCAACTTGCAGTACAGCAGTAAAGAGTAACTGAAGTTTATCAGAACACAAGTCACATGACTGGGGGCAGCTGGGAAACTGACAATATGTCTAGCCTTATGTCAGATTTCAAAATCTGTTTGCTCTTTTGAGAAATGGATTTCAGTGTAGAATTCTGCTGGAGCAGCACTATTAACTAACTATTATTTTTTTTTCCCATGACAGTATCCCTTTAACTGTAGGTGATTTCAAAGAACTCCTTTGTGAATATTTCCCAATACATTAAATTTAAAAATAAAACAGTAATTGCTCAGGAATTTAATTATGAGTAGAAACCTCATTGAGGTGAAATGTTTTTTAAAAGAATGATTGAAGAGATAACCTTGGAGAATCTTGTGTAGCCCCACAGGCCCAAGTTGTACAGCCACCAAGCAATACTCTCCCTCAATAGCTTAGTCATTAGTGAGGCTTTTACTACCAGAAACGTAACTAGAGGGGGGGCGGGCCCTGGCGCAGGACGCGCTGCCGGGCCCCCGTCCTCCTCCATACGCCCGGAACTGCCCGGGAATAAGCGGCGCGCGAACTGCCAGGGGGCCCTGAGGGGATGCGGGCCCTGGCCCACTCGCACCCCCTGCTCCCCCGGTAGTTCCACCATTGTTTACTACTCTTCAATGTTACTTTCAATTTGATAAACAATAATGTCACTTGTAATATAGTGTAGACACTTTCTCATTGCATAGTATAACATTATAAATATATCTGACCTGTTGGGAAAACAAGAGCAAAACCTTTTGTTAATTGCAACTGTCTTTCTCTTACTTGGATGCTGTTATATGTAATTTAGCACAACAGGAGCAACATAGTAAAAAAGATCCATATACTCTGTCCACATATATCAGTTCTATACCCCAAAATAATGTATATCTAATGTATTTTCTTATTTAATATTGAGAGTCCTAACACAACAGTTTTCAAATGTTGTCACCTTTTCTCTTTCTTACCTTGGCCTCGGGCGCTCCTCCTCTGTAAACAAAGAAAAGGACATTATTGCTTTATAAATTACAAATTGTTGTACAAAATACAGCTGTTAGCACCAGTCATAAGGAAACCTTTAGAGTCCAGATGCCTAGCAGAGGACAGATGTGTGAACCATCTTTATGTTGTTTTACCAAACTATTTATTTGGCAACTCTCAATGACTCTCAAACCAACACTTGTAAATAGGCTACTTTACTTTTTTTATACTCAGGAGTTTGAGTCCTGTCATTGCTCTATTGACATTTTTCAGAAATTTTTCACATTTGTGAAACAATCGAGAAGGAGCTAAACACTAATGTTTCGGAGAAATTCACAACTTTTAAAATTCCATTGCTCATATCTAGTATAAAGTGCAAGATAAACAATCATTTTGATGGCTTTGCTCAGCTACCAAAAATAGGTTTTAATACAAGCTCGACTTTTTTTTTTACAAAGAGGCCCATTTCCAATTTCGAATTCATGGGAATTTTTTTTAATACGAATATACTCACATTTGGACTGGGAGGTTATTTAAAGGGGTTGTTCACCTTCAAACAACTAGTTGTTTTCAGATAGATCACCAGAAATAACGACTTTTACAATTACTTTCTATTTTCTATGTGTCACCGTTTTCTTATATTGAAGTGTAAAGTGTCATTTTTCACCTTTTAAAGCAGCTCTGGGTGGGAGGTTTGCAGACCCTGTAAACTGTTCTAAATTGAAACATTTAGGGGCATATTTAGCAAGGGTCAAATTTCAAATTGAGAAAACATCGAAATTCGAATAAACCGAAATTAGGTCGAAGTTTTTGGTTTTTTTTGTCGAATTGGTCCATTTTCAATCTAATAGGTCCGTATTCGGCCGAATTAAAATCGTAAGAATCAAAGGAATAGCGCATTCCATCTAATTCGATTCATAGTTTTTCCCAAAAATACTTTGACTTTTCAAAGTCCACCAATTGACTCCAAATAGGTTCTAGGAGGTCCCTCAAAGGCTAAAACAGCAATTCTGCAGGTTTTAGATGGCGAATGGTCGAAGTCTAATTTTTAAAGACAGTACTTGATAAATTTCGATTTTTAACAAATTTGAATAGAATTTCTACTATTCCCTAGTTGAAGTACACAAAAAATAGCTGAAATTCGAATTATTTTCCTTCGAAAATTCACTTCGACCTTGGATAAATCTGCCCCCTAGTTGGTACATTTCTTATCTTTGTCCCTGCTGAGCAGAATCTCTGGGTTTCATTACAGGCAGCTGTTAGACTTGATACAATAGTTGCTAATACTCCAGAGACGCTGCTGAGAAATGTATCAACTAAATGTTGCAAAATTTTAACAGTTTAGAATCTGAACCCGAATTACAGAGCTGCCAGACTAAAACACCAGAGACAGGAACATTCAATTTTAAACTTAGATTTTGGAAAAACAGTAAAAAATAAATAATGGACAGTAATTGAAAAAAGTCTTATTTCCCCCGTATTTACTGAAAAAAGTGTTTGGAAGGTGAGCAACATCTTTATGAAAAATTTGAATGTCTAATATTCGATCGAATGGTTCTCACCCAAAAATTCTGAATCGTATTTAATTTGTATTTATAGCTGAAGTGTGATAAAGCTCACATTCGAATTTGCATTAAAATTCAAATGTGTGAATTTTTAAACTCAAAAATTTGAATTCAAATTTACTGTTCGACCCTTGATATATCTGCCCCTTAATGTATTGTTTTCTTTCAATCAGTATATTTGAGTATATATTAAAGTAGATTGGTACAATAGATCATTGTAGAAAAGAGACATTCACAAGAGGTCACATCTTCTAAGATGCTCACAGATGGCAGCTGGAAAATAATGACTGTTGCTGTTCAGGAAATGCTTGATGCCCACAGATTAGTTAACAAGGATGATGAATTAAGAAAGAACTGGGCTGAGTCATAAAAATTGCTCAAGGACAAGCATTGTGTCAGTTTCTTTGTATATGTCATATATGATTGCTTTGGGCCACCTAAGGTCAAACTGTGTATTCACCCTGTACTGTGTATAGAAGGGCGAATGCTTTTTATATTTGAAATCCTGTTGTTTGATAAGGGGGAATCCTGACCAAAAGCTGCATCCCAAAGTGGGTCTTGAACACAAGAAGGCTAAAAGTATTTTTAATGTTAATTTTCAATTTCAGAATGCATGAAAATATAGAGAAAATTGCTTTCTTAATTACTTCTTAATTTGCATACATGCAGGCTCATGTGTCTAATTATATAGTAAACTGGTTATTCCTGCCATTTACTTTACAAACATAGTCATATCTAGATCAAGTTCCCAAACTGTTGCATAGCAGTGATAAGGAGGGCTCAGCCTGAAAACCACTTAGATTGAGATTTGAGGTGAATGTTTTTGCTTTGACTTCTAGAAGCCCTGCTTGAAGGTTAATTAGGGTGAGATTTGTGGTTATTTACTACTCTTGGAACTATAGCCGGCTGACTAAACTGGAAAGATTTTCACATGTCGCCAACCTTGGTATGTGATAAACGGTGGCTTCTGACTAAATGTTGGGCAGAAAAAAGGTGCTTGAACCCAGAAAACCACTGAACTAGATGAATTTTGGGGGAACATCAGAATTCATAAAACAGAGAACTCTTTATTTAAATAGTACATTTCCATCCTCTAGGTTCTGCATACCCTCAAATCCCAATGCTTTTTACACCTCACGGAGCAGTGGCTGAGAAACTTGACAGGTTTCTTTTCTCTGCAGTGATTATTAAGGATTACAATTTCTTAATCCCAAAATGCCCAGGTTAAAGTACTAATGACTGATTATTATTAATACGTGTAATAGCTGTTAGATGCTGTTCACTATTAACAGGATGTAAAAGTCCAGCTCTCCTCTAACTCCAATACTGGGAGAAACTGGAAATTGTAGTTCAGTGACTGATGTTATTCAGTGAATGGATGATGCATAATCTCCATAAAGTGCAGTGAAATGTGTTTTTATATTTATATACATATATATTTATTTAGCTTTGTACTTTGGTTTTTTGGCCACTCAGCCACAGATCTGTTGAATAGCTGCTGTACAACTCCTATTCCTGGCTATCTGCTCATATCATGCTTGAGGGCACAGACCAAATGCAGCACTTTGAGCTCAACATCTGCAGTCCTGGGGAGCTCACACATACATTTGTTTTTTTTTCTGGGGAAGCAGTAAGCTCATTGCTGGAAGCTTTCAGATCTTCAGAGCAGGCAGTAATTAAACAAGCATGGAGACACAGTGCTTATTTACACGTCAGTACTTTAATTATAACTCTTTAGTATATGTGTAGAACCTTTTAGAGATGCACCCCCGTACTTTAGGTTATGGCCTCCTACTGTTTGCACAAAGGAACACAAATAACCTATTGCCTTATTGTCTTTTTAGTAACACATGCACGTCTGAAAAATCAGTGAAACCTGGTCTAGCATTTCCCAAACATGCATGTATCACATGGTACTGTAATGTTATTCTTTATCAGGTTACAAGCTGGCCATTTATGCATACATATTGTCAGCAAATACCCTTTTTTTTCAAAGTTTGTTAACCCAAATAGAGGGTCAGATCAGATTGATGAAATCATTTGGCCCCTTGTCCAATGAGTAGTTATTTGAGGGGCCTGTACTGATCCATCAGGACAGCATCGGTTGTTGAATTTCCAAACTTCATAACTGATATCTGACTGAGAACCCGTTTAGATATTAATCTGTAAGGCCATCAGTTTCAGGCTGATAAGCTTTTGAACTGGTCAATTAAAGTCTAGTTTTCAGACAATATAAACCCATGTAGAGAAGACACATGACTTCACAATAACAATTAGGAAACATTTTCTCCTAGGTGTTAAGAAGACACATGACTTTAGAATAGCAATTATGGTAGGACAAATTTTCTCCTAGGAGTTAAGAAGACACGTGACATTACAATAGCAATTAGGACACCTTTTCTCCTAAGAGCTTATAAGAAAAACAAACATGAATGGTTGGTAGTTTGCAGTTCAACTCAAGAGCAGCCAATCCAACCCCAGCCCTATATCCCACGTTGAGTTAAAAATCAGATTTAGCTTGCTTGGGATGGCAGACTGCATAACTGTTTTTTAATAAAAACAGACTTGTAACAACCTTTTGTGAAAGAGGTGAACCTCCATTTATCATCAATATTTCAACAAACTAAATTATAGTATATTTCCATAATAGTGGATTTATTAGAATTTTGGCACATTTTGGAAACACCATCCTAAACTAGTAAAAGTACAGCAGGCCACTTCCTTGCATGGAATAACTACTAGAAAGGCCGCAAAACAATGCTAAATATTGCTTTGTATAGCCCTAAGAAATAAGGGATGCTGTACAGTAGTGTCTATTATACAGCAATTATTACTGTGTTCGTACTACATGTAGTAAAGCTAGGCTTGGATTCCCTTTTGAAAATAGATCTGTCCCACCTTTAAAGAAGAAATAATGAATTCTTTTGTACAGGCATTTCCCTGTGCGACCGGTGTAGGGTGGGGTAAAGAATAATATCAAGATAATCGGAAATGAAAATACAATACAATGTAACCAGCCCAAGCATGTTCGGTTACATATATATACAGTTTATTCAATAGGAAAGTATAAGTAAACATGGGGTGTAAAGAATGTTAACTCTTTAAATCTATCTAGCTGCCTGTGTGTGATTTATATATAGTAGGTCAATTCCAAAAAAAAGCATATCATGGCCGTTCTACAAGATTTATGACTTATAGCAGGTTTAAGATGGCTAGACACATACTAATAACGTTGTATGACAACATTTTATAAGATTATTGGTACAGGTATTTTTTTTTTCAGAATGCTCTGGACCTGGGGTTTTCTAGATAAGGGTTATTTTTATAATTTGGATCACAATACCTTAAAGTGGATCTTTCACTTACACATAAAAAGTGGTATAATAAAAATTGTTTGCAAATTAAAAATGGAACTCAAATTTGTTTTCATTAAACCATCCATTAGTAATGGGAAAATAAATTTGCCAGGCATTGCTTTGCGGCTAAAGATCTGATTAAAAAAAAAAATCGTTGCGCATCAAAATTGTCACTTGCAAAAAAATTGTTGCACGTCAAAATTATTCGGACGCCCATTGACTGTAATGCATTTGGAGAAAATAGTCGCGCAAATAAAAATTGTCACTTGCGTCAAAAATTGTCGCACTTCAAAATGATTTTGACGCCAATTGACTTCAATGTGTTTTGCTAATTTTCACCGTCACCGTGAAGCGAAACAGCCCAGATTCGCCCATCACTACCATCCATACCTTGTATAAAGGTATTTAAATATCTGAGCTGTCATTTATTACCTGCCCCACCTCTATGCCTATGGCAGTCAATTAATATCACTATTTCTATTACTATTTCCATTCAGCACTTCCTAGATGTCACTGCCATCTCCACATTCCCCCTCCCTCCTAACTTTGGATTGAATTATTTTATTGATATGGATGCTATGGGAAATGGCCTTCCTGTAATCAGGATCTTTCTGCATATATGGTTTCTGGATAACAGATCCCATACCTCTACATGGATGGTTGCCCACTGATCCCGACTGATATCCATGTACCATAGCTAATGGTCAGATAATTTGGTAGGTTTGAAAAAATGATCCGTCTATGCAGCCTGTGAGTCAGTACAAGTGAATTATTCCAGAATTATGGGACTTGCCCATACAGGTAAGGTGATGCAGAGGATGGGTGGACCCAACTGCAGATCAGTTAAAGAGGTAGTTCACTTTTAAATACTTTTAGGGGCATATTTATCAAGAAGTTGTGAGTTGATTGAGAGTTTTTCTACGTCGGATAAACTCGAGTTTCGAATGTTTGCGTGTTTATGGAAAAATCCAAAATGAAAAACGAAATGGAAAAAACTCTATTGATCGAGTTCATGTCCCAAAAATACTCCAATTGGTCAAGTTTTCATGTAAAAACCCTTAAATCAACTCCCATTGACTTCTAGTTTTTTTGCTTCATAAATACCAGACATTCGAGATTTAGAAAATATCTCCAATGTATAAGTTTGGGTGCAAAAAAAATTCGAATAGTGGAAAGTTTATGGTGATTTTGCAGTTGGGCTGCATTTTTTTTATTTTTGTATCCATGCGGTGGTTGGTAAATTAATATAAAACCAGTTGCAAAGTTGCTAAGAATAGGTTGTTCTTTAATATAATAAAAGCTAAACTTAAAGGATGAGTAAACCTTTAAAATAAGTAAAGGTAAAATGGATGAGGGTGCTATTCTAAGCACTTTTGTCATTTACTTTCATTATTTATTTTCTTTTTTCCCCAAGATATTAAGGGATACATGTCTTGTTAATATGAATGAATTTTGTTCCAACAGCGCCACCTGCTGGTCAGTTTCTGACCAGTCTGACCACCAAGTAGTCAAGGAAGTTGTCAGGAGAAAGAAAGAGGCTGCTCTGATGTTCTTCTGCTTAGGAAATATTTGAGAAAGGTTTCTAATTGTTTTCCTAAGCAGAAGAACATCAGAGCAGCCTCTTTCTTTATAAAGATACTGTGCTGTTTTTAGCATCCTTACAGGAAATACATGTTTGTAAACCTAAAAAACGAAACCTTTATTCAAATACCAAGAAATTATATTCACAACTATTAGTTGAGGTCTGACGGATGTCAGAAAAAACAAAAATTATTTTAGAAAAGAAAAAGAAACCCCACCAATTGTTATGATTCTAAAATTGGCCAAAAATACTGCAACGTGATTTATTACACTTGTTTACTGACAACAATTCATAGAGAATTGTAATAGAATTAATAAAGTGCTAGTGCTGCTATAAATTCATCCATAATTAGAAAAATTTTTCTAATTATGGATGAATTTATAGCAGCACTAGCACTTTATTAATTCTATTACAATTCTCTATGAATTGTTGTCAGTAAACAAGTGTAATAAATCACGTTGCAGTATTTTTGGCCAATTTTAGAATCATAACAATTGGTGGGGTTTCTTTTTCTTTTCTAAAAGGAAATACATGCTTACCCAGTGATATCTGACAGCAAAGTTACAGACATGACCTAGCCTGAGACATACTGAAATATACTTATGATTATTATTACTATGGTATCATGACATTGGCACTTTGCTTCAAAGACTATGATGTCACACTGGGGTTTTTTTTTATTAAAGGTTCAGAACACAGCCAGATATATGAGCTCTGTGTTCATAAATGAGCCCTATTCTATTTAATTTTAATCATGTTCCTCATTGACAGATGCAATGAGGGCAGGGTGTGAGAGAAAGGCTTGGGTTCTTTCTTGCCTTATGGATTCAGAGTGGAGCAAGGAGATGAATATGCACAGACTGGGGATTACTTTAAATACAGTGGGCGGGGATGGATTATGAAGATAATTCCCCTTTCTCCTTAATAGTTGGTACTATAGGCACCATCTCTCTTTACAACACCTGCTATCCGACAGCCACAGTCCCCTCCTTGAGACTAACATCCCACTGTTACTATAGGCACCATCTCTCCCTACTATACCTGCTATCCCACAGTCACAGTCCCTTCCCGGAGACTATTATCCCACTGTTACTATAGGCACCATCTCTCCCTACTATACCTGCTATCCCACAGTCACAGTCCCTTCCCAGAGACTATTATCCCACTGTTACTATAGACACCATCTCTCCCTACTATACCTGCTATCCCACAGTCACAGTCCCTTCCCAGAGACTATTATCCCACTGTTACTATAGGCACCATCTCTCCCTACTATACCTGCTATATCA
Source organism: Xenopus laevis (assembly GCF_017654675.1). NCBI lineage: Eukaryota > Metazoa > Chordata > Amphibia > Anura > Pipidae > Xenopus > Xenopus laevis. Next base: position 91,949,698 of record NC_054384.1, on the reverse strand, counting down.
CAGTCACACTCCCTTCCCAGAGACTATTATCCCACTGTTACTATAGGCACCATCTCTCCTTACTATACTTATTATCGCAGAGACACAGTCCCTTCACTGAGACTATTATCCCACTGCTATTAATGGCACCATCTCTCCCTACTATAGCTGCAATACCACAACCACACTCCCTTCCTTGAGACTATTATCCCACTGCTACTATAGGCACCATCTCTCCCTACTATACCTGCTATCCTACAGTCACACTCCCTTCCCAGAGACTATTATACCACTGTTACTATAGGCACCATCTCTCCCTACTATACCTGCTATCCCATAGTCACACTCCCTTCCCAGAGACTATTATCCCACTGTTACTATAGGCACCATCTCTCCCTACTATACCTGATATCCCACAATCACACTCCCTTCCCTGAGACTATTATCCCATTGCTACTATAGGTACTATCTCCCTACTACCTACATATACTTGTGGATTTTTTTTTTAAATGCATTGTTCATATTTGCTTTGAGCCATTATAAATCATCACACCCTGCCTACATTCTTAATGACAGTAACTAATAATAACTATTCACAGCAAGTTGCCCAATGTTCCCTTATTTCAAATTAGCAGAGCAATACAAAACCTCCTGTGCAATTTCCTTAGAAACGGAAGAATGCATTACCTTCCTCCATGTGCTCTCCAAACTCCTCTGTAGTTTCAGCAGCAGCAGCAGCAGCAGAATGGTGCAAGGAAAGCAACATGGGCCGGGAAGGGGAGAAAGAGAAGACAAACACAAGCTGCAGTTTAACAGAAGCAACAAAGCTCTTAGAACATTTCAAGTCCTTACACTACCACAGTAGCTTGTTATAGTGGTCTCTCCAATCTCAGGCTGAACAGTTTTTTAGACTGTAAGCTCTTTTGGGCAAGGCCTCTCTTCCCCTTGTATAGTTTATTGTTTGTTCTTTGTATTTACTCTATGTGTTTATTGTATACAACTATGTATTGTACAGCGCTTTGAAATATGTTAGCACTTGAAAAATAGGTGATAAAAATAATAATTCTCAACTCCCTGCGTCTTCTTACAGTTAAAACTCAAGAGAACATAGGTGGAGATCCTTATTAACCCTGTATTTTTTAATTAAATAGGCAGTATATATCATATATATCAATAAAAGGCATAGCTTTTATCTAGACTGCCATATCTATATAAATGCTTTCAATAAAGTATTGCCTATAAATAGCAACAATACAGAACCATTTGTTTACAACCACTCGATGGCTCTAATATATATGATGACTTTGTAAATACCAAGCAATATTGCAGCTGCTACTCATGCGTAAACTGAACTGTGCAGTTATTCATACATTTTCCTGTACATTTTATTGTATATGCCCATGGCACTCTTTGGGCATTCTGATAGCTGTTATGTCACTGTTCATAGAGATACACATGCAATTACGTCAGATACCAATTCCATAAATATGGGTCTGGTGAGAAGGATTTAATCAATTCTATTTAAGAGAATCCATGCTTTATTGCCCTAAGGGAAATTTGCTGTCCTTTTAAGTTCCCTGAATAATATTTTTAACACAGAAACACAAATATAAATAAATACACACACAAACAAGGGCAGTTTTACCTTAGTTATGTGTAGCTGTGCAGGTTTGTGTATTTGTGTGTGTGTGTAATACTACTATTTAACAGAACCTTAAAGGGATACTCTGGCACTGAAATCTGTTTCTTAAAAGAGATGTTTTTATATTTAATTTTGACATATACATATTTTCAGTTTCCCAGCTGCCCCAGTCATGTGACTTGTGCTCTGATAAACTTCAGTCACTCTTTACTGCTGTACTGCAATTTGGAGTGATATCAACCCCCCTCCCCCCCAGCAGCCTAACAACAGAACAGTAGGAAGGTAACCAGATAGCAGCTCCCTAACACAAGATAATAGCTCCCTGGTAGATCTAAGAACAGCACTCAATAGTAAAAATCCAGGTCCTACTGCGACACATTCAATTACATTGAGTAGGAGAAACAACAGCCTGCCTGAAAGCAGTTCCGTCCTAAAGTGCTGGCTCTTTCTGAAAGCACATGGCCAGGCAAAATGACCTAAGAGGGGTGCCTTCTTACCAATATTACAACTGAAAAAAACACTTGCTGGTTCAGGAATTACATTTTTAAATCATTTGCAGTGTAAACAGTGTCATTTAGAAATAAAAACAACATCATAAAAATCATGACAGAATCCCTTTAAAGGGCAGAAATATCTGCAGAGCTTGTTAAATTGGTGGCTGACCTGTTATAATGATTAGCAGTGCAAAACCCCTGTACTGACAGCCACAAGGAAAGCTATAGCCAATACATTACATGAAATACAATGGGAAAAGGAATCATTTATTGATTGACAATACACATTAGCAAACAGCTGCATCTATAAGAACAAATGGATTTTCCTGCAAAGTGACAGCTATTGCTTTGTAATAAATGATTCCACTCTCCTGTTTATGTCACGAAGCATTTACATAGCTTGAATAAGCCTGGGCACTGGTTGAATTGCCAATTAACTCTGGCCTGAACCAAATTAATTACTATGGCCTACGTTTATTCTAGGGATGCATCGAATCCACTATTTTGGATTCGGCCGAACCCCAGAATCTTTCGTGGAAGATTCGTCCGAATACCAAACCGAATCCGAATCCTAATTTGCATATGCAAATTAGGGGTGGGAAGGGTAACAAAAATTTATTTCCTGGTTTTGTGACAAAAAGTCACGCGATTTCCCTCCCCGCCCCTAATTTGCATATGCAAATTAGGATTTGGATTCAGTTCGGCCAGGCAGAAGGGTTCGGCCGAATCCGAATCCTGCTGAAAAAGGCCGATTCCTGGATTTGGTGCATCCCTAGTTTATTCATGCTTTGTATACATATACAGTACAAGAATGAGTCAGATGCTGGCTGAAGCTTATGACTAGACTTCTTTACCTTCTGTGGCTTCTTCTGCAGGTTCCTCTGAGAAGCAGAACAATGCAGCAGTAGCAGCAGAGCAGCCGAGCGGAGCCAGGCAAGCAGAGCAGGGAAAACGAAAAAGCAGCAGATTAACGGAAACTAACATAACAATGCTATCATAGTCACTATAGGCAATACAAACACCTGACTAAAAACCCATATCTGTCTGTATCAGAGGCTGTAGGCCACCCTAGTAGCAGAAATCAGTAGGCAGCCAGCTACCCGTGTCTACAGTATTCATATCCTAGTACCTTGCTTTCTTACTGGTCTTAAAGGGGAGGCTCACTACTTTTATGTTAATTTTTAGTATGTTATAGAATGGCTCATTCTAAGCAACTTTTCATTTGGCCTTCATTTTTTATTTCTTATAGTTTTTCAATTATTTGCCTTCTTCTGACTCTTTTCAGATTTCAAATGGGGGTCACTGACCCCATCTGAAAACAAATGCTTTGTAAGGCTACAAATATATAGTTATTGGTACTTTGTATTACTCATCTATGATCTTGTTATTCAGACCCTTTCCTATTCAAATCACAGTCTCGTATTCAGACAAATGCATGGTTGCCAGGGTAATTTGGATCCTAGCAACCAGATTGCTGAAACTGAAAACTAGAGAGCTGCTGAATAAAAAGCGAAATAACTCAAAAAACACAAATAATAAAAAATTAAAACCAATTGCAAATTGTCTCAGAATATCACTCTCTACGTCATACTAAAACTTAACTCAAAGGTGAGCAACCCTTTTAAGAGTCTACTTGTTCTTACTCTCCCTTTTAAGTCTTTGAAAGGTATAGTAAAATGTTAAATGACATGGACTCATTCCAGCAGGCTTTGTGAAATGCCTTTGTACCACACAACGGGGCAGATTTATCAAAATGTGAGCAGTTTTTATGAATAAAAACTCACCAACGTTCTGTTCATTCCTATTGGATTTTTGGAAGTGTATTTATCAAATGGTGGTTTCACTCATTGATCCTTCTAAAAATCCCATAGGAAGTAATAGCACGTGGCGAGTTTTTATTTGTTAAAATCTTACATTTTGTTAAATGTGCCCTGATATCATGTTACTGGGATGCCCCCATTCACGCTTGAAAAAGGCGGTGACCACAATATGCGTTATGTGCATTATAAAAAATGCATTTACTAGAAAAAAAGTTCTTGCTCTTTAAATCTGAGCTTGACAGCTATACTCGTAGCCTTGAGTAAGATGAACCAAAGCTGCCAGGTGCAACTCTGTGTCCTTTGCTTACCACCTGTTTAAAGGAGAACTAAACCCTAGTTATGAATATGGCCAAAAATGCCATATTTTATAACTGCACGTATTGCACCAGCATAACGTTTCAGCTTGTCAATAGCAGCAATGATCCAGGACTTCAAGCTTGTCACAGGGGGTCACCATCTTGGAAAGTGTCTGTGACACTCACATGCTCAGTGGGCTCTGAGCAGCTGTTGAGAAGCTAAGCTTAGGGGTTGTCGCTAATTATCAAGCAGAAAATGAGGTTGGTCTGTAATATAAGCTGATGCTACAGGGCTGATTATTAAATTCTGATGCTAATTGCACTGGTTTCTGTGCTGCCATGTAATAATTATCTGTATTAATTATTAATCAGCCTTATATTGTGACATTTCTATTCTATGTGTACTGTATATTGTGAGTGGGTCCCTAAGCTCAGTAAGTGACAACAGCACAGAGCATGTGCAGTGAATCAGCAGAAAAGAAGATGGGGAGCTACTGGGGCATCTTTGGAGACACAGATCTTTACTGCTAAAGGGCTGTGGTTGCCTCGGGCTGGTACAGAAGCCCAAAACATAATGTACAGCATTTCTAGCTTCTTTCTTTCTTCTTTAGTTAGGCTTTAGTTCTCCTTTAAGGTATGCATTAAAGGGGTTGTTCACCCTGAAACACTTTTTTTCAGTTCAGTTGGTTTCAGCCAGTTCACCAGAAATAATAAAAAAAATAAAATAAACTTTTTACAATTTACTTTCTATTTGTGACCATGTGACAGAAATGTAGTTTCATTTCTCACCTTCTAAAGCAGCTCTTTAACTATTCTAAATTGATACAGTTAGTTGATACATTTGTTTAATGTTGGCCCTGCTGAGCTGAATCTCTCAGTTTTATTAAAGGCAGCTGTTACAATACCTGCTAATATTCTACAAATGCTGCTGAGAAATGTATCAACTAAATGTATCAAATTGTAAGTTTTATCTGTTTCTGAGCTGCCAGACTTAAACAATAGAAACAGGAACTTTAAACTTAAATAAAAGATGGAAAGTACCCCCATAATTTTAGCAGGCAAGTCAGCAATGGAGGAAGGCATAGCGCAAGGTGCAAATAATGTATTTTAGTTTGTAAACTGCCTTCTTTGTAAATAGTCTCTGCTATGTCTTTAAGCTTTTTAACGTAAATTTAACGATTTCTTTAATCACAACTATTTATAAGTATTTATATTTTTGGAAGTGAAGGTTTTAGTAGAAAGATTTCAGATAATGAAGGTTTGTGGGACTTTGTTAATTCGTTGGGGATAATTTATTCTTCCTAGCCAGCCATCATTTGTACAGTCGGTGAAAGTCTTGAGGAAGGAGGCAGCAGCAGAGCGAATTTAGCCCAAGTAGATAAGCTGCACATTAAACTCTAAATTTAGCAAGCAGGAAATCCAGCCCTTTGAAAGGAAGCACAAGACACGACTTGTATTTCCCATCAAGTACATGCTACTGTCTGCAGCACCTTAGTCTAGAAAGACTTAGGAACATTTATTAATGTCTGGTATTGCTACGCTTAAAATTATGACAGGGCTTGTGGGTAGCTCCTTGTCACACTGGTCTGTTTCAAAATCTTCTCATTCACCCATTCCCACTTTGCCCCACTTCTTTTCTTTTCTTCTCCCTATTTCTTCTTTCTCTGTCTATCCAGTCCACTGTTGCTATGCCACTTTCTCCCATGCACAACGTTCTTTCTTACCCACTCTGTCTTCCCCCACACTCTTTTTCATGCCCACTATCTCTATTTTCCCTCTGCCCTCCAACTTTTTCTCTTGACTTGCTGTTTGTTTTTCTCTTCTACCCTAAATTTAGTCTCTCAGCCAAACTGTTGGATGTTATGCAAAACAGTTTAAATATATATACAATTTATATTACATAATATGAAAAAGTATCAAACTACATCAGGGGCATGATAATTAAACAATATATATTTGTTTTTAAGATAGCAGGAGTTAAGCCATGCTCTCTCCCTTTTAAGATATTAGAAGTCCTGCAATGCTGTCTCTCTCACTTTTAAGTTAGTAGGAGTTATGCCATGCTCTCGCTCTCTCTCTCTCTTTTAAGATAGTAGGAGTACTGCAATTCTCTCTCTTGCACTTTTAAGATAGTAGGAGTCCTGCCATGCTCTCTCTTTTAAGATAGTAGGAGTCCTGCAATGCTCTCTCTCTCTTTCTCTCTCTCTCTCTCTTTTAAGATAGTAGGAGTCCTGCCATTTTCTCTCTCTCTTTTTATAACAGAGCATTCAGATTTTCATTTCAGAGATCCTGAGTCTAATGTACTAACAGCACAATTGAAATTCAATGTTGGATGAAATCATTATGCTGCTTTATAAAAATCAGCAATCTCACGTGTGCACTTTGTCTAGATTTTGGAAATAGAGTGGCACATGGTATACAACACTTTATCACATGGGGTTGAATTTGAGGTGGCCTTGTTGTGTCTTCTTATGTGGGGAAGATGGTCCAGAAAATAAAGGCTTACTTCTCACAACAAAAAACTTTCATCAAAAATGGACATATAGTACCAATACCATAACTTTTGAAAAATGTAAGTATATGCACCAACATTTAACATAAAGACGTCCATACAACTTTAAATTTCCTGCCGTATGCAAATTGACCTGAGCGCAAGATCCCTAGCAAAGTTTCGCTAGGCAGAAATGAACGCTAGCGCATCATCACTATCAAATTTTGTATTATTTATAGTTTTGTAATTTTTTGCTTTCCTCTTCTCTTCCCAGAATACAAATGGGGATTACTGACAACAGAAGCTAAAAAAACTATTGCTCTGTGAGGCTATAATTGTATTGTTATTGCTAATTTTTATAACTTATCTTACTATTCTGGCCCTCTCCTATTCATCTTCCAGTCTCTCATTCAATCTGCTGCCTTATTTCTAGACAAACTAAACATAAAGCTAAATAATTTAAAATCCCCAACGAAGACCAACTGCAAATTGTCTCAGAATGTTTCTGTCTACATCATGCTAAAAGTTAATTTAAAGGGGAACTACCCCTTTAATTTTATTAAATTCGCAAGAATCATCCTTCAAACTTGGTTATAAAGCTGAAAATATATGTCTGTAACTGTGCCACTACACATATAAATTGTGAGCTGTACGTCACACAAAACTTGTATTTAATTTTAAATTGTGCCTAATGGTCATAAACAGACTTATACGATGGGCACTCTCAAAAATGGTGCTAAAATACAGCACTGAATACTTTCTCTAGATCATGTGCTTTAAAGACAAACAATTCCTGGACCCTTTCTCACCTTCCTCTTCTGGCTCTTCCTCTTCATATTGGTAAACAGAGAGGAAAGAAAAAGGTTCATTTTAGCAGCATCCATACAAAAAAACATGCAAAGGCTCTGCAATCAAAACTGCTAAAAATGGATTTGCAATCATTAATCTAATAATTAATTTAAAAAAAAAGTCTGTAACGTGTTCAGGGAAAAGTACTTGTAGATAAAAAAAAAAGGTAGAAGAATATTAAAATGTATTTAAAAAATAAATGCACATTATAGGCTTAGTTTTGGTGGGTGACATGCTCGCAAGAACACTGGAATGTGAGCAGCCATCATGTATCATACCTGCAGCAGCTTCCTCTTCTTGTTCTGCCATAGCAAAGACAATAGCATTGTTACACACTGAGCTTGACAGAAGCATTGCCAAACTATAAATGGGTTAATAACAATTAGTATTTTGAGCTATAATGCAACACCAAATGGAGCAGGGCAATGAAGCCTGGAGACAGCTAGAGCGTAATGTATTTTAGAAATCTGGCAGCAATTGCTCCTGTATGTTCATGCCTATAGAGGTGTTCACGCTTTTTAGCCCTTTCAGCCCACTCAGTGGGCAGCGTTAGGAAGTCTTTAAATAGGAGGAGCTTTCAACTAAAATATAAAAATTAAAGGCAAAACATACCAGAAAAAAATGTGTTTATTAAAAAAGTCAACACTGAGAGGCACATTTATCAAAGGTCGAATTTCAAATTCATGTTTTTAAAAACTCCCCTAAACTCCCATAAATTCGACCAGTCGCAATTTATTAATAAAATAATATTTTGAAAACTCTGATGAATTCAATCAACCTGAAAACTCGAATCAAATTCGATTCGAATTTTAAAAACTCAATACGAGTTTTTTCTCCGAAAAAAAAATATCGAACGTCAGGGAGGCTGCAAACAACTTCAGATTGATTCCTGGACGTCTCCCATTGACTTAAACAGCAATTCGGCAGGTTTTAGGTGATGAATAGTCGAATTCGTAAAAAGGGCCAGAGTATGATAAATCTCAATTATCGAATTAGAATTTTTAAAAAAAACTCTAATCGAATTTGAATAACTCCCTAGTCAAATTTGACAGTTTTGACCATAAAAAAAATTAAGAATATGAATTTTTAATTTGACCCTTGATAAATCTGCCCCTGAATGTAGTAGGCATCCAAAATTGTTAAATTACAGGCACCGTATGTCATAATACAGGTATGGGGCATATTATCCAGAATGCATGAGACCTGGGGTTTTCTGGATAATGGATTGTTCCATAATTTGGATCTTTATACCTTAAGTCTACTAGAAAATCATATAAATATTAAACAAACCAAATAAGCTGGTTTTGCTTCCAGTGAGGATTAATTACATCTTAATTTGGCTCAAATACATGGTACTGTTTTATTATTACAGAGAAACAGAAGTTATTTTTTAAAAATTTGAATTATTTGGTTATAATTAGTCTATGTGAGACGGCCTTTCCGTAATTTCTGGATAATGGGTTTCCGAATAACAGATCCCATACCTGTATTTCAGTGGCCAATCTCTTTTTTAGTCATTCTGTGATAAATTTAAATTCCCCAGAAAAATTACTACAGATCAGGTTGTATTGCTACTGAATGCAGTGGTGATTCCCATAGATGGTACTTAAAGTTTCATTATTTTAAATTTGCATGCATGATAAGATCAAAACTTGGATTCTTAACTGCCATGGAGACTTCCCTCTGTTCATTTAAGAAAATGTCCCCTTTGTTTAAAATCTCTGACAAGATTTACTGACAAGCTATAATATATAAGTTGAGGTTTTCTCTTGAGAATGGGCCTCCTTAGCAGTTAAGGCAATGCCAAACAATTTCAGAGAAAGTCTAGAGTTTTTCAGTTTATGGTTCAAGCTCCCTTTGAGGTTCAAAATTTGGACTGGGACTTCTTATTTCACAAGCTACAGAAATTACAAAATACTCTTATTTCAGTAACTGAGCCTTCATTCTGGAATATCCAGGACAGTAACAAGTGCTCACTTACATTCCCTTCCTAACTTACCTTCAGGCTGGGCTTCCAGATGTATTTTTGGTCAGCCAGTAGGCATTCTCTGCAGATATTTATCTAACTGACCCTCAGTCTTGGCCTCCAGCCATGCTAAAGGCCTGCACTGAACTGAACATTCCTCAGCAACAACATTATACAATGTACATATAGAAATTGAAGTTCGAGGGGCAAATTTACTTAAGGTCGAATATTGAGTGTTAATTAACCCTCGATATTCGACTGTCGAAGTTAAATCCTTCGAATATCGAAGTCGAAGGATTTAGCGCTATTCATTCGACCGAATGATCGAACGAAAAATCGTTTGATCGAACGATTAAATCCTTCGAATCGTTCGATTAGAAGGATTTTAATCCATCAATCGAACGATTTTTGTTCAACTAAAAAAAGCTAGCAAAGCCTATGGGGACCTTCCCCATAGGCTAACATTGACTTCGGTAGCTTTTTTTTTTTTTAAAAAGTTTTTATTTTTTTTGTTTTTAACGACATACAAACAAGACAATCACAGTCCATGTATAGTTCAGAATAAACCTTCCAGCGTTAGCTATTGACAGAGCAATCACAATGCTTATACAATACAAGGAAAGGAGAAGATAGCAATACAGGTCAAATCCCTGATAAATGGTCTGTGCACTACCACCAAGAATATCTAGGCAGGAGGTACCTCTGGAAGCTCAAGTGTTGGGTTGGCATCTAACCAAGAGGCCCAGATATTATCGAATTTAGGACTTCGGTAGCTTTTAGGTGGCGAACTAGGGGGTCGAAGTTTTTACTTAAAGAGACAGTACTTCGACTATCAAATGGTCGAACAGTCGAACGATTTTTAGTTTGAATCATTCGATTCGAAGGTGGAAGTAGCCCATTCGATGGTCCAAGTAGCCAAAAAAAAAAACGTTCGAAATTCGAAGTTTTTTTCCTCTATTCCTTCACTCGAGCTAAGTAAATGGGCCCCTGAGTGTTCTGCTGAGATGGCTAGTATAACTGGATAGTTATTACCTTTATTTATTTATTTTGCGGCAATTCCTTCACAGTTCAGACCATCTTTTTTGTGTATCTAGGTGCCCTGAAGGCTGTCATGGGAGGTGCTGGAAGTATTGCAAGTTGGACATCTCTTGTTTATTCCCTCCACAGCCTTACTGCAGTGCCCAGGGCCCCTTGATCTCAATTTCCAGCTCTGCACATATTTATCTTTACATATTATACTCTCTCAGGCAAAGCTAGTGCAGTGCTCCCCACAGGAATGATTTAGGTCCAGATTCCCAGGTTTGAATTTATATTTTGGTTTGACACTTGATAAAGGGCTACGCCCGAAACATGTAGTGTGCCTACACTGCTAAATAAACACATTGTAGTTTAAAAATACTGCTTGATTCAATTTGCTTTCCTGATATCGTATCCCAAGGTGTGACACAGACACCTGAACCTGCAGCCGTAAGGAACTGAACATTGGGGTCTGAATCAGAAAAACTTCTTTATTATATTATTGGGGTATCATGTAAGTCTGAGATTGTCTGAATGCCAAAGAATACTTAGCTGGAGTACTTTATCTCTGTGTAAGACATGTACAGAGCCATAATATCATTACTTTTTGTAAAATGTCCCTACCCTCAAGGACTGAATACCAACCAGAACACTTAGGGGCAAATTCACTAAGGCGCGAAGCGCCGAACGCTAGCGTTAATTCGCTAGCGTTTGGAATTTTCGCTACTGCGCAAATTCACTAACGAACGCTGGCGTAGTTTCGCTAGTGTTACTTCGCAACCTTACGCCAGGCTAATCTTTGCTAGCGACGAAACTACGCAAATTCACTAACTTGCGCAGTGTAGCGAACGCTACCTTTTATGCTAGACTTCCTTCGCCACCTCAGACCTGGCGAAGCGCAATAGAGTAGATAGGGATTGTTTCAAAAAAAGTCAAATTTTTTTCTAAGTCCCAAAAAACGCTGGCGTGTTTTCTACATGATGGCTGATAGGCTGAAAAAGATCGAAAAAATTTTTTGGGACTCCCCTTCCTCCCCCCTACTTTTCCTGACTCATGGCAACTTACCTAGACAGTGGGCACATGTGTAGGGCAAAATAAAAATTTTATTTGCAGATTTAAAGGTTTTCTAGGCTTTTGTAGTGTAGATACGTGTTCCTCCATTGAAATTTGAATTTCGCGCCGTATGCAAATTAGCCTTCGCTAGCGCAACTTCGCTTTATATAGTGAAACAACGCTAGCGCAACTCCGCAACCTTACGCTACCCCTGTGCGCAACTTCGGATTTTAGTGAATTTGCGAAGCGCTGGCGAAACTACGCCTGGCGAAGTGCGGCGAAGTGCGGCGAAGTTGCGCCTGGCGCAACTTCACATCTTAGTGAATTTGCCCCTTAGGGTTTTTTTTTTTAACAAAATCAGAATATATCTCTTATTTTCTTAAAAAAAAAACCATGACCAATCTCCCATGCTTGACTTGACCTTATTTATTAATAACCTGAATTAATCACGGAAAATTCGATAAAATCGAGTGAAAATCCGTATTGCTCACATTTTTCAGGCTTTTTTTCCTCAAATCTCTCAAGTTTTTGTCCGAAAAACTTGAAATAGTCGGAATTTTGGGCTAAACCCTTAGAAGATCCCAATAAATTTAAATTTGGAATAGGCGCCCTTATAGTACCCTTTGAAATAACCCCCTTATAGTACCCTTGTGCTTATTCAGTTTTAATGAATATGGATGGTTCAGGTCATGGGTGGAAGTGGGTGGGACATGAAATATGTCATAATAATGCCATGACACATGACAAGACATGAAAGAGAAACTTCTTGCTTCTAGCTTCTTGCAGTTAAAGAGACTCCATGTACTTACATTGGTGGTAAAAGTCACAAGTACAGTAACCCATAGCAGTAAATCATACCTTTGATTGATTGTAAGGCTTGCACCAGAAAAAAATGTTGGCCATCTACTGGTCAAGGTATCTGAGCAGCAGATGGGTACTGCACAACAGGACAAACACATGGAAGGGCAAATGTTTTTGTTCCTTTTGTTTAATGTCATACAAGGCCTCCAATGGCCCACAAGAGCCCTCTCACTTATGTGCCAAATTGTAAAAAAGGTTATATAGACTTATGGTGGAAATATGTCCCAGTGGTCCTCTATAGGGTCTGGACTGATCCACATTCTAAAGATCCGAATATTGCAATAACCAAACCAAATCATGGTTTCGGTGCATCACTAATACTTAGTACAGTCAAGGGTGTCTCAAATTTTTATTCGAAGAGCACTTTTTATTTTGTTCTCCATAACTGGGCCATTGCACCTGCTGGTCTGTATGAAGATGGAATGAATAAAGCAGATGAACATGTTTGAGTAGGAAACAAGTAAATCTTACCTTCCTGCTGCTCTCTGAAGTAGGTGCAACATATAGGGAGAAAAAAGAGACAAACAAAACTTGAGAAAAGAACAGGATACAATTTGCTAGTTCAATAGTACAGGTATAGGATCCCTTATCCGGAAACCCGATATCCAGAAAGCTCCATTTTATCCAAATAATCCAAATTTTTAAAAATGATTTCCTTTTTCTCTGTAATAATAAAACAGTAGCTTGTACTTGATCCCAACTAAGACATAATTAATCCTTATTGGAAGCAAAACTAGCCTATTGGGTTTATTTAATGTTTAAATTAATTTCTAGTAGACTTAAGGCATGAAGACCCAAATTACGGAAAACCCCAGGTCCCGAGCATTCTGGATAACAGGTCCCATACCTGTACAAGTAACAGGCAAAAACATTTATGTAAACCAACCTATGTTTTACAGGTTATTCATGGCTCTTATATTATAAATGCACACTGGCCCAAGCCTGAACTGGAATTCAAAATAGATCCTGGCATTTCAAGTTTACAGAGCCCCCCTCCCCCACCAGCCCACTAAATAGTAAGTTTCTATGGCATCTTACAGCAGCCCCACTGGCATTTGCCAGAATCCACAGATTACCAGTCCGGGCCTGTGCTGGCCTGATGAAAAAATATAAAAAGGATGTCATGTTCCAGATATAAAGAAGTACTGATCTGTGTAGCTATTGGGTATCTGCTTGATGGCCTAGACATCAAACACAAAACTACCTGCATGGACCAAGGACTTTGTGATGTGAAGAATGTATAATATTGTTTTAAAATGCATACTGTTTAATTGTTGCTGTTTATTATAGTTGTCCAAATGCTTTCCTACTATAGGTGGAATATGTGGTGTTTATACAAATGGCCTATATATTTCACTGTGCTCAAGACTTATACTTAGCATACTTTCTATACAGCTTGTGGTGTGTAATGGCTGCATGAACCTGCTAATAAAGCACTGTTATACTCTACTCATCCTCGGCTACCAAAACATAACAAAAGGGTTACAAATGTTCTTTAAAAAGTTCCTATTTAAGTTCCTTGCTAACTAATTCTTAAGCCTGCAGATGCTGAATACAGTTCATGCAGCCACTTACAACACTATACACCTTTGTAAAACAATCTAATGTACATTAGGAGCATTGCATTATGTGGTTAAATAATATACAGTATTACTACAGTGGCATACTATTGGTAAAATGTTTCCTAAATAAGGGGAAGCGGTGATATATTCTACTGTAGAGTTAATAGTTTCTGGGATGTGGTGTTTTGTTACACTGCTATGGGTAGATTTATCAAGGGTCGAAGTGAAAATTCTAATTTCAATTTTAGAGTTTTTTCATGGCCAAAACTGTCAAATTCGACTAGGGAATTGTTAAAATTCGATTTGAGTTTTTTAAAAAAATTCAGATTTGATTTTCGAGATTTATCATAATCTGGCCCTTTAAGAACTCAAATTCAACTATTCGCCACCTTAAACCTGCCGAATTGCTGTTTTAGTCAATGGGAGATGTCCTGGGATTAATTTGGAGTTGTTTGCTGCTTTCCTGACATTCAGTCAAGCTTTCAAAACTCGAATCAAATTCGAATCAAATTCGATTAGCTTTTTCGGGTCGATCCTATTCACCCAAGTTTAGATAGTTCGATTTTTTTTAAAATAAATTTAGATCGGTCGGAATTCGAGTTCATGGGAGTTTATGGGAGTTTTAAAAACTCCCATGAATTCGAAATTCTACCCTTGATAAATCTGCCCTTTAATCTCATTAGTTATATTTCTCCCAAGGTTTCGAAATATATGCGTATGCCAATAAATGGACCTAAATCAGAGAACGGATAGACTTACTCATAATCCACTTCTTCTGTGTCAGACATAGTTTCAGTTGCGCAGTTCACCTTTAGGAGAAAACAGAAAGATGCAGATTAGTGTTTTTATGTAGAAGCTAGCCCCTGTTTGTAGTAAATTCATTCTGTCATCTAATATCCAAAATAAGAATTTACAGCAGAAATCTAAATTTTCCAACTGCTGGCTTGATGATATTGGTGTGAAGCTGAGAGTTGCTGTCCAACATCCCTTGAGGTACTACAGGATGGTCATCCTTCATGTGAATATCAAGAAATTCAAACAGTTGTACAATTTCAGAATGCTACTCTGATGCTTAGGGCCCAGGGCAGATTCATAAGAGCAGTCTGGGCAGGTGCACTGGTGTTCAACACAAGGAGCTACGGAACATGTTAATTGCCTCTAAATGTGAACCTATGAGGCCTGAGCTGGAAAAAGACCCCTGAGAACCATTATATTCCTGGAAAATACTTTTCGATTCTTGGCCCACAATAAAGTACAGGTATGGGATCCATTTTCCAAAAAACTCTGAATTACATAAAGGGCATCTCCCACGGACTCCATTTTAGCTAAATAAGTCATATTTTCTTTGTTATAATAAAACAGTACCTTGTTCCAAACAAAGATATAAATAATCCTTCCTGGAAGCAAAACCAGCCTATTGGGTTTATTTAAAGTTTACATGATTTATCTGGAAAACCCTACATCCTAAGCATTCTGGATAACAGGTTCCATACCTGTATTGACTTCTGGTTTTCCAAAATACGCCAGGACTAGTGATGTGCAGGCCGACCTGGTACCCGCGGGTTTACCCGTGGGTCGGGCGGGTTTGGGTCGACCTTGCAGTGCTCCTTCAAATGCCGGCATCCGACTTCAGGGTTCCGGTTTGATAGTCTTGTGTCTGCTCACCCCGCCCCTTTTGTGACGTCATTGTGACGTCATCAGCGGGGCAGCGTGGGTCTGTAAAAGGACCCCTGGAAGCGAGTGCGGGTGGGCGTGGGTTAGGGTCTGGTGCGGGTCAGGGTAGCCAGGACCTGTATTAACTAACCAGGACCTGTATTAACTTCTGGTTTTCCAAAATATGCCAGGATGTGAGACATCCTGGCATATTTTGGAAAACCAGAAGTCAATTCAGGTATGGTACCTGTTATCCAGAATGCTTGGGATGTAGGATTTTCCAGATAAATTATGTAAACATTAAATAAATTACATAAAGGCCATTTCCCACAGACTCCATTTTAGCCAAATAAGTCACAATAAAACAGTACATTGTACTTGTTCCAAACAAAGATATAAACAATGCTTCCTGGAAGCAAAACCAACCTATTGGGTTTATTTCATGTTTACATGATTTATCTGGAAACCCCTACATCCCAAGCATTCTGGATAACAGGTTCCATACCTGTATTGACCTCTGGTTTTCCAAAATATGCCAGAATGTGAGAGATTTAGTGCCCCATGGGTCTTTTAATTATCTGACTTTCTAATGATTTGACTGAAGAGGTCTATCCGTGTTAATAACTATTAAGGTTCGAGACAAAATAATATTGATGTCAGGCCAAAGAGCGTCTGGATTTCATGAGACTTTATGATGTTAAAAGTAGCTTCCTGGATCAAGAGATCATTGTTTCAGGATAGAAGAATGCAAACTTAAGCTGGCCTGGATTCTCATTTCTATACTTTAGGTCACAGAATGCCAATGGTGAGGCAAGCTGCCCCTCTTGCAGTGCAGTTTATGCATTGTCTTGAGCTATTTTAATGAAGCTCTGGTTATTAATAATATCTTGGCATGAAAAGTAAAACAGATGGTACCAAGGAATGAAATTGGATAACATGATGCTGTTGGGTGACTAAGCCCTTTGATGTCAGACAACAATGCCATAAGGATGAAATTATCATTATTGTTATTAGCTTGTATTCTTATACTGCACTGATAATTGTACATAGTGCTGTAAATAGTCAATCAGGCATAATAACTCATTTTGCCCTCAAGCAGTCTTAAATTGTTGATTCTATTGATATCCCCAGTTGAGTGGGTCCTTGCCAGCTTTGGCAAGTCAGGCAAAGTCTATTATTTTTAATCAGAGTGCGTATGGGGCCCTTGCAGACCCATACACTAAGTATTAGTATCAGGCTTGCCCAGCCTGATCAGAATCAGAATGTGGGCTGCCAATTTGGTCAAGAGTGCTGAGCCAGCAGCCTCTGTGTAGGCAACTTAACTTTAGAACCTGGATTCAGGGACATTGGCGTTTCGGCAGAGATATAAAGGGTAAAAAATACAAGTCTTTCAGTCCCCAGCAGTGGCAAAGTCACAACATAAGGAAACATACATTGCAGCTACATTCTGCATGCGCTTTGACATGCAAAACAGTTTTGAAGATTAAGCGACTTGCCCCAATCAACATGAGGGTCTAAACATACATTTAAGTAAAGAATCTATAGGATTGTTTTATTCTCAATGTGAATTTACTCTAGCTTTTGTTACCAAGTACAAGGCCCCATCTCATTATTACAGAAAATAAACAAATCACTGAAAGATAAGTAACTGCTCAAAGGACAATAGCATAGAAATAGCAGTGGCAGGGGCATAGCTATAGAGGAAGCAGACCTCGGGGTCGCCTGGACTGTGGGGTCTGCTTCCTCTATAGCTAATAAAAAAAAACCTCCTCCCCAGCTGCTCTTTCTTACTGGTAAGGAAGGTGGAAGCATTTGGGCGGGAGTGGGTGGTGTCTGGGCGAGGCATAGGTGGGTGGAGGCAGGACTTGGGCGGAGCAGAGGCAGGAAGGGAGGATGGGAATAAGAGTGAGCCGAGCCCTCTGAAGTGCCGTGCCCCGGGCGCACTCTAGTTACCCCACTGAGCATTGGTGTATTTCTGGATAACAGATTGGTATATGAATGAACAGCCCATTTTATTACATCTGATTAATAGAAAATACCCAGAAAAGAGATCTAATGAAAATGTTTGTGTACAGTGCAAGTCTGTTGGTCCCACTCATTTACCTTTTCGATCTCTTGACTCTTTCCTGCTCTATAATGTTCTCCGGCCCCCAAACTTGCAGTTTGTTACAATAATGGAGGAGCAAGTAAGGACAGGGCTGGCCTGTGATCACCAATGCTACACTCTGCACCTTGCACAGGAGGTGGCCGAGCAGAAGTACTTTTAGCATAAGGCATCCACTCTTGCATTCTGAAAATGACCCCTAATATCTCACTGGTCCAGGCTGCTGCAGACTAGCAATTCAACGAGTCGCAGGCACTTCTCTGACACGTGAAATAGTCCACTTAAAGCAGGGGTCCCCAACCTTTATCACCCGTGAGCAACATTCAGATGTAAAAAGATTTAGGGAGCAACACAAGCATGAAAAATTTTCCTGGGTGGTGCCAATAAGGGTTGTGATTGGCTAGTGGTAGCCCCTATGTGGACTGGCAGCCTATGGGGCAAATTCACTAAAGAGCGAAGCGGCTAACGCTAGCGCAAATTCGCCAACGTGACGTGCTGGCGTAAATTCGCTAGCGAAGTGAACCTACTCTAGCGCTACTTTGCACCCTTACGCCAGGTGAAGTTGCGCTATGGCGATGGGACTTAACTACGCTAATTCACTAACTTGCACATTTTACTGAACGTTACCTCTTGCGCCAGACTTGCCTTCGTCACCTCAGACCAGGCGAAGTGCAATAGAGTAGATAGGGATTGCTTCAAAAAAAGTTGAAAAAGTCCTAAAAAACGCTTGCGTCTTTTCCTTTTTTAAGGGTGATAGGCTGAAAAAGATAGTACATTTTTATGGGGTACCCTCCTTCCCCCCCTACATTGCCTAACATATGGCACATAAACTATACAGTGGGCACATGTATAGGGCAATATAACACCTCTATATTATTTTATGAAGCTTTCGCAGGCTTGTGTAGTGTAATGTATTTGCTGCTACAAATACGTCCATTGTACTTTAACTTGGTGCCGTATGCAAATTAGGCATCGCTAGCGTAACTGCGCTTTCCTTGATGAATTAATGTTAGTGCAACTTCGCTACCTTTCGCCTCCCTGAGCGCAACTTCGGATTATAGTGAATTAGCGGCGCCCTGGCGAAGTGTGGCGAAGTGTGGCGAAGCCTGCGCTAGCGCAACTCCGCAGGTTAGTAAATTTGCCCGTATGGGAGGCTCTGTTTGGCAATACACCTGGTTTTTATACAACCAAAACTTGCCTCCAAGCCTGGAATTCAAAAATAAGCACCTGCTCTGAGGCCACGGAGAGCAACATCCAAGGGGTTGGGGAGCAACTTGTTGCTTGTGAGCTACTGGTTGGGGATCACTGCCTTAAAGGTATAGATATAACATGCATATTTTTGCCTCTGCTAATATCATACATTGTTCTTTTACATTGTTTTATGTCATCAGCAAACACCAATACTTTGCTTTTAGTGCCAGGTTAAAATCTAGTTATTTATATACAACACCAACACATTTTAAATTGCATTTTACAGAAATTGTTCATCATTCACATCAGTCCTTGCCAAAGTCTAAAGTCACATGCACACACACACTGAGATCAGTTTTATAAGGGAAATATTTACCTGCTACATGGCCATTGCCCTTAAAGGGGTGGTTTACCTTTAAGTTAACTTGTAGTATGTTATAGAATGGACAAGTCTAAGCAACTTTTAAATTAGTCTTCATTAATTATTTGTAATTTTTTTTACTTATTTGCCTTCTGACTTATTCTAGCTTTGAAATAGGGGTCACTGACCCAATTAAAATCAAATACTCTGTAAGGCTGCAAATGTATTGTTATTGCTTCTTTTTATTACTCTTCTTTCTATTCAGGCCTCCCCTATTCATATTCCAGTCTCTTATTCACATCTATGCATGGTTGCTAGGGTAATTGGAAGCCTTCCAACCAGATTGCTGCTGAAAACTGTTGAATAAAAAGCTAAATAAAACTAAATAATTTAGAAACCACAATAATGTGATCATTTTCAGAAGAAGTAACACCCAGTAACTGACTCATTTGTAAGGTGGGTGTATCTGTATAAACAATATGCATATAAATATATGTGGTGTATGCAGGTATGGGATCCCTTATCCAGAGACCCATTATGCAGTAAGCTTCAAATTAGAATAAGGCCATCTCCCATAGAATTCAGTTGAAGCTAATTTTTTTAACAAAAGTATTTCCTTTTACATCTACATATCTACATATATACTTCCATTTTCTATATATATAAACATCCACACTCTATATATTCATAGGTGGGACCACAAAACAACAATGAAAAATGAGGGGAAACTTAAAATCAAGGGATGTAAAATTGAGGTTCCAGTGTATATACAGTATATTAGGCCCTTGTAAAAGCAGATTTATGCAATGCTTATGTAGCTTTAGGAATTTAGGATTCATGTTGCTGATTGGTTACTTTTTAGCAGGGTCGGACTGGGCCCAGATCCGCACCCTGCTTTTCTTCCCGGCACAACCTGTCAATCACGGCAAAAAAAAAAAAAAAAAAAACTAGAGCTGAAATGCGAAATGTAGATGCAAAACGTAGCAACTGGGAAAGTTTATTATGAAAACAGAGGAGAAATGTCCTCCTGTCCCGCTGCTTAGTCTCAGTGGGGTACCTAGCTCCAACAAAAACAAACAGCCACTCTATATTTAATCATTCCTACTAGATCTCATAGGCTCTTATTTATTGCCAGGACTTATTTGGAAAGGGATCTGAATCTCAGGGTGCAGTTTTTGTTTGCATGCAGAAAGACGAGCGAGACAGCTGCACCAAATGTCAGCTTCATTGTGATGGATGTGGGTGTGAGGTCTACCTTGCCTCTCGTCCTATATCCTTTTGTTATCAGGAATACCTTTAAATAAATCACAATTAGTTCACATTAGGCTCGTATTGATGTCAGCGACCTTCATTCTGAAATTAGTAGGATTTACAGTCTTATATTATCTCTCATTCAAAATCCCCAACATTGATAGTGCTCTGTTGGGATTCATCAACCTGTATTTTCTCTTTTCCTATTAATTTCATGCATTTTTATTGTTTTACAGTTTTTATACTGTGCATTAACTGGGCAGTATTGACAATTTGGTATGGAATTTCTTACAATGCAAAAGTGCCATGCCCAGAACCCAATATTCTGTCACTATTGCTGCATTTTCAGGGCTAGAGCAGCCATAACATACAGACCCGACTGCCGCTATGGGACACTTTAGTCAGGTTGCTGGATATTCCTTTAGGGAGTAGACAGGTGCCCCATAAGCAGTTGAATGGAAGAATACGGCCTGTTTGACTAAACTACTTGCCATCCCTAGGAGATCAGGTTAGAAATGAATTCTCATGACCTGGGGCTTTCCGGATAACGGATATTAATGTAAAGAACTGCTTTTAGGCAAAATATAATAAATATAAATTGCACTTGATCCAAACCAAGATATGATTAATCCTTATTGGAAGCAGAACCAGCCTATTGTGTATATCTAATGTTTACATGATTTTATTCGGAGAACCACAGGTCCCGAGTATTCTGGATAACAGGTCCCATACCTGTACAATAATATTTTGACAAGTAGTTTTTTTCGTGTCAATATCACTTTAAAACAACAAAGTTGTTCTGAGCAGCTTTTGCAATTTATATGTATTATATTTTGCCTAATAGCAGTTCTTTACATTGCTGATCTAATGCATTTGAAACAGCAGCGCCATCTGCTGCAAGAAAATGAAGGTACTGAGCAGACAAACATCTGGTACTTTTCTACTTAAAGTGGACCCGTCACCCAGACATAAAAATCTGTATAATAAAAGTCCTTTTTAAATTAAATATGAAAGCCAAGTTCTTTTTTTTATTAAAGCATTCATAGCTGTTGTAAACTCATTTAAAAATATCAGCTGTCAATCAAATATTGCCTACCCCGCCTCTATGCCTAGGCATAGAGGCGGGGCAAACAATTACTTTCACTTTCCATTCAGCACTTCCTAGATGTCACTGCTCTCTCCACATTCCCTCAGCTCTCTTAACGATTTAATTGTGTAACCAGGGCATGGGGATGGACATTGGGTCCCTGTCCCCTAGTGCATAAACAAGATTCTGAGATGATACAAGACTTGCCTTAAAGGAAAACTATACCCCCCATACAATGTAGGTCTCTATTAAAAAATACTGAGTAAAACAGCTCATGTGTAAAACCATGCTTCATGTAAATAAACCATTATCATAATAATATACTTTTTTAGTAGTATGTGCCATTGGGTAATCATAAATAGAAAATTGCCATTTTAAAAAATAAGGGCCGCCCCCTGAGATCGTAAGATTCACTGTGCACACATACAAACCGCATGTAAGGTCACATGAGCCAATTAACTGACAGAGTTCTGCCTTTTGCTTCCTCACTTCTTCCTGTTACAGTTAGTGTTGTAGTATTTCTGGTCAGGTGATCTCTGAGACAGCACAGATAGAGTCACGAAATGGTGGTTCAAGGCAAGAGATGTAAAAGGGCAATATTTATGTAAATATATATTCCAGTTTGGTAAGATTCTTTAATATGTCATTCAATTTGATA
The DNA here is from genome assembly GCF_017654675.1 of Xenopus laevis. Lineage (NCBI taxonomy): Eukaryota > Metazoa > Chordata > Amphibia > Anura > Pipidae > Xenopus > Xenopus laevis. The sequence goes on along the minus strand of NC_054384.1, from coordinate 91,927,363 downwards.
TAAACTATCTGTTGCTTAAGTATTCATTTTGGGGTATAGTTTTCCTTTAATAACAGTGTCCACAAAATGGCTCCTTCCTGGTTAATATAATTATGAGTTCCCAGACTGATGGAAACAATATTCAAATAATTTATACAGTGTAATTAAAGTTCCTTTTGCTTGACTAACATGATAAAATAGGATTTGGAATAATTTTGTTTGGGTGACGGGTCCCCTTTAAGGTGTTAGATGTTACAATTACGATCATTCATTTTCAATGCAGACGTGTTCGAGCTGAATCATTCGATATCCAGGAAGAAACAATAGAATTCTACCTGTATCTGACGATTCAGCCTTCAAAGGCACCCGATCTAGCGGGTCAGATCGACAAGCCGATGGATAGCCAAGTCTTCTGCCAATATCGGTCAGCACGTCTCCCAGACTCCCACCATAAGTCCAATGAGCAATTAGATCAGGCAGCACTCATAAAAGTTAGGAGACGTTTATTGCAACAATAGGGTTAACAACATCGCCTTACTCGTTTCGGGAAACACTCCCTTAATCATAGTATTCTACCATACATGCACCAAATATTGTACGTAGTGAAGATATTATTGGTGCATCTATGGCCACCTTTAGTTTTACCACTGACAATGAGTTATAGAAGAGAGCAGAGAAGCACTGAGCAAAAGTCCTAATAAACACACTCTGAGCAGTTTTACATTAATTTGGTACAGGGTGCTTAATTCCCTTTTAAACAGAGGGCAATGAAAAATACTCTGAAAGCAATGTTAAGGAGATCTTAAAGTTATATGTTTGACTGGTGCTTTAGTGTTTGCAAATTTTAGTTGCTCAGGAGGCGGAGCCTAAGTTGCCCCTATTGCATTAAGTGCAATTGCAGTCATGATATATATATATATATATATATATATATATATATATATATATATATATATATATATATATATATATATATATATATATATATATATATATATATAGTCATCTGGATTCGCTTGCTAAGCTACTATAAATCATACTTGGATTTCCTTGAAAGTTCTGCCAATGTAATTTCCAGGCAAACTATTAGTCAGGATACTGTGCAGCCCACTCACTTTCATGATGAACCTGAATAATTGCTTCCACATTCAGAACTTGAGCTTGTAACATAGTTTGGTAGGACAATCATTGAGATAGTTCATAGTTTTAAGGGAAGAATTAAAGGAAAGAGACAACTTTCCTGGGCCTTAAATACCAGCAGTTATAATTAGGATGATTGACGTGTGGCAGGTATAGCAGACAGGGCTGGATTTCCCTCAGCGGCTCCCCGAGACCTCATGGTCCTAGCGTCCGCCATTCACGTATGCAACATAGCGCTGGGGAACTTTGCTTCAGGGCCACGCCAGGCCAGCCGGGCACCCAACCACGACAGAGCGACAGAGGGGAGAGGAAAGCAAAAGAGGGAAGGGAGTGTGGGGTGAGCAACGGAGGGGAGGGAAGGGGGGAAAAATGGAGGAGGGAGGGGTGAGCAATGGAGGGGAGAGGAGGGAAGGAAGGGTGACAGGAGGGAGGGGAGAGTGATGGAGGGGAGGGTGAAAGGAGAGAGGGGAGAACAACAGAGGGGTGGGGTGACAGGAGGGAGGGGAGAGTGATGATGGGGAGGGTGAAAGGAGAGAGGGGGAGAATGACAGAGGGGTGGGTGACAGAGGAAAGGAAGGGGAGTTAGACTGAGGGGTGCGAACATGGACTAGAGGTAAGCAGAAGACAATTTTAGAGGTAGCAGCCCAGCACCCCCTACCATTCTGCCATAGGCAGCTGCCTCTTTTGCCTACCCCTAGTTCCGGCCCTGCTGTGCGTTTCCAATGCACACTAGGATGCAGCTGGGCGGCATGCCGCCCCTAAAATTTCACCGCTAAAATTTCATCTGCCTTGCCACAAATCAATATAATGAAATTCAAATACACTCACGATACGTTGTGAACTTGCAAACTTACAGCACTGCTTTCCTCCAATCACGTGACCCAACGTGATGTAACAATAGTAACTAGCAAAAAATTAACCGCACAATAAAAAGTTTGGAGGGTACCGTGTGGAGCGACTGATCTCCCCAAATCTGCTTGTGTGGACTGACCCTTTACGGCATTGCTTCTATCATTTTTTTTGCACTATTGTACATAAAAGACCCAGGCCCCTCCACAATTAAAGATGGTCATAAATTGATCATTTCAATTTACTTTATTGCAGGATACATGTTCAGGCTTCAGTGAAATGGTTTTTATGACCATTAAATGGAAAACATATCAGATTTATAAGTAAGGTCTATTTCCAGTTTACACAGATAAATTTAAGAGTCTAGCAAAAGGTGGAGATTTGAGACCACTGATCTTCCAAACCACAACCTCAGAGTTAGACTGGAGGCTTACTTCATCTCATATCCAGGGGAAAACATTTAAATATGGTTGTGCTATCCACAGTGGAATGCACCACCATCTTTAATTTTATTTGAATCATTTGAAACCCCGGCAGAATCAGGGCCCACAGTGATTTTTTTCTGGTATCCCGGTGGACCAGTCTGACCCTGTATGACCTGATACACCATGAAACCTTATCCATTTCCCACAGCCCACCTTGGGGGTTCGACATGGATACTTTTGCCTGTTTTAGGCAGGGCAGTCTCAAACTGCAGACCCCGAAAGAAGCAGAGCTTATGGGATGTTTTCATTTGGGGTTGTTTAAACAGGACTTTCAGGCATGTTATGATTTTTGATTGTGGTAGACATGCCTTTATTAGGTGAAAGGGGAGATGATAACATTTTGATCTAAAAGTGAATGTTTCTTAAACTGGCCATAGATGCAAAGATCCGATCGTACGAATCATCGTACGAATCATCGGACTTTCCCATCTCCTGACCCGCCACTAACCATTCAGATCAAAGTCTTACCAGTCAGATTAGTTAAAGAACAGATCAGCAATGTTCTGCCCCTGACAGCAATCGTACGATATCTATGTCCAACCAAAGCTAGTGACAGTCTCCCACTGAAAATCGTACGATCGGCAATACACGCAGAGACATTATCGGCAGCCGACAGAAATTTTCTAACCTGTCCGATCGACCAAACAACCGATCTCCGCCGGACGAAAAATGTCGGGACTCTCCACACACAGTCCGAAAATCGTACGAATCCTCGATTCGTACGATCAGATCTTTGCTTCTATGGCCAGATTTCAGCATTTTCCCATCTCATCCACAGTACTTGTGGCTGAGGGCAAGAGATGAGTCCATGCAATTGCGGCTGATGCTTGAAAATGCGCACTTGCATTTGGTGCAAATTGTATGCAGTTTTCTCAAAAATCATCTAAGTTTGGATTTTTTCATATTTACCCACAGTTGGAACTGTGGTTGTAGCTCCAGAGTCACCCTGCACTTGAAACAGGAGGTGGGATGGGTGCACGGGCAACAAACAGATACAAGTATCATTATAGGGGTGGTTCACCTTTGAGATAACTTTCAGTATGTTGTAGAATGTCCAGTTCCTAGCAACTTTGCATTTGGTCTTTATTGCTTATATCTTATAGTTAGATATATATATAGATTAATTTGCCATTTTCTTCTTGCAGTTTTAAAAGGGGGTCACTGACCACATCATACTAAAAGTTATTTTTAATAAAAAAATTTCGTGACCACAACTGTAGCCCTATAATCATCTCAGGCCCATCATGCCTTTGTGCAACCATAGTATTTATGTAAAGCAGTTCTTACACTACAACTCCCTGCATCCCTAAGTAAAGTAAATACAGGTAAGTAAATACAATCACTTGGGGGTGCCTAACTTTTGGTACCCCCAAGTATAACATGCCATTCCTTCTCCTTTAACTGCAATTGTCCACATACAAGAGCATTCTGATCCTTGGATAGGAACCAGTATATACGTAAGTATAACACATGCATAAAATAGCTCTTTGGAGGAATTAAAACACAAATGGAACATACAGGCTCTGAAACATTGTACAAATTGTTACAGCAGTTTTAAACTAAATGTAGCAGAAAGAGAGATTCAAACATCACATTAAATAGCTAAAGATACAGAATGCACAAAAAAAAACAATGGCAGGCTAACAACCAACTGTTATTGTTTTAACATGCTAAAGTTAAAAATGAGCGATTGAACTAATCAGTTCTATGTGTATCTTCCTTGTTTCTCCCGTAATGTCCCAGTTCACTTACCTGGAGCACTTATCAGTGTGAGAGCCGTGGGAGGTTGTGGTGGAGTGACAGCCAAATGGCTTTTTCTTATGCCCTTTGTAGTGGGGCTGTCCCAAGCCTGTGCTGGAACTTTTAGCTTTTAGAAACCAGACACCACAGTCTGGCCCTGATCATATTGTATTGGGCACGAGCAGCAGGGGGTACAAGCCAACATCAATATAAGGAAAAGAACAGCAAACACTTTTTCTTTCTCCTGACGTGTGAATTAAAGTAACACACACAAATCTCTGAAGCACTAATTGATATTATACTAACATTAAAAATGGCTTGGAGTCTTGTACAGGTTGTTAGTACACATTGAGCTCATACTGAATAAAATAAACAACATTTCACTTGAGGCTAATGACTCCTTTCTGTAAGTGCTCTAACACCGTGTTCGCCTATGTGCAGTGCACACATGGAGGAAAATTCACTAATGGGCGAAGTGACTAACGTTAGCGAAAAATTTGCCAGCGTGATGTCATTTTGGTATTTCGCCGATTTACTAACGGGCGCAGGCATGAATTCGCTAGCGAAAGAGATAGACTCTAGGGCTACTTCACACTCTAACGACAGGCGAATTTTCGCTCTGGCAAATGGACATAACTACGCAAATTCACTAAGATGCAGATTTTAATGAACGTTACCTCTTGCGCCAGACTTGCCTTCGCCACCTCAGACCAGGCAAAGTGCAATAGAGTAGATAGGAGTTCCTCAAAAAATAGTTCATAATTTTTCTAAGTCCCAAAAAAGGCTGGCGACAGTTTTTCAGGGTGATAGGCTGCAAAAGATTGTAAATTTTTTTTAGGGTACCCAGCTTCCCCCCTACATTTCCTAACATATGGAACATAAACTATACACTGGGCACATGTGTAGCGCAATATAACAACTTTATTTTATTTTATTAGGGTTCCCTGGGCTTGTGTAGTGTAATGTATTTGCTGCAACATATACGTCCATTGAAATTTAACTTCCAGCCGTATGCAAATTAGCCAACGCTGGCGCAACTCGCTTTGCTTGCCGAATTAACGCTAGCAAAACTTCGGCATCGTTTGGCGCCCTGGACGCAACTTTGCATTTTAGTGAATTAGCGTTGTCCTGGTAGAATTTTCGCCTGCCGAAGTGTGGTGATGTGAGCGAAGCTGTCGCTGGCGCAGATTAGTGAATTTGCCCCATGGACTGAGTTTGATGTGAAAATGCATAATTTTGTGTTTCCATGCCAAAATCTATTCTGTGTATGTGTACATAGCCTAACACAGTGCCTGTCAGTACACATACAGCAAGTGGAGCAGGTGGGAGCAGATCCAATTGGGTCGATTTTTTCCCGTGGGTAGCATTTCTGCATTACAGTGCGGTCCTGAGGGTAATTTGTGGCCAGTAAACTGCTGATTCATTCTGGGCCAAGGTAGTAGTCTATATCAGCAGTGTCCACATTGGTTCATTCTTCCTAGCACTCTTTCTACTGTTCATGTTGCGGGTGTTGGTGAGAGTTTGTTCCGGACAAATAGGGCAATTCCAGCTGGGGTGGCTGGGTTTCATGGGCTAACATACACTTATTTAAACGTGAGCCACTTCAGTACGGCTTGTATTGGAAACATGTTCATTTTTTAAAAATAAAGGATAACAAAACCCTAAAAATTAATATGGATATAAAGGATAACTAAACCCTAAAAATGAATATGGATAAAAATGTTTTAAATATTTTATATAATTACCTTATTGTACCAGTCTAAAGTTTCAGCTTGTCAATAGCAGCAATGATCCAGGACTTCAAACTTGTCACAGGGTCGTTACCCTCTCGGAAAGTGTCTGTGACACTCACATGCTCAGTGGGCTCTGAGCAGCTGTTGAGAAGATAAGGTTAGGGGTCGTAGCAAATTATCAAGCAGAAATTGAGGTTGGCCTGTAATATAAGTTGATTGATTATTACGTTTTGATGCTAGTTGCACTGGTTTCTGTGCTGCCATGTAGTAATTATCTGTATTAATTACTAATCAGCCTTATATTGTGACATTTCTATTCTATGTGTACTGTATATTGTGAGTGGGTCCCTAAGCTCAGTAAGTGACAGCAGCACAGAGCATGTGCAGTGAATCAGCAGAAAAGAAAATGGGGAGCTACTGGGGCATCTTTGGAGACAAAGGGGCAAATTCACTAAGATGCGAAGTTGCGCCAGGCGCATCTTCGCCGCACTTCGCCGCACTTCGTCAGGCGTAGTTTCGCCAGGGCTCCGCAAATTCACTAAAATCCGAAGTTGCGCACAGGGGTAGCGTAAGGTTGCGAAGTTGCGCTAGCGTTGATTCACTATATAAAGTGAAGTTACGCTAGCGAAGGCTAATTTGCATACGGCGCGAATTTCATATTTCAATGGAGGAACACGTATCTGCACTATAAATGCCTAGAAAACCTTCAAATCAGCAAAAAAAAAAAAAAAAATTTTATTTTGCCCTACACATGTGCCCACTGTCTAGGTAAGTTGAGTCAGGAAATGTAGGGGGGAGGAAGGGGAGCCCCAAAAAATTTTCGATCTTTTTCAGCCTATCAGCCATCATGTAGAAAACACGCCAGCGTTTTTTGGGACTTAGAAAAAAAATTTACTTTTTTTTAAACAATCCCTATCTACTCTATTGCGCTTCGCCAGGTCTGAGGTGGCGAAGGAAGTCTAGCGTAAAAGGTAGCGTTCAGTACACTGCGCAAGTTAGTGAATTTGCGTAGTTTCGTCGCTAGCGAAAATTCGCCTGGCGTAAGGTTGCGAAGTAACACTAGCGAAACTACGCCAGCGTTCGTTAGTGAATTTGCGCAGTAGCGAAAATGCAAAACGCTAGCGAATTAACGCTAGCGCTTGGCGCTTCGCGGCTTAGTGAATTTGCCCCATAGAACTTCTCGGCTAAACGACTGGGCTAGTACAGAAACCCAAAACTATAATGTGCAACATTTTTAGACTAATTCTTTAGTTAGACTTTAGTTATCTTTAAGCATTTTGATTGAACTGCCTTAGTTGCCAAACAAATAAGCTGCAGCCTCAAAGAGGGAGCCTAAAATATTTTGTTTTAAGGTCTTGTAATATCTGCTTTTGTCACTTATTAAGTGTTACATAGACTTGATGACCGCACTGGTTATACAAGCCTTTGCAGTTTTGCATGTAACAGTTTGTGATGAGCAAATTTATACACCAGGCATGGATTTGCAGCAAACTTCCATACTTTGTCACCTGTGGATTTTTTCGCAAAACTGCGGCAAAAATTCGCTGCAGAAAAATTTGTCACAACAAAAAAGTCATGCGTGTAAAAATTGTTGTAAATATTTTTTTTGACCCCCATTGACTTTAATACATTTGGACAGAAAAGTCGCTAAGACAAAAATGTCATCATGGCAAAATTGTCGCTGAAAAATTTAAAGCATTTGGAGTGAAAAAAAAATGTCGCACATAAAAAAAAATTTGACGCCCACTGACGTCAATGTGTTTAGCAAATTTTTCGCCTTTTCTCAGATTTTTTCGGAATTTCGCACATTTTTCAGCAAAGCGAAAAAGGACATATTTGCTCATCACTTCCATCACATCCATTATTCATTAGAACGTGTGTCTTACACTAGAAGATTGTGACTGTCGCAGTTTACTATGCATTGCAGAATTTTCAAAAGAAAGAGGAGAGGAGCTCTCTTCCATTCTTCAAAATCCATTGGATTTGGTTTATGAAACTGCTACTTTTCTCTTGCTGCGTAAGACCAGGTGAAAAACCCTGCATTTAAATGGTACCTTATGCGTGTGTTCAACAAAAACTTAATACATTGTTTTTTGTTGTGAAAACTTTGTTCCTTATCCCCTGCCAGCCCCAGTGGTTGAGCCACATGTCCTACAAGGTACAGTTAACCCTTAAGTAAAGATGTACAGGTATGGGATCCGTTATCAGGAAACCCGTTATCCAGAAAGCTCCAAATTACGGAAAGGGCGTCTCCCATAGACTCTGTTCTACCCCTATAATCCAATGTTTTTAAAATTGATTTCTTTTTTTGTCTGAAATAGTGATGGGTGAATCTGGGCCTGAAAAAATTTGCGAAACGGGGAAAATTTACAAAACGCATTGAAGTCAATCAAAATAATGTTAATGTGCGACAATGTTTGACGCGATCGACAATTTTTAAATGCGCGACTATTTTGTCCAAATGCATTAAAGTCAATGAGCGTCCGAATAATTTCGTCGTGCAACAATTTTTTGTTGCGGATTTTTCGCCTGTACATTTTCTACTCATTTTTGCGAAACCATTTGCGGACGGTAAAACGTGAAAATTCACTGCAAATCCATGCTTGAAAAATTTATTCGCCCATCACTAGTCTGTAATAATAAAACAGATCCTTGTACTTGATCCAAACTAAGATATAATTAATCCTTATTGGAAGCAAAACCAGCCCATTGGATTTATTTAATGTTTACAAGCTTTTCTGGTAGACTTAAGGTGGCCATACATGGAGAGATCCGCTCGTTTGGCGATGTCACCAAACGAGCGGATCTCCCTCCGATATGCCCACCTTGAGGTGGGCAATATCGGCTGATCCGATCGTGGGCCCTAGGGCCCAACGATCAGATCCTAACGATGCCCAAATGGGCGGTCGGATCGTGGGACCGCATCAACGAATAGATGCGGCCGCGATCCGACGGGATTTTCTGTCCCATCCGATCGAGATCTGGCCGACTTTCGGCCAGATCTCGATCGGTGAAGCCCGTCGGGGGGCCCCATACACGGTCTGTCGGCAGCTTTTATCGGCCCGTGTATGGCCACCTTTAAGGTAGGAAGATCCAAACTACGGAAAGATCTGTTATCCAGAAAGCCTCAGGTCCCGAGCATTCTGGATAACAGGTCCCATACCTGTATCAGAATTACAAAAAAAAAATACAAACCGTAGCTTTATGTAAAACTACATTAGAGACAAGGACACAGCCCCATTGATTGACAGTAAATGATTTTCTCCATAACATGGTTGAACCTTTATTGCAATCTGAGCTAAAAGGTCTCCGGTAATATAAAATCTCTTTCAAGAGAACTAACATTAATCATGTCTGTGTTCCGTCCGTTTGCACTGTCACACTGACAGAAAGGTGACAGACTCTGTCAGATACTATTGTCTAAAGCGAACTGATATAAGAATCCCAACAGCTGTTTAAGAGAGGATAAATTTAACTTCTGCAGTGGAATCTGATCACATCGGGGGATTAAATAAATCCGTACAGCACAATCCCACTGATTCTCACCTGGTGAAGCTGCAAATATTTGCAATACAGTTACACACCTGCTCAGCTTTGTTACTGTGTGGGGTCATGAACCGGTCCCCCAAAAGTGAAAATCAAGGCATTTAGGGATGAACAACTTGTATCATCGTCTATTGTGTCAAAGGGAAACTATTCCCATTATTTCACTTTGCATCAGTTGGTGTACAGCCGTTTCAGTCATTAAATGGATAGTTCACCCTTAAAGGGGAACTCAGGCTTCCAAACCAAAATTTGATAAAGAGGCCCACACAGCGTCGGACTGGAATGCCAGGGGTTCACCAGAAAACCTTAGGCTGAGGGCCCACTTTCCAAATTATTATTCCTCCTCACTCAACCTCTTTATTCTCCTAGGGGCAAATTCACTAAGCGCCGAAGCGCCTAACACTAGCGTGAATTCGCTAGCGTTGGGCATTTTCGTTACTTCGCAAATTCACTAACGGACGCTGGCGTAACTTCGCTAGTGTTACTTCACACACTTACGCCTGGTGAAGTTGCGCATCGGAATTAACTACGCAAATTCACTAATGCGCATTGTTCTGAATGCTACCTTTTACGCCAGACTTCCTTCGCCACCTCAGACCAGGCGAAGCGCAATAGAGTAGATAGGGATTGCTTCAAAAAAAAGTTAAACATTTTTCTAAGTCCCAAAAAACGCTGGCGTTTTTTTCTTTATTATGGGTGATAGGCTGAAAAAGATCGAAAACATTTTTGGGGCTCCCCTCCTTCCCCCCTACATTTCCTAACTCATGGCACCTTAACTATACAGTGGGCACATGTGTAGGGCAAAATAAAAATTTTATTTGATGTTTTGAAGGTTTCCCAGGCTTGTGTAGTGCTGCTACGAATACTTCCATTGCAATTTGAATTTGGCGCCGTATGCAAATTAACCATCGCTAGCGTAACTTCGCTTTGCTTAGCGAAGCATTGCTAGCGCAACTTCGCAACCTTACGCCTGAGCGCAACTTCGGATTTTAGTGAATTTGCGGAGCGCTGGCGAAAATACGCCTGACGAAGTGCGGCGATTCTTAGTGAATGTCCCACCTAGTCTTTTATCTCTACAAACTATACTCCTTTCTTCCATTATTATGCCCCATAAAGAAATGACCATGAAATAGGCCAAATGGTTAGAAGCAAGAGGCCCACTGCCACCTGAGCCCACGGGAGTTTTCCTGGTATCCCAGTGGGCCAGTCCGACACTGGGCCCACATAACACAGGAACCCCTAATATATCCATTACAGTTAGAATAAATGCAATTTTCTATGCTGAAATCCAGCTGTTTAACAGTTCTTCTCTTTCTGCATCATTTGAAACCCTGGCAGGGAAGGAGGGACTAAAACTTCTCCACAGCTTACAGACAGCATGCAGGAACTACATAACCCACAATGCATTGCACTGTGATTTTCCTTTCCTTATTGAAATCACGTGTGCAGGGAATTGTGGGGTTTGGAGGATGCAGGCTTAGGACAGATGGCTGTTGATACAAAGTAACAGTAGTCAGTCAGCTCAGCAAAGTTGTCAGACAGATCAGCAGGAGAGCAGGGGGCTAGGCTTAGAGATCTGTTCCAAACCATTAAAAATCATGAAAAGTCTGCATATTTTTAATTGATGTATATTGCAAAGTTGCTTGAAATTATGTTTACTTTTCAAAAAGCTTAAGTTATGTTTGCGTAGAGTTCCCCTTTAAATTAACTTTTAGTATGATGTAGTGATATTCCGAGACAATATGCTGTTTTCATTTTTTATTATTTGCAGTTTTTGAGTCATTTAGCTTTTAATTCAGCAACTCGGCAGTTTGCAATTTCAGCAATCAGGTTGCTAGGGTCAACATTACCCTAGCAACCATCTACTGATTTGTATTATAGGAATATATACAGGAATATGAATATATACAGGAAAATGAATAGGAGAGGCTTGAATAGAAAGATGATTAAGAAAAAGTAGCAATAACAATACATTGGTAGCCTTACAGAGCATTTGTTGTTTGGACGGGGTCAGTGACCCCTATTTGAAAGGTGGAAAGAGTCAGAAGAAGGCAAATAATAGAAAAAAACTATAAAAAAAAGTAAAAAATGAAGGCCAATTAAAAATTTGCTTAGGATTAGGCATTCTATAACATACTAAAAGTTAACATAAATATGAGCCACCCCTTTTACTACAGGGTTTCCATGAGAAATCTAAGGGCCTCATAAATAAGTAAGCCAAATGGATACGGCCACTAGCATCCAGAGAAATTAAATTGACACTGTCTTAAAGGCATTTCTTCTGGAATGATGATGCCCAACATCAATAACAATAATAACATGCGCTCCACTGGATACATGTTCTTAAAGGAACAGTAACACCAAAAAATGAAAGTGTTCTAAAGGAATGACAGTATAGGTTACTGTTGCCCTGCCCTATGTTTGCTTCAGAAACTCTACTATATTTTAAAAATAAACAAGCTGCTGTGTAGCCATGGGGGCAGCCATTCAAGCACAGGATACACAGTAGATAACAGATAAGTTCTGAAGAATCCCATTGTATTCTACAGAGCTTATCTGTTATTTGCTGTGTATCCTGTACCTTTTTTCCTTTTTTAACTGAAACAGCAAAACCTTAACCCGCATCCAACCCTAAATCACAAAATGTTGCCATTGTTGGACCAAAACCCAACCCGTACTCACGCCTTCTTGCACTGTATGTTACTTCTGTGCTTGCCTCTAGTTTCAAGACAGGGAATTTTCGGGAGCAGGGGGTGAAGTGTACTTCCCCAATCTGACCTTCACCCAACTCTAACCTTCATTGGTGGTCAAATGTCAACCCAAACCCACCCAACCTATAGTTAACCTGTGGGATTTCAGGTCAATCCACACTCCCTTTTAAACTTCTAACACTGCCACCTTCTGGGCAAAACCTTGTACTACAATGGGCAAAGGAAAAGGGACATAGCTGCTTGGGTGAATCAAGGGAGCATTTAGTTGTCCAAATAAAGGGGAAACTGCCTGAGTAAAACATACCTAAACCTCAGGGTCTCTACATTTAAATTGATGTTCACTAAATATGCTCTTATTATTATATAGTGCTAACATGTTACACATAGTTCAACATTCATATCAGTCCTTGCCCTTGTGGAGCTTGCAATCTACCATCCTGGGATGGCAACCATATCATTAGGGAGATAATGACCCCATCTTTGATTTTTAAAAATTACTCTTCACTCTAAATGGTCTTAAAGGAGAAGGAAAGTTTAAAACTAAGTTAGCCTTATCAGAAAGGTCCATCTAAATATACCAGTAAACCCCCAAAGTAATGTTGCTCTGTCTCCTGTCAAAAGAAACACTGCATTTCTTTCCTTCTATTGTGTACACATGGGCTTCTGTATCAGACTTCCTGCCTTCAGCTTAAATCTCATTGCCCTGGGCAAGAGCATGCTCAGTTTGCTCCTCTCCCCCCACCCCTCCCTTCTCTACTGTGATCTGAGCCCAGAGCAGGGAGAGACTCAGGCAGGAAGTGATGTCACACCACATTAATACTGCAGCTCCTATTCTAAACAAACAGAGAGTTTCTAGAGCTTTTTACTCAGGTATGGTAAAACATTCTACAGAATAAATATAGCATTCTAGCTTGCACTATTGCAGCTAATCTATTGGCAATAAAATGCCTCCGTAGCTTTCCTTCTCCTTTAAATAAGACATGAAATAAGGTCTAAAAACTGCCTGGAGTGAATCATTATCACCCTGATGACATGGGGTTAGCTGACATTTCTGAAGGCCTCTATCACAGTCATATAAAACACATTCACTAAGGTCATTTTCATAAGGAGCCATAAGGAGTGTGGAAGACAACCGGAGTACCCAGAGGAACCCCATGCAGACAGTGCCCAGGTCAGAACCAAACTCAGAATTGCAAGGAGCATTCTGCGTAAATCTTAATAGTTGGCAGTAATTATCTAATCTTCCTTTCCATTTATAAACAATTTGCTTTGCTGCCAGCTGAGACAATAGTTCTAGACAGGAAAAGTGTTGTGAGCTCCAGACAATGACTGGTATGTGGGTGGCACAATGAGGACTTTCAGCACCCGATGTCAAGCTTTTCTAGGATAGAGGAGTTAATACAAAGCTAAAATGAATCCATGAGCATCATTGTCATGGTATGAAGAACACAGGGGTTTTCTTTCAGCTATTGATGTCACTGCAATAACTTTCCTGAACAAAACTCGACAAGATTAAGCTAGTCTCCACTTACAGGGCCATATATCGGCAAAAAGAGCAAAGGTTGCTGTAACACTGTGAGCCCTTAACTCCCATGACCTCAGCACGGCGACAAAGTGGTTACATGCAGAATTCTGGGGATTACATCTGATTAAGGACTACAACTTTTTAACAAGCAGCTTTGTAATATGAAGTGGACATTTATGGAATGGTTAAATAAAGATGATCATTGTGTGGGCTGGAGACAACAGGGTGCAGTGTGCAAAGAAATCTGCCTTTTTTGGACTTTGCACACTACATTCTGCTCTTTACGAATTGCTACATGCCTCTCTACTCAATTTTTAAGCGCAGAGACTGGTTGCCAGTCCAATCCTAACCCTAACTCTATCCAAGAAGGGTGGGTGGAAGCAAGCACATAATGTCCAACCCTTGCCTAGCCGGTAAAACACTTGCCAAAGCCGGGGCCAGTATTACAAATATACCGGCAATGTAGCTGCCGGTAAATGTTTAATACCCTTAAAGGGGACCCGTCACCCTAAAAAAAATGTTGAAAATCCTATTTTATCACATTAGTCAAGTAAAATTAACTTTAATTACACTATATAGTATAATATATTTCTGCGTCTGCTTTTTTCAAATTTACGACTTTTTAGTTTAAAGTTCGGCTTTTCGTTTTACTGCGCATACGCAGCTGCGCGAAGGGAAGGCGGTAGAGGATCGCTCCATGGTGCTCACTGGTATATCTCCGGGTCAGTGTAGTTTTCTGCTGATAGGAGCACCGGCCCGGGGGTTTCAGGTAAATAAATACAATCACTTGGGGGTGCCTAACATTTGGCACCCCCAAGTGTATGATGCCTTTCCTTCTCCTTTAACCAAAGACCTTGGCCCTCCGCTCTAAATGTACCTTTTTTCCACCTTCTGGCCATTGTGCAACGTGGTTCCACCCCTTTTTGCATCACGACCTGCCCCTTTTGTTCCCGCCCCCCCCACTGGGCAGTAAAAATTTTCTGAAAAAGGTGGCAACCCTTCTCAGGTGACAGAGAGCGGCCAGTTATAAGGGGCCCGGAAAACGCCCCGAAATTCAGCTACACTTATTGCATAAGTGATGCTGCCCCCCTTTGACCCAGTCCAACGCTAATTTGCTAAAGTGCAGAACCCTAAAACACCCCTGTAAGGACTCACCCTGGTGGTCTAGTGGGCGATGGGTCCCCCTAAATTCTCATTCATCTTGTTGTTGTCTCTTTCGCTTATTCTCGAACACATCGATAAATAAGCAATAGTTGCTGATAACCCTAACAACACTTCTTCCACTTCCAGCGTTAGACATAAACTGAGTTTCTGAGAGGCTGGAGATTGTTAAAGCTTTATTGGAACAGTAACAGCAAAAAATTAAAGTGTTTTAAAAGAATGATAATTTAATGTAGTGTTTCCCTGTATTGGTACAACTGGTGTATTTGCTTCAGAAACTCTACAATAGTACATTATATTGAACTGAAGAAGCTGCTCGGATGAGTAGTGAAACGTCTTCAATGACTACTCAGCAAGTCCAGTTGCTCTAGAATTCCTTATACTAGATATAACTAAGCACAATATATTGTTAATCCTTTTAAACACTTTCATTGTTTGGTGATACTGTTCTTGATTTTACAATTATTCCTGCACTTTTTGGCCCAGTTGATTCTAACTTTTGGTGTGGTATAAATAATAATCATTACAGAACATTTTAGGAGAGCGAGTTAGATTTCCACAAAAAAGATCAGTTTCCAATCCAGACTAACAGCCCAAACTAACAGACTAAGAGCTCAGGCTTTTCTAGGTAGGGTGTAGATTTAAAGGCTCAGGCTCACTTTTCACAATGAATTATATGACCAGTTGTGAAGCACCATCTTCACTGAAGCCTTTCCCTTTTTTGTGTTATGCAGAGGTAATTGGAAATTTGGGGTAATGTACTGAAAGTCACAGCAGGTTCTTGCAAGTTGTGCTTATTTAAAAGTGCTCATATTATTTATTTATCCTTGTGTGTACTGTATATAACAACCTTTCTTTCAGGAGCAAAGTTTCCTTTCTTAGGTAGCAAATTTCATAAAAGGTGCTTTCCTTTCAAAGACCACTGCGGGAACAAGCAGCATACAAATGAAATACATACTATTCAAGGTAAACACTTGTGGCAGACCCTTTATTTTCTGCAACAAAATAAAACTTGCATATATTTGAATTTTCCAACTGGATTTTTTTAATTTTTTTTATTTTTTTTTTGGGCCAGATTTGGTGAGGTGAAAATGTGTGGGGCTGACCATTCAGCCTTTCTTTGAACCATGAAGATCCAATTTACAGAAAGATCCCTTATCTGGAAACCCCCTGTTACCGAGTATCCTTTATAGCCGGTCCCATACCTGTATTCTGAATAAACTGTAGCACTTTGCAACCTTTTTGTAAATTAAGCACGTTGATTGCATATATATATATATATATATATATATATATATATATATATATATATATATATATATATAAGGATGAAGAAGCTCGCACTCTCAGATTTATTCAGTAATGAAAACGTTCTCAAGTGAAGTGCACTTGCCACACTAATTTTCTTGTCCCTCCTCTTTTTTTTTCCATTTTTTTCTTTTTTCCCATTTCATCTTTTTTCTGTTTTTTTCCCTCCTTTTCTGTTTTTTTCTTCTATTTACTTGTTTAAAACTTTTATTGTTTTCTCATTTAGGCTGTATTTTATTTTCTTATTCCTTTTCATTTCTATATTCTATGTTTCTGACCTTAGAATGAGCCCCAGTCTGACGGTCCATTCAGAAGGGAGCCCTCCAATCAATTTTAAAATCCAGGTTGTATAAGTTTTAGTTAGGCGTGGGTATTTGTAATACTGTTGCAAATATATTTTCTAATTAATATGTTGAAGCATATTATATAAACATTATCACCTGGGGAATGAGTCGGTCACCATGCTGATGTGCATTCACAAGAAAAATTAGAAGGCACATGGGTGGAATCGCATCCTCAGACGAGAACTAGTGAAGTCACACGCTAACGTGAGATAACGTCACTGCGCGCAGCCGGCGCAGCAAGAAGAAAGATGGCACTGCTCATCAAGCGACTCCTGGCTCGGGCTGGCCACTTGCGTGCCAATTTTTATCTGGGTCTGCCCTTGAATGGGCCAGTCTAAAATTGAAAACGGGCCGCAATTGGCCCACGGGCCGGAGTTTGGACATGCCTGTTTTAAGGCCTCCAATGCCACAAGGCCTGTGATTTCAGTACCAATTGTACCCCTCTGATGGTTGCCTTGGATACATAAACTGATTAAACTGCTGGTTTAGGAGTCAGGTCAGAAGCTATTATTGCCCTTTATGGGCCACTTCAGGCTAGTGTCACGCAGGAAGAGAAAACATTGATAGTCTGCTAGGGAGGAAGGTAGCAGATCAGTGCTTTACCAATGGAAAAAATGCATTGTATAAGATTTGAGCTGCTTATTCTGCCCCTCTACAACAAGCTGCCAGCTTATCTGCTCGTGTATGGGCCTGCTCAACTGTCTCTCTAACTCATATCTGCCTGAGAAACAGCCAGATATTTATAAGGCAGGAATGAAAATCCCGTTGGGTACATTGACATGGTCTTCTTGAGATGGACTTGGACAGGACCTTGTGAAAGAAATATTTATTATCTGAGTGACTGAGACAATAATGCTTTGCAAGGCAAGGCCAGTAACTACAATATAGCATTTAATGAAGTTGCTTAGTCACAGAACTAAACATGTAACAGATGTAGAGACCCCGATGTTTAGGTAAGGTTTTATTCAGGCAGTTTCCTTTCCCCTGTATTTGGACACCTGTGTGGTCCTTTAATTTGCCCAGGCAGCTTTGTCCCTTTTCCTGGGTCCATTGTAGTTCAAGGTTTTGGCCATTAGATGGCAATGTTTGAAAGTTTAAACGGGAGAACACACGTGCTCAGGGTAGTGATGTGCTGGCCGACCCGAGGCCCGCCCGCGACCTAGTACTGCCGGCATTTATAGACTTCCTTTTGTGACATCAGTGCGGGGCAGGGCAGGCGCGGGTCTATATATAAAGGGGAGCAGGGCCCGGGTCAGATGCGGGTAGGGAGCGGACGGGTTAGGGTCGGGTGCAGGTCGAGATATTCTCGACCCACACATCACTAGCTCAGGGCTCTATCCCTGGATCCCACCTGGCAGGGAAGTGGGTACAGGAGTGGGTCTGATCAGGTGACAGGCCCCAAAGTAGGGACAGTTTTATTTAGTGTCAGAAGTTTATGTAATAGTTGCTCTAGGATCAAAAGTTAGGGGCAGTGTATTTAGTGAGCAGCTTTCTAGCTCCAACAAGGAGAGTAGTAGGGGTTAGCACCCTTGCGGTGATCAAGCCACCAGGCAGGGACACAAGTGAGTGAGCTCAGGAGCAGGGAAAGTGCCAAGATGGGATCCCTAGTGCTGGGGAAAATTACCAAGACAGGCTGCACTACCCCTGAGAGGGATCTACTTGTAATATTCTAAATTGTGAAGGTTTTCCACTGTTGCTGTGAGTGTACTGAAGATCTATGTTGCCTGATTGCTGTGACCAGATCCACTGCCCGACTGTTCAATAATTAAAGTATTGGTTTGAAGCAACTCTCTGGACTGCTGTTATTTCCGAGCTGCTTGATCTGTGTACCAGGAGGCACCCAGGATCCACCGGAGGGTAAGGTGCTTAAAGGGGCCACTACACACTGCAGCCCATAGCCTCAGGCTGCCCAGGATACACTGGCAGCAAGTCACACTATTTCCACACATCTTAGGTCCACCCACAAGTGTGCTACACAGAAATATATAATTCTGCCAACAGTTTGGTAGAACAGTGAAAATTCAAACAACAGATACAGGCAGCAATGCTATTCTCTGTCAAGGTGCTTTATTGGGGATTCAGCTCTAACCATTTCAGATTAACTGCCTTGGAACGAAGAAGAATTTTCATATTTCAGTCCAGAAGTAATTGCACTTCATCCATCAGAAATCTCCCCTAAAAAGAACAACAATATGCATATGAATTTCATCGTCTTCTTGGAGTTGGGGTTATATGGAAATTATATAATGTCAAGGGTACGGCAGACAGAGCTTTAAAGGGGTTATTCACCTTTAAGTTAACTTTAAGTATGATGTAGTGATATTCTGAGACCATTATTATATTGTAATTATTATTGTAATTGGTTTTCATCTTTTAGTATTTGTGGTTTTTGCTTACTTAACTTTTTATTCAGCAGCTCTCCAGTTTGTAATTTCAGCAATCTGGTTGCTATTATCCAAATTACCGTAGTAACAATGCATTGATTGACTGGAATATGAGTAGGAGAGGGCTTAAATAGAAAGATAAGTAATGAAATGTATGGAACTTCATACCGTAAGTCTGCTAAAAATCATTTAAACATTAAGCCCAATAGGTTTGTTTTGCCTCCAATAAAGATTAATTAGATCTTAGGGTCAAGTACAAGGTGCTGTTTTATTATAACAGAGAAAAAGGAAATAGGCTGTAAAATTTTGAATTATTTATTAAACATTGAGTCTATGGGAGACAACCTTACTGTAATTCTGAGCTATCTGGATAATGGATTTCCAGATAACGGATCACATACTTGTACTTGTATTTTTTAGTATGGTACAGGTATGGGACCTGTTATCAAGAATGCTCGGAAACTGGGATTTTCCGGATAATGGATCTTTCCGTAATTTGGATCTTAATATCTCAAGTCTGCCAGAAATTCATGTAAACATTAAATAAACCCAATAGGCTGTTTTTGGCTTCCAATAAGGATTAATTATATCTCAGTTTGGATCAAGTAAAAGGGACTGTTTTATTATTACAGAGAAAATGGAAATAATTGTTAAAAAATTTTAAATTGTTAAAAATTTGGTTTATTTGATTATAATAGAATCTATGGGAGACAGCCTTTAACGGATCTGTACTAGTAAAATGAAAATAAAAATATAATAAGTAATACCTTCTTAAACTGCAGCAGCCCCAGTGGATTCAAACTTCTTCTTTCTGCCTTCCATACCACTCAGGGCATCCACATTCTTCCTCCAGTCACCTACTTCTCTTATATCCTAAAACACAGGATAAATATAGTATGGTAGCGCCTATGAATTTTCTTGTAAAAATATAGAGACAACAGCAACATTGCTCAAGCGATGACACATAACTTACCTTGTCTGCATCGTCCTTTTTGGTTTGCTTGACCTGTTTGAGATTGGCCCGTAGATCCATGGAGACTTTGTGCTTGGTGCCCAACAGCGCCATCATCATGGCGTCGGCAGAGAGACGCACCCTCCTGAGGTTTGGCTTTTTGAACTTGCCACGGAGGTCAAAGATCTTTTGGTTCAAGTCTTCGAGCTGAAAGGCAAAGTAAGCGGCTTAATCAAACCCTATAAATATTATAAAACTTATCTCCAGAGTTTCCTGGTACAGCCTGATGAAATATATAGGGATACTACATGTTTGGCCCTGTGATATGTTGTTATATCACAGTGAATGTGAATGTATGGCAAGAATTCATAGGTTCATTCACAACCATGTAGGATTGTGGGACTGCTAGTAGGAAGAGCACTAGGTCACAATAAACTCCCTTAGCTAAATGGAGCTGGTAAGACTCCTCTGGGAAAATATGGGGTATCCTTCTGGGAACATTGCTCACTTTAGAACTGAGCCTAAACCTCCACCCAGGGACCAACTGGCCTGCTGGGAAACTACCTGGTGGTCTCCAGTCTCAGTAGGCTTCTTTACCTCTGACCCTCATGTTATCAAACATCTGCTTAGCACTCTCTATCTATATATTATTAGTATTACTGCCTCATCAGCCAGTCTTGCTTTGTGGCTAGAGTGCTAAATGAATATGGAAGCTGCACTTTGTCCTCCTGCTTCTAGTTTGGCTTAAATACCATTATGAGGCCCAGGACATGCTGTTGTACTGCCAAATGTGCTAAATCTTTAGCTAAATCTTTAGGCATTGCAAAGTGTTCCTGAAAATCAAAGATGATCTGAGTGAAATGCAGATATGAAGGTTTAGTTTCATTATACACAGTTATTAGGAAGGCCCTTGGTATCAGTTTCTATTATGGGGCCTAAGTGTCCCCCATGTCCACCTCTTCCCTTATCTTCTGACCTGGGGACCTCTACAGTGCCACACCTGCTGTCTCTGAGTCCAGACCCATCAACAAAGCCCAGACCCACTTATTCTTATGGAAGGAAGGGCAGCAGAAAGGACACATCTATTGCAAAGTACAAATTAGTAAATCAATGTGATGTACCAGGAGGAGGTCTACCTGCCTTGCCCTGGTGTCTTTGAAGGCACAATAGAGCAGCAGCCTGTAACTTCCATTTTTACATATTAATATCTCTCAAAGTATTTGAGAATAGATCTAAATGATAAATGCTTAATACATGGAATGTAATATAAAACAAATAAACCAAAAGCAACAGAGGAGCACATTCTTTTAACTTGTTAGGCAGTGTGACTGAATTTACTTTAAAATAATTGCCATTGGGTAGGGTGGATACGGGGGGAACTTGTGGTGGTTGGGGGATGGTGCCGGGCAAATGGTAATATAGGCAGGGCACCAGATCTCCGACTATTTGGGCAATTGTGTTAATCCTGCAGGGAGGAGAAAGAGCCGTGAATGAGTTCTATGCGGTTCAGTTACACAACAATAAGAGCAACAGAATATATTTTCCTCTATATGGGTATATAGGCAGGGCATCGGAACATTAATCTGAGCAACTGTTCTAATCCTGCGGGAAGGGGGAAAAAGATGGGTATGTGTTGTTCATACGGTTTGAGTATACACTTGCAAGAGTTAAAGGGTATATTCTCCTTACATATATGAGACAGATGAACTCCTGCTTCTCAACAGCCCTCATTTAACCTCCTTAATTTGGGAACATCCATTAAGGCTGCAAATTGATGCAGTGACCATTTACAATCCCCATAATCTCATTTCCATCTGGGCAAAACATTTCTATGAGAGGATGACAATGCACTGTTATTTAATGGCATTTAACCCTCTATTATCTGTCTATAAGATAGGGACTACGGAGTCCGGTTAGCTTTCCCTCCTAATGTATATTTTTAAAGTTTTGTTTATTTTGGACATACCTTTATAATTTGCTAATAAAAGTTATGTTTTAACCTATTTAACCTAAACTTGTTTGGTGGGAATTTCCAGTTCATATACTCGGGTGGTGCAATCCAATGAGTCATTCTTTTTATCTCTTCTGATCGAACGTAATATAAAGACTACATACAACATTTTATTTAACAGGATGAATGCAGTTAACATTTTATAATACTAGGCTGGAGCACCATCTAGTGGGTATTCCATAATTTACAAATACTAATGAAGGGTAAAGCAAACAAGGGATGTCTGGGGTAGTTTCCTATTGCCTGGGTTCAAGTGCTTGAGCACTAAAGGATGAATAAGCATCCCCAAGGTGGGGGTGCAAGTATGTAGCCCATTCACCTCCAAGCTTCCTTCTCATGGGCTCAGGTATCTTAGATGCAACTAGTTCCTTGCATCAGATGAGTCTGGGGCAGGCAGGATCTTAGTGACTTATGTAGCCAAATTGTTCTTTTATATATCCATCTTATATCTGCTATTTAATTGTTAACATTACCTCAGTTATGTTTTTGTTTACTTTGGCTTCCATGTCATATCTTTCTTCATCTACTACATCGATTCTTGCGTGAAGCTCCTGACACAGGTCCTGAAAGATATATCCGACCATTCTTATTATTTGGAGAATTTGTGTTGGTTATACCATACATGCTTCTTTGTCATTACACTTTTTACACTTAAACATACTGCCTTCTCAACACGGGTGCCCTCTCCTCCCCTCCTGGTGGGACTTCCCTTATGTCTCCAACCAGAAAAAACATATCACTACTCTCTTCCTCCTCACAGGTTCCTAAATTTGAAGTTCACTACCTGCAGTTCAGATCGGGACAAGCCAGACAGTTGCAGAGGCTGACAGTGTTCTGCAAGGTATCTCTCCTTCTCGCGAGCTCTCTCCTCTTCCTCACGTTCCATTTCTGCCTTAGCAATTTGCAACATCATACTCTGAAATAAGAGTGAAGATGAGAATGTTGCACTGAAACCCATTGGGATTATTTTGTAACATTCTAATAAGCAATTTCATGTTGTTGTTAGAGCATAGCAGGAACTGTATTCTCAGCTGGAGCAGCAATGTAGAGCCAACCCCTCCTTTACCTTCAGTTGGAGCTTCCGTGATGCAGAAATCTTGGGTTTTCTCTGATTGAAACAAAGACAGCAGGGTTAGTATTAAATATTTACTGTGATTTCCCAGATTTTTTTAACTTTGTTTCATCATATATTGTCTGTCATCAAGTAACTAAGAATTTCAGGCTATGTACAGAGAAGCAAGAGTATATCTTCATAAATATGCCTAGCTTGGAATAACAACCCTTGAATAATGGCCCTTCCAGGGCAGGATGACACATACATGTAGACTTGTGTATGAAGCTTCCATTAGAGTCTTAAAGGACAAATACAGTATGACAATATTCTAAAAAGAATTTGTGGTTACAGCCTATCATAGTTCTGGACTGTCACCCTCCAGATGTATCCCACCAACGAATGAAGGCTTTATGGTTGCAGATGGCAATAGTAGTTTAGCAGTTGCAAATATTTGAAGTAGAAATGGCCCGTAATTTAAATAGCCTATGGATGTGAGTCTGTAGATATTATCTTAAAAACATTTCACACAAATAGTCAAGTGATCACAGAAACCAAAAGAGAAAACATGGTGGACACTGGATACCATCCTTTCTAGAAACCCATGGGTTAATTGTAGAAAGTTATCTTATGAATCAGTGGTTGGTTATTTTGTTTTTTAGTGACATATATCTATAGTCATCAGTCAAATCAACTGGACTTGGCAGATACATTGTGACTTGGATGAATGAGAGTCTTCTCAGATTTTTTTAGTGACACATTCAGAAATATTCTCTTGATATGATGCTGATTTTGGGAGCATGATGAAACAGGTGAACAACTGCCATCCGATGACCATTCTACCAGCCCGGGATTTAAGCATCTTCAGACATCATCAAGCTCCCAAAATCAGCATAATTTTAAGAGAATATTTCTTAATGTGTCACATAGTGATATAGTTAGTTGTAGTGGAAACCCTCTCTGGTGTTTGAGACCACTTTTCGCCTATTAATCTGCATTTCTACATTGCAGTGCAGTGAGAGGTTTGGAGCTTTTACTGTACTAAACTCACCAGTTATGGCTCTCATGAGGGACTGGGACCTGTCGTTCCTCAGAAAGAAGTTCTTTATTTACTTGCAGTGGTTTTGGCTCTGATAGAGCCTGTTGTGTCACTGACCCAATTCAGCTTTCTACTATTTGTGATAAACTAGTGATACAACTAGTAGTAGGGAAGCAGCTGAGGTTGATGATGGTGCCAGGATTAGACTTACAGAAGAGGGGACCCATGACAATTTAATAAGACTGGGGTCCCTATCTTGGGGAGGGGACCATAATATATATTATGAATTTCCGGTAGCAAAAACCACAGCCACAGCCCAGTTTTCAGTACAGAAAATGGAGACTGACACCACCTTTATGTTTAAATGCAGGTTGGCTGGCTTTTATTTGGTAGCAAAAATCTCCAGGAAACATGCTTGAAAGTTAAAGAGTACAAATTTATTACATATTATAAAAAATCAAAAACACCCCTCATGGAGCCTCCATGAGGAGTGTTTTTGATTTTTTATAATATGTAATAACTTTGTACTTTTTAACTTTCAAGCATGTTTCCTGGAGATTTAGGTATTGAATAAGGTCATACCTCTATTTGGTCACTAGGGGACTCCAACATGCGAGTTAATGTCTACTGAGGCCTATATCTAAGTAATTTTGAGTTTAATTGGCTTTTATTTGGAACAAAATAAATCTTAGCACTCTTGCTCGCATAAACATTAGCAGTCCCATTTCAACTCCCTCACTGGTGTTCACATAAACTCACGTTTTCCAGCTCTTACAGCCTGTACTTGACACCCTCTTGTCTCCTGGGAGGGGTTTCTGTTTTCCTCTCTCCAGTCCTTTTGGAGCTCTCTCCAACACTTTGAGACTGGGGGAATCACTCTCTTCCCAGCTGCACACAAGCACATCTCAAGGAGGTTTTCACGGCCCCTCACCCTCCTCCAC